>NC_136072.1:366812643-367412643 GCF_964261635.1 Lissotriton helveticus | reverse complement strand
CGATTCAAGGCAGTCAGCCTTTCACCCTTCCAAGGTTGCTTCATTGATTGCTATAGGTTAAGTAATCGTAACATCTGTTATTTTCAGTTCTAAGAAAGGGCAGAACTGTGATATTTGGTACTGTGAAAAAAAAAATGACCAATCAATGTTAAATATAAATATATGGTTCTGAACTTATCATGTGTCACATGTACCGCATGCACGGTTCATAACTAACCTTCAAAAAACACTGCCTGTTGTGCCCACACACAGACACACACACTCTTTCAAAAATTACTGCAAGTTGTGCCCACACACACACACACCTTCAAAAAACACTGCCAGTTGTGCCCACAGACACTCCTTCACAAACACACAGGCAATTGTGCGCACACATACACACACACTCCTTAAAAAAAAAACCACACACAATCGATTAGACACACAATACTCCGACTGCTATCAGAAATGTATAGAGAGCTTGTTTTTCACAATAAAGGGAAGGGCAGTACTTAAAAAAAGATGTATTTCGTCTGCTGTGGTTTCACAAGTCCTTGCCTGCTACACTGGCGATGAATGGTGACAAACCTCCCACTCTCCCACTGATAGCCTCACTCCCCTCATACACTGAGCGGCGAGCCTGCCACTCACACTGCAAGACTGGTGTGGTGACGTGTGTGGAGACGTCATAGCGGGTATTGTTTTTGCTGCCTAAAAAAATAATCGCCTCCGCTCACTGCCTTGTATTCCACTGTGGCAGTGCAGCCTGAGCATACTGAAGTCAACCCAGCCTGCGGCGGTGATTAAAAGAGTGTGGAGCTCAGGTGTATTCCGACATCTGCGAGCGGGCTAATCCAGTCTGGGAGGCCAGCGAAGAAAAAAATAGGAATTCCTCATGATCACAGCACAACCCAGTCAGCCTGGCACTTTTCTGTGAGGCATAAACACCATGCACTGTGTTCCCACATAAGTTAAAACACAAAAAAATCGCCCTGCTTGCAAATAAATAAAACGAGCCCAAAAAGAGCAGAACTTTAATGTGTCTTCTCTCTGCCATAAAGCTCTAACTTCATACACTTAGATAAAGGCACAACTCACAGGCCGAGCTGCTGTCAGAATTAAAGAAGACGTCAGCGCTTCGCCGTGAAATAGATCCAAAAAAAAAAAGAAGCTCGTGAGTGGTGCCGTGCGCGCGGCACTGCGAGCATATGTCTTCAATTATGGCGGCCGAGTCTGGCCGCCATAATTGAAGACATATGGGATTTGGTGCGCGTAACAGACACCAATAGGCCATAGGCGGTGCTACGCGATCGCCTATGGCCTATTACGTGTTTTGCTATAAAACAGCACGCATGCAAAGCCCAATCAAAATGGACCTTGAAATGCACATGCACGAGCTGTGTGGAATTTCAAGGTCCATTTTTGAAACACTAGTAAAAGGGTTTTTCGCTCGCTTCGCTTGCGAGCCCTAAAAAGGGGGTTGGGCGTGTGAGCCAAAACATTGTGTCCTGACTACAGCTACCAGCCACCATGTTCCCCTAACCACAAAATGGTGCCTGGTAGTTCAGCCTCATCCCTTTTATGTCAGCCCCCCACTCCTCCTACTGCCATAGCCCAAAACTGCAGTCAGCCCCTGGGCTAAACCACTCGCCCAAAATGCCCTGGAGGCATACCTCCATGGTCAGCTACCCCGAAGCTTGTATAGGCCGAGTGGGCCCAGCACAGACCACTGGCACATCACAAAAACATTAGAACAGCCTAATCGAATTGCAAATTGCCTTTAAAAACAGTCTGCCTCCCTATACATAAATGACAACCTCTGCTTATCCTGCCTCCACTCCTAATTTTACCCGCCCCACTCTTCCTTCCAACTCAACCGTCGATCCTTGCACCTGTACTCTACATCTCAATGTAACTTTTCTATTTAAAACAGTAAACCTTTAACTTCCTGCCTTCTGCAAGTACAAACTTACTCCCACCCCCTCTTTTCCAACTGTTTCCAGCCCAACAGGAAGCAATTAAACAGCTTTAAACCATGAAAACCTCTAGGCAAACATCAATCCAGAAAAACTCTCCCTTTAAGAGTTTTTCTGACCCTGTTAGGATATGCTTTCTCTAACATGTTCTCTCATGCCCCTTTTGTGTTGCCCACCACACGATGCCCACCCTGCCTCCCACAACTTCCTGTAACTGTAGCAAACTGAGATACATGCCTATGGGAGACAAATGCACTCCATCGCCTCTGAAAAACTTCACCTCATCAAATTTTCATTCCAGGTGCACCACTCTCCCAATTGTTTCTTCCCTTCTAAACTTCCTCAACCCTCTATTTAGCGTCCTCCTTTCGTTAGCTATGGCAGCCGGATGGCCTGCCCCTGACCTCTCTCTCCTAGGAATCAGCTCTGTCCACAAAATGTGTGTCCCTGCTCAGCGTCTCCTTATCTCACCCAAATCAGCCTTCATGACCTTCAACAATGCTACTCCTTTTACCCTAACTAATCATTTTCACCCAGGTCTATCGGCAGTATGTCTGAGAAATTGCCTGCCAAAGCAACTTGTTCAAATAGGGTAAAAGTTCACCCCATATCATACTACCCTTTCCATGCCAAGAGACCTGAACCCTGTGGTGAGTGAAGCCAAGCTGTATTCCATATCCTCTTCTATTCGTATACCTCTTTGCCCACTTCTCGAATGAATGGCCCACAATCCAGACTTTCATGACCTCACTCCCTTTACCCAGAAATGAACCAATGAAAAACAATACAACATTTGAATTCATTCAGACATGAACAAGCCCCCTCAGCTCCCATATGCCTTACAGCAGTCTGAAGACCATCTACTCAATCTCATAATCTGTTGATTTCCCCATACTCTCTGGCTTGCCTCAGTTGCTGCCCCAATCCTGAAGGAGTATGCCCCATAATCAGCTGCTTTACACCAAATATTGTAATGCCTTGCGCAACAATGCCAACAACTGAAGCGCGTGTTACCGGAGACCCAACTGAATGTTGGAAAACCAAGTCCGCTCTGTGCCGCTCCCAGAGACTCAACTTCTGGCAACAGTAAACTAGCAATAGCATTGTACCGGATAGGGGCTTAGCACTACTTGGTTCCGTTTGGCCCTTTGATCTGTCTTCGGCATCCTCAGGAAAATATGAGCCCCAACCTGCTCCATCCCCACCTCCAACCAACATAACCTAAACCTTCCTCCCCCCCAGCAGCTCCAAGACCGTGAACGCTCCAAAGAACCTGCAGCTCAACAAACACAAAAACAAAGTGCTCTCATCTTCATTGGCACATGTCATCGGACACACCCCCATCACTTTGCAAAATACCAGTCATAGTAAAGGTCTCCGCTTCCGCCCCCCATTCCTCCTTTCTCTCACCCAACTTTTCAGTAAACTTGTACCCAATTCCCCTGCCATGGATCTATAACCTCACTAGAACTTACCAACAAATGCAATATATGATAGCTTTACCACTATCGTGACCTTTAACCAACCTCTTTCAATCATAGTCCTGATGAAGTTTATAACATCTTCTTGCCTCATCCATGCATCCTACTCCAATCCTCTCTACCATGCTCCAGATTAAAAAAACTCCCTCCATACCTGCCTGTACGCCCTCCTTGTAAATGGTGCCACAGAGCCCAATAGCAGCTGTATAATCCTTTGTTGCCTTTTTGCCACAAGTCTACTGGCATCGGTTTCTCTCTTTGTCTGCTCCTGAATCAAGAACATGGTACCCCATCCACTGAAAACAAGACAAAGCATCCGCAATGTAATTTTCTAGCCCTGGTACATGACAGGCCCTGGACAGAATGTTATGCTTCAAACTGCCCATTATAAAAACAATCAACAGATACAGAACCTGTATCTCTTGCAAACTACCTGTTAACAACCTGCACCACTGCCATGTTGTCCACATTAAACTGGCTCGCGGTCAGGGACAGCTCGAGGCAGGTCACGAGACCCAATATGTATGGCAAGCATGAATATATAAACACAACACATCTCCTTATCAATACAATTAGAGGAGAATGGAAGAGAACCAAAAAACATAGTGTGAAGGAACAGTCCTAGGTACAGAATGAAAAGTAAATCAAACAACATACTTTGAGAATACATAGTGTGAAGGATACAGCCTAGGTTACAGAAGGAAAAAAATAATCCTTTAATCCTTTAGGTAGAGTTATTACTCTACCATGTCTGCTAACCACAGGTACTTTATTTTTTTTAATTCTTTTTTATTAACAAAAAGAACAAACAATACATATACAAACATCGACCAGAGTGCATCAGGTGACCATTGTTACATATGTTTAGATGCGGACTTCCAAAGAAAAGCAATCAATTAAAAGAAGGGAGTGGACCTAGGCGTCCTCCTGTTCCTCACTAACAGGATCTAAGTCAGGTGGTTCACAGATGTCGCCTCGATAGGCATTCCAGGTTCCCCAGATCTTGACCCATTTGCAGGGTCGCCCTCTGGACACATATACAGACTTCTCACGAAACATACACCAGTCGAGGTCTTCCATCCATTTCCCAACTCGAGTTACCCGAGAAGCACCACAAAGCTGTGCAATATTCCGCTTAGCAACCGCACAAGCGAGAGCCACCCAGATCTTACCATGGCTCGGCAGGTCCGTAGGCTCCCACACATTCAACAAACATCTTCTTGCCTCCATCTCGACCCTCACTCCCCACACTTCGCTCATTTTCGAATGTATCTTGGTCCAGAAGTCACTGACCCTCTCACACTCCCACAAAATGTGCAGGACTGTCCCAGGCAAACCACAACCCCTTCCACAATCAGCAGACCCGGCCAAACCCATCCTCTGCAATCTCGGACCCGTGATATAGGAGCGGTGTAAAATCCTTAGTTGAACCAATCGAAGCCTCATAGGGAACGCCCCTTCCTTGGGGGACGACACCGCCTCCCTCCAATCCTCCTCATCAAGTACAAGGCCATCAGCAACCCAGTGTTCACGCAACTGCACCAGGGTGTCCTCAGTATGGTTGATCAGTTTGCTATATGTTAAGGAAATCGTTTTAGTGGGGACAAGGCCATCTAGCAAACGATCCTCCAGTGGGAAGGCCACCGGTGGCGTTTCGCCTCTGGGGATAACAGCACATAGGGCATGGCTAAACTGGAGGTATTGAAACCGTTCCATCTCATTCAGCTGATACTTAGCCTGCAGCTCCTCAAAAGTCAACATCCTGCCCTTACCCCACACGTCACGCACCTGATTTATACCAATCAAATCCCAGCGGTCAAACCCTTTCCTTTTCCAGAGCATCCCCAACTTCTCAGAACTCCACAACGGGGTAGCCAGTGTCAAGCGCCCAGCCCATTTAAGGTCCCTGTTGGCCTCATGCCACACTCTCGTAGAGATCAAGGGGGGCCCCACCAACGGAGAATGACCACGCCTCGCATATAGCACGCGGGTGTACTCTCCCCCCGGCACCTGACCACGGTCCATCGCGTACCCCGGATCAACCGGGGAGCCGTAAATAGCGTGGTTGATAGGGGCCAACTTGGACGCCCAGTAGTACTTCCGGATATTGGGCAGACCGATGCCCCCGTCATACCAAGGCAGCATCAACTTCGACAACGCAATAAGCGGCCTCCCCTCCCACAGAAGGCTACGCTGCAGAGACTCAACCTCGCTAAAATACGACGGGGCACAGGGTTGAAGGAATTCTGTAGAGCATATAGAAATCGCGGAAGAGCCATCATCTTGAAAAGGACAAATCGGCCCAACAGAGAGAGCGGTAACGTCTTCCACCTCACAACATCAGCGCGAAGTCTAGCCAAAGGGGGCAACAAATACAACCGAAAGCGTACCTTAGGATCCCTAGAAATATGAATCCTGAGGTAGCGAAAACTGATCGGTTCCACTTTCACGGGGCAGTTCCCAGGCACCCTAGGGGGATCTCCACTCAAAACAAAGAGGACCGATTTTGTCAAGTTGATCGCGAAGCCCGAGTACCTCCCGAAAATAGCGAGGACATCCATGAATACAATGAGGGAACTACGGGGGGAAGTCAGGTACAACAGAATATCGTCAGCATAGAGCGAGATCTTGTCCTCCAACTCCGAAGTCCAACGCAGCCCTCTAATCAATCGGTCCCACCGCACCCAGGCCGTGAGCGGCTCCAGGGCCAAAGCGAACAAAAGAGGCGAGAGGGGGCAGCCCTGACGAGTTTCCCGTCCAAGAGAAAAGTCCTGGGACTTATGATTATTCACGACCACCCGAGATAAGGGGGCAGAATACAGAAGACGTACCCAATCGATAAATACTGGGCCAAACCCTAGCTTCGTCAAAACCGCGAAAAGATAGGGCCACTCCACCCGGTCGAAGGCCATAGTTGCGTCTAAAGACAATAACACTGTCGGTTTGTGGATGCGAGACGCACTCGCCACGACGCCATGCAGCAGACGAAGATTAAGTGCAGTGTTGCGCCGCGGCATAAAGCCAGACTGGTCTGGATGGATCAAGGTTGATATGACCTTCACCAAGCGGGTCGCCAACAGTTTAGCCAAAACCT
Organism: Lissotriton helveticus; assembly: GCF_964261635.1. Taxonomy (NCBI): domain Eukaryota; kingdom Metazoa; phylum Chordata; class Amphibia; order Caudata; family Salamandridae; genus Lissotriton; species Lissotriton helveticus. The sequence continues at coordinate 367,406,113 of NC_136072.1, read as the reverse complement.
TAGGTTCCACGTTTAACAAATAAATCGAGCGATATGAAGAACAATCCAGCCTGGGCTTACCCTCCTTGTAAATTACAACAATATTGGCAACACGCTGGTCGTAGGGCAACACCCCACGATCACGGCTTTCCATGTACATATCCTTCAGATACGGGGCCAATCGGTCAGCATGGGGCTTAAACAATTCAATGGGGAGACCATTAGGGCCAGAGGCCCTACCAGAATGGACCCCCCTAATGGCCATCGCCACCTCGTCCGTGAGAGCAGAGTCCAATAATTCCCTATGATCATCCGACAGGGCAGGCATCTGTATATCCCGTATCATTTCAGCGTTATCTGCCTCCGTAAAAGTTCCGGGCCGAGGTATACACCTCCTCATTGTATCGAGTAAATTCCTCAACTATCAACTGGGGGTCCGACGTGGCCACCAAGCCCGCAATACTCAGCTCCGGCACCAATCGAGACCCCCAGTCGCCCTTCTCCAACCAGGCAATCAGCTTCCCTGCCTTGTCCCCGTGCTCATAGATCCTGCTCTGTGTGGGGGCGTGTTGTGCCCTCGCACTGTCACGTGTCAGAGTCCTATATTCATCCCGGAGTAACTCGAGGCGATGGCTCTCCCCAGGGTTGCCCCCGGAGGAAACAGTAGTTTCCAAGGCCAAGAGTTCCGCCTCCACTCTATCCAACTCCGCCCTGAGTAACTCGAGGCGATGGCTATCCCCATGGTCGCCCTCAGAGGAAACAGTAGTTTCCAAGGCTAAGAGTTCCACCTCCACTCTATCCAACTCCGCCCTCTTCTTCTTCTTCTGCCCAGATACAAGGGAGAGGACCTCCCCTCTCACGACTGTCTTATACGCTTCCCAAAGGGAGCACCTCGAGGTGACCGAGCCCTCATTTTCAAGGAAATAACTATCGGTAATCCGCACCAGCTCCTTTTTTACCGCAGGGTCTTTCAGACGCCACGCTTTTATAGGGGCTATCCTTCCAACATCACCCTGTCCCATGCACAGCCGAAGCCAAATCGGCGAGTGGTCGGAGACCCCCCGCGCCAAGTGAGCTACGTCCCGAACAGTGGCCGCCTGTGCCGCTGGCAATAAAATGTGATCAATCCTTGAAAGGGAGAGATGCGCCGCTGAGGCGTGAGTGTACTCAATAGCGCTCGGGTGTCTGAGACGCCAACAATCTACCAGCACCAACGTAGAAATAAAGTCGGGCAACCACGTAGGAGAGGGCAACAATACTCGGGAGGGGAGCCTATCAAGCTCCCCGTCCATGACTGCGTTAAAATCCCCGCCCAGCACCGTGGTTCCGACAGGCAGAGTCAGAATCATCCGGCCCAAATCACGAAACGTATCAACCTGCAGCGCCGGGGGGACATAGATAGACACGAATGTGACAGTCCTACCCTCCCAAAGACCCGATATAGCCACATAACCGCCGCGATTGTCAGACCAGGTCGAGCGGACCGCAAAGGGAAAGGAGTTCCTCACTAAGATGCCCACACCCCTAGAGCCTGATGTAAAGCCAGTATGGGCAACAAGTTTGTAACCGCCCCTATGCAACGCCATACATCGCCTTCCCATAAGATGCGTCTCTTGTAACAATACAACGTCTGGCATGTGTCGTCTGATGAGCTGACTCACCATGGTTTGCTTTATCTTGTCACCCAAACCATTCACATTTCAGCTGAGGACAGAGAACCCCAGGCCCTGTCTAACGGAAGCCATACATCAATTCAAAACACAGGAGATCCAAGTGCACCCATAGCAATCCCTGGTCATACAAAACAAACAAATCAAACCGCGAACACCCCCAACACCCAGGCCCCCAATTCCCCCACCCTGCACCCCTGCATGCAACGAATGCACATCCCCAACTTCCAGTGTGCCTGTCACCCCCAGCTAACTACAATTATCTAAAGGTAGAAAAACGGAGGAGGACCTTACAACAGGCCGCCCACCCCCACCACCCCAAACCAACCAAGTCACTGTTCCTCACTGTCCGACCGGGCCCGAGCCAGCCAGTCCGCAGCCACCTCAGGAGTGTCAAAAAACCAAGTTTTTCCGTTGCGTTCAATCCTCAGACGAGCCGGATACATCATAGAGTACTTTATGTCACGGTCCCTCAGTCGCCGTTTGATAGACAGAAACCCTTGCCGTTGTCTCTGAACTGACTGACTAAGTGAAGTCCGGAAAAAATAGCAACGAAGCATTCTCGTAGGCCAACGGGCCCGTGGACCTCGCCAATTGCAGGATAGCATCCCGGTCCCGAAAATTCAGCACCCGTGCAATGATGGGACGCGGAGGCGCCCCAACCTTCGGGCGGCCGCCGGGGATCTTGTGTGCCCTCTCCACGGTGAAGAAATTGCTGAGGCCCTTAGGCTTGAGATGATTTAGGATGAGATCCTCAACAAATAGGTCTGGGGTCACCCCCTCGGACCGCTCCGGAACCCCCAGAATACGTACATTGTTGCATCGCGCCCGACCCTCATACTCATCGAGCTTCCCATCGAATTTGAGTCGGGCTGCCTGAAGATCACGCACTTCCTTCTGGAGCTCCGAAACATCCTCGAGGAGACTCCCCATCTTGATCCAAAGGTTTTTGACCTTTTCAGTAGTTTTGGTGAGGTCAGCCCTGATGAGACCAACCTCAATAGTCACAGTGTCCAGTTTTGTGTCCATCTTGCCCAAGGAAGTGTGATGTATTCCTATAGGTACTGTATCGATTCCCCTATTCCTGACCCTGGTCTGGTTAATAATTAACTAGCAGCCATCTAACGGTGCAAAAACCGTTATCTGATTAGGCCACACCACGGCATAGAAGCGCGTTATCTGATTAGGTCATAACGCATGCCATCTAATTAGACAAGCGATATTCCTCCAGCCCCTGATAAGGGATACGGAGTTCTCAAAACAAATCAAACCTACAGCGACCTGGGAAATTCCCATAACCATTGTTTTGATTTCACCGAGAACTTCAGCAAAAGAATGTGCGAACGAGCCCGTTCATATGACATCCTTATTGACGTATATATGTCCATCCTTACGTCAATCTCGGCACCTTTCAGGTATAAATATTACCGACATTGCCTTAAGCAAACACATGCGGTGGTGACGAGATCGGAGCAGCGAGACGTGCTGAGGAGCCCAGCAGAGAGCGAAGCCCACAGGCGCTGCCCCGCCTTCCTGACGCGCTGAGAACGAGACGCTGCCTTTCTCCTGCTGAGAAATCCAGCTCCGGCGCTTCCAAGCAGCCCTCGCAGGCAGCTGGAATATCAAGACCCGGGATAAGAGATACCAGCCCTCCATCATTCTAGATCTCAGGTACAGAACTGAATAACCCCTTGCAGAGAATTCTCAAATCAGTCCCTTGGCAAACAAACTTAACTTAAACTGCTACTTATCTACTCCCGCCCACGTATTAGGCTTAGGTCAGGTACACTGGGGTAGGCGTGGTTAGAAGCACCAGTTGAGTACGATTAGTCAAATGTATATATGTATGTATATATTTTATCCATTTTAAAGTATCATATGGCTCAGAAACCATATCAATGCTTTTACAGTATTATTTTATAATTCTGTCTTTACTGTATGCACTTTACTTAACTACAAGTATTGCAATAATAGCTATTCATTTCTCTTGTATGAGAAAAGAGACTGATCAATAAATAACATCTTTTATTGAACACGCCCGTCTCTTCCTTTTCTCTACAATCTGGTGAAACTAAGAATGCACTGAACTGACTGAGTAAAATAAGTTGTCTTTTGTTTTCACACGACTCTAGAGATACACTCTTGATTAGGGGAGAGCAAAGTTGTCATGTTCTATGGTTGTCAGAAACTAAATCCCTTCTTGTCTATCCAGGGAGGTTAAAATCCTCCTTGCCTATTCGAGAAAGTTTCTAGTGAACTCTGAGCTAGCTGGCACAAACACAAAACTTTAAGTCTAATATCGTCGGTAGAAGACCTAGTTAACCTCTGCCCTAGGTCTATACTATTGAAGATATTATTCCAATGTGCAGAGCCTATTGGGATAATAGGAACTACACTACATGGCGCCCAAACGTTTGGATAGGCGATAAAACTAACGCAAGACATTAGAGTAACTCAGTCGTGCTTTTTCACACAGAACCCCTTTTTTCCCATAATACTCCAAAGACGTCTGGAGTGGGTGAAAGGTCATATCCGCCAAACCTCGCAGGAGGAGACTCCTATGTATGGTTCTTGGTTAATTCAACGTTGAAGGATACACTGTTCCAAAATATTGTGCATCTAATCTTTGTTTCCATAGAAACCTGATCTGCAAACAAACAGAATAATCTTCCTGTCAGTAAAATGACAGAAAGTGAAGAAGAAAGGGAGACAGTTAGACTAGCAGCTGAACTCCTAGTAGCAGACAATACTCTGCTGGAAAATGACCCAGATGCAATACTCATCCCGGTCAACATAAGGAAATCTATAACCCTAAAACTTATAGAAAATGGACTGACACCAAGAGGTGGTACAGTCATATTCGTAATTGAGGCACACGAATATCGGCAGACAGAGGTATTCTATTCATGGATAAACTTTCCAGCAGCAAACGCTGTAACAAAGGACTTCCACTATTACAAAATAGAGGAACCTCCTAGTGAGTACACTCCTTTCGAGGAAGTGGAAATACCACTCAAATTCCAAGAGCACCTGCTCTTGTTTCATGGCGCCCTAAAACATAATAATCACATCACCAGGCTCGGTCCACTAGGTAGACCAGGAGCAACGTGGCCGGTCCTAGCCGGATATACACCACATCCAGACATTGAAGAAATGCCTGCACCAGAGCTTTTAGCACAGCTAAAACAATTAATAAAAATACATAGACAATTAGTCCAATATGTAATGCGGACTTCAACAATCCAACCAGCTATTAAAATTCCACAGCTGACCAATCATCAGGGGAACACAAATAAAATTACACCTCAGAACATACAGTCCTGTCTAGGTAAAGTACCCGCAAAACGGGAACAAATTCCTTTCTGGCTAGCACAAAAAATCACTCAAATAGAGGCGGTGTTTCCAAATACCACCCCTGTTGAGAAACATAGGATTCTGACTATCTGTCTCCCAATGGGAATCGCACCACATGTGGAGGACTGTGACACTTGGGGAACAGTCTTTGCCTCCATTTACACAAAAACACATGGTGTACCATCCATGTCAGTAATACCAGATGTGCTAAAACAGATTCAAGATGAATACGGTCCAGAACCCGCTTTAACTCTCGGTATGAAACTACTGAAAGATTTCAAGCAGGTCTCTGCAATATTATTAGCCAACATAAAGGGAGAAGCAGCAAATGTGGCGATTCGCCAGAGGTTTAAAGAGACAAATATAGCAGACCAACCATCTGAAATTGCCAGAATCATAGAAAAATCCTATGAAGAACTAGGAAGAGATAGTTTGGGTGGAATACCAGTGAAACCCCAACTAGTTGAAAGTCCTGAAAAGGTATTTATAAAAAATAATTTTAACAATCAAAAAAAGAGCTGGGATGGAAATAAACAATCCAATCCTAAAGAAAAAAGACTCCAGTCCAGAGGAAGGTCTCCTCGGCGGAGAGAAAGATCTCCTGATCAAGGATGCAAGTCTCCCCAAAGGGAGCCCTCTGTGAAAAAATACAACCTTAGAAATAGGGAAAATATAAAAAAACCTGATAGATATCAAGATATTGATACACGTCCCTCTCAATCTTTTCAGACTTCCTCGCAGAAATCGGAACGAAGAGGACGATCAGAACACAGGGAAGAGCACGTCAAGTCCAAAGACAAAGAACCTGCTCATCAGAATAAAAAATTACAATTTCCAAAAAAGAAGGTAGCCAGTATTAAAGTAATCAACAATGCAGAGAATACTGAGGACACAGCTGAAAAACGGAGAATGGGCTCAGACAATGCTAGACAGCGCAGCAGAAGTGAGCATAGCTCGCAAAGTCCTTATGAATCATCTGGAGACAGTGGACACGAATGAATACATTCAGGTGGAAACTGCAGATACCAGAGTTAGCAAACCTCATAAAATATATGAAATAACATTGCGTATAGAAGGGGATAAGACTAGAAAAATAAGGGGTCTATTTTGGGATAATCTCTCCAAGGGCTATGACATCCTTCTAGCTGAACGAGACTGGCCTCCAGAGTTTGTCAGGGAGTGCCCACATGGTGAAGAAATAATTATGCCTGCCTTCTCAAACCATATTCCAATTCATAAAAAATATACACTTGCAAGAAAGAGGGCAGTAGCTCAAGCCCCTGCCTTATATAAAAATCATGTGGGATGGGATGAGGACTCTCCTCCTCACAAAATCCAGTTAAAATCACAACCTACTGCACAGAGGCAGTACCCGATTAAGCAAGAAGCTAAAAAACAGGTAAAAGAGATCCTAGATCAACTTGAATACCAGGGGGTGATTGAAACTTGCACCTCACAAATGAACAACCCTTTGTTTCCTGTCTCCAAGCCAGACAATTCATATCGTCTTGTTTTGGACTACAGACACCTTAACTCATGTTGCAAAACATTTGCGGTACAAAACTCGCATAGTGCTGCACTAATGAATAACATAGTGCGCAAAAAATACAAAACAACCTTAGACATTTCTAATGGATTCTTTTGTCAAAATATAGCACCAGAGAGCAGATATTTGACGGCGTTCTCAATAAATGGCACGCAAAAAAAAAAAATTCTGTCGTTTGCCCCAGGGGTTCAAAAACAGCCCAGGATTATTCTCAGCGAGAGTAACAGAATTACTACAAACATAGGATGACGAGGCATTATCTTATGTCGACGACATCTATCTAACAGACGATGACTTGGATACTCACTTGAAGAGAGTGAACACCATAATACTTGGGTTCGCAGCAGAGGGTTACAAATTCAACTTTAAAAAGTCAAGAATTGCCCATCTAACAGTCCTGTTTTTAGGATATGAACTATCAAGTGAAGGCAAAAGCCTGGCCGACAATTTCCTAGAGAAATGTGCTGTAATCCAAGCACCTAGAACACTGAAAAACTTACAATCAATTCTAGGCTTCCTAAACTTCGGAAGAACTTACATTATAAATTATGCAGAGAGAATTAAACCTCTCTATGATCTAATAAAACCAGATTTTAAAAGAATCAATTGGACTCAAAAACACACATACATTTTGAGATCTTTACAAACAGATATGTTAGTTAAAACAAAACTACAAACACGTGACAACACACGCAACCTTGTGATTCGAGTCATCCCAGGAAGATGCGGATTCACATACCTGACCTCTAATGAGGGAGAGAAGGTACCAGCAGCATACAAATCACATTTGTACACAGAAGCTGAAAAAAGGTTCAGCATTAAAGAAAATATTGTTCAAGCGGTTCAAACAGCTGTAGCAAAAGAAAAATACCAAGCAGACGGTAGACAGGTTACAGTCAGAACAGCAGAATCAGCTTTTGAGGCATTAACAACACCATGTAATTTACCGACAACTGCACTAAATCCAGAATGGATACCATGGGTAAATTCTGTTGCTACAGACAAAGTAAAATACTATTTTGACCCAGAAATGAAAGAATTAAAATATCTAGAATATGAGAGAGAATACCCTCTGCCAATCGACATTCTGCCTTTACGACAGTACGCCTGTGTAATATATACAGACGGGCATGCTCAACCCTCAGTTTGGGGAGAGCTGGCTTACAACGCCACATGCGAAATTGTAAAAGAAGTGTGGCGCGGAGGTAAATTAAGACCTCTACTTACAAAAACACACTCAGTGGAAAATAATTCAGAACAACAAACTGAAATAATTTCATTAAAAATGGCGCTAGATAATGCCGATCGCGAATTCCCGACACTTATTGTGTGCGATTCGTATTACTGCGTCAAATCATACAATAACGATTTGCAGAAATGGATTCAAAACGGTTACAAAGATGACACAGGTGCCACAATAAAGCAGAAAGCACTTTGGGAACAATTAGTTCTTTTAAAGAAAGAACTACCAAAAACTCACGTGATACATTCACTGAGTCATCAGCGTGATGGCGTTCACGTTGCAGGGAATTCATTGGCTGAGACAACCACAGCGGGAGCAACTAAACCGGCTTCCGTAGCTACAAAAAAGCGTACAGTAAAACACATTGACGGTGAAACTGTGCTGGCGGTGAAAACGTCATCAAAAGGCGACTGCTCTGCGCTACCGATCAATTATCCACTCAATTATACATACATAATCGATGCAAACTCAGTCCCTTTTGCTCGAATCCCTGGAGTGGGGGATAGAGTAATTCCAAACACGGACAGGAGAGGCTTGTTAATAGCAGACGCACATATGGGTGAGGGTCTCAGACACCTTAAGCAAAAAGATTCTCTGGAAGAATTACAATCAGTGTACTGGTGGCCAGGCATGAGCCTGCATCATCACATTTTTGTAAAAAACTGCCCAGACTGCAATAGAGATCGCAGTGGCGAGCGAGGAGGACTATTGCCATGGCACTTCGCTCCAGAAAAACAACAACAATAAGAATGTACCCATCACGAAAAAGCGTTATATTAACATAAGAAGACTAATTTTCACTTATGATGTAGACCCCAGCGCTCGGCTGACGCCTGGACTGTTATACAAGGATTTGCAAGTCTATAATGGCATATACGCTAGGAGCATGCTACGTTTTGAATAATGTGTTCCCTTTAGCCCTCAGGCTTAAAGAGAAGCATGACCAAATGAGCATAGCATAGCGGGACTCTTCTCACTTCCTTCCTGAGGGATACGGGATGGTGTAAAGAAAAAACCAAGACATAAAGCAATCTATAACGGAAAAGGTATTAGGTTTGGGTGCTGGGTGGGTCAAACATTTAATAAGTGTCCAACGTAGTCTAAATAACCTGCCAAGGAATTCTCTGAAAGGGTTCAGTCCGTACGAACTATTGTTCGGGACTAGAATGATGATCCAAGATCTTGATAGTCAGACTTCAGTGGTTAAAGACAAAAGCTTTGATATCAAAGATCGTTTGGCTATTTTACAGGACTTAAATGAAACAAGAAAAGACCTGAGCAACATAAAGTTGAAACAACAGCCATCAACCACTGAAGAGAAACCACCTGTCCCAGCAAGGCCTGTCTGGATTCCAAAAGTCGGGGATCTAGTCAGAGAGAAGATCGCGGTAAAGAAGGAATTTGGGCCTTCTTACAGAAAAGCAGTTCCTGTCTTGTCTGTCAACGGGACAAGATCAGTAGTACTACCGCCCCTTGCTGGTAAAAAGGAGAACCGAGTTGTATCGATCGACCTGGTTAAACCACAATCATGTGGCCGATAACAAACAGTAGGCCAAGTGGACTCCCAAGAAGTAGCAGAACACCAATGTTTGCTACGAATACAGAGGCTCAAACTGGAAGACTGATCACATTTGGAAAAACTACAGTGAATCAACAAGGACTATGCAACAAAGCAATGGAACTTGAACCTCTTAAAACCCAAATCAAAGCTTTTCATCAAGAAACAACAACCTATGATGATGTAACTGCAGACTTTGCTAATGAAACAAAGCAAAATCCAAAAACAATTCGAACAATTGACAGAACAGCATCCGGCTACTTCATCAACTTCGATGATTCACCTGAAGACCTGAGTGAAGCAAAGAAACAGCCATCAACAAAAACTTTTAAAGACAAAGCTAGGGAACTTTTTCAACAGCTGAAAGAAACCTATCTGATTTCTCCATGGATTGAGTTTTGGGTAGCCTTCGGTGCATTTATCCTCATTCTTTGGCTCATCATGGTACTATGCTTGGGACATTTCATTGAAGGAAAATATTCTAAAATGGACACAGCAAGCCAGAAAATCAACTTGGTCCTTAAACCACACACATCTTCACACATCGAGAAAAGAGAACTTTCTTCAGTGAACTTCACAGCCAATCCTATACCAGGCGGTGTAGCATGGGACAAAACTGATTATGAAATCTATGGTCCGGTTGAAATCCTGAAGTATCCACACCAATTCAAGATCTCATTGAGTGACTTGTAAAACCGAGCTCATTTGCTGATGATTGGGACTTTGAAAGTATTAATGATATGATGTCTGATCTTGTGATGTCTGCTAAATTTACAGAACATGATTATTTGCAGGGTTTGTCTAATTATGATCAGATGTTCTGCTATAACCACTATGGTAACCATTATCTACATAAATCTGCTCAACCTAGAAATGTTTTAAATTATAACCAATGGGAACATTGTGCTACTCCTCCAAAAGACAGCTCAAAAACATTTTATGATAAATATTCATACTTTTCAGGGTTTAACACAAGTAATCCAGAAACATTTTATTTCAAATTGATAAATAAGACAGGTATGAAGACCATGCTTACAAACACAAAATTGATATATTCCGATTCATTCTTTGAACAAATGAATACATTTGGGTTTGATTTCTGGAACAATAATATTGAAGCAAAAACTGTTTGGGGTACAAGAGATTGGCAAGTACAAGGTATAGAATCATTGTTTAGAGCCTGCATGATCCCAGAACAAATTATATTCTTGAATGACACTATTCAACAAACTACCTGTCTTGGCTTAGCAAAAATCAAAGATTTGAACAAACCGTCTATTCCAAAGCCAACAGTGAACAGTAATAGCTCTATAGATGATGAGATAGACGTAAACCATATATTACACCAAAACAGAACACATCCTGAATGAAAAAATGGTTGATCTGGCCCACAGATACAAATAACTGTCAAGACAGATTCCTGAACAAAAAACAGGGGTTCACATTGACTAGGCCAGACCCTAGATATTCTCAAAGACAACAACCAGGGATAGTAACCACCTACAGCGTGGGCAAGCTCTGCCTTCAATGGCTACAAACGTCCACACTGGCTGAAATTAAGCAACACCTAACTTTACTTACAGAAGGTGCTGACTTGCGTGATTTCATATTGGGACCACGCAAACAGCGTCAAAAACGTTTCATAGCGGCCTCTATATATGCAGCTTATAACGAAGTTTGGAAAGTAACTCAAATTGAGACAGCAGAAAAAATACGGGAAATTGACCGTATTAATTTGGAAAAATCACTTTCTGTGGTGGACAATGGGTTAATGACTCTGTCCTCCAGAATATATTCTCTGGACAGCATTGTGTCTTCAGCAATCGATATAATATCGCAAGACTTACTGATGTTACAACACGGTCAGTCCCAATTGCGTTCTATTGTACAGCTTGGCTGGACGTTACAAAATCTGCGTTCTGGCTATGTGCCTTGGCGTTTAATCAACACAACGTCATTATTTAATATCTTTAACATTACTGATAAACAAATCAGTTTGGCACAGAAGGGTGCTGACTATACAATTCTGAGCATTGAAAAACTTGAGAGATTACCATTGACAATGTCAGAACGACCTGTCATTGAATGGATAATACATGGAATAATAAATATTCCGATAACTACTTTCCAGTTTCAATTCTGCCAAAAATATATACAGGCAGGCCAGTATGAAAAGTTGGGTAAAGGATACATTAAGTCAATATGGAACTTGCCCTATACACACGAATGTGTCAGTAATAAAGGCCAGAAAGTGTTTCTCAGTGGCAATAATTGTGCAAGATCACTAAGTGGTACACTTCTGTGTCAGGGTATTAGCTTGCATGGAGCCTGTGAAGGGACTTCAAATAACCTTTCATGTTATCAGCTAGGCACACCTGCAACACGAATAGAACCATTCTTTAGGAGACTCTCGAACGGGAGTTACATTCTAATAGTAGATCGCAGATGTTGTAGTTTGCTGCCCGGAAAACCTTATCTCATAACCGTGACTAGGAAGGTCATGTGCTGTGAACGAGTTTTGTTCCCGAACGATTCTCCAGACAGGGAGGCAAGGTTATGGCCCGATCTGAAAATTGCTTCTATTCGAATAGATACTTTAAGCAGAATGAAGACTGTGCTCCTACAGACGCCGACCAGGCTCACGTCATCAAAAGAAACGTATGATCTCCAAGTTGCAAGGACAACAGAAGAGATTCATTCATTATTATCAACTAATTCCCCCATACATTTCGCAGAAATACTGAACGAAATCTTAAATATTTCTGATACCACTGGTGTCTCCAGTGTATTTAAAGCAGTGTTTTCGGGTGCTTTAACTCCATTCAAAGCCATCCTGGGTATTTTTCCAGACTTTGTCCATTCCATTTTTGGCGGACTTCCACTCCTTTTGGGACTAGTAGCGGGTATTCTATTTTTGATCCTGTTATTTCGCTATGGCAAACCTTGTCACAGACAAAACACCTGCGACAAGGGAAGAAATGATCCTAGCCATTGGCTACCGGGACCGGGTAACTAAAATCCTTGGACTATCCCGGCTTAGAGACCTGAACATGACTTGCTCTCTTTCATTTAGACCAATGTGGCAAAGTTGTGTTATGCCTGTATTAAGGTGCTTGCTATGCGGCGAAGAATGCGTGTTGGACACCTGTCTGGCACTACAATCGGATGTGCCAATGGACGCAGATACCTTGTTGGGTCCGGTAACGGCTCATGCATTGTGCTGTCCCCAACGGCTACCAATCCTGATGACGGCATTCGTGGAGACTTCACCACTACGATTGAGGGGTAGTGAAGTACAAGATGAAAGCAGCATCGATCAGGTACGACCTTCAGTCAGCTATGCTGATCAAAACATCAATGGAGGCAATCATGCTCAGGCTCATGAATGCATGGTAACAACCTTTTCCGAATTAGTGGAACTTACGCAAGAAGCTGTTGACAGTTTTTTCAACAGTCTAAATGATATGATGTTTTCACCAGAGCAGCAGGAATAACTTTGAGCAAACTAGAACTTGGAGTTCCCTACATCCTGTATTTGGCCTTCAACATTTAAAAAGCGATATGAAAAAATTTTCTCATCAGTTTTTCAGACTGCAAGAACCTTTTTTCCCAATTCAAAAATATTTACGATTTTTGGGACACTTATCTTCTGCTTAAAGTAGACATTATTCTTAGAGAACTAAATTTCTATTTTAGGTAGTCACGAGACATTCGCTATCCTCTAGCACTATTATACATAACTTTATGATTGTGATGAAATGGTCCCGCACTTTTTTTCTGTATTAAGAGCCATTTCATGTGTGGTTTTCGCATTTATTCATGCTGAATTTAGAAATATGCGTTGTATGTTTAGCATTATTAGACTGCTTGTGCATATAGTACACGTGATAGTACATGTGATTATGTTTCAAAGTTTTCAGGATACATATGAATGTATTTTGGGGTGGTACGATATACACAAACGCTACGGTTTCACTATGCCTAGATTTGTAAATATGGACATAGTCTACGTGGAGTGGGTGTGATGTATTCCTATAGGTACTGTATCGATTCCCCTATTCCTGACCCTGGTCTGGTTAATAATTAACTAGCAGCCATCTAACGGTGCAAAAACCGTTATCTGATTAAGCCACACCACGGCACAGAAGCGCGTTATCTGATTAGGTCATAACGCTTGCCATCTAATTAGACAAGCGATATTCCTCCAGCCCCTGATAAGGCATACGGAGTTCTCAAAACAAATCAAACCTACAGCGACCTGGGAAATTCCCATAACCATTGTTTTGATTTCACCGAGAACTTCAGCAAAAGAATGTGCGAACGAGCCCGTTCATATGACATCCTTATTGACGTATATATGTCCATCCTTACGTCAATCTCGGCACCTTTCAGGTATAAATATTACCGACATTGCCTTAAGCAAACACATGCGGTGGTGACGAGATCGGAGCAGCGAGACGTGCTGAGGAGCCCAGCAGAGAGCGAAGCCCACAGGCGCTGCCCTGCCTTCCTGACGCGCTGAGAACGAGATGCTGCCTTTCTCCTGCTGAGAAATCCAGCTCCGGCGCTTCCAAGCAGCCCTCGCAGGCAGCTGGAATATCAAGACCCGGGATAAGAGATACCAGCCCTCCATCATTCTAGATCTCAGGTACAGAACTGAATAACCCCTTGCAGAGAATTCTCGAATCAGTCCCTTGGCAAACAAACTTAACTTAAACTGCTACTTATCTACTCCCGCCCACGTATTAGGCTTAGGTCAGGTACACTGGGGTAGGCGTGGTTAGAAGCACCAGTTGAGTACGATTAGTCAAATGTATATATGTATGTATATATTTTATCCATTTTAAAGTATCATATGGCTCAGAAACCATATCAATGCTTTTACAGTATTATTTTATAACTCTGTCTTTACTGTATGCACTTTACTTAACTACAAGTATTGCAATAATAGCTATTCATTTCTCTTGTATGAGAAAAGAGACTGATCAAAAAATAACATCTTTTATTGAACACGCCCGTCTCTTCCTTTTCTCTACAATCTGGTGAAACTAAGAATGCACTGAACTGACTGAGTAAAATAAGTTGTCTTTTGTTTTCACACGACTCTAGAGATACACTCTTGATTAGGGGAGAGCAAAGATGTCATGTTCTATGGTTGTCAGAAACTAAATCCCTTCTTGTCTATCCAGGGAGGTTAAAATCCTCCTTGCCTATTCGAGAAAGTTTCTAGTGAACTCTGAGCTAGCTGGCACAAACACAAAACTTTAAGTCTAATATCGTCGGTAGAAGACCTAGTTAACCTCTGCCCTAGGTCTATACTATTGAAGATATTATTCCAATGCGCAGAGCCTATTGGGATAATAGGAACTACACTACAGAAGATTGAACCCCAGTGATAGCAGCCATTAAGTGTTTCATGGTGGGGTCATCACCGTCCAGATCCCCATCCGCACCCCCAGACGGGGTTCATTTCGCATCAACTGGGGACCCCTTGGAAACTGCATACTTGTCCATACGATTCGATTGGACCTGCCGAGCAGATTTCAGAGATCTCGGCTGAGGCTTTTCAAGATCTCTCGATGCCATCTCGACCGCAAAAGCAGGAGAAACCCACCACTCCTCAGTCGAGTGTAGGCGGGTCCTACGATGGGTGACCTCTGAGCAGGATAGAGAGGCCCGAGACGTCTCAGCCACCACCCGGAGGTGACAAAGTAAGATCCGATCGGCCACTTCCGGTCCCGGAGGCCGATGTTGTTGCACTACACCCCGGATGGCTCCGAACCAGGGCTCCCGGACCCCGAGACCACAGGCCCAAAACCTTCCGTCGAGGATGTTCAGTCGCCAAAACAGCCAAACAAGCCAGAATTTCACCTAGCGGCTCAGGTACTGGTCCCCCATCCGTCGGTAGGGACGGGGTTCAGGATATTGTGCCGGATAGTCGGTCAGGATGTGGCAGCCAGTGGAGCCGATGCTCAAGCGGCCACCTTGTTCGCTGGCGCGGCTCCTCCTCCTCAACCACAGGTACTTTAACCATAGTGCCATCAGCATTGGAATCATGGTGTTCTAAACGCCCATCAGTGGCTTGGGACATACTGGCAAGAGGAGTGTCAACAGCGGTGTCAGTGGTGGTGTCAGAAGGATGACTAACCTGTGTTTCCTCTGGGACATTGGATAAACCAGGGTTGGATGGATCACTAATGTTGGAACTATGTCCACTCTCATCACCATAATGGTTGAGAATACTGCTGGGCGATCATCCAAAAGCCTGTTGTAACTGGGAGGAGGGGTAGGCCTACGATGGTGCCGGTGAACAGTAGTCCCATCCCCTTTGCACAAAGATAAGGCGGAAAAATTGCATACTTTCCCGTCACTCAAAAGTGCAGAGTTGCAGAAGATTTTTTTTACAGAAAAGGGTTGGGAATAACGGCTGAGACCTTTAGTGATAAAACCACTCCTCTTAATTCTGACTCTATCACCTACGTGAATGTTGATAGGTTTGCAGGCGTGTTTGTTATCATAGTATGTCTTACAGGTCTGTTGGTTGTGTAAAATTCTTCTGTTGACCCCCTCTGTGGACCAATCAGCCTTCCAATGGTGTCTTTAGTGATAGGAGTTCTGCCCCTTAATAAAACAAAAGGACTAAACCCAGTAGACTCACAAGGTGTGACCCGGAAAGCCCACATGTTCTGTGTTAACTCCTTCCTCCAGGAAAGGTCATTTTAATTAGCAAGTTGCACAATTCCTTTGATAACACGATTAAACCTCTCAACTGCTCCATTACCGGCAGGGTGGTACAGAGAGTTGGTCTTGTGACAAATGCCATTATTGTTGAGAAATTGTTTAAAAACATCAGAAACAAATTGCAGACCATTGTTGGTCACAATACATTTAGGTAGACCTTCTCTTAAAAACAATGCTTTCAAAAACTTGGCAATAACCTTTGCATCAGCATTCCGTACAATTTCCACCTAGGGCCATTTAGAGAAATGATCCACCAGAACAATGAGGAAGACTTGATCATCGTTCTCCTTAATGGGACCAAAAATGTCCATACCTAATCTGGTCCATGGTGTAGTGGGAATAGACAAAGGTTGAAGTGGTGGCCTAAAGGTTCGCTGGGACTTATCAGAGTTCTCACTTGCGGGGCAATTCCTCACCCTCCTCTCTATCTCGAGGTCCAACCATGGCCACCAATATGAGTTTTTTATCCTACGCTCAGTCTTGCCAATACCAAGATGTCCCTCATGGCAAATATCAAGTAATTTGGATCTGAGTGAAATGGAGGGTATGACCTTGCCATTTCTGAGGATGAGGCCACCTTCAATAGACAATTTTTGCCTTAGTTCCCAGAAAGTGCGTACTTCTTGGGGTATATTTTTTTTAATGGGCCAATCATTTATGATAAATGTTTCCACTTGACACAAAACATCAAGTTCCTGGGCAGACAACCAATCCCGTTGTGAAATACAGGGTATTTCATCAAGGATGTTAGCCATACAGAAAGATTCAATATCTAATGTGGAATCCGTACTGTCAGGTAATGGCAAACGGCTTAAACAGTCGACAAACACGTTCTTGGCCCCAGGAACATATTGCACATCATAATTGTGGTCCAATATCCTAACAGAAATGCGTGCAAGGCGGGGAGAAGCACTCTGTAACCCCTTCGTGGTAAGGACTTTGACTAAAGGTTTATGATCGCTTCTTAGGGTTACTTTGAATCCCCATATATACTGTCTAGAGTTCTCTAAACCCCATGCACAAGCTAAAGCTTCACGCTCCATGACGGAGTATCTCTCCTCAGTTGGTGTGATGGTACGTGATGCAAAAGCAATGATTCGTTCTTTGCCCATGGTATCATCAACTTGGCTTAGGACGGCCCCAAGGCCCCTCCCACTGGCATCTGTTGTGACTATGCTGTGAAAAGAGGGGTTGAATCCCTGTAAGCGTGTGGCATTGCAAATATCATCTTTAATTTTTTCAAATGCTTTCTCACATTCGTCAGACCACATGAATTTACTCGTCTGTTTGATGAGTTGTCTGAGTGGGAAGGTTTTAGATGAAAAATTCGGAACAAATTTAGAATAAAATTCTGATAGGCCTAGGAAGGCTTTTACTTCATCCTTATTTTTTGGGGAAGGGGCATCTCTTATGGCAGATAACAATTCTTTTTTTGGTTTGATGCCATCTCCGCAAATTTCATGCCCTAAATACGTAACACTGGTCTCCGCAAATCTACATTTGTTAATGTCAACAGTGAGACCATGTTTCTCCAAGTTCCTAGTACTCTGGCTAAGTTGGCATCGTGCTCCTCTCTGTTAGCACCCATGACCATTATGTCGTCCTTGAAAATTAATAGGTTGGACTCCCCATCAAACAGCTTATTCATTAGCCTCTGGAACATGGCCGCAGCAGAGGCCAACCCAAAGGGAACTCTCCTAAATCTGAAGCACCCAAAGGGTGTTACGAAAGTAGTGAGACTTCTGCTATCGGGGTGCAAAGCGACCTGATGGTTAGCCTCCTTAAGGTCAATGGTGGAAACCATCTGATTCCGTTGGTGTGGGACCAGATCTCACTGATCCTGGGAAGGGGAAATTGGTCAATGAGAATATTCTTATTAAGATCGCGGAGATCCACACACAAACGGAGTTTGCCATTGGATCTTCTCGCGCAAACCAACGGTGCGACCCATTCTGCTGACTCAACGGGTTCAATTATACCAGATTCCTGTAGTCTAAGAAGTTCAGACTTAACATCATCTCTAATAGAGAAGGGAATATAACTGGATTTATGTAGGCAAGGCACAGCATTTCACTTGAGTACGATTTTATGGTGGAAACCTTTCAATTTCCCTACTTTCTCAAAAAATACTTTAGGGAACCTCTTAGCAATTGTTTTTTTGTACTCACTCTCAGTTTGTAATGAAAGTACTGGGTCTGGACTGTTAGGGTCGAGGATTATATTGAGTTTACCTTGCTCCATCCACCCAAGCACTGAAGGACCTACTGCAGATACATACAATTTACTTACGGTATGATGGTCCTTAAATGAGAAGTTGAGTTCTCTGTAACCAATAATATCAATAGGTTCCCCAGTAAAAGTTTTGGGGGAAATATCCGGATCAACCAAATCATTCCCTAAAACAGGTTAAAACTTTTCCTCCCAGACAGACTTATTACCAATAGTATACGGCGAACCAGAATCCGCCACTATTGAAATATCCACTCCGCCAGTACTTAGGTTGCACATTGGTTTCTTACTCTTGCCATTTACATTCAGTATGTCATCATCAATTAATAAAACAAAAAGATTCAAATCTTCCTCATCAGAAGACTATGTATCATCTTGTTCTTCCTGCTCAATGAACTTCACATTAGAGTATTTTTTGGGTTTAGCATGGCACATTTTGACATAATGACCAATCACACCGCATTTGCTACATTTTTGCTTAATAGCAGGACAAGTCTTATTGTCAGCTAAATGAAACCTGCTACCGCATCTATAACATTTTCTGTTTCCAGACAACATTACTTTGGCATCACAATCTTTCCTTTGAAAAGAGTCAGGAGTGACTTTCTTTACAGCATGTTTTGAACCTTTGACTTTGCAACAATAGGCTGCTCATCACCTTCCTTTTTTTGCTTGTCATCAGAAAGGACGACTTTAGCACACCTACCAGTAAGTTCCAAACTTTTGACAATATCAACCACTTCTTGAAGGGGCAATTTGCCTTTGGACCACAATCTCTCTTGAATGTTGTGATTGGCAGCTTGCATAACGATTTGGTCCCGGATAAACTCATTATGTAATGCCTCAAATCGACAAGACAAACCTAAGTTTTTGAGTGCGGACACAAAGTCATCAATTGACTGATCGGAGCGTTGTTTGCGATGGAAGAATTTGTACCTGTGGACCGATACAGACACAGTGGGCTTAAAGTAATTAGTTAAATCCTCAAGTGCATTGGTATAAACGTCACCTTGGCCTGAAGTTCCAGGTTTTTCACAAATGCGGTTATAAATTTTCATAGTTTCAAGCAATGTAGCAAAATCTTCTTTTTTCTTTCCGGTGTTAACTCTTCCTCCTCGTCCTCAAATGTAGATATATAATTTTCAAAGTATTCGCGCCAGTCCTCCCATTTAAAGGACGAATCGCCGGTTGCAGGGATGAAAGGATGAGGAGGTGTAAGGTTCCAAATATTTCCGGAAGCCATGTTTAGAGATGTATGAGAGAAAATGAATCCAAAATAAAATTTGTATGAGCAAACAGAGATAAATAACTAGAAAATGAAAGAGATACTTTAAGTTGCACAAAAGATATAATAAATAAGCAGGAAGTGTGTGTATAACTGAAGAAGAAACGCAATGGAAGTGTGGGCATCACTGTAGGTATGTAGGTGACACACGACACAGATTCCACTAATAAGTGTGTGTATCACTGATAAGGAAATGCATCAGAAAGCGTGCACGTCACCGTGTACATGTAGATACCGGGCACAAAATTGTAGGATAAAAGGATGCAGGAAACACATTTAAATGAGCGCTTAGTGTGCAGAGTAAGTTAATAATTATGATTAATTTTCTTTAATTAATCAAAAGTCTGCGAATCACTGGAAAGTACACGCACTCCGTAACGTAACAATATGCGTAGCTCTTGGGATTCAGATGGATGAGTTTTAAAATGGTCGCTCCATATCCAAATATAAGATGTCCGCCAATGCGTGCGTTCCACTGACGTCACACGCTAAGCAGAGCTGCGCAATGGTTTCAATAGTGAGGAGTTGGCAGTATGAGGAGAAACAGTAACAGCATAAAGGTCAGCGAGGTTACTTTCGCGTCTTAAGTTACCTTCGCATCTCCTCATTAAAAAAATATTCTCACACTATGGGGCATATTACCAACGATTAGCGATATTTATCGCTAACGAGGCTTAGCAACGAATTTTTTAACACTAAGCATCGCCGGAAATTATCGCAGAGATAACTTGCTCTTAGCAAGGTTTATCTCAGAGGTGATAAAAATCCTCGCGCTAACTGCCAAATGAGAGATTATCGCTGGAAAACCAACGATAATCTCTCGAAGTTTGGCGATACCTTGATGATAGGGGCTCACAAACTTAGCCATGATATCCACCTTCCATAGGATATCATGGCTAAGGTTGGAAAATACCAGGTGTAAAAAAAGCAGCGCTAACCGCGGTTAGCGCTGCTTTTTTTTTATCACTAACAGGGTTAGCGAAATCCTTGATAATAGGAGAAATGTCGCTTAACAACATTTCTCCTATTATTTTTCTCTGGAACGCCCCCTTTGCATCTCATTAGAGATGCAAGGGGAAGCGTAGAGAAAAAGGGTGCTAACATGCGAATTTGCGTGTTAGCACCCTGTTGCTGATAGGGAGATAATTTTATCTCCGCTTTCTTGGCTTTTAAAGACAAAAAAGCGGAGATAATTCCCTTGATAATATGCCCCCAAGTTAATTATACGCTCGTTGAGATAACGAGACAATATACGCAGGCAGAGGTGTGAGTTTCTCAGGAGAATTTGTGAGACCAGCAGGTTAAAAGAAGTGCGGCATGCTAGAAGTTCAAAGGTGAAGGCTTCGCAGAACACAACACCACAATGTGCATGCAACTGGTGCTAATCTCACCGCGTGAAGATTCTGAAGCAAAACGATATCCACGTTTTCATTGTCGCTCAACAGCCGATGAAGTAGCGCAGAGATAAAGCGCTAGTTGGCAGATTGATGATCGAAGATCCCCACACGAACCGGAGGAACTGGACGCCTGAAGTTGACGAAGGCGGGGAGGTGGAAGCAGGCCGAAGTGTGCAGGGGCTACACATGCAGGTCCGCAGCGGTGTCAAAGCGGTCGTCGCCAAATTGTACAGATGATACAAAGTCAGATCTTGTAAGTAAGTCCGTACTTTATTGAAGAGAAGTGGCAATGACACCGCAGACGTCCGAACAGCACAACAGGTTTTCGGCAACTGTCCCTAACCGTCACCCTCGCCAAGGTTCTAAAGTAGAACATATATACGTCATAGAACCTTCTGCGAGGGCTCGCGGTCAGGGACAGCTCGAGGCAGGTCGCGAGACCCAATAGGTATGGCAAGCCTGAATATATAAACACAACATAAAACCCTTGTTCCCAGGCATGTATGTTGCCCTTCTTCTGTTGTATCCACTGACACTGAAATGTTCTTGTTCCCCCAAAGCGCTGCAGCACTGCATACCTACCCCCACATTTTTGCCCACTTGTACTTGTACTTAAAAGGGTTCCTGAGGTAACACTAAGCCCCCACCCCCCTGGGCGTGTGTTCGGAACTCTGCCCCAGCTCCCAATGTGGGCCATCCTTGAAAGGGACCGATACTGAACTGCCAATCCACTGTCGGATGCATGGTTGGTGGAGGTCCTCGATGATACATCTATTGCACCCATAATTCACTATCAACTTCTCCCCATGGCTTTTCTGACTTTTTAACACAATCCGCACCCTGAGCTCTTCCCCAAAATGTACCCATGCAAATCCCCCAAATCTCATATGGGCCCATGTACTCGAAGATTGCTACTGATGATTCTGGGGACTTTTCACGGTAGATGCTAGACTAAATGAAAATTGCCGACTTCCCTATATAAATCATTGTGGGAACCCATGGCCTGTTGGTTGGCTTCCACGCTTCCTCCCTGGACTCCTCTTTTGACTGCAATTCTCTGAAGTAATTTAGTTGTGACAAAATTCACTTTTCAAAATCTTTTCTTTGTGTATTAGATAAGTGTGCCACCATCAGCATATAAACCCCCATGTAGTGTTATCTTTTCAAACCTTCAACCTTACATTTGTTTCAGACTCCCATACCTTATTGGTTTTTTTTCTTTTGCTGTCCCCTACATCCTCCTTTCCCCCTCCAAATCTTCCCCCTCATCTACTTGTGTACTACTATTGTCCTTGACTACAAACATTGTTGTACTTGCCGCTACACCACTGTTATTTGTGCTAACCCCTTTATCCTCCATAGAGGATCCACCCCTATATCCATGGAACCATCTTTAGCTGTACCTCACTCTCAGCTACTCCACCACTGCTCACCTGGTCCGAGCCTTGTCCCTTCAGGTGCAAATCTCCTACACTCACCTCTCCTTTTGAAATGTCTCAGTGCTTTCTTTGCTCTGCCTCAGCAGTTGGTCCCAACCCCTCCTGCAATACAGCACTGGTGCTAGAAATGTTAGTGGTCAGCCCGGTGGTTGCGCTTAAACTTATCAACTCATACTTTTTGCCAATGTGATATCTCCCCTTCCCCCAAATCCTCTTTATCCTCAACATAGTCCATCTCACATTAATCTCTTTTTCTTCCTCATAAACTGCTCACACCATACCTCTCATCAATCCCCACACCCCCATATAAACATTTCACAGTCAATCTTGGTCAGTGCTGGAGTTTTTGCAAGTGCTGGAGATCCATCCTGCACTGTCTGAATGGTTGCCCAGAACCTCTCCCTCTCTTCGGGCCGGTTGACCCTGGTTGCCATTAACCTGGCCGGATCTTTCTCACCACAGCTGCTATGTTTATGTGGTGTCCTCCTGCTGTCTACTTGCAGGTCGCCCCAACCTCTGGTATCTATAGTCCTGGTCCCTGACCTGCCTACCTGCAACTTCTCTGGACTGATGGGCCACTTAATCAAACACCCCCACCCATATACCTTGTGGTACGCTAAGCCTCTGCCACTCTGCCTTCCATGCAACCCATCTGAATCCGTCTCCTGAAACCCAGACATATGCCTGCCTTTGGCCCGCCTGTGGTGGTGTGAATACTGTTAGGTAAGGGAATGTGACCAAACTCTACTATACCTTTTGTCTTTACAAGCGCACCCTCTGTGCTGAACTGTACAGCATAGCTGTGCTCCTGGTTCGCAAAATCTGCTGCTTGCCGTTGAACTTCAATGGATTACCCCATTTGCCACTACCTATAGTAGTCCTACAACGCTTTCTGCATCTTTATTAGAACGAGTGCTTGTGCTGCTCTGCAAGCGAGAGCACTCTGCTGCCCCCTGGAGGTGAACTGCGGCAACTGGGTTGTGCGTGGGAGGGGCCAATGCTGAGTGCTTTGTCCCTGCTTCAACATGAGGTGTTACACTCAGCCGAATTGCACTCGTGGGCCGTTTCCCTGATGGCCTCCCCAGCACGTCAGACCTCACCCAACCCAACTGAATGTTGTCAAGAAGCCCCCGGGTAAACGCAGGTGCCACCATAATGTGCTGCGCATCATGCTCCCTTCCTTCAGCCTCAATTTCTTATTGCGCTACACTTTTATCTAGGCTTTTGGTGGTGAACAAGCCAATACTGCCGCCCCAAGCCCCTCTTGGCTGAACGCTCAGTGGGTGAAGCCCACTGAAGTCTGAAAAAATACCCCAGGCTTTATAAGGACAACACTTTCAGTGCCTCCCTCATAGCTTATTAAACCTGACTAACATCAAAACTGACACAAAATCTAAACTTTTGGCGGAAACCTAAACAGCCTACCTCCAGGACCACATCAACTGACTAGGATCCGCGCCAGGGACTCAAACTGCCACTGTGCCCCACCCCCTAGCCTAACTACCCAATGGGGGATCCCTGTTGGCCTACACTGTGTCAGCCGGATGCCACCCCCAGGACCCACATTGTGACGCTGGAGGCTTCCCGCCCCCTCACTCTAACACTAACCTCTTTGCCCTCTACTTGGCTCTGGCACATGCCTTCCCCACTCCCTCCATCATGGGGCTGCCCTTGGAGGAGTGTGAAATTGACTCCAACCCGAAAGACGCTTTAGCAGTGCATTATATTCTAATATAGTCTTCACCCGATTATATACAGTGTGACGTATGTTAATAAAGGGAAATAGCGTATATATATAATGATATCTCTGGAATCTAATACAACTTATATGTGTGTTTAAAACCCTAACTGACAGAATAGTGATTCTTCTTGAAAATGTCTGTATACATGTTTATACACAAAAGAAATAGTGCTGTCTTTACTAAATGGGATTCATGTGCTTAGAACTCTAAATAGTTATTACTTTATTAACTTTAAAAAGTATTGTAGAGACATTTAAATTCATTTGTGTGTAAAAGAGTGCACATAAATTTAACATGTGCACTTAGCCCAACTTGTGAGCCGGAGAGGCGATTTGGTACAAGCTCATGGTTTAAGTTTAACCATAAAATCAGGGACGGACTGGCCGTAGCGGGGACAGGGCAATACCCTGGTGCGCCACACAGGTGGGGGCCGATTTTGGGCCACTGGGGGCCGTTTCTGCAAAATTGGCCCTGCAACAAAATCGGCCCTGGCAAAGAGCTCGGCAGGGGGGTGGGGGGTGGGGGGGCGACGATCACTTTGCTTTACTTTGGTTTTGCTTCCCAGTCCGGCCCTGCATAAAATTCTTTGTGGTAGAAATGTTGCATGTAATTTGTGTTCCCACAACAGGTAAATGAGGCTTCATTAGCAGAAAGAAGGTCTTTGTTCTCAGCAAATAGTGAGGCATGTGAAGTGGCAACTGGTACAAGGAGGGTGATAACAAGATGGGAGAAGACTTCTCATGGGAGAAGGAGACGAGACCAAGGATGGCCAGGATAGTGATTCATGCAACAGCGGCTATTCTGCTAAAGCGGAGGAGCGTCACCCCACTGCGAGCAGTGTAAAAAGGAAATTGTTTTCCTTCCTGCGGGGGTGCAGGGTGGGGAGGGTGGGTCTGGCCAGTGCAGGGGGTAGGGGAAAGAGTGTTAAGCACACTTCCTAAGTGTGCACGACTACTTGGCCGGCCCTGGGTCGGCCAAACTGTCATGCTCACTTTACATCTTCCCCACTAGGCTGCATTACAAAGCCTGATGAGGAACATGCCCCAGCCTCCAAGCCACTGTGGGACCGCCGCACCGCAGCACTCAAACCAGTCACAACGTTGCAGCAGCAGTGTTGTGATTAGACATGGGATTCTGGAAGGCTGCGTGCTGCCTGTTGCTGCGCCAGATGACGACAGAGGAGAGGTGGTGGCCCCCGGCATCACTCAGGTAAGTCAATTTTTTTTATTACTCCCAGCCCCACCACCTGCTCTTACTAGCAGCCGCTACTGGATTCATGCGAATAACAAGATGGTGTGAAGAAACCTATGGGTGGTGGTAGAATGGAAAATTGCAAAATGGATTTGTGGGACGTACTTGGGATGCAACTGATATTATGAAGCAACGTAGTGAGAGTTAGTTAGCATTCTGGCTTATGGCGCCTTGAGGTACAGATCTCTTTGACTTTTGTGGTTTATGTGGCTTGACCCATGTTGGAGATTCTTTTACAGAGGACTCTTATGGCTGATACCTTTTTCCATATTCCCTTCTTACCTAAACCTTACCTTAGCTTGGGGTTGCCACATTAGAGTAAAGTAGAGTAGGGACAGACAGGGAGTCATGCTTATCTTCAGTGACAAATTAATGCAATTTGAAGCGAAATTCTGTTTCCTTATCACTTACATATCAATTATTGACCAAGTGGTTTTCTTTATAATATATAGAGTGAACCGCTGTTGAAGATTTGGCTTCATCTTATTTGCATTGTACTTTTATACTATTATACTTAGATTTGTTTACATAAATGTGTTTTTGAATTTGAATCTAGAATAAAACTTACTTGAGACTTGATTTTGAAATGAGTTATTGTGTAACCACATTGGATACACTGTATTTGGATATTTGTTATATTCTGTAATATTTAAGTTCTTATGTAACCTGTATTCCTGCCTCTTTAACTGCATGTGCCATGTTATGTTTCTTTATACATTCTATATTCTGAACAGAGCTTTGCTCATACAGCATTCTGCACTGCTTGTCAGTTGTAACCTGGATACTGCTGTACTAGGACTTGATGCTGTGCTGATCAATAAACCTTTTAGAAAATCAAGCTTTACTGGATTATTACAAAATTTGGCGACGAGGACAACTTTTCTCCAGCCATCTTCAGCACAGGAGGGGAGTTTGGACCCATTACTGCAATTTTTGGAACTATTTGGATATTTTTGGACATTTTACTGGCTGTTTATTTGATAAAGGAACCTTTTCTTCTTTCCACTACTTGGATTATTGTCTCCACGAGGAGTTCCTCTTATTCAGAATTTTTAAGGTACTTTGGACTCCTTTGTACATCGTGTGCATCATTTAATTTTCTGTTACCTGCAACTAGATGTTTGCTGTTTCTGCATTCTACTCGTCATAGCTGCTCACCCGTCTCTTGGCAACTGTTTGTTTACTCTTACAACGTTCGTTTCATCAGCTTTACAACTTATTCTTCTTCTGCCTGGTAACCTCTGTCAACGCTTACTACTTCACGCACGGCGAACGTCTCTGCACTGTGAAGAAACGTCATCGCGCAGCGTGAAAGGTTTCCTTTTGACGCGGGTGAGCACAACGGAGGAAACGTCATCGCGCATCCTGGAGTAACGAAGGAAACTTCATTGCGCAGCGTTTGAAATCATCACGTGACGTGTGTCACGCAATGTGCAACGTGCCTCCATTTTGTTTTTCCTTTTTGTTTGTGTTACCTGGCAACCGTTACACAGCAATTCTGTTCAGATAACGCGATCACTTTCATTGCTGTTCTGCGCTTCCTTATTTTTTTTTATTGATAAATATAACGCTTGCAGTTTGTTGCTGACTTTTCTTTCGAACATTTTAGCATCACTTTTGATGTGTTTCTCCACAATTTTACGATCAATGAAAAGTTCCTAGCAGCCAGATCCTGGAGGACACCGATGAATTTCTTCTTTTATTCCAACATCCTTAAGTACATTGACAATTCACTATTTATTTATTTATTTTGTATTTTATTTTAGGTGTTAGCTATTGCTCACTGGAATTTATTCATTTCTTTAATTGAGTTTATTTTCTCTTGGGAGGTTACTGTAAATTTATTTCACTGTGTTATATTCTAGTGTACTTTAAGCCCACTTTGAATTACTTTTTCACTGTAACAATGCAATTCGACCCTCCTGCTAAGTTTCTACAAATCAAGGGTGATCCTCCCATGCCTTGGTCAAGGTGGAAGGAGGAATATTTCAACTAGATGAGAGCTATAGATGGAGAATGCATGGGAGCTGAAAGAAAAAAAAGTATTTTATTGTACTGTTTAGGGTCTGAGGGACAAGACATTTTTAGAACTTTACCCCAGTTATCAGTGCCTTCTGGTAGTGGTGATACTATGAATGTATATACTGAGGCCCTTGGTAGATTAGAGAAAAGATTCAAACCTACAGCTAATATTGCTTTAAACCGTTTCAAATTCTACACTAGAGCACAAAAGCAGGAGGAATCTTTTGATGATTTTCTCACGGCTTTAAGAGCTTTAACTTTGCATTGTAATTTTGGAGCCATGTCTGATGAAATGATCCGTGACCAGATCATTGTTCATGTTAAGAACACAAAGGTTCAGGACAAATTATGGTGTATAGGTGATCCTAATTTAGAAGAAACTATTGCCATCGCCAAGTCCACTGAAATGTCAGAAAAATGGATGGATATAGTAGTTAAACAAAGCTCTAGCTCTGGTAAAAGGAATACAGATGAAGAAGTATGTCTGGTTAAGCCCAAAGTAGATGACAAAAATGTCATTCCTACACATGTGAGAGCAAGGAATACTTTTAGTTTCAATAACAGAAGGACAGATTTTACTAATAGTTCGGTGTCATGTTATAGGTGTGGAAGCAAATCACACATTGCTTCTTTCCAGGGTTGTCCTGCTATGAACAAAACATGTAATATTTGTGGAAGGATTAGACACTTTAGTAATGCTTGTAGAGAAAAACGTTATAATGCCCAGTTGCGAGCAGGACAATCACGTACACCCACTATCACTATTACTCCTACAAAAGTATCTTCCATTAGTATGGTTGATGAAGTGAAACAGGATCTTGACCATGGTTATGTTGTTTCTATTGTTCAAAGTGGGTGTGTAGTGTTAACCAGTAAGAAATCTCCCAAATGGGTTTTTCACATCTTTACTATTGCTATTGAACTTATGGTGGATTCTGGGTCCCCGTGGACCATAATTACTAAGGTATATTTTGATGAAAAATTAAAAAATGTGTGTGATATTTCTAACTTACAACCATCAGATATATTAGCAGAGGGATTCAATGGGAATAAGATTGATATTGAAGGATTTTTAAAGGTTCCGTTAAATTTTAGAGGAAGGTTAGCTCACATCAAATTATACATTGCTGTGAAAGGAGTCAATGTGCTTGGTTGGCATGATCAATGGGAACTTGGCATCAAATTAAATCCACGTGCCAAGGATCCTATCTCTCTGTGTAGTGAGCAAGAAATGATAAATTCTATTTGTTCTAGTGGTGAAGGGAAAAATGATATCTCAGTTTGGAGCAACAAGTTTGACAAGGTTTTCTGTGATCAGTTAGGGAAATTGAAAAACTTTGCACATAAAATTGTGTTAAAAGAAGGTGCACTTCCGGTTAAACAAAAGCTAAGAGGGGTTCCTCTAAATGTTAGAGATGAATTAAAGGAAATGTTAAATGATTTGCTGAAAGACAACATTATAGAGCCCATTGTGTCATCAGAAGGGGTTTCGCTCATAGTTTTGGTGCGGAAGCCTGACCTAAAACTGAGAGTTTGCATTGATTTGAGGGCTCTTAATTCCAATATAATTATTGATTGTCATCCCCTTCCCAACATTAATGAGCTTGTTTCCCTTTTTGATGGTGCGCAGATCTTATCCACATAGGATCTTAGGTCTGCGTATCATCAAATAGAGCTGACTGAAGAATCTAAAAAGTATACAGCCTTCATCACTCCTATGGGACTGTTTCAATACAAAAGGATGTCTTTTGGGTTGGCATCTGCTGCCTCTGTTTTTCAACAGGTTATGTTCCAAATTTTTAGGGACCTTGATATGTTTGTAAAGTGCTTTCAAGATGACATCTTGATATTTTCAAAAGATGAGGTGGAACACGCTTCACACTTAGATGAAGTGTGTAGTAGACTAGAACGGTATGGTCTTACTCTCAAAGCACACAAATGCAAACTTTTTAGGAAATCGGTTGAGTATTTGGGCCATACATTATCGGGGGATGGTTTAATTCCTAAAAAATCAAATGTGGAAGCCATTCTAAGCGCTCCAGCCCCAGGCAATAAAGAACTGCTTTCTTTTGCGGGCATGAGTGAATATTACAGCAAGTTTGTAGTTAATTTTGCTACCAAAATGGAGCCATTAAGAAGGTAATTAGGCAAATGAACACATTTGTTTGGGAAGCTGAACAAGAAAAGGCATTCACTGGTATAAAAAATGATATTGTCAATTCACCAACTTTGAAACCTTTTAGGATGGGTAGGAAATGTATCATTACCACTGACGCAAGTTTGTATGGTTTGGGGTGTGTGCTATCTCAAATGGATGGTGTCGTTGAATGGAATGTGGCTGTTTCCTCTAGGACGTTGAGTGAGATGTAGCGCAGGTATGCGGTTATTGTACGAGAGCTGCTTTCTTGTGTGTGGGCCATTAAACATTACAGAATTTATATTTGGGGCAGCAAGTTTATCCTGAGAACCGACCATAAGCCGCTTGTACATATTTTATCGGTTGGTGGAGGTTGGAACTCCACGGCAAGAATTGCACGCTTGGCATCAAAGTTACAGGAATACAATTTCACAGTAGAATTTATTCCTGGAATAAATTTTTTTACTGCTGACTGTCTTTCACGTCTTCCTTGTGAAAGTAAAGGAGATAATGTTTATTGTCTTAGGGAGATTGATATATTTTTTTTATACATCTTTTTATTATTTTAAAGCAAAAAAAATAAACAGACATATCCGGTGCCATACATACATCCAATAATGACAGGGTGAATTGGTACAAAAAAACAGGATAGACGTAGAGCAGCAAATATACTCAAGAGGCTCGCACAATTAAGCACAAAACAAAATGTGCATCAGTATCATCGGTTAACAGTTTAGTTGCGGGTCCTCAATACCTTCCCACCCATAAAATCGCAACGGCAGGAGAATCATGGCAATCAGATACTAGAGGTTAAGGATCAAAGTCAGGATATTTCGCCAATATTACGAGTAAAGGAAAGACTGAGAAAAAATGAAAGAGAAAAAACGATATGGGCGATAACAAAAAGAAAACAATAAACCCATCCCCCCACCCTACACCCCTGCAAACGGCTATCGCCTAACCCCAGTAGCAGCATGCCTGTCGCCCCAACTAACAAGGTTCTAAAAGAAGAATCTACCGAAGTAGAGAAGAGAAGTGGAGGAGGGCATGTTCGTACAGGCTCCTGGTCGCCCCTCCCCCCCGCCAGAACCAAGGATCCCCAAAGTGAAGTCAAGAAATCTATCAGATAGCGAATATGTATCTCAACAAGGGGATCTGCAAACACCGCCCAGCCTTACTATAGCATACGTTTAGCAGATCCCGTGCCCATCGATACTTGAGTCAGACCCAGTCCTTCGATCTCATCCTTGCCCCTCCCGATCAGACACATGAGTCCCCTCCAGATAAATCACCTCTTCCACAGGACAGTCCGAGTATGAGAAGACTGTAATAGAACTCAATGCAAGACAAAGTAGTAGAATGATAGTGCCGTGAACATCGTCAGGTCCAGAGACTCCCTTCCCCGTTATGAACTCCCAGCGTTGAGTCGTCCGCCATCTTAGCGGCTCAGATATAGAACTGTTGGTGAATGAGTGGATGTGTATGTAGATGTTGGAATTACCTAATAGGTTGTTGTAACTGGTATTGGTATCTCCATTTTTTTGAAAATGTTAGTTTCTATTTTTGAATGTGTAAATCAAAGGTTATATTAGGGTGAGAGGAGGTCTGCCACTCTTTCACAAGGATGATGCCATCAGTGATGTCATTTGAGATGTCATCAGTGATGTCACGAGTGATGTCACTGACCATGTCATGAGTGATGTAATATGTAACGTCATCAGCAGTGCATTGCAGGCGCGCGAGTTATAGTTAGCTGAACTAACTATGACTGGGGAATTTAAATGGTTTTGTATGAGTGAAATGTCCAGCGAACTATAACATGTGTGAAACCTATGGATTTTTCAGTGAATTTCTAAGGTTTTTTAAATGCTAATTCCTAACTATAACGTGGCTGAAACTTATATATATATATATATATTCCTACAAAGATGCCAAGAGCTTTAAGAACGCACTCCACAGAAGTTGAATTCCACAGGAAATTTATTGTCACAAAATCGGCAACGCTGTCCCAATCAAATCATCCCTAATGCATTTCGGAGCAGCTTGCTCCTTTCTCAAAGGGTAAAACACTGCCAGTTCACAGCATGCACTATCACGCTTTTATCATTTCCTTGCGTGCTTAATTGGTTCCACATTG
The DNA here is from genome assembly GCF_964261635.1 of Lissotriton helveticus. Lineage (NCBI taxonomy): Eukaryota > Metazoa > Chordata > Amphibia > Caudata > Salamandridae > Lissotriton > Lissotriton helveticus. The sequence goes on along the minus strand of NC_136072.1, from coordinate 367,374,383 downwards.
GAAGTTCACTCACAGGTGAGTAATTTCTCGAACCGCATTCTGGTAAATGTAGTGCCCAATTCTTCCCCACCAGTGGGGGCTGCTTTATGACAGTCCTTTTTGTTTAATATTTCAAAGCCCTCCAGTGGGCCTCAGGGCAAACGTGCCGATTTAATTTAGTGCAACCTCCGCGCTGATGCAAGGCTCGGGGAAAGTCCTGAACCCTCAGATCTTCATTTCTTCCTCGGCGGTGCAGTTCTCCACGGCCAGGCTGCCGCGTGAAGTATTCCTACAAAGATGCCAAGAGCTTTAAGAACGCACTCCACAGAAGTTGAATTCCACAGGAAATTTATTGTCACAAAATCGGCAACGCTGTCCCAATCAAATCATCCCTAATGCATTTCGGAGCAGCTTGCTCCTTTCTCAAAGGGTAAAACACTGCCAGTTCACAGCATGCACTATCACGCTTTTATCATTTCCTTGCGTGCTTAATTGGTTCCACATTGGAAGTTCACTCACAGGTGAGTAATTTCACGAACCGCATTCTGGTAAATGTAGTGCCCAATTCTTCCCCACCAGTGGGGGCTGCTTTATGACAGTCCTTTTTGTTTAATATTTCAAAGCCCTCCAGTGGGCCTCAGGGCAAACGTGCCGATTTAATTTAGTGCAACCTCCGCGCTGATGCAAGGCTCGGGGAAAGTCCTGAACCCTCAGACCTTCATTTCTTCCTCGGCGGTGCAGTTCTCCACGGCCAGGCTGCCGCGTGAAGTATTCCTACAAAGATGCCAAGAGCTTTAAGAACGCACTCCACAGAAGTTGAATTCCACAGGAAATTTATTGTCACAAAATCGGCAACGCTGTCCCAATCAAATCATCCCTAATGCATTTCGGAGCAGCTTGCTCCTTTCTCAAAGGGTAAAACACTGCCAGTTCACAGCATGCACTATCACGCTTTTATCATTTCCTTGCGTGCTTAATTGGTTCCACATTGGAAGTTCACTCACAGGTGAGTAATTTCACGAACCGCATTCTGGTAAATGTAGTGCCCAATTCTTCCCCACCAGTGGGGGCTGCTTTATGACAGTCCTTTTTGTTTAATATTTCAAAGCCCTCCAGTGGGCCTCAGGGCAAACGTGCCGATTATATATATATATCTCACTCCAAACTCCACAATGCTCTTCCTTAACACCAGAACGGATAAACGGACTCTTGCAATCAAACCAGTTGTAGGTGAATTTTTATTTTAAATTCATGATGAAGTGCATAGTGCTGTGCCTCCAAAAAGTACCAAACGCGTTTCGGCGGGCTCCGCCGCCTTGCTCGCCGGTATACACTTTGAAGTTTCCCCTTGTTACATTTTAAAAAGCCCAGTTCACCAATCACATTGCGACTTAGCCATTGCATATAATTCATCGACATAGAAAGTTGGACTTGCCCTTGAAAAACATTGAAATAAAAAACGAACTTGTTTTGTTTACATTACATGACGATATGCAATTGTTAATACACTTCGGCTATATACAAGCAACGATTTCAATCACTTTTAACCCTCTATTTCCGCATAAATGCTTATATTTCATTTTACAAATATCAAATACAATATTTTGGTCGTTACAATTGCAAATCGAGGCCGTATAAATAACCATAGTTGTCGTTATAATTTTCACTATAATATGCATACCAGCAAGAATTGTTATCGGGCTAGTCATCATTGTATGTCCCGTTAAATACATCTTTCTAGTCTATGGGCAGTCAAGATGCGCGTGTTAAAGTGCAAGTGCCTAAACAGTGCATTGAAAACCCCCAGCCGGGGGTTTAATTATATTAATTCATTGAATTTCATTTATAGGGGCAGGGACAGAGGCAGGGGTAGCTATCAGTTTTTCAATCACTTTGATTTTAACAGTGCAAATACTGCATTGAGTGTGATTAAGTATTCCGACTCCAGTTGTAATTCTTTGACTGAGCAGATAATATTTATCGTATCAACATGATCAGCAGTCAAGAACAGCTCATGCAGTGGTGCTAAAAGACCGAATAAAACCATAAATAAATTTATGATAAAATACAATCATCTGAACATCAGGGCAAAAAGCTCAAACTAACCCCTAAAAACATTAAATACTTATAAATACTGAAATAAAATAATGAACTGTCCTATCCATTGCATGTTATGTGATAGTTATCCATGACTTCCGTACAAACCATACATTTATACTAGTATTATTTAAAGGAAGTGGTGTAAGTCTTCACAAATATTCATCCCTCTCGGACTTTTTGTATCGAGTTCCAGGATGTACTTTGTTTCTAACTGGCGTAGTAGTTTTTCTCTATTTCCTCCCCTTTTACTGGGTATTACACTATCTATTACAAAGTATTGTAATGCATTGAGAGTATTGTCATGATGTAATTTGACATGCCTGGCCCCCGGATATGTAGGATCTGAATTCACGATGGCCCTTAGGTGTTGTAAGATTCTAGCGTGTACTTGTAACTTCGTGCTGCCTACATACTGTAGGCCGCACTCGCATTGAAGTACATACACCGCATAGTCTGTCCGGCATGTAAAATTTCCCTTGATTTTAATAGGAATATCTGAAAATGCGCTTGTGTAAAATTTAGTATTAACGCCGAATTTACAGGCCCTACATGTACTACACTTCGAGAAGCCATTTTTAGTGGACAGTCAGTTCTCTTTCTGAAACATTTCTGGACTTGTTTTCACCAGATCACTACTCATGGAGTATGCGTTTCGATAGGTAAATTTCGGGTTGGAATCTAAAACATTGTTAAGAACAGAGTCTGTTAGTACTATTGGCCATTGAGCGTTGATAATTTTTTGTATTTTTGGGGATTGCCTGCTATATGTAGTGATGAATCTACATGGGTTCTCAGTTTTAACTGTCTCAACAATCTCATCAGATGTATGTGTGAGAAGAGTAGAACCACTGGTGGAATTGGGGATAGGTCTAATTAAAGCTGATCTAATTTTAAGATTGGCCTTACTCATAGCCTGATCTAGCTTTTTTTCACTATATCCCCGCTCCATCAATCTACATTTAGTGGATGCTTGGGCTTCTTGTAATGCTGTTTCTGTACTACACGCTCTGCGAGTTCGCAAAAACTCGCCATAGGGCCGGCTGGCAATTGTATGATGTGGATGAAAACTGCTGGCGTGCAACAATGTGTTGCCAGCCGTTGGTTTCTGATACAAACGTGTTTCTATCTTTCCTTGTTCAATATAAACTTCTATGTCAAGGAAACTGGTAGTTAGGGAATTAATTTGGGAGGTGAACCTGAGATTAAGATTGTTAGTATTGAGGGTCTCAACAAATTTTTGTGCCTCCTTTTCAGATCCCTTCCATACGATAAAAACATCATCGATGTATCTCCACATTTGTACCACATATTTTTCACACAAAGCCCGGTGTTCTCACATGAGGACATGCTCCTCCCACCAGCCTACATGTAAACATGCATAGCTGGGGGAGAAGCATGCCCCCATTGCCACCCCCTGTTTGTCGATACACCTTTCCATCAAACAAGAATAAATTATTATGTAGACACCAATGTATCATGCTTAAGAGCATTTTGTTGTACTGATATAGTTCGATGTTACTACCTTTTAAATAAAATTCGATGGCGTTGAGACCATCCTCATGTTTGATGCAGGTGTAGAGGGAAGCAATGTCCAATGTTACAAATAGATATCCTTCGCACCATTGCAAATTCTCCAGTTTTAAGAGAGTCTCGTGAGTCCTGTAGGTAAGATGGTAATTTCACCACAAATTCTTGTAAAACGTAATCTACATACCTCGAGGTATTTTCAAACACACTGTTGATGGCTGAAATTATATGGGCCTTCCTTGCAAGGGTTCTACTCCTTTGTGCACCTTCGGTATTAAATAGAATGTTGGTAGGGTAGGATGTTCTTTGAACAGAAATTTAAATTCATCTTTTGTGATAAGTCCTTCCCTTTGCCATTTCAGAAGGTCATTTTTATAATCTCCATTGGTTTTGCGCACTTTAGCTCCATTGCTTATTTCATAACAATTTGTCATTCAGGTGTCTGAACGCCTCTATTCTGTATGTTTTCTTATCCCACAGGGCAATATTGCCTCCCTTGTCCGCTCTGTTTATAACCACTGAATCATTATTTTTCAATTTGCTCATCAATTTGAAGTAAGCCTTATCCTTGTTCTTAATTTTGGTCTTGCTGTTGCATGTGTTCCTATGTAAAGTTTTTAATTCATCCGTTATTCTTTCGTGAAATACGTCTATGGCATCTCTGGGCATTGTTGGAACAAAGGTAGAGGGAGCTCTGAATGGGCTGTTGCCTGATGCATCCATCCCGATATTTTCCAATTCTCCCAACTCCTGTGTACTCAAAACTTCCATTGGGTCTGCGTCCTCCCTTCGATTGTGGAGTGTTTTATATAGTGGGATCTTCCCCACCGTTAGACCTCCGTCCCCACGGCGCTTTGTTGTGGGTATCGTTGTTTTATTTTGGCCATGATTTTTGATGGTGTAGTACTTTCTTAATTTCAATTTTCGAATAAATTTGTACACATCCACCCGCGTCTGTACAAAGTTGAAATTACTTTCCGGGCAAAAGCTAAGTCCTAGTGCTAGCAGTTGTGTCTCCGCTTCATTCAGTTGGATGTCGGTTAAATTGATAATGGTTTGATTCTTTGTGGCAGTTACTTGCGCCAATTGTGTTTCCATGGTTGTCCTCCGCCTCTTCCGCTTGGAACATTTCCTCCGCTCCCGTCGGCGTTTGTTCCTTTCGCTATTTGAGATCCTTGTTGATTTCGCGGTCGAAGAGATTGGATTCGCTGTTCCCAGATAAAATCCATCTCTTCCGCATATGATAAAGGGCCCATGGTGGCTGACCTGATGCTTTAATATATCGAGGAATACACGCGAAATTCTCCAAGAATATGGCCTGCTCTGCTCCGCTTCTTCCCTGAAAGTTTGAGGGTGATTCATCAAGTGGGGGCTGAGAAAAAAGGGGGTCCCAAAACGTGTTTTCCCCATGCAATTTTCTATAGGGACCTTTAAGTGAGGCTACAGCCCGGACTGCTAAACGAAATTACACCAAATTTGGCAAAAAGGTAGAGTTCGGTTTGCAGATTATGCTTTTTGCTAAATGGTGTAAATCCGTTCAGTAGTTCCTTAGAAAATCAAAAGTAAAATCATAGATAGATCTATCGACGAAGTACCGTACGTGTACTGTCCGAGGACAGTACGCGTACCATTACGAGCACGAGCTGCATGCTAATTGGCTGAAAATTGTCTGTCAACACTCCAAACCAGGAAGTGGTGGCAGCCATCTTGTGTCTCGGTAGAACCGAGGCACAAGAAAAGTGATAAACACGCAAAGACGCAAAGGGGGCAGGGTAGAAAGACCCTGACCCCCTAGGCCTGCTCAGGGGGTCCCATAAGAACCCCCAAGGCCAAAACAAAATTTCCCGGGACACCAGGTACCTTCAGTAAGCGCCACTGAGCTGCGTTGCAGAGTGTTGTAAAAAGGGGGCGTTACCTCTGAACACTTCTCCGCAACGCAGCTCCCTGGCGCATACTGGAGGTACTTGGTGGGCTAGTTGGCACACAGGGGACCTCAGGATTGAAGAGGTATGAATTCCCCAACTTAAAACGCGCCACAGGGCATGTTTGCACACATGTCACCTCTGGCCCCGCCCCCTTCCTTCACTATTGAGCAAAATATTCCTCTAAATTCAGGCAAACTACGATTTCCAATTTACTCACCTGTTATCAGGAGAGACCTCAGTTTTGCATCTTTCAGCTCACTACTGATCCTGAAAAGTAATTCTAACCATACTTACAGTAAGTTGAATTTCCTTCCATAGGCTAACATTGACTGGTTTCACTTGGAAATTCTGCTGTGTGGATTTTTGGAACTTTAAAAAATTCCTCTAAAATAAGCCGAACTACGAATTCCGATTTACTCACCTGTTATCAGGAGAGACCTCAGTGCTGCATCTTTCAGCCCACTACTGATCGTGAAAAGTAATTCTAACCATACTTACAGTAACTTGAATTTCCTTCCATAGGCTAACATTGACTGGTTTCACTTGGAAATTCTTCTAAGTGTGGAGTTTTGGAACTTTAAAAAATTCCTTTAAAATCAGCCGAACTACGAATTCCAATGTACTTACCTGTTATCAGGAGAGACCTCAGTGCTGCATCTTTCAGCCCAGTACTGATCCTGAAAAGTAATTCTAACAATACTTACCAGTAACTTGAATTTCCTTCCGTAGGAATCCATTGTCTGGTTTTCACCAGAAAAGTTTCTAAGTGTCTATTTTCACAAACTAAAAATATTCCTTAAAAATCGCCTGTATGACTTAAACGCATTCTTTCAACTGTTTACAGGAGATGCACCAGTGCTGGAACCAAGATCCACCACCGAGTAAGAAAAGGTAATGATAACACTACTTAGCTGCTAAGTGAATTTCCTCCCATAGGATAACTTCGGTGATTCTTGTGCTGGAACCAGGATCCACCACTGAGTAAGAAAAAGTAATGATAACACTACTTACTACTGCTAAGTGAATTTCCTCCCATAGGATAACATTGGTGATTCTATGTGAACTTTTAAAATACAATAATATTCCTTAAAAATCACTACTGTAACTAAAACACTTTTACTCAACCATTTACAGGAGATGTCCAAGGACTGGATCTAGGATCCAGTCCTGTGGTTAGAAAAGTAATCCATAAAGTAACTAATTGCATTTAACTAGAAAAACACATTGAGGTCAATGTTGCATTGTGTTTGAAATTGTGTTGCCCAGTGCAACAACTGTAACTATTGTACTTAAAAGTCTATTGCCTATTTGCAAAGTATTTAAACTAAAGTAATTCATTCTGAGAAAGTATATTTTGTAATGTAATGTATAATGTGACTACAATGTAATTTAAGAAATAAAATATCTAAAAATAAATAGTTTAAAAAATGTAGTAAATCAGTATTAAAAAAATATAACAATTAATACATTTAAAAATTGTCATTTACAAAACCTTCGAAATTCACTGAAAAAAACAAAGGTTTCAGGCCTGATATAGTTAGGAATTAGCATTGAAAAAACCTTTGAAATTCACTGAAAAAACCATAGGTTTCAGGCCTGATATAGTTAGGAATTAGCATTTAAAAAACCTTTGAAATTCACTGAAAAAACCATAGGTTTCAGGCCTGATATAGTTAGGAATTAGCATTTAATAAACCTTGGAAATTCACTGACAAAACATAGGTTTTAGGGGTGTTATAGTTAGCTGGACATTTCACTCGTACAAAACCATTGAAATTCCTCCGATATAGTTAGTTGTACTAACTATATGTCGCGCGCCCGCAATCCACTGCTGATGATGTCACATATTACATCATTCATGACATGGTCAGTGACATCACTGATGACATCTCAAATGACATCACTGATTACATCACTGAAGACATCATCCACATGACGATACACCTCATCATACACTAGTTTAACCTTTCATCACTCACTGTAAAATACAGAGTACCATATTTGAATCCATTGACACACCAATACAAGTTTCTAAAAACCCACTCAGTGATTCCTAGATCTATATACACATCTAATCAATTACCTACACATTCACTCATACATGTAGTCAATGATCAATAGAACACTATCAAATATACTTATACACCTATATCGACATTACACACCAGCACACATCCTATTCACTTATGAAGTCATCCTATTCACTTATGCAAACAATGGATCATACTTACATTTACTTAGCTATACACTTATACAAACACCACTTTATCAATTCATATAGATAGTAACTTATACTTAGTGTGTTATAAAATCACTATTACAAGTATGCAGTTATCCATACAGTCACGCATACAATCACTGAGTCTTATGTATGCTTATTTATAAACAACAACTGACACATACATTGCCTTTTACTTTTCTACTTTGTTGGACATGTACCATTAAGAGATATTTGCTCATCACCACACCCATAAAGATATTCACTCACCCAAACAACTGTTAGAACATGTAGTTTTAACTTCATATATCTACTGAATCAACTATTCACACATCTTTGGACAGTCACACACCCCCCACCGAACCACACACACATTCACTCTCCCATACAAATACTCAGTTAACTAATCAATAACTAATATAGACTTTCAAATAGCTAGTAACCAACTGGAGAAGTAGTTTTTACAACAACTGACAAAGTGATACAGATATTCACACAGTTTAGTCACTATCCAATATATTTAGAGAGACACTTTAAATTAGTCAAGTAAACAGTCAATCACACTGCTACTAAATCCTCCATCCAGATATTTATATTTATATATCCACTCATTTTTCAATGCAAATTGCTATATATATAATACATATTTAAATAACGAAGCAAACCACATTCACTGGATGATGTCATCAGTGATGTCATTTGAGATGTCATCAGTGATGTCACTGACCATGTCATGAATGATGTAATATGTGACATCATCAGCAGTGGATTGCGGGCGCGCGAGATATAGTTAGTACAACTAACTATGGGGCCGATTACGATTGTGGTGAATCCACATCCTCCGGGCCGGCGGAAGCCACCACCGGCCCGGAGGATGCGGATTCACCGCTGCGGAGACTGAAAAGCCCCCCGCCACATTAGGATGGCTGGGGGGTCCGCGGCGGCGACCGGCGGAAATAGTGCATACATATGGTGGCGGTGTCTGCGGTACACCGCCAGCCATATTATGATGCCTGCGGTCCCATGCCTTTCCACGGCGGCATTGCCATCGTGGAAAGGCATACAGTCTTTCCTTTGGGGGCCCGTTGCTTGCCCCGAGGGTGAAGGGGGTGGGGGGTGCACATGGAGGGTACCTATGGTACCCCCCTGCATGTACATGCTTTATTTCGATATGCGTACATCATAAAAGCATTACACAAAAATATATAAAACAGCACATCATAAGACATAGACTGTACATTATAATTAACAAGTAAGAATAGCAATTAATCAGAATAAATTAGTTTAAAAAGGAATTAAATCGATATGGACAGTCTTTTTAAGCAAATCAACCAAGCCCATTTTAAAAATTTAGAAACAGCGCAAACAATGGGAGGAACTGTATCAGTTAATAAAATCCGTAGGGCCACCGAATACTGACGAATACCCATCTCTCTACAAAGTGGTTTAAGCCAGTGGGATCTAGGGCGCACATAATCCGGGCATTCAAAGACGAAGTGTGCCACAGTTTCGGGTCTGTCAGTACATAGGGCACAGTTACGTGATACCTGCTTGTACGAATTCCATCTGGAGAGGAGATCGGCTAGGGGTAGAGTCCCTAGTCTGAATTTAATATAGACGGCCCGATCCATGGGGATGGTAATAATGTCCAGAAAGGGTTCAAAGGCAACAACATCTTTTAGTCTCAGGTAAGCTGCGGTGGAATTGCAGTGGCGCTGACTGCTGAGGAGCTTTGAGGAAACCCATTCCCAATATATTTTTTTCAGGGTCTCCTTCGGGGGAGCTGAGTGGGTAGACCAACAAAAACCCAATCCCAGGTCCCCAAGCAGGTGTTTAATGTCCTTGAGCCATTTAATCTTCTGCCAGCCATCAGAGTGCATTATCTCTACCAGCCCGTCTGCATAAGATTTTAATTCCGGGACCCTCCACAGGCGAGCCCACAATAAAAGAGGACGGAGGCGGGCCAGGTCCTTGATTGATTTACAGCCCGCGTCCATGAGCACCGGAACTGTCGGGGTGCTCATCGGGATTGCCAGGAGGTCCTTAATAAATTTATTCTCTGCCTTAGACAAGGACTCCATATTACCCATACCCCATAACTCAGCTCCGTAAAGTGATGCGGATACTGCTCGAGCTTTGTAAATATCGATTATCGGAGCTACACAGTGTTTGGATGAATTATTATACTCCTTTAACAAAGCTCCCCCCACCCTTTTGTGGCCCACAGTCATTTTATAGATGTGGGGAGACCAGTTCATAACATCGCTCAAACGGATTCCTAAATAATCGAATTCTGATACTCTTTCAAGAGGGATAGAATTCAGAATGGGTGGGCTACCAAGTTTACGGAGGGGTGCATAATTAAGTACTTCGTTTTATCCACATTTATGACAAGTCCTCTGTTTGCACAAAAATCCTGAAACCGGTTCAGGAGCTTCTGGAGGCCTTGGGGGGGTTTCGGGATGAGAAGGGTGTCGTCAGCAAACAGCAGAGTTGGAATCTTAACGCCACCCAGTGTGGGGGCGTCTGCTGGTTCTTCAAGCAGATGCTCTACCACCCCATTCACATAGAGAGAGAATAGGGTGGGAGCTAGAACGCAGCCCTGCCGGACACCCCTCTCAACCCGGATCTTATCAGTCTTTTCCCCATTCAAACACCATCTGACCTGGGCATAGTTGGCATTATGCAATTTCATAAGGAGGTTTAAGATGTAAGGGGGCAGCCCAAGACCGTACAACACCCTCCAGAGTTCCTCCCTGGGAACCAGGTCAAAGGCAGTCTTCAGGTCTATGAAGGCCAGATAAAGACTGCCTTTGCCCAGCTCCACCACCTTCCAGTAAAGTAACAGGAGTCTAAAGACTTGTTCGATTGTTCCTGTGCCTGAGCGAAACCCAGCTTGCATCTCAGACAATATGTGGTTATCATCCACCCATGAAAGGATCCTCCCCAAAATAGTTTTTCCCGCCAGCTTCTGGGACGAGTCTATGAGGCTTATTGGCCTATAGTTTCCTGGTAAATCCCGACTACCCTTTTTAAAGATTGGGACTACCTCTGCCCCTTTCCAGGAATCTGGCACAGATCCTCCCTCAATAATGGCATTTAGAAGTGCAGATATCAACACCCCCCATTCACCTGGATATGCTCGGAGAAGGTCCCCTGGTAACCCATCCGGGCCAGCTGCTTTTAGTGGTAAAAGAGTTTTAATCAGGTTTGTGACCTCCCGTGCAGAGAAAAGATCCGTCTCTCTGTCCAAAGTATAGGGGGGAAGAATAAAGGGGTCATTAAGCGTGCCTTCTATGGCAGAATAGAGAGCCAGAAAATGGTCAAACCACACCTTGGCAGTGATAGTACATGTCCTCAAGGTGTCGTCAGGACGGTTCCTACTACCCACCAGGTCCCAAAACCCTTTGGCATCTCTCCCTCGACTGGCAGCCAAAAGATCCTGCCAAAAATTATCCTCCCATTCTTTCTTAGCGGTTTTTTGGCAGTGAGAGTATAACCTTCTGGCCTCCCTGGTCCTGATTTGTGATTTAGATTTAACTGCATCAACAAGCAGAGTCTTCGCCTCTCTGCACTTACGGTTAAACCAGCCTTGTCTGGCCCGAGGACCTGGTTTCTTCCCATTGGCGCTACCTGGGACAATAAAAAGATCACTAAGAGCCTGGGTTAAGTTGCAAAACCTGGCAGGCACATCCACCAGCCTGCCCCCCAAAGAATCAAGATTTTCTAGGGCTGCAGCTAGAAGCTGCGTTATAGAAGATAATTTCTCCACTGAGAGCGACAGCTTAGCCCACTTTAGCCGTCGACCGCAATTAGATACTGATGACATATCCGGGGCGGGAGGACAAATAGTTCTGCTCCCTATACCGTCTAACCACCTATGGGTTAGGGTAAGCGAGAGAAGGTTGTGGTCACTCTCTACAGAGGGTATGATAACCATATCCTTTACCATGCTCCATAGGTGGATGTCAAGGAGAAAATAACAATTCTTGACGTATGCACGGGCCTATTATATGTATGGGCTCCCTTTTTGTCAGAGCTAGTCCTGCCATTAAGGGCCCTCAGGTCAAACTCCATTGTTAGGGAATTAACCTGAAGCACCACTTCCGTCCATTTTTTAATTGGGCTAAGCTCTAGGGCTGGGATCCCCCACCTATTGTCATCGACCTCTTGATCCTGTGAGACTTCAGGGCCAAGAGGCTCGAAAGTACAGTTGAAGTCGCCCGCGACCAAGGTGCAGTGCTTATGTGGAGAAGATCGAAAAAGAGCCTCCAGGCGGGCTATAGTGGGGGATTCTCTACCCCCCTTCGTACCTCGGGCATAAATATTAAAAATATTTACAATGACTTGACCCTTGGGATTTTTCAGGGTGATGTTGAGAAGGTCCGGGCATTGGGTATCATGCTCCTCCACCCTACAGTTAAGTGAAGAAGCTACCCAAACAAGGAGGCCTCCCGAGGGACGACCCCTACCAGTCTCTAATTGTACAGCCGGTATATGGTAGGATGAATATCCTGCTTTGTGAGAGGGCTCCCTACACCAGGTTTCCTGGAACAAGCATATGGAGTATTCCTCTACAAGAGCGTTCCAGTCGGGCAGGGCCAATTTCCTTTCTAGACCGGCCACATTCCAACTGAGAACCCTAACAAGTGGATTCGCCACAACCGAAATGCTACCGGGCTCAACAGGGCCCACCATGTCTGTGTTACCCAGGGGAGGACAGGCAATGGTAGGTTCAATTTGGACCATCGCAACCCCAGCTTCCCATATATCGCCTGGGGCGACCTGCTCCCCTTGAGTAGGCAGTAGGTCGTTTTGTAATACAGATCTAGAGCTTCTGGTATTAGATGTTCTATCCACTCTATTAATTCTACCCCTACTAGTTTCCCGGTGATCAAGAGTTTGTCACCATCCCCACCCTCGGTCTTGCCAACCACCCGTGGAATTAAAAATTGGGCCAGTAGTATAGTTATGGTACTGTGGCGGTGGAGCCGATGTAACAATCCCAGGCCACAAACAACTTGGGGGACAATTTTGCTCGTTAAACAGACAAGTCGAAACACTGGTGGGACGTGGGTAGAAAAAAGTGAGGTCAACAATGCCAATTCCTCCTTTACTTGTACACCAACCCTGTCTTGTTAGCCATCCTACCACCCTTGGGTCTTGAAAATTTACCACAATACAGTCCTCCCCCAGGCTTTTGGTAGTTGAGCCTATCCAATCTATTCGCCTTACCCCCAATATAAGACCATCAACTTCCCCTGGTAGAGGCCGATTCACCCTTAACCAGTGCATGGCTTTGTTTTTAAGCATCTGGAAGGTTTCTCTCTGTCCTGGTAGGAGTTGTGGGACATTTATTAGGACTGCTACAAAGGGGAAGGAGTCTGGGGTGAGGTTCATTGGGGGTTTCTTGTGAGGTGGCTTTATCGGGGGTGGTACGGACGTTCTGGGGACAGTAAGAGCAGGGCATGGTGTAGATTTATTTGCTAAAAATAGATTACCAGTAGGTAGGGCAGATGTTAATGCAATACCCTTTCTAGTACCCACAGCACCCCCTGCTACTACAGTGACCGAAGGGTTTAAACTAGGCGGTGGTTGTTGCGCCGCAGTCTGAGCAGGGGCTACAATAATGGGAGGGTTTAAGATAAGTCCCAATGGTGCTAAATTGGGGGGATTAAGAGGTCTCTTCACTGCCACACTATCATTCTTTGTTGGTAATGGAGAGTTGGATTGTTGTCTTTGTCCCTTAACTTGAGGTACAGCTTGGGTAGTGTTCTGACACTTGCTACTTACATCCAGCCTAGCCTGAGCTTTTATCAATGCCTTTGTAGAAAAGAAATTATCTAATGTTACCTGCTCGAAATGGTCTAAGCGGTCAGAAAGCTTGCTAATACGTTCCTCTAATGGGAGCAATATTGACCGTAACAACCTTTCTAAGTCAGGGAACAGGCTGCTTAGGGATGTTGGTTTATCAGCCGTTACCAACCCAGTGGCTGGAGGAATGATAGAACTAAGATTTGGACTATCTAGTGTCTCAACAACCCCCTCTTGCATGGTTTCCCTACCACGGCTGACTTCAGTGGCAACCTTACAGGGATACATACTTTTATTAACTTTCCTAAGTTTGTGTGGTGGCTTAGCTGGGAAACATTTTCTGGATACATTATTCTTTTTTCTTTTAGAACCTGATTTAGGATGGATCAATGGAACCTGAGCACATAAATCAGCTGTACAAGATATAGACTCAGTATGACTCACACAAGAAGGAATCAAATTGCCCACAATACCCTGGTTCTCCTTATTAGTAATAACATCATGAACTAAGTCGGATACACCAGGCAGGTTTAGTGATGACAGGGGTGTTACTAATGCAGGATAGGTTTGTGCAGAGCGCTTATCCATAGGATTTTTAAGAAGTTCGATAGAAAGTCTCCGCTCTGCACGCCTCTCAGCAAGCGATATTTCTTTGTCAATCAACTGAAGTGGACGGTTAAAGAATTTATCCAAGGGACCGATAACTGTTAGCTCAGCATCGCCCGGTGGTGTCATCAGGGCGGTGCTACTTGAGAGTTCCGGCATTCCTTAAGGTTATCAGCCCTTAACAACACTTACTGGTGAGCACATATATAGCACAACAAGGTACTAAGGAATATAAGATCCGTTAGGTATCAAAATCAGGGGGGGTGGCCCAGCCCGGCCTCCGTCGGCCCCGGACGGCCACAGACGGTCCCGCCCTTGTCCCGGGCTTCTCCCGCTGCGCTCCCGCGAAGCGGTAGCACTAGTCTCCTTTAAACAAACAATACAGCAGTCTCATTGGGTGATAGGCGGGTGGGCGTGGCTAGCGGGGAGAGCAGCCCAGGTGAGATTGGTTGGGCGCGCAGGGACTCCTGGGCACTGGAGTCCCTGTCTTGTACTCGCAGCCCCGCCGACACAATCACCGCCCCGCACTCCTCACCAACAGTTTCCCAGTAGCCAGCAGCGTCACGAACCAGAAAGTGCTGCGACGAGGCGCTAGGGTTTTTCCTCCCAGCAGGAAGACGTAGAAAATCAGCAGGGTGACCAAGGGCCAGGTAAGACCTCACGAACAGTTTCCAAAAAGTGTCCCGGTGCGCCGTAGGCAGAGTCCGCTTTACACTCTGTTGGCGGGGGGCGTGGCCAGCGGGGAGAGCAGCCCAGGTGAGACTGGTTGGGCGCGCAGGGACTCCTGGGCACTGGAGTCCCTGTCTTGTACTCGCAGCCCCGCCGACACAATCACCTCCCCGCACTCCTCACCAACAGTTTCCCAGTAGCCAGCAGCGTCACGAACCAGAAAGCGCTGCGGGACCCGCGAAGCGGGTCCGGCGAGGCGCTAGGGTTTTTCCTCCCAGCAGGAAGACGCAGAAAATCAGCAGGGTGACCAAGGGCCAGGTAAGACCTCACGAACAGTTTCCAAAAAGTGTCCCTGCCGCTTTGTGCATGCACATGCAAAGCATGCCTTTTTAACCTTGCGGCGGGTGCTGCTTCAAGCAATGTTAAATATACAGGATGTGACCGCCAGGGTGGCGGTCACATCCTAATTCCAATGGAGGGACCGCCACTGCCCCTGCGGACGGTCCCTCCACCTCGGGGGTGGCAGACGGACGCAGGTCCGTCCGCCATCATAATAGGTCCCTTAATCGGAGAAATTTCAATGGTTTTGTACGAGTGAAATGTCCAGCTAACTATAACAACTCTAAAACCTACGTTTTTTTCAGTGAACTTTTAAGGTTTTTTAAATGCTAATTCCCAACTATATCAGGCCTGAAACCTATGGTTTTTTTCAGTGAATAGATATATATATAATTTTTATTTATGTTGCTTACTGGGACGGAGGGCATTTGAGCGCTTTTCATGAGCACCGGACGGATAATGTAACACAAGGTCAGGTTCATGTTTTTGAAGACACTGGGAGATTAAGTGATTGCTCAGAACTACAGTGTGTTGATTTATGCTGGAACTGGAACCTGGCCCCCGACCCGCCTCCCCGCACTTCCAAGGTATGCACCGTTTCCCCCACTGCCAAGGTATGCAGCTCTGGCCATGTGTCCACATCTCCTTCCCTAGATCGGTGAGTTTATGGCAGAGCTAGTTCAGACAAAGCAAGAGGTAAGAGGGTTGACAGAAGAGGAGAGGGAGACAGAGAGGGTTAAGCGAGGGAAATGAAGTAAGATCCAGAGAAAAGGCATAGAGACCCAGATGGGTACAAGACAATCGACCCGATTCCCGCGGGAGACTCCCGATGTGTAAAGCAAAATGAATGTGCTTTATTATAACTGTCTCCCTCCTTAAGTCTCTGCTTCTATAGAAGTCAATTGGGACAATAGATTTACCTTATTTTTACCTCCAAATCTCCCACTTTCTCGTTCTAAAATGCTGGCATGTATGCAGATAGATGTAAAGGGAGTGGGGAGGCTGAGAGGGAGGTGAAGTAAGAGAAAGACAGAAGGAGTGATAAAGAGCATGAGAGAAAGAAACTAGCGATGGAGTAAGAATGTTTGGAGATCTGATGCCTCTGAAAATGATGGAGCTCGAAATCACTTTTAGATGCTGTCAAGAGAAAGGATGCGTTTTGATACCGCGAGAACGTTGCTTACGCAGAGTGCGTGTGCGAGCTCCATGGACCTTCGAGGCGCACAACCAGGCGCCATGAAGCCCTTCTCTCCGCCTCGTTACAGTGAAAGGGGTTGTCCCATTGTTAACACTCGACAATTCATTGAGATCGGTGCTTTACAAAATATACCCGTTTTCTAACAGATCGCTGTTGAAACCTGTTCGTGTTGTTTTAAAATTTGCAGAGGTTGCCCCGGGGGACTCTGAGCTATGCAAATAATAAAATAAAAAACACAAATACAGTGAACTTGATGTTAGCATTCTCTGGGTGAATGCCACACGGGTCTCCATAAGGCTGCTACTGGCTCCTCCTGTTGGCCCGCCAGCGGCACTGCACCGAGCTGGGGGAGGGGCCGGCTGGGCGGGAGCAAGGAAGGTTATTTGTGGTTCGGCTTTGATGCCAAGGGGAGCCTGAACCGCTCGCATTCCTGGCATAGCTCAGCCCTTGAACAAGCCTTCCTGCCTCTGCGGGGAGCTCAGAGCTGTGTCAGGCGGCGGAGAGGCAGGACCTCAGCAGCAGGCACTGCAGCCCAGAGCACCCCACAGGAACAAGCCCCGGGGACACACGGCAGCGGGGCAGTCTGCACCACAGCCAGGAAGGAATCCAGAAACACCCTGCCTGTCCTCCGCGCATTCTGCTATGGTTTGGTAAGCATACATTACATACCGCTCTGTTGTATTGCTCGCGCGCCGGGAATTATGTACATAGAATATAGAGACTGCGGCAACTCCTGTAGGGTACGATGTTATGTATTACTACTCTGTCATGAGTGAAGACAGTATTCTTTGGTTGGCCTAAGAGGTTCCATGTTCGTGTCTTATTTTTATCGTGTAATGTTGTGTTTTCTGTGCTGTGCACGCTCCTCTTGCATACATCCTTTTATCTGAATTACCTCAAGGCGCTTAACCAGGGCGCTGGAGGAAACTGAGGCCAAATGCTTTGTTTTTAGATTGATTTAAGGGGGACATCCAGCCGCTGTTATTTCACTCATGCACCAACGCGTCAACCGGTGTGCACTCCAAGTGCCACCTTGCTAGTAGCGTAGCCAATGTGTTATGGGCCCTAGCGCAAGAAGGGAAATATGCCTCGTGGCCGCGTTGTGAATGATAAAACACAGCACACAAAAAAACATTTGTTTTGTCTCATCCGCCGCACTGTTTGCCTAATTATTATGTGTTTGTCTATATCTTTTTTGCTTCCTCGATCTTGCTTTGTAATGCAACCTTTATTTCCTGTGTATATGTAAAGCGCTCTGATACCCACGGGTCAAGCTAGCGCTATATAAAACTTTTAAAATAAAAAATAAATAAAGGGTTCAGAGGGCCTTTCAGGCTTCAGGGACCGGTGCCACTGCACCTGCTGCACCAATACAAGCTACGTCCCTGCACTTTACAGCAATGAACAGCAGCATCAGAATTTGTGTTTTTTGGTTTAAATAACGCTTATTTCATTCAACATATAAAATAAATAAAATACAAAATAAAAAACATAGTTTCAGCGTGCTGCTGCATATAACGAGGGTGTAAAAACATTACTCAGCCATGTGTTGACTGGAGACATAACATAGCAAATCGTGTACACCCCCAGCCACGTGTTGAAAAAAGGTATACATGTATCAGTTAAGCCGGACCACGTCGCTCTGTGAACCTCAAATGCCTCAGGTGTGCATATGTTGGCGTCGGAGGGTGTACACGTGTGGGGCTCTTCTTGTTTTGGGGGTGCCTGGTGGCAGTATGGGACGAGAGGAAACCTCTTTGGTTATTTTGTTTTTCAAGCTAAAATGATTCTTTTCGTAATTTAACCACATAGTATTTATTATGTGTTGATGTTTGCTTTGAATAAATCAGAGACATATGGACACGTAGCTACAATGAGATTTCATGTCGATACCTGTGTATGTTTACATGCAACGTAGGTATGACTTACGTAGGGTAAATATGGTTAGAAGGAAAAGGAAAACGTTGAGTATAGCGCTTTGAAATGAAGGCAGAAATCTACCTGCCACGTTCCCAACGCACCCCGTGCGCAGCCCATCTAGTGTGCAAGGCTGGGAAGGAGACATGGCGGCCTCTGCGTGGATTTATCTCACGGCTGCTTGTGTTGTTCAATGTTCACCTGGGTGGATGTTGCTCACCTCTTCGGCCCGCCTCGCATACTTTCCCTCTTAGACACACTTCAAGAGAGACAGGTTTGCCTGCGTCATGTGCTTGTCAGGTCCCTTCATCAGAGACGCTGCAACACTCCCGGAGAGAGCTGAAAAATGTTCCACGGCGGGAGTGTTGTATGGGGGTGGCAGGGCTGTCCGGAAGTAGAGGTGTTTGGCGTGAGGAGATTTCCAGAATGTCAATGCGAATGAAAGGCCTGTGGGGCTTGGGAAGCACAGTCACATGGCAGGCAAATTGGGGAGTTCTCCACTCGCCGGTGCCTCTGAAAGGCCGGTAGAACCAGTCACATGCCAGGCAGTCTGAGTTTTTTAGGCAGGTTAGTGCCCCTGACGTTTGAGTGGCTCTACCCAGCCCCACTGCATTCATCCGTCCTTTCAAAGACAACGTCCCTTGTACAGGCCCCCGTACCCCCGTCCCAGGCTGCTTCTGGCGGGCCTGTGTACAGGTGCAGCTTCTACGTACCCAGGCCGGGCACGGTCGGGCCTCTCCCTTATGTGCAATGCTCTGCGTGGCCTGCAGATTATCCAGGCCTTGTTCCCCATTCAGCCGGAATGCTAACTGCCTGAATGCCTCTGGGATGATGTCAGGCCCGAGGTATTCACAGCACAAAGGAGCTGGCCCGGCGAAGAGAGACCGAAAACCAACAGCTATTTGATGTGAACACAGAAGAAGGCCGTGTGTTTGTGTGCGAGAAAGAGTGCCAGGTAAACACTGAGCCAGGGTGTGAACATATCTGACGTGTTAATGGCACATACATCTGATGTTCGGCGAAGTGCAATGTTTGTGAGTTTGATAATCACAAAAAATCTCGATATTTATTTGTAAAAAGAAAACCTGCCAAAAGAGAAAACAAATCTTCAGGGCAGTGGACTGCGGTCGGTTTTGTCCCCCCACAGCTTAATAGTTCTTTATACATATGCTATTCCCATAAGAAGATCTGCGTTAGAACTTTATGAGGCATTGCCTTTCTGTGTGTTAGGGAACCAGGAGGGCCTCTTCTAAATCTGTACAGTGATGTTTCTGTACCATACCTATCTATCTATATGTTTATATGTTAACAGAAGCCGTGGTTATCCTGGTGGACACATACAAGCCTATAATGAGACCTTTCCCTAGTGTTATGGGTACTCCTCTCTGTAGAGAGAGGCCTACATTGTCAATGGGCACGAGGAGGTCCCTACGTTTGTATACCTTTTCTGAGGAGGACCCCCTTTGTGCTCAGGGGTGAGTGGAAAGTAACGCCTACAAACCTGTATGCGAAGTCTGGGGAATCCTAAATGTAAAGAAGTGTTTTGAATATTTCATAGGAACATTTTGAGTGAAAACGTATGTGGGTAGACGGTGTACTGAGGGGTCGCCAAATATATGAGCGGAAGGGTGTTAAGGTGCTTAGAAGAACCTGCTTCTTGTAGGATAGGCAAGCATATTTTGTCTCTAGAGGATTAGGAAGCCCAAGGTAGAGCGGCTCATATACCTTCTCTCTTAAATAGACAACGTGTGAGTTGGCCTTCTGTATGAGAACATCTATGGTATACAAGATTGCGCCACTTGTAGCACTGTGATAAGCACCCCTTTGAATTCGAACACTGAATTGACCTGTTATTAAAAAAAAACCTAGAGGGGCATCTATGTTTATGATGGCCCAGCTGTGGGCCATATAGCATTCTCTGGTGACATGTTCATGCACATGCTATTGCTTTGTTCTGGGAAGCACAAATGACAGTCGATCCGAGGAAGAGATTTGATTGGTCAGGTATAATAATGAGAAAGAGAGTTCGAACTGGCAGCTGCATCATCAACCAATGGTCAATGCGCAAGCAGGTTCGGCACTGCGTCACAACATTACGGGGCATGGCAATACTAGATTGTTAATTGAATGTATCCTAACACTTATCTTTGTTCATAGACAGTACAGAAGGCCCTTGCTGAAATACCTGTGTGCATGCTGTGTGGTAGGCTTGCTGGGTCTAGTGCGCCTTGAGTAGTAGTAATCTGCCTAGATATCGCGTACAGAGCTCTAAGCCCCACTGTTTTCACAAGAGGCCTATCATAGGAAGATTCGTTCATATTTGAAGCATTTGCTGTTAAAAGGTATGGTTTTGACTGAATCTGTATCAGTAATGCTGTTCAGAATTGGAGTAAGCGCAGTCCTAGTTAAACTCGAGGTTGGTTATTAGTGGTGAGTTTTTCCATGCTCTGTGTGTGACGTTTGTCTTTGTTTTCTTCCCCAGGTCTCCGAAAGGTGTTTTTGGTCTTTGGAGCCTCTGGATTTAATTTTTTAAGGGATATTTTTCAAGATTTTTCTTTTCCCCACTTCGCCGGTCCAGCACTTTGATCCATGATGAGGACAGCGGAGGATTCGTCGAGCACCGTCCTTCACCGGCTCATCCAGGAGCAGCTGAGGTATGGCAACCTGACGGAGAACCGCACGCTGCTGGCCATACAGCAGCAGGCCCTGCGAGGTGGCGGGAATCCTGGGAGCCCCCGCCTTAGCCTGGAGAACCTGAACCAGGAGGAGAGCCAGATTGTGCCACAGTCTACGCGCCAGGAGCCCCAGGGGCAGGAGTACCACTGCGACCATTTCTACACAGAGAACCCTATGTACCGGGTGTACCAGTCGCAGCACAAAGGGGAAGAGCTGCCCACTTATGAGGAGGCCAAGGCTCAATCCCAATATTATGCCGCTCAGCGTGGTCCAGCCACCCAACCAGCTGAGAGCTACCAAGAGGAGTCCCTGAGAGAACTGAAGCATGGGCACGTGAGGTCTCTGAGTGAGCGTCTCATGCAGCTATCCCTGGAACGCGCTGGCGCCAAGAGCCAGAGCCTGCTCAGCTCCTCTCACAGCTACCCACAGCTGCCCAGGCATCAGCACCAGCACCACCAGCCTCCAACCTCCAAGGGGCCTTATGCCGAGGTGGGACACAGCGCTCTCCCGGGATATCCAGCATACCAACAGGATCACCATGGGGGGTACCAGCCAGAGCCTACGCCTTACTCCAGAGACGCGCCCTTCTACCATCACCCTGAAGTCAGGTAAGTGAAGTTTTATAGATCATATTTTATGGTTACCATTTAGCATCAATCAATCACATTATCTATGTAGAGGTTTAACCAGTTCCTGAACTTTAATCAGAACAGCGAGAATGTTTCAACTTTTAGTTTATTTTCCATTTGGAAACAAGAAACAAAAAGCTCTTGGAGTGGTCCTCAAGATGTCCCCACAGAGACAGAGGGTGCAAGAGGAGGCAGGCGTAAGGGAATGTTGACGGCTGTGGAACCCAGAGTAGGGCTAGGTATTTAAGTGTAGATATTGCTGGGAGAACGGGCACTAACGTCAATCCAGGCACTGGTGAAACGTTGCCATCCCAGCCCTCCTAGCTTCAGGCAGAGGTTAGGTGTATTTGCACAGGAGCATTATTAAGTGCCAATGCAATACAGTTTCCCAAGAGTAAAAAAACAGGATCCATAAAACCTTCGTTAGGACCTTAATGAAGTATGCACCTCCCAGTGAGACCTGTTAGACAGGTGCCCAAAGTAAATGGTGCTCACAAGCAGTGAGAGTTGGCGTCACACCAGTGGCACCTATTGGGCCTGCCCGTGCCCTCTTGGGCTTGTTTGCTCTTGTGCGAGGATCTATGGCCCTTTGCCTTTCCCATGCCAGTCTAGCAGGCTCCTTTCCACAAGGAATGTGGGAGAGTGAAAGCCTAGGGAGGCGAGACGGGAAAAGTGACTCTGTCGTCACATCCCTTCATACTGAAGCTCTAGATTTCCAGGCCATGCAGTCACACGAGAACAAGAGATCTCTTTGAGGACACCACCCCCTACACGAACGACAGGAAGAGGTGGTGGACTCAGTTCCTTTAACCAAGTGCCTACACTGTGAGGGAAGTGCAGGAAAACACACGGCGCATGCTCAGCAGACCTGCAGGTGAGAGATGGTGCTCACTTTCGCACAGCCCCTAATGTGTGTCAGAGAGGGGTGTAGGGACGCACTTCCCCACACTAACTACAGTCCAGGCGGGAATTACAGGGGCCGGCTCTGCCACAGTCGCTGAAGTCCCTCAGTCCCTTCCAGGGCGGACGTGAGTGACCCTAACTGTCGCACAGTACATAAAGTACTTTTACTCTGTCTCATAGCCCAATAATACTGCAGGTCCGTGCTGGTACTACAGGCACCTAGTCCTTGAGCTGTCTGATTTCTGCCACTGTCCAACTGCTCATTATACTCACTGCTGCAGCTACCCCGTCGGGGGGCGGGGTGCTTGGTGGTTCTCCCTCCCTACCACCTTTAAGGAAGGTGGCCTTTCTCAGTACTCTCCTTTCCTGTTGATGGTACCCATACATATAAAAATCTTCACTTACTTAATCGATGCTGCACCCATCACGTTCCCAACAGTAGTGAAAGTGCTTTGTCCCATTAGCAGGGGTACGTGCACAGCTATAGTTTGGATGAATGAGCCGTGAACTCTCCCCCGGCTTGTAGGACACTGACAGGAAGCGGTAATATTGGACGGGAAATGCCCCGGTTTCCAAGGGAACAAAAGAGAAGGACATATTTATTTATTGTTCGGGGGTCAGCTCATTGCCGAGGAATTCTAGTCTCTCGTTTTAGAACAACGTGCGCAGACAGGCGAAGACTGTAGGAAATGCCTGAGGAGGCTAGCCCCTGGCGGCGGCCGCCATCTTAGATTCCAGGAGTTCCCGACTGTCGCCAGAGCAAGAATGGCCCCAACTTCATTTAGCTACGGACGTCAAAAATAGCCAACTTAAATAGTACACAGTATGTTGCATATCCTAGGAATCCATGTGCGTTAAGATTGGGGCTTTCTGTCCAACCAAAATTAGTATCTTAAGAAAGAGATATGACAACTGTCACAGTAGAACAGTATGCCTGCAACAAAGAGGCTTCTTTGACTGCTGCATGCTTATCTAGGAATACAACTTGATTTGCTGTGTTGGTCGGACATGAATATTCTTACTGATAGGGCTAGTTTTTAATATTAGGTACTGATGGCTGATTATTGGTGGTAGGTAATGGCGTGACAATGGTAATTGGGAGTTCTTAGGCAAATTTATTTCATATTTGACCATTTCACAGTTCCACAACGAGCAAGAACTTCAACAACAGAGCATAATTGTGTTTTTTATGGATTGTTTAGAATATTATAGCCTGTCTACTCCTGTTCTTCTGGGGAGTAAAACGTTTCTGTAATTGGTTATTGGTTGGTTGACTTCATCTTTATGTGCAGTGGCATGGTATTGTTCTCTAAGTCCTGAAAAAGCAAAATTCATAACATTATACCTTGTAAATATTGCTTGGCTTGCACCACTGCAAAAGCTCTTATCTCCTATTGAGCCCAGTTTTTGCTCAGTTTTCATTTCATAAGTATAGAGAGGGTGTTCTCTGCTGATAATTTGCTATTGCCTTGTATTATTTTCTTGTCAGTGGGAAGCCTATTTCTTAATTGGAGGCGCCTCTTTTTTCTTTGAAATATAGTTCCTAACATTTGTAAACTTCTATATTCCCCCAATCAGATTGCGAGATCCATAGCCCATGTGACACGATAGTGCTCGATTGGAGTTGGATGTCTGATTCATGTCAGTACAGATCTTCAAGTGTATCTTTTCTGATGTCTCCCCTGTAGGGTGGTGCAATCCCAAATGCCATATGTGCAACAGCAGCAGCAGTCACCACCGCCACCAGCGCAATCTCCTGCCCTACGCTACAGCCCCCTTTCATCCCTTACGCCGGCTGGCATGGAAGCCCTCGTTACAGCGCAGGCTGCCACCGCCAGCAGTCACATGGCCCAGATGGATGTCCTGCTGAGGGAAAATGAGAAGCTGCGACGAGAGGTGGAGGCCTACAGCAAGAAAGCCGGGCGTATCCAGAAGGTATGGGACTGCAAGGACACAGAGTTTGATCGATTGCTGCTTGACAGGACACTGCATGCGTAGTAAACTGAAGCTTTCAGAACAGGGGTGTCCAATTCTGGTTCACATTTACCAGTCATCCCATAGTTTTTGGATGTCCACTTGATATACATTTATGTTACGTGAGACATATTAAAATTAATTACATTCTGTCATTTGGATCTGGTACCTTCAAGGTAGCAGTTCAATTAATCTAAATTGTAATCATCTAAGGCTCCTAGAGGTCAGGGTTGAGATCCACTGGCGAAGCCGTGTGACCAGTTCAAAGACTAGAATAGCAGAGGGTGGTGCAGGTCAAGAATGAATTTCAGTGGCGGAGATGTGTGGGGTACTATTACACGAATACCAGAGACCTCCCTAGGTCAGAAAAAAAGTCTCTTCTCATGCCTTTGGTTGGGAACCTTTTAAAGTAAGGCAAGAGGCTTCAGCAGGCAAGGCTTTTGGGCCATTGAGAGCGCTGTCCTTGCTTGCAGGAATGTACTGTTGTAACAGTGTCGTTCATTGCATTCAGTCAGACTAATTGTCTCTGACGTGAGGGCGACGTTCTCAAGCGCTCCCTTCTCGAGGAATTTGTATCTAAATTTTATAGAAGACTGAATGAAGAAACACAACAAAGCCATAGATGGAGCAGCAGGTGGCGGGGATAACTGGCCTGCTCTTGTATATTGTCCCCCGGGACATAGCCACATACACACAGCACCCCCTGCACGTGCTAAAACAGCTGCCAGTCACCGAGGCATGCTGTAGCACAATGACAGAGCCAGCACATGTGGGCCTGTGTGGACAGAGACTCTTTCACCAGCACCCCAGCAGTTGGTCCCATTCCCAACCGCCTACTGAAGAACCATTGTGTGCAAGATTGACTTATTTATTTATTTATTTATTTATTTTCGTAATTTTTATAGCGCAACAAATACCCTGGGGTGTCTCGGCGCTGTGGAGCTACTGGGGTCAGTGATCCTATTACTGGTTAAATAACCACGTTTTTAGGAGCCTGCGGAAGCTCATCAGGTTAGGGGCAGATTTGATGGACTGTGGCAAAAGATTCCAGAGCTTTGGGGTGGCCACCAAGAAACGTCTATCTCCCCAGGTGGCGGTTCTTGTACGTGGCACAGTGAGAAGGTTGGTATTGGCCGATCTTAATTGCCGTCTAGGAATATATGGCTGAAAGGCTTCCGTCAGGAACCTGGGTCCTATGTTGTGTACTGCCTTATATGCAATACAGGGTGCCTTGAATTTGATGCGGCTCTCAACTCTCAGCCAGTGGAGTTGACGAATGCCAAGAGTGGTAGAATTGCGGCGAGGAATGCTCAGGAGAATCCTGGCTGCCGCATTCTGAATGGATTGCAGCTTTGTTATGACTCGCTTCTGGGTGTGGAGAAGGAGAGCGTTTCCGTAATCCATTTTGGAGAAGACTAAGGTAGAAACCAAAGTCTTCCCAGCTGAGGGAGGGAGATAAGGCAGCAGCTTCTTTATCTTTTTCAGGATAAAGAATGAAGACGACACAACCTTGTTTGTATGCAGGTCGAAGACCATCTTGCTGTCAAAAATGACTCCCAGGTTTCTGGCTTTTTCCACTGGGACAGGTGGGTGGCCGAGCTTTTCCGGCCACCAGTTAGTCGACCATTCTGGAGAGAGTTTTCCAAAGGTCATAACCTCGGTCTTGCCCGAGTTGAGTCTAAGACAGTTAGAGGCCATCCAGGTGCTGACCTCAAGCATAGCTTTCTGAAAGTTGGCTGCCACTGTGCAGCCGTCCTTGTGAATGCCCAGGACCAGCTGGGTATCATCTGCATAAGATGTTAACCGTATTCCATATTCCTTTATTACCCTCGCTAAGTCCGCTACATAGATGTTAAATAACATGGGACTTAGCGAGGAACCTTGTGGGACTCCACAAGGAAGTGCAGAGATGGGTGAATAGAAATCTCCCAGCCTTACAGTCTGGGTACGGTCTGCCAGGAAAGATGAAATGAGATCCTTGGCCGGACCGTTTATGCCCAGAGCTGTGACACGGTCGACTAAGGTGGCATGGTCGACCGTGTCAAAGGCACGGTCGACCATGCCACGGTGACGGGGGTCTGAAGGTGCCATGTTTGCTCATCTTTGAGCAGGTGGTCAGTAGGGGAGTCGCTACTGAGGCCAACAGTGGAACAGACTATAGAGGACTAGAGGGGATCTCTACATTAATATATAACGGAAGGCCAGCAGTTAGGATAAAAACAAGAAAACATGGGATGTCAGGGAAGAAGGGACGGGAACGAAAAAAGGCAGGCAAGAGAAAGAAATTAAAGGGGAACAAGAAAAAATACTAAAATTAAGTGGAAAGGGGAAATGAGCAGCAGCAGGAAAAGCAGAAGCAGCGTGAATGGAGTGATGAAGACAGAGGGGCTTGGTGTGTAGGAACTGGAATTGGAAAGAGGAAAAGGGAATCGGGGAAAAGTAATAATACATTCAATGGGTGAAGGAAGGGGAGGATGAAAGGAACAGAGAGAAAGTTATAAGTGGGGGGAAATGTTTCAAAGTAGGGAAGAAAAACAAAGGAACAGACATATAAAGCAGGGCTAAAAGAGGCAGAGGTGAATCGATTAGTCTATAAATTAAACTCCAAATCCGTATTTTTTTTAGGTGGTGGATTTTTTATTACGTCCATTTCTCTGGATTGTTTAGCCACTTTACAACCAGTGCAGGTACCTCAAGGCTGTCACTGTGTGGGGTTTTAACATTTAGCAATGGCCTCACTCTAAAACATTCTTCTTCAGGCCACTGGTTTAATCTCATACCTGAAATCATCTTGTTTTCCGTATACCTTAGAATTAAGTTCTGTGGATTCTTTAACGTTGAGGTCGTTGCCCACAAAGTCCAGCTCATGATGTACAATGTATCTCCTGTGCGTAGATTTTGATTATTCATTTCACGGATTACACAGTAAACCAGCTGTAGTTGTCTCTCACAATGCCAACCCTTGCACATGCCCTCTTGCATGCTAAAGCTTGCGCATGCTCCCTCCACGCAACGCGCGGCTGATCCTCTAGTATGCTGCCATGATGCTGAGCTATACTTTCTTGTCACAGCTGGAAACAGAGATCGAACGCATCTCGGAGGACTATGAGAGTCTGATGAAGGCCTCGAGCAAGCGGGAGATGCTGGAGAAAACCATGCGCGATAAACTGGAGGGAGAGGTGCTGCGGCTGAAGGACCTCAACTTGGAGCTCCGAGGTAGGCACCGTGGTGAGATGGAAGAGTATAAGGGAGAAATGCAGCCAATGGTGGCAGGACAGTGTACAGCAGTAGGCTGGCCTATACGGAGCCTGTAGATGGACACATTCTGCAGACTTTGCTATATAGGTTAGTGTGCTTCTGCGCTGTGAGTGGCTGGATAGTGTCTGATGTGAGTGGCTGGATAGTGTCTGCAGTGCCTATATGTATAAGCATTGAGCTTAGTTGCAAAATGGGTCTGGCTTAGTCCTCTCGCCTGCAGCAACTACCAGTTTTTTTCTGCATTTTGTGATTTCTAACCGTGTTCCCTTATTTTTCTTTTGAACAGATCGTTTGGAGACTGCTAGCAAGCATCTGGCCGTTAAGACCCTGGAACAGCGAGATGACAGTCAAGGGACGGTGGCAAAGCTCCTTGCACAGCGTAAGTTCTCGATGCGGGTCTCCCATGTTTGAGTGGCTCTGTTGGGGCCCAACCAGTAACTGTGGATCTGACCAAAAATGACGTCTCTATAAAACAAACCCCCAATGCCATGTACTCCTCACATGGGGCTTCCCACTGTAGTGCGTCTTCCATCGGGAATTGATACAGGTGGGGGGTGAGGTGCACTGGCAGAGTACGCTGTAAAATGATTTGGTTACGAAAAAAGCAGGGAGTTCTGCAGGCTGGGGCTCAATAACGCCCGCCCCCAGATCTGTGTGGAAGAACTACTGAACTAGGACTAATGGTTGAGGTGTGGTGACTGAGCTATTTACTGGCCCCACTGCTGCAGGGACAACCTAAAGATTTTGGGGCCCCTGGGCCAAACTAATTCTGGGGGCCTTTATGGAACAGCATTCAATTTATGATCCAATTTCAGCTCTCTCACGCACTCTTTGGCCAGGTCACTGGTGCACTGGTCCAAATTCTAAATGTGTTTACATCTAATATTCAGGGACTCTCTGTGTTTTCAATTTTGTAGTGCAACGGTGGCTCACTAATATTACTGCAAATCATCTCTGTGACACCCTCCCATTTCTCACATGGGAGGTCATGTTTTGATGTTATGGAAGTTGCATGAATCCAGAAAAAGCATGTATCTGCAAAATGTCTGTAATAGACTCTCACACTTCACCCACATTAAAATAAATTAAGGTAAAACTTTAATTCAAAACAATATGTTTAAGAATGATTTAAGGTTATCAGGGCAAGACTCTGCAGAACAGAGCTGGCTCTATCAGGGGGCCCCTGAAAGGCTGGGGGCCTGGGCCAGAGACCACTTTACCCATGCATTAAAACTTCCCTGTACAGCTGAAACATTTTCAGCTCAAGATTAAGGGCCATTGGCTGAACCGTGTGTCCGGACTGAAAACGTCATTGAAGTGCGTTGGAAGACCCGTTTGAGTCTAGGATATGAAGTTAGCACAGGCGATAGCGTAGTTATTGGGGGTCACGCTTCTGGAACAAGGAGGTCTACATACCAGTACTGGGGTGCACTGGCAGAGTTGCCTCTGTTTGCCAAAGGTAAGCGTTCCTCAGGACAGACCGAACAGTACTGCAGCTGCTTCCCAGGGCCCTTCAGAAAGGAACAATGCGGCGTCAGGGAGGGGGGCAGGCACAACCCCCTCTGAGGAGGAGCCCTCTCCTACAAATGCCTTTGCCGTCCCCCTGGGAACACTGAGCTGTGCTTTGGCACTCAGGGTCGGCCATTAATCAGCCCCGAGCTCAGCGTGACCTGAATTCCACACATACCAAGGGCTGTTCCCGCCCTTCCCAGAAGCTGACCTCCTCCCTCCTGCTGCCCTCTCCCCCGTGACTGTGGCAGGCCCTGCTCTCGGGCCTCGTGCCCTGTGTGCTCCGGGCTTCCAAGCCTTCTCTTCTGCCCGCACCCCCAGGGTCGGATCCTGATGCCGAAATCAGGGCAGAAAGTCTGGCTTGCCCAGTCCAGACGCAGCACTCGTTCACAAGGGTGGCTGGCAGGATCATTTAGGGTTTGCAACTGGCTGCTGCATCTGAGAAGCATGTAGGACAGCGAGACCGGCTGGGGCGGCCTAGTTACCTCGGCTTTGAATGGCAATATAAAAAGGACTAGAATCTATGGGGATGGGCAAGAGTCAGTTATCTACCCGGCTCTCCCCAATGTTGGTCTCCATCTGTTTTGTCATACAGGCTCACACTTCACAACATTAAAGGACCCCCGTCCCCCCGCGACACTGTAACAAATAAGGGCATTCCATCAGATTAGAACAGGATCTTAAAAAACAGAAAGCTTTGGTGATGGTCACCTTCTGGAGCAATGTAGACCAACGAAAGTTCTCTAAGCGTCTCACACAATTCAACTCAAGTAGTGCTCCCACAAAAAGGCTCAAGATGCTGTGCTTTGTGAGTGCTTGCAGAAAGCTGTCGCAGCTTCTCTGCCATTCTCTTGCACACGCCCCTTTACGTGGTGTCTACCCATGCCGTCATCGATGTCACTGTGGCCTGATATTTCTCCCCTGGTTGCTGCAGACGTCGTTGTCCAAGACATGCCGTGCTGTTAATCCTTGAAGGTTGTTTCCCTGACGTCCTTCGCCTGTAATCAAGTCCCGCTCCACTGCTTTGCCTCTTTCCTGGGGTGGGGCGTGGATCTCTGCCCAGAGAGGGAATGCGGAGACTGAACTGGAGCCAGTCAGTCCAGGATCTGCATCCTGAAACTGATGCCTTCCTCGCACTGTGTTCCCCACCCTATGTCACGTGCCTGCCTCAGTGTTTGTCTTAGGCTGTCTGGTTAATTTTGTGATGCTACGGTTAAAAGGAAAGAAATCCAGGCTCAGACGTCTACCGTGAGAATCTGCTCTTGCATGTGAACTGTGGCCGTTTCACCCCTCAGGTACCAGGCTCAAGGGTATATCTTTTTTTTCTCGTTTTTAGACCATGAAGAACAACAGGAGCGCGAGAAGCTCGAGAGGGAAGTGTCCCTGTTGCGGCGGGCGAGCGAGGACCAACGTCGGCGGGCTGAGCTCCTGGAGCAGGCCTTGAGCAATGCACAGACAAGGGCGGTCAAGATGGAAGACGAGCTGCGAAAGAAACGGGCATACGTGGAGAAGGTGGAGCGGCTGCAGCAAGCCCTGAGCCAGCTGCAGGCTGCATGCGAGAAGCGAGAGCAGCTTGAGACACGTCTGCGCACCCGACTAGAGCAGGAGCTGAAGATCATAAGATCCCAGCAGGTGAGTTGATCTCTCTTGGGGTCTTATGTGGTCAAGATGGCATGGCCAGGAGTTCTGTTCTGGCCCAGGTCTGAGTGTTGACATCATGTGCTGAAAGTCACCATCTTGGCTGGCCAAAGCAACCCTATAATAGTCTTCATTCAGTTTAGTTCTACAACCTATGGGAACACCTCAGCTGAAAGCCTCTAACATTGCAGAAGACATATCTCCTTGTATGGGTTCATCCCTAATAAAGATATATTTCCCGTGGTCTTCTCCTAGGTGAGAAAGGCGTATATTCATCTTCTCTCTGGACACCACTCTGAAAAATTAAACTTCTGTCACAGTTCCCATCCCGAGAGAAGAGCTGTCTTCTTTCGAGGGCATAATCATCAGAAAAGCTTCCCTAAATATAAAAATATATTATATTGCGTATCTTATTTTATTTTTCCTCAATGTGTTTATTTCAAGATGAAAAGGGCCATCTCAGAATTTTGTATATTTTATGCTTTAAGAACACTGTAGAAAGTGTGGATCGTAAGAACTTTTTCAAAAGTTATAAGTGTAATGTGGCTCAATGTACATCTCAATTGGCATTAGTGTAGAAAGGGAAAAAAGAGTTGTGAAATTTACTCTAACCCACACTTTCCTGCTTTGTCCATGAAGAGGCAAACGATGATGCAGAGCGGTGCCAGCCCCGAGCTCAGCCCCTCGTTGCTATCAGCACAGCTGCGTGAGAAGGAGGAGCATATTCTAGCATTGGAGGCGGACATGACCAAGTGGGAACAGAAGTATCTGGAAGAGTGCACCATGAGGCAGTTTGCCATGGATGCTGCTGCCACAGCCGCTGCACAGCGAGACACAACCATAATCAACCACTCGCCACGGAATTCACCCAACAGCAGCTTCAATGAAGACCTTGTGATGGCCAACCACCGGCATCAGGAGATGGAAAACAGGTGTGTATGTGTGTGTGTGTACAGACGCAAACCGTTGCATTAGGTTCCATAAAAAGTCATTAGTCCACCAGATATATGTGAAGTGATACAGCCTCCCCCCTGCCATCAGGCTTTGTCATACTTTTACAGTTGGTCAACGACGAGTACAGATAGGAAACCCTCATTAAAGTTTGACTTATGTTACATAAACAACTGGCACACCAAGAGGTAAAGGTTCCTATTCAGTTGCCATACAAAGTATAAGGGCCCCTCTGTTCACTGGTGAAATGTAAACAATTGTTGCAAAGAAAATCAGATGATTTTGCATGTTAGACCTAGTGTGGTCACTGTGTATGACCAGACTCTAACCCTTGTTATTCCTTTTCGTCTTCCAGGATCAAAACTCTGCATGCTCAGATCCTAGAGAAGGACGCCGTCATCAAAGTCCTTCATCAGCGCACCCGTAAGGAGAATGGTAGGGCACTCCAGAGCCCCCTGCGGCCAGCCAAGTCAGTGCCGTCCATCTTTGCTGCACTAAGTACCCAGAGCTGGCAGGGACCCCAACTCCGTGAGAGGCTTGCCGACACTGCACCCAGAGGGAGCTTAGGTAGGTGGACAGTCTATGGTTGTTTGACTTCACTGTAGATATAGCGCAAATGTAAGGTTACAGATTTGAGGTTCAGTTTATCTGCTCAGATTCTCACCATATTCCTTTCATCACATCGCTGACATCACACAGTTCAATAGAGTCCCACTCAGTTCTCACTCGCATCTGGAATGCCTTACATGCTCAGTGACAGTAATGGAGACATCCATTTAGGTGAATTAGATAGTCCTGTTGGTCTTTCTATCATTGCTCTCTGTGTCACCCTGAATAGTGCATATTGTGCGATTTCTGGCTTAATGTTTGACACATGCAGTAGAGTAGAATGCTAACTAAACGCCTTAGACTTGAAGCTTACTCTTGGCTTTTATTTTGACAGAAAAACTAGTGCCGGTGGAGACAGCAGCAGTTTCGAATGGTCTTCAGACCGGGCATTCTAAACATGGCAGTAAGGATGGAAGCACCCAGACTGAGCGAGCGTCAGAGCAGGCTACCACGGGCCTGGAACACCAACTGAGTGGCATTGCAGCGTCCTCATTAGGTAAGAGCAAACAAAAAGCTAATGTTCCCCCCTCACCGTACTCGAGATCACCTATGCAAAACGCTTTGCTAGTAGTGTTTCAGGAGGGAGTATAGCCAAAGATACATGGGTGTTAGGAGGATGAGCAAAGGGTGTGTATATAATGAACTAAGGCAGAATTACCCACTGTGGGCCACATTCACAGAACTAACTTAAGACAAAATCCTAAACTTACTACCATTTTGGTATTCACAGAAGGCACGTATTCATTTTAGTATTCACAGAAGGCACTTACTAATTTCGGTATTCACAGAAGTTAGGAGTCCTAACTTTAGGATTCCTAAATGCCTTCTGTGAATAATGAAAGTCTTAAAGTTAGGATTTTTCTG
Source organism: Lissotriton helveticus (assembly GCF_964261635.1). Classification (NCBI taxonomy): domain Eukaryota; kingdom Metazoa; phylum Chordata; class Amphibia; order Caudata; family Salamandridae; genus Lissotriton; species Lissotriton helveticus. The sequence goes on along the minus strand of NC_136072.1, from coordinate 367,341,080 downwards.
AGTTTAAGAGTAGTAAAGTTAGGACTCCTAACTTTAGGACTCCTAAATGCCTTCTGTGAATACCGAAAGTCTTAAAGTTGGGAATTTTCTCAGTTTAGGAGTAGAAAAGTTAGGACTCCTAACTTTAGGACTCCTAAATGCCTTCTGTGAATACCAAAAGTCTTAAAGTTAGGATTTTTCTCAGCTTAGGAGCCCTAAAGTTAGGAGTCCTAACTTTACTACTACTAAACTGAGAAAAATCCTAACTTTAAGACTTTCGGTATTGACAGAAGGCATTTAGGAGTCCTGTGAATACCGAAATGAGTAAGTGCCTTCTGTGAATACCAAAATGAGTAAGTGCCTTCTGTGAATACCAAAATGGTAGTAAGTTTGGATTTTGTCTTAAGTTAGTTCTGTGAATCGGGTCCCCAAACTTTAGGTGACATGGATTCTAACTTTAGCTTTACCACCTGACCATGGACAAATGAACAAATGCATGCCATTGTGCCTCAGATCCCATAGCACATATACTTCAGAAGGGTTGGCTGGCTGGCTATTGAAATTAGGCGCTATGTAAATATTTGGGCACTGCCATTATAGTTTGATCTGCTGTGCAACAGACACAAAGAAAGGAGTCGAATACCAGGCAGATAAAGTTAATAAGTACAGTGAAGTGAGTAGTGGTTAAAGGGTAGTCGGTTATGTTTGTAGAGTATTGATGAGACCACATATTAAACAGTGACAAGTTTAGAACAGAGTACACAGGTAGGACAAGTTAAAAAAAAATCTGTCATGGATAAAAAATAAAAACCTGGGCGTTTTGTCATGAATACAAGGCGAGCTTGAAGGGGGCTTAGAGCTCTCCACTGGACTCCAAAAGGCACCCACAACGCGATTCAAAAGTGAGTGGGCACAAAGACTGAGCTCCCATTTCAGAAGCAGCCAGGTACACGACTTGGAAACATGCCATGTTTTTTGCTGCACTCGTACTGAACTAAACGCACCTTAGTGTCCAATGTTGTCGGAAATTTTGATGAAGAACCACATTTTTCCACTTACTCCATCAGCGGTAAATGCTATAAAAACGATGGCTTAGTCTTGCCCTTTTCGGTTGTCCTGGGCCTTCGCCCACACGTCAGTGGGCCTGGGTGGTGTGATGTTGCGTGCCCCATGAGAGCACCGCTCCGTAAACTCAGTCACCTGTAATTCTTCCCAGCCCCACCCTCCGCCCGCTCCCGCCAAGGCTGATAAAGGCCGAGCCCTGCATAGCTGAGAGCTGAGGTAGACGCCGAGTACTCTCGCTGCGGCCGGTGAGTAATGCCCAGGAATCCGTGCCGCGCGCACCTCGGAACAGCGCGCATGCGCGGGGCTGACGGCCTGCTCCACGCAATGGCAAAGCCCCGAGTGGAAAGGACCACTTCATCGTCTGTAAAGGGGCCGCCCATCGGCTTCAGCTGCTGATTGGCCTCATTCCAGGCAATGACTGCCCATACGACTGAGGCGCAAGGAAATATGGGGGCATGCCATGGTCACACATACCCGCCGTTGAACTGGATTTGCGTCTGGTGGCAGGGTTACAATGTGGCTCCACGTCCTTGGGTCTCCACATTTTCACTCCTCCTGGGCATCCCTTTTACACTTCTTGGTATTCTATGTGTATTGAGAGCAGGGTCTGGCAGTCTGCGACCCCAATGCAGTGAATTTTTAAGTGAAAGCTCAGGACAGGAACCATAGTGTGCTGCTGTGCTGCTGACACGGGGAACACAGAGGACCGTGACAGACCAGCATTTTAGAAATGCTGCTCGAGCTCATTAACGCTTTGCACGAGCCTGCTGTATTTGGGCGCGCAGACCAGTTTCCTATTAGGGACACATTGTAGATTGCAATGCCCCCTTCTCCACATACTGGACAGAGCCTGTGCAGAACGAAAAAAAAACAACAGCCCCACGAAGAGTTACAACCATAAAGATTTACGAGCATATTTGAAGAAACACTTTGGGTTGGATGAAACGGAAAACGGAAGCAGATGTTCTCTGGTATTTGCTCAGAGCAGCCTGCGCTGGTTTTGTGCTTGTGTGGTAGGATGGCTCCAAGCCACAGGCATTTTAAATATTCAATGCTAGTTCCTCGATTCCGCCCACCCTACAATACGCACCCTTTTTTCTCCTAGCCAATGTAATCAAGGTGTTGTGACGTAAATTCAAACTGCGGTAGATAAAACTTTATAATCCATGTATGTGCAACACTGGTGTGCGGGCTCTATCTAGTCACTCGAGTGGGTTATTTGTTCCCTGAATCAGTTCCAAATATTTCCTCACACTACATAGACCTTACTTCAAGAATTCCACGACCATAGATGGAGCTGTGTTGCTAGTAGATCTGCTGCGGGACTGGCTCAGGCCTGGTGCTCATTTTTCCTACTGGCAGCTCCTCATATATGAGCATGACATGCTCTCCTGCAATAATCTACTTCCTTGGTGTACCTGCCGCCCAACCCCCAATGGCTGGTTTAAGAGTGAGTCATGGAAACTCTAAGAATCATTAGCTAGTCTCAGCAACTATCCATTATTGCATTGTTGCATTTTAATACAAATACTCTCTGCTACTTGTCTTCTGCCCCATGGCCAATAACTGTTAAATTCGATAATGAACAGTTTGTGCACAAGCTTAACAGCAGAAGAAAGGATGAGTTCAGTTCCAGAGACTGCATCTTGAGTGTTCTCTGCTTTAGAATGACAGGCTTTTTGGGTTCTCTACTGGAAACAGCCTGGTCTTCTGGGTTCTCTTCAACAGACATTCCCGGTCTTCTGGTTTGGACTGTCCGATGGAGACAGCAGTGTCTTATTCTGTGTCTGCGGCAGAAATCTGCCTCACCCAATCTTTCAGCAGTCTAGTGGTTCATGATGATATTGTCCTTGTGGGTTGTGGCTATGAGTGCTAGTTTATAAGTTACCTTGGCATACAAAAATGAGGCTTGGTTATAATCTTTTCCTTTCCTTATTTTGCAGAGACCTTGGCATCGCTGACCCTCAACCGGACCCTAGATCACTCTGACATGGTGGAGATACTCATCTGAGCATGCAAGGTATTGCGGATTCCGGTTGTGTCATCTTCCACACCGCTGCCACTCTCCCTGCCTGCAGATGTTATGCTGTGAAGACAGGATAGTGAGAAAGCCATGAGCTCACTTGGCTGGCATTGGGTGCAGTTCTCTATAGCAGCAACTCGCCCTCAAGCTAAGAGTATCGAGAGCTAGGAGTCATGGAGACTGATGGTTGAAGACTCGAGAGCGAAAGCCCTGGATTCTCCGGAACAGAGATCAAATGCCGGGGCACAGATTGTTAGATGGATCGCCACAAGGCTAAAAAGGAGGTTGCAATCCAAATTGATTTGGTGCCTGAATGTTGGCTGCATAGCCAGGAGCATATCTTACACGGGACTCAGCAGGACTGGATGATCACCTGCCAAGGTGTTTGTCCTCTCTTCTCTAAGACACCAGGACTCTGGATCACCTTTGGGAAGTGCCAAGGGTCATCAGCAAGAGTGACAAGGAAGGAATAATTTCCAGTTGGTCTATCTTTATTCACCCACTTCCTGGAATGGTGGCCCCAGGTTTGATGAATGTTTCTGAGATACAAACTCTTCACTTGTATTATCTTCATTTCGAAAGAAGTTGATAAAGAAGAGCTCCTGGAAGAGACCATTTTAGATTAAGTTGGGGAAGACTCAAGCCAGTCTTTTATTGGCAATGTTTGCCTGGACAGCCTTGGGTGGCCAACATGGGGAGAGATGATTCAAGAATCTCTACACTGCATGGCCCCCATTGTTGAAGATGGACCAAACAGCTGGATTCGGATATATGAGCATTTTTTGTAAATAGATCACTTATTATCTATTTTTGTAAAACAAACAATCGGAAAGGAAAGACAACTATTTATATAGCCCAGGTGTTTTTATCAGCCCTTTCCATGTCCGTCTGCAGCCTCATTCTTTTTGTTTTCCGCTTCCTCTTTTCTGTCTTTAAGTTCTTCTGATTCTGCAGTCCGCCATTGTGCAACTGCTTTGCAGAGAGGCTTTTAGTAGCTACTGTTGTAGGCGTTCTCATCACCTGTGCCCTACCCTCTTCTACTTCAGGCTCATGAAAGTTACAGATTGAAGGGCCTGTCTTCTCCTTCTATTAAGCAGGATATTTCCAGATGTATAAAAAACGCGTGCCTTGCTGAGCTGTAGATACTTAACAGCATAGTGACAGGTTAGCATGGGCACTACAAGACAAAATCATAAGATACTGCTGAAGGTTGGGGCAGGTCTAGAATACTGAGCATCCTGCAGTGTATGATTATGATGACTTGTTAGACCTGGGGAAATATATCAATGGCAGAGGAAGGGTTCTGCAGGACAGGACTGAAGTATATTGGCTGAGCCGCACAAGACTGTCAATACTGGAGCAGTTAGCAGTTCTGCAGGTCGGGGTTGAGGTGTAATGGCAATAGTGGAAGAAGATTTCAGAACTGGATGAGTTTCCGGGATTGAATTGAGGAGAGCTGTTTGGAAACCTCAATACTGGAATAGTAGAAGAGTCTACAGGTCTGGATTAAGGTGCCTGGGTAGAGTTGTAGAAGTATCTCAGAACTGGGAGGGCAGGTGTTCTTCAGGCCAGAGAAGATATACTTTGTGGTTCCTGTAAGAATATCTCAGAACATGAAGAGCTGTGCAGAGAAGGACTGATGTGCATTGTCAGAGCTGTGTGAGGGTTTTAACATTGGAATAGTAGAGGGTTCTGTAGGTCGGTAGAAGGCACACAGTTAGAGTCATTGAATATCTCTTAGTGAAATAGAGGGTTCTGTAGGGCAGGATTGGGGGATTGAGGAAGCTACGTGTGGGATTTTTTGTACTAAAACAAGAGTTAGGACAAATCTGAATATGTGAGGTCTAATTTCTCGGGCACTGTGCTATTAGCCTATTGGTGGTGCCTAATAAAAAATCAATAGAAGGAAGGCCTACTTGAGACACCTGAAGCGAGTCAAAGCAGTGAACATGGGATTTAGGGCTGTGGAACACCTCTTATCAATGTTGTAAATGTATACCCTTTTCTTCAACACTTTTCATTTTTTGTCTTCTCTCTCCCCACTCTCTCTCTCTCTATCTCTTTTTCTCCCTCTGTCTCTCTCTCTCTCTATAAATATAAATATATATTTCCCATTCCCAGGGGATGCAGTCGCTGGTTGAATGCATTCGCCGAATACCCCGCCATTGTTTACAAGAACGAATTGTTTTAAGTGAAAAACAAGCTATTGTGACAGCGATAAAAAAATCCACAGAAACATAATATATTTTTTACTAATATTGGTATTTCCTTGTGTAAGTGTGTTGTGAATTTTGGTCGCTTGTGAAGCCCTTCGCCAAAGACAGTTTGTGTATTGTTTATTTTTAAGTTATAAGAAGTATTTAAATGTGTAAGCGAGTCTATTTGTATTAATATTCGTGTTGCTATGCTGTCCAAGTATTGAGACTGCTGTGTCATTCCAATTCCACTTGGCATATTGATATTTTAATAATAAAACTGTTAAATATTTAAGAAAAAAGTAGTGAATGTCTTTGCAGTAATTTTTTGTACATTTCCCCGACAGGAGCCTCTTTCAACTTCTCTCAGTGCCCTCTGTAGGAAGCAACACCTGTATTTAGACAATTCTGCAATCTTTGCCGTCTCGCACCTAACTCATATCACACGCCTCTTACCCTTGAACAATTCCACAAATTTCATATCTCACTAGCCTCTTCTGCCCACCCCCGCATCACTAATACATACTATCTTTTGCGGGTCACCTATAGTGAGCAACAAAGCTGATCCAGAAAGTGACTCAGAATAATAACCAGTGGCAGACGTTAATTAAAACACTTCATCCACCACTTCATTCTGCTCACAAACTTTAATGAGTTACACGTATATCGTTCTATGTGACTGCAATAGGTTATTACAGGCCAGGTGTAGATCTTGCCAGGGCCTAATCTAGGCGTCGAGGTGCCCGGTGCCCTGAGTGAATGCTCTCGTTCAGTCAGTCATGGAAAATCCCAAGCCGGGCTTGTGCAACAGCGGGCTAGGGGAGGAAGAATTCCAGAAGTCAGAATTCGTGGGCGAGCTGAAAATGAAAATATGCCGAGGTTTGTGTACACATTCCACTCCTCCGCCCCCTCTTCCCTGCTCTTTCAGTAGCGGCTCTCTAGACTGGGATACTGTGAGATTTCAACAGTCTCGGAAAGCGTGGTGAGTAGAAGTAAACATCCAGTAATTCACTTGTGAGGTGAGAATGACGCGAGACAGGCTCTATTCCAGACCAACAGCCCTTCAGAGGGGTTATTCTTTTGATATATCTCCCAAATTCACTTAGCCTACCTACCCCCAGATGCATCAGAGTCATGTTTTGCGAGTCCTTAATAGCGAATTTTAAGGATTCGCTATTAAAGACTCGCAAAACAGGATGCATGTAGGAATCGCAATATTATTTGCGATTCCTACTGATTCCTAATTTGCGATTAGCTAATTGCTAATCGCAAATAAGGAATGGCTTTCCCATTCATTCCTATGGGCCTGAATGGAGAGTCATTCCTTATTTGCGATTAGCAATTAGCTAATCGCAAATGTACCGCAATTTCAAGGGTGCCAGGGTGTCCAAAGGACACCCTGTTGCACCCCTGAAATGGTAATGTTCACTTGTGTTGCGCACACACATGTCCCAAGGACATGTGTGTGTGTGTAACATACAACTTAGAAAAATGCACAAAAGTGCATTTTTCGAAGTTTTTGCTATTTACCATGTAGTTTGACTTTGCGGTAAATAGTGGCCCCAGATTGCGAATTCGCAATCTAGGAATGGTTCATGCATTGCATTTAAGGAATCGCAAATTGCGATTCCTTAAATGCTATCGCAATTTGAGAACTCGCAATTATTTGCGAATTCTTAAATTGCGAGTGCATGAACCCTTGATGCATCTCAAATGCCATTTTTGCAGGCTCAAACTGCCGAATTTTGTGATTCGCACTGTTTGTGTTCGCAAAAATGCTTGATGCATCTACCTGCTAGTCTGCTGCTTTTCTTGCTATCTAGTTCTGTTGCACAGCTCTATGTCCTAATCCTTTTCGTGTTCGGCGTTATCTTTCACATTACCTTCCTCTCAGCGACCTCACTTTCTCACCTTTCCCCCTCTCTGACCCATTCCTGGGGTTTAGTCTCTTTCTTCCAGAACATTAGACCTAGATTTACAAACAGTTCATGCACGTAGCGAAAGCAAGGCATCCGACTGTGCTGCGTTGTGTGAAAGGGAGGGAGCTGATCTGCGCCATATTTACAAAGATATGGTGCTGTTCAACTCTCTCCCTGCTCTGGCGCCCTTGTGGCTGCTTATCACTGATGTAGGCACCCTTGTGCCATGGTGCATGGGTGCCTGCATTGTGGGCAGGATAGTTTTGTGAGGAAGGAAGGAGGAGGGGGGTACTTTCCTGCACAAAAACTATCCTTAGAGGCAGGCCCCAGGGAACCGGCACGGAAGATGGCCCCACTTCTGTGAGGCTCCTGCGGGCATGGGATAATATCCATCATCACCTGCACTCTGGCGTCACAAAATCACCCAGAATTGGCATTTTGGCAGCACCGATACATGACTGCTGTGAAACCGATGGCAATCTCTGGAAAATAATGGTCCCTGCAGTGTACAGTCCCAAGGGTTGTGTGTAATAGAGGGACTATCGAATTGGCATGCCTGTTGGAAGGGGTGTGGAGACCGATTTCCTGTCTCTGTGATCCTGTAAGGCGGTGAGTGTGGTGGAAAATGCTTGCGGTGGTCGCCGTTTGGCACCACTTCCTGGTGATTGCTACTAAATCCCCTGTGGCCTGGGGATCTGCCGCATGATAGTTCAAGGAGCAGCCCTGATTGCATCCCATTTGTTGGCCACTGTGGCTGGGAACCCCTGAAGAGGAGAGAGCAGCCACCGGAGAATACACGTTGGAGCTGTGTGAGTGGTGGGAAAGCTCTCAAATGGATGTCTTCCCCATCCTTCACTGCAATGTAGCCTGCACCTTGCAGTCTGGCGATCCAGAGAACTACTTTGGCCATGGACCTTCTCGGGGGCCTTATTGGGGCCTAGAGGACATCATGAACTCCTGAGGGTGCAGATGCGGAGACCTGGGGAGGGTGTGTGGACTGTGTGTCATTGCGTTGGAAATTCCACCCCATGGACTGGGTGTGTGGCAGCCAAATCAGCTGTCTCAACCACAACCATTGGCAGGATCAGTCAGGACCTAGTCGCATCCAGGATAGGTCAGAGGCTTACTCACAGAGGCCTGAGGAGACACAGTAGACAGTTCAGGTGGCTGTAGGAGGTTTGATGTTTCCCTCCTTCCGCCCAATATCTATCCCACTCATTTTTACATTAGTCAATAGCAGACTCTGTGTCCTGGATCTGTTTGTGTCCCCCACGACTCACAGGTTGCATCCTAGGGGCAATGCAAGACCTATTGGGCATCACATCGCTGCTGTAGGTCCATAAGGGATCCTCCATTTGTATACCAATTCTCAGGTGCCTGGCAGTGTACACTGCTTAGCCCAGTAGCTGTTTACATTGGGGCTACTCATGCCCCTGATGGGACTTTCTCATAGCTGAGTGCCCTACCTAGCGAGTCCCCTCTTGACTACTGTGCACCATATTCGCACAATGGGAAAAACAGACAATAGGAATCCCAAGCTTCAGTTTGCGCCCATGCTAGGAAGCAGAATGACTCAGGATGATGGCTCAGCGGCCCTGGAGCTGGGGGGCAGAGATGACGAAATAAGATCACTGCTCAGGCCGAGGTAAGAGAGCATAGTATCCATAGGCAGTAAAACAGATGCCTTCACCACTCATATGAATTCCATCACACTGAAGATTGAGGCACACTACAGTAGGCTGGTGGTGGCAGAGGACAGCCTTACAACCAAAAGAGAAGCACTCCTCAATATGGAAAAGCTACTGCACATCATTGCCCTCAAGACGAAGACTTAGAGGTCAGGTTGTGGCATAATACAATTCACATATCCTAGTCCCCCCCAACTACTGCATCATTAGACTTGACAGGTCCAGAAAGACAGGCGGTGGAATCGCCTGCATTTACAAGAGCAACTTTTCAATTAATAAAGTCACCACCCCTTCTCTTACCTCCTGTGAATACATCGGCCTTGATGTCATCAGTGAAAACAAACCAGTATGTTCACTACACATCATCTACCACCCACCTGGGGACAACCTAACCTTCTCCCAACAACTCATGGACACCATCTCAATCAACTCAGGATGGCAAAACACACATTTACCTTGGCGATTACAATCTTCACTGGAATGACTGTAGTGACGCAGTGGTCAATAGCCTCAAAAATTACCTCAACGCTTCTGACCTCACCCAAATTTGCAACAGCCCGACCCATGACAAAGGCTCTATCCTCGACCTTATTATCTCCAAAGAAGGTACTACTCAACTTGATTCAATCCAACCATGTGACTGGTCAGATCACCACATTGTCACATTCTTCATCAATGAAAAAGTTAAACGAATCCCAGCCCAATCCTCCAAGCCCAAAGTATGGAAAAGAGACTTGAAGAAACTCAATCCAAACTCTCTACCCTCTAACAGCTGCAATCTCCTTCTTCCCCCTACCGGCGTTACTGACGTTCAGTGCTTAACCGACCACTATCTCAACGCCATGACCTCAATAATCAATAAGGCTGCACCGTTGCATCTGAAAAGAGTCTCCACCAAGATCTCCAACCCGTGGTACGATGGGAGCCTCAATGAAGACAGACGGGCCATGCGAATGGCAGAGCGCACCTGGAGATCTGTCCCCTCGGCACTGCACCTAAAAACTCTAAAGAAAAAGAGAAACGCATACTTCAGGAAAATAAAACGCTCAAAGTCAGATTTCTTCAGACTCCAGCTCGACCAAGCAAAAAAATGTCCAAGAAAACTGTTCGAGCTAATCCGATCACAATCCAAGGAACAACCCCAAGCAGTCGACACTATGGGCAATGCACCTTCTTGTGAAGATTTCTCTGCTTTCTTTAGCCAAAAAACTGACAACATAAGGAGCGATCTCCTCATTGACGCAAGCCTTTACTCCAAACCCCACTGCATAACACCCAAGGAACCAAAAAACAATGCGACATGGTCATCCTTTGGTACTTAGTCTGAAGAAGAAATTGACAGACTACTCAATACCCTGAAACCATCCAATCACCTCAATGACCCTCTTCCTGCTAACGCTGTAAATGACTTCACCCCTTTGCTCCTCCCACTCTGGACTAAAATTATCAATAGCTCACTTCAACAAGGAACCATCCCTGACTCCCTCAAAGTTGGACAAGTTACACCTTTACTAAAGAAACCAACAGCCGACCCCACTGATCTAAACAACTACCGTCCTATTACCAACATTCCCACTCTCGCCAAACTGTTGGAAAAATGCATTCAACTACAATTGACAAAGCACATAGAACAGTTTGATCTCCTCAACCCTCATCAATCAGGCTTCAGAGCAGGGCACAGTACCGAAACTGCTATGACTCACAAAATTGACGACGCCCTCCAAATTTGAGATCAAAATGATACCTGCCTCCTCATCCTTCTTGATCTCTCCTCAGCATTCGACACTGTGAAACATGAGAACTTACTCGAACTCCTAAACACAAGAATGGGTCTTTCTGGGACTGTTCTTCAATGGTTCACCTCCTTTCTACACAACAGGTCTCAGAAATTCAAGAGCAACAACCGGATGTCCTCTCCAGTACCTGTATCGTTAGTTGTCCCTCAAGGATCCTGCCTATCCCCTACTTTGTTCAACCTAGTTATGGAACCTCTCACCGCATTGCTACAAGCATCCAATGTACACTTTCACATGTACGCCGATGACACTCAACTATATCTCAAACTACAATCACCCAAAGACATTATGCGTCTGAACTCAACAATCAGAAGCACACAATCATGGCTGGCGATAACCACCTCAAACTCAATGCTATGAAAACTGAGTTCCTTCTGATCTCACCTCCCGCGAAAATCTCTACCACTCAAACCTGGCTTAAACACCTAACTGCACTCAATGTCCAACCGACCATAGTGGATTCAGCAAAATCTTTAGGCATAACACTTGACGCCAATCTCAATTTGCAGCAGCATATAAGCAAGGCAACTAAGGGAGCGAACTTCCAAATAAATACCTTGAGGAAACTTAAACCCTTCCTCCCAGCCGAGGACTTCCAAACTGCAGTACAAGCACTAATCATCCCTCGCATAGACTACGGCAGCATTGCCCTCTGCGGTCTCCCCCTAACCACAACTGCACCCCTAAGAGCTTCACTTGACGCGGCAGCGAGACTCATCACTGGATCAAAAAAACACTCACATATCTCCCCTGACTTTAAATCCCTGAATTGGCTGCCTTTTGAAGCCAGAGTACATCTGAAAATTGCCTGCTTGACGCACAAAGCTATACACCTGAACTCACCCGGCTACCTCACTCAGAAGCTGACAATTTCCAGCGGCTCCAGAACCACCAGAAGTACAAACAATCTTCTGCTGAAGCCTCGAAGATTCCGGAAGGAAAGAACTTACAAACGCTCCTTCTCAGGAATGGCGCCCAGGATCTGGAACTCACTCCCTCCTGAAACCAGGCTCATCCCCTCCACTTTTCTTTTTAAGAAGGAAGTTAAAGCTATCCTCATGGCTAAATACACTTGAACTACTACTTCTGATCTTCTAAGACTGTGCGTCGATCTGTTATACTTATTTGATCCCTTGCACATGTCTTTTACTTGTATTATCGACCCTACCCGATTGTTCATGCTCCCTCCTATTTGTACTACTTGCATTGACGACCTACCTTCCTAACTATACTCCCTCATGTACCCACCCTACCCCTTACCCCCTTACCTATGTAAAGCGCTCTGTTATCTGCAAAGATCTTGTTCGCGCTATATAAAACTTTCAAAATAAAACATACTGGGCATTCCAGAAGTAGCTTATTCTGGATGACTGGAAGACTATGTAGAGCGGTATTTTAAGAAGATTTTTGGGTGGATGCCTTCTCTTGCCTATTAGTGGTGGAAAGGGCACACAAGTCACTGGCGGCTAGGTCCTTTCTGGGAACCCTTTTGTTTCCCATCATTTCACACTCATTGAACTTATGTGACAGGGACATGGTGCTGCACCTATGCATGGAAAACCAGAATTTATCATTGAGGAATACAGTGTTTGACTCTACCCTGACTTCACTATTGCTGTGCAAGAGTCCTAAAGGAAATTCAAAGCAGTTAAGCAACAACTCATCAAGGCAACCATGCAGTACCAGCCAGACTGAAGATTAAGCACAATGCCACAGCAAACTAAATACTTTCTTAAGAAACTTTATTGAGTAGACTTTCACTTCAAGAACAGCCCAGACCTGGCTAACTTATCGAAGCTCCAAGTAGACTATGGCTAAAAGTTAGCGCCCTACTATGGCATATATGGAACTCTTACATCCTAGTCTGCCTTTCCGGATCTACAGAGCTTATAATGGAACTGCAGGAGTTCGCATATTGCTCAAATATTTTCCTTGCCTAAACAATATGTTTATTCAGGTTTGAGGCTATATAATGTTTCCCCTACCACCCTATTTTCTATTTTGGAGATCAAGGGGAGACCTGTTGGCCCCTTGACGACCCCCCAGGGATACACCCATTTATTTGTAATTTGTGAGCCATATTTTGTTAATTGTCACTTGCCTAATTGGGAAGAAATGTTCGCTGTGCTTAATATAGAAATTACAAATACATAGGTAGCAGTGTTTCCCTAAAAAGGGAAAAGAACCGCTCAATCAAACCATCACAAAAATTGTTTTCTCTTCACATCAATAGTAATACAGTGCGAGTTAATACAATCGATTTTCTTCAATTCTTACTGGGGTGCTTGTTTGGCTCTAAAGCACCTACTACCATAAGATGCTATTAACACAGCAGTGACCTGGTGTGTAAGAAAACGCATTGAATGCAAGAGCACTTGTCCAGCACATCCTCCTATGTTCCAATATTCCCAAATTGTGGGTTAGAAAATTGCTTGTTGGCTTCCGTCTACAAATACATGTATGTCCCTTGAACAATGTTACCACTCTAAGAAGATCATTGAATGTTCCAAGTAGTCCGAGACAAACAGTCCACACTGTGCAGTTTCTTCAATTTTCATGTTATTTTATTTCATCGTGGTTGTTACATCCATCATAACAGACTGCCACTATGCCAACACGTATTTCTTCTCCCGTTAGACTTTATTAAGGCGATTGGCTACACGTTCGTTGTCCTACTGTTCATCATCTACCAGAAATGTCTTGGGCTTCTGGTTGTAAAAAGTCCACAGCCTTCTCTTAATAGTGTACTCCAATATCTTCAATGGCACCAGCAATCCGTACACCAAGTAGATGTCCTTATACTGAGTATTGATTACTCTTCAATGGGTCTCGCCTCTTGCTTGTATGTCCCCGGAGGATAGCTGCCTGAAAATTGGTTCTATCACTGTGGAGGGTGAACCGTGCAGGTGGCATGAGAGGTTATTTGCAGAACCTTCGCAGGCTCCGTGTAAATTAAACATATATCCAGAAAGTCCCTGTTCTACGTAGCAGCCTCTAATTGCTGAGGGAAACTATCCCTGAGGGGTTTCTACACAATTCAAGAGGTGATCCAAACAACAATCCAATATAGGCAAGCAACAGAAATGCACTATAATTAAGTAATGGGCACATACAACCGAATAAAAATTAATCTCGAAATGTATTCAAGCCTCCCAACTGGGTTACAATCTAAAACAGAATTAAAACCAACTAAAAAACCTTTTTTAAAAGGTAACACAATAAATCAATTACAATCAAAGTTTCCAAAAAAGTCGACGCGGCGTTTCGGTGCCATTCAGTCTTTGCACCTTCATCAGGACAAAAATTTTTTGGGGCGTATCTATAAATTAAATAACAGAGATTTAGTGCCATTATATGTCATTCTTTTTACTACAACAAAGCTTGCTCACTTTCTTTAGGTCTATTCACGTCCCCTTAATGCTACCTGTCCCCATTCGTAGAGACTCCGTGTCACCTGTGCAGTTTTATTGTTCCCCACATTTCTACACCTTTTCACTATGTGGTTATTAGTGAATAAGTTCAGTTACCTGTGTTTTGACTAAAAAATAAAGCTTATCAATTGCTTCAAGTCGTTGTCTTGTAGTGGACTTTGTTCTGATGATTGTCACACATTTAAAAGCTACAGGAAGTATAAAAAGATGTATTATAACAACAGAGTCCTGTGTTTGCTATAGTGTCAAATATATATTCTTTGTACGTTAGTGACTTTAGTACTCTCAATGAACCGTTTACCTTATATTTTAAGCCTCAGCGCTTTCTCATTGCACGGAGGAACCACCGTTTATTGGTAGATGAGCTCTCTAAAATCAGGATTTCTTGTTACCCTGTGTGAATAAAAGAACACATGTCTTCCCTCAGTTAACTTTAAGAAAAGGGAGGGGGGGGTTTGGGGGGAGGGGGATACTTATAGTCCCTCCGAAAGGTACTCACCAACCCAGGATTGGTTAGATGTGGCGGTGTGCTCTTTCAATTATGCACATCAACTTGATAGTCTTGTTGTCTGGGATAACGATGTCTATAGGTAAAGAAATTTCGTATTTATATTCAACCTGAAGTATTATTTAATCCTTATTTTGTATATTCGCTGTTTTTTATTCTATTCAAGAGTTGTATGTTTCTATTTTTAACCATCTCTTGGTTTTTCGCTTTGCACCATGGAGAGTGCTATGTTCTGGTGCACTAGTAGGGATTATATAGACTCTCATGTGGTACATCCTAAATTTATCCATGTAAAAGCCCATTTGATCTAGAAAGGCTTCACTAGGGAAGCTATCTCTAGATGTATATAACCTTCCCACTCTCAATATGCCACTCTTATGCAAGTAGTCTTCTAAAATTGAGGTCTATTCCTCAAATGGACTGAAATCCCCTTCTACATAAAAAGATAGGGTCTCTTCCTAGAGAGGTCCGAGTTCCCACCTTAAAGCTATTTTAAACTGAATTCACTCGACATTTGCATACCTGTAGTGTTTCAGACGGCCTCCCTGTTCCTCCGTGCATTCGCCTTCGTGTTCATTCAAAGGGTAACCTAACTCTCTTGGTCGGCGCTTTTATGCTGATTATGCCCAGATTGACCCGGAAGTTAAACTGGGAGTTTTACATTTCCAATGTTGTTTCATTAATGACACGAAAAGTCGTTGGATTTCGGCATTTTTTAAACATTGTTAAATATAAATGCCTGTCGACCTATTCTACGGTTGTTTATAAATAACGGTTTCCGAATTACCGAGGAAGTCGACCCGGAAGTAGTTCTTCGGCTCCGTCGGGAAACGACCTTGTTATTAAAGTAATAACAAGGTCGTTTCCTGACGGAGCCGAAGAACTACTTCCGGGTCGACTTCCTCGGTAATTCGGAAACCGTTATTTATAAACGACCGTAGAATAGGTCGACAGGCATTTATATTTAACATTGTTTAAAAAATGCCGAAATCCAACAACTTTTCGTGTCATTAATGAAACAACATTGGAAATGTAAAACTTCCAGTTTAACTTCCGGGTCAATATGGGCATAATCAGCATAAAAGCGCCAACCAAGAGAGTTAGGTTACCCTTTGAATGAACACGAAGGCGAATGCACGGAGGAACAGGGAGGCCGTCTGAAACACTACAGGTATGCAAATGTCGAGTGATTTCAGTTTAAAATAGCTTTAAGGTGGGAACTCTGACCTCTCTAGGAAGAGACCCTATCTTTTTATGTAGAAGGGGATTTCAGTCCATTTGAGGAATAGACCTCAATTTTAGAAGACTACTTGCATAAGAGTGGCATATTGAGAGTGGGAAGGTTATATACATCTAGAGATAGCTTCCCTAGTGAAGCCTTTCTAGATCAAATGGGCTTTTACATGGATAAATTTAGGATGTACCACATGAGAGTCTATATAATCCCTACTAGTGCACCAGAACATAGCACTCTCCATGGTGCAAAGCGAAAAACCAAGAGATGGTTAAAAATAGAAACATACAACTCTTGAATAGAATAAAAAACAGCGAATATACAAAATAAGGATTAAATAATACTTCAGGTTGACTATAAATACGAAATTTCTTTACCTATAGACATCGTTATCCCAGACAACAAGACTATCAAGTTGATGTGCATAATTGAAAGAGCACACCGCCACATCTAACCAATCCTGGGTTGGTGAGTACCTTTCGGAGGGACTATAAGTATCCCCCTCCCCCCAAACCCCCCCTCCCTTTTCTTAAAGTTAACTGAGGGAAGACATGTGTTCTTTTATTCACACAGGGTAACAAGAAATCCTGATTTTAGAGAGCTCATCTACCAATAAACTGTGGTTCCTCCGTGCAATGAGAAAGCGCTGAGGCTTAAAATATAAGGTAAACGGTTCATTGAGAGTACTAAAGTCACTAACGTACAAAGAATATATATTTGACACTATAGCAAACACAGGACTCTGTTGTTATAATACATCTTTTTATACTTCCTGTAGCTTTTAAATGTGTGACAATCATCAGAACAAAGTCCACTACAAGACAACGACTTGAAGCAATTGATAAGCTTTATTTTTTAGTCAAAACACAGGTAACTGAACTTATTCACTAATAACCACATAGTGAAAAGGTGTAGAAATGTGGGGAACAATAAAACTGCACAGGTGACACGGAGTCTCTACGAATGGGGACAGGTAGCATTAAGGGGACGTGAATAGACCTAAAGAAAGTGAGCAAGCTTTGTTGTAGTAAAGAAAGACATATAATGGCACTAAATCTCTGTTAGTTAATTTATAGATACGCCCCAAAAAATGTTTGTCCTGATGAAGGTGCAAAGACTGAATGGCACCGAAACGCCGCGTCGACTTTTTGGGAAACTCTGATTGTAATTGATTTATTGTGTTACCTTTTAAAAAAGGTTTTTTAGTTGGTTTTAATTCTGTTTTAGATTGTAACCCAGTTGGGAGGCTTGAATACATTTCTAGATTAATTTTTATTCGGTTGTATGTGCCCATTACTTAATTATAGTGCATTTCTGTTGCTTGCCTATATTGGATTATTGTTTGGATCACCTCTTGAATTGTGTAGAAACCCCTCAGGGATAGTTTCCCTCAGCAATTAGAGGCTGCTACGTACAACAGGGACTTTCTGGATATATGTTTAATTCCCCCTCCCTGACATCCGTCATAAGGGGATCCTCCGTTTTTTGAGGCTCCTTGTAAATTAATACCTTGGCACAAAAAGTGTACCACTTAGTGAGTTCTTACAATTTTTACCACTAAGGAATTCCTCCTTTCCCCCATTCCAACATTTGTGTGTGTAAGGTAAAGTCCAGGTCGACTTAATGTATTCTTTACCCAACCTTTCATACAGGCCCGCTGGTATATGCTCTAGACAATACTGAAATTGGAAATTCGTCACTGGTATCGTGATGGTGCCATGTATTATCCATTCAATGACAGGCTTCTCAGAAACTGTCAATGGTAATCTTTCCAGTTTCTCAATGCTCAGCACCGTATAGTCTGCTCCTCTTTGTGCCAAAGAGATTTGTTTATCTGTAAGGTTAAACACAGTAAATAATGAAGTGGTATTGATTAAACGCCATGGCACGTAGCCTGAACAGAGATTTTGTAACGTCCAGCCTAGTAGCATTATAGAACGTAATTGAGACTGGCCATGTTGTAACATTAGCAAGTCTTGCTCTATTATGTCAATTGCAGATGATACGATGCTGTCCAAAGAATACATTCTGGAGGACAGAGTCGTTAACCCATTGTCCACTACAGAGAGGCTTTTCTCTAAATTAATACGATCAATTTTTCGTATTCTTTCTGCAGTTTCCATTTGCGTTATTTTCCATGCTTTGTTGTAAGCAGCGTATATACCGGCGTATATGAAACGCTTTTGACGTGGTTTGCGAGGCCCCATTAAGAAATCTTGCAAATCATTGCCTTCTTTAAGTAAAGATAAGTGTTGTTTAATTTCTGGAAGTGTAGATTTATGTAGCCACCCAAGGCATAGCTTTCTTACACTGTAAGTAGTTACTATCCCTGGATGTTGTCTCTGGGAGTATCTTGGATCTGGCCTATTCACTGTGAACCCTTGTGTTTTGTTCAGGAATCTATCTTGACAGTTATTCGTGTCTGTGGGCCAGATTAACCATTTTTTCCAATCAGGATTAGTTCTGTTTTACGTCTACCTCCTCATCCGCAGAGTTATTGCTGTCAGGTGAGGGCGTTGGTATTGACGGTTTGTTTAAATCTTTTATCTTAGCCAGGCCAAGACAAGAAGTTTGTTGAACAGTGTCATTTAAAAACATTATTTGTTCTGGTATAATGTAGGCTCTGAACAAGGCTTCTAAACCTTGCACCTACCAATCTTTTGTGCCCCAGACTGTTTTTGTCTCAATGTTGTCTTTCCAAAAGTCAAAACCTAATGTAGACAGCTGAGCATAAAAGTTTGCAGAATAAATTTGTTTAGTATTGGTCAGCATTGTTTTCATTCCTGTCTTATTCTCATTTTTAAAATAAAACGTTTCTGGATTTGTAACATTAAACCCTGAGAAGTATGGACATTTTTCATAAAATGTTTTTGAGCTGCCCTTTGGCGGCGTTGGACAATGTTCCCATTGATTGTAAGTAGGGCTTGCAGATTTATGCAAATAATGGTGACCATAATGATTAAAACAATACATTTGTTCATAATATGATGAACCTTCTAGGTATAAATGTTCTGTAAAGTTAGCTGACATTTCTAAATCTGTCATCATGTTATTAACAGTTTCAAAGTCCCAATCATCAGAAAATGTGCTGGGTGAGACAAAGTCACTCAAAGAAACCTTAAACTGGTGTGGAATCTTCAGCAGTTCCACCGGGCCATAGATGTCATAATCAGTTCTATCCCATGCTATACCACCAGGTATAGGGACAGCTGTAATGTTTACTGATGACAGGTCTCTTCTTGCACGATGAGATGATTTGTGAGGTTTCAGGAGCAAGTTGATTTTCTTACTTGCTGGGTCCATTGTACTGTATTTTCCATTGATCATCCTTCCCAAACTTAACACAAGTATGAGCCAAAGCAGGAGAAAAAGTATACCTAACACAATCCAAAACTCAACCCATGGTGAAACCAGGTATGTTTTCTCAAGTTGATGAAAGAGTTCTGTTATTCTTTCTTTGAAAGTTTTATTTGCTGGATTTGCTTCAGGTTCACCGGGATCCTCAGAGAAGGTATCAAAGTTGATGAAATAGCCAGAGGCAGTTCTGTCAATTGTTGGAATAGCATCAGGATTGTTCGGAAACGGAGCTGCTTCTTCCTTTGTCATATTTGTATAGTCAGAGGCTACATCATTGTAGACAGGTGTTTCTTGACGAACTGTTATTTGGGTATCCAGAGGCACAAGTTCCATGGCTTTGTTGCATAGTCCTTCTTTTCTTACTGCAGGTTTATCAAAGGTGATAAGTCTTTCAGTTTGAACCTCTTGGATTGTAGCAAGATTTGGTTGTCTGCTACATCTTGGGAGTCCACTGGGCCTACTACTTATTATCGGCCACATGATGTGGTTTCACCAGGTCGATGGACACAACTCTGTTCTCCCTTTTACCAGCAAGGGGCGGTAGTAACACTGATCTTGTTCCGTTGATAGCTAAGACAGGTACTGCTTTTCTATAAGAAGGCCCAAATTCCTTCTTTACTGCGATATTTTCCCTGACTAGATCCCCAATCTTTGGAATCCAGAACAGGTCTTGCTGGGACAGGTGTTTTTTCTTCAGTGGTCTTTTGCTTCTGTATTGTGTTACTCAGACTTCTTCTTGTTTCATGTAAGTCCTGTAAAACAGCCAAACGATCTTTGACAACAAAGGGTTTTTGTTCCACCACTGAAGTTTGACAATCGAGGTCTTCGATTATCATTCTAGTACCAAACAGTAATTCATATGGAGTGATTTCCCCAGAGAATTACTTGGCAGACTGTTAAGACTACGTTGGACACTTATTAGATGTTTGACCCACCCATCACCCGAACCTAATACCTTAGCTGTTATGGATTGCTTTATGTCACGTTTTTTTCTTTCCACTACCGCATTACCCTCAGGATGGAAGGGCCTAGAATACCACAATGCAATGCCCAAGCTAGCCATGGCCTCCTTGTAAGCTCGAGAGCTAAACGCAGGACCCTGGTCAGAATGTAGCGTGCCGATTGCGTATGTGCCGATAAAGACTCGCAAATCCTTTATAAGAGTTCTGGCGTCAGCCGAGCGCTGGGGCCACATCCAAATAAATCTTGTGCAGGAATCCACTGTGACCATGATATATTTATAGTTACCATCCCTTTGTAAGGGACCACAGTGGTCCAGGTAAACACACGCTAGTGGTTTATCTGAAATCAGAAGGGGCGTCTGTTCAGGTCGTTTCACTGTTGAAACTTTTATTTTTTGGCAGATTTCACATTCTAGAACATAATTTCGAGTTTGTTTCCTCATGCGCGGCCACCAATATCTTTGTTTTAATAATGATACTGTGGCGGAAATTCCTGCGTGTGCAGATGCCAGTCCTTCGTGTGCTGCTAAGATCAGTCCTAACCTATGTTCCATGTTTGGAATTGCCCTATCCCCCGCTCCAGGGATTCGAGCAAATGGAACATTATTCGCTTCAGTTATATATGAGTACTTTAACTGGAAAGCCTTTCGGGAGTGTCTTACCACTGTCTTTAACTGAAGCTGTGACAGCTTGCATTATTTTGCTGTCTATTTCTGTTTTTGACCGTGTGATTGCAGCTACGGAAGCCGTTTGCACAGCTGCCTTCGCGCTGGAAGATCTATAACCGGGAGACTCAAAGGTTGGTGGATCCTACCCGCTGGCCCCCTTTCCCTGTACAAACCGGGTGATCCTGCTCTACTGGGTGGTTGGCATGAAGTAGTCCCGATGTCATGACCTCTGGGCCTGGTGCTATTTGGACTGTTCTTATCTTGTGCCTCACCATTCGCTGCAATTTTTGTAGTAAGGGATTCACTATTGCCACCTGATTTAAGCTTGGCTTTCTGCCCTCTGGTGATCGCCTTTGTTTTCTCGGGTGTAGGTTCATGTACCCTAATGGAGCAAGAACCAGATTTTATCATTATACCTGAGGGTGCAGTTGAAGGTGGGCTCAGCCTGACTAGGGAGGCATCCTGAGTTATTGTTGGCAAGGAGTCGGGGAGTGCAGAAGTTAGGGAAAGTCTACCTAACAGGGATTGTGGATCAAGGGATAACCTTCGTTCTATCAGTAGTATTTCATGGACGAGGGCCGATTCAGCCCTCAAAATGAAGGCATCTAGTGTGTGGTAAATAAATAATGAATTACCGGTACTATTTTCTATACATTAACTAAAACAGATAGCTCAATAAATAAGAGGCAGGATCCGTGATATCTGAGTCAGAATGGCTTTAATCGGATGGCTCGAGCCTAAAGACCATGAAGTGGCATGCAATGGAATGGAATGGCAGCTGCAACGTCTCATTAACAATACATAGTATATATAGTAAAACAGTATAATTGCATTGCATACAGTAGGCGTAACAAGTGACAAACGTAAGATAAGAACATATGGGCGTACAAAGAAGGCGTGCACAGGGCGTGCACGGAGACATGTGATGAAAACGTCACAGAAGTGTCATAAATGGGTGGATACATGGAGGAGGCTACCTGGGCAGCTGGAACCTTTAACCTACTGGTGCGCGCAAACGGGCCATGACGTGTAACTAGGGAGAACTGGGGGCTCTGACTTCTGCACTAGAAGAGGAGACTAAAGTCTGGGATGTCAGGACGACATGTACCTATAGCATATCTGGTATCTCGTGTTTGGAGTACATGTTGCTCGAATCTAAATGTCATCAGGGTAAAGGCTACTTGACACTAAGGCTGGTGCATGCATATATTCTACATGTATTGCGTGTGCTATGAATCTTCTATGGATATTAATTCAGTAATTCTCTTGCATGGAGACAGGAAGACTAGACTATAGCTGAGGATGTTTATGCGGTTCGTTAGCTTAGGAATGTGAAGCCGGGGAGCTGAACTGATAACTAGAGGCATAACATATTCTTGGCAGACAGGCAGGCAGGCCAGGCCGGGCACCGCGCTGCTTGGCAGAAAGTAAGCGAAGGGTCAGGGATGCGGGAGGGGCTGCATCGCTCCTCGGAGTGGTTTCAGGAGACTGGAGCTTGAATCTGGTGTCCGGGCCCTTTGAGGCCTAGAAACGGGGACAACTCGATGAATTAACGTGCACAATGTAAAACGTTGGCAACATAGGCCTAATACTCGTTACTTTCACGAGGACTGGAAACTGGCATACTAACGTTGGACACAACTATAATTGCGTCTTTATTCGGTCAAGGGGGAACATATGCATATCGATCATGCACATATAACATATAATGGGGAACACGTAGGGACACATGACAAGGCAAAATTCAATTTTCCTCATTCCCTCCTTGTGCCCTACGTTTCCGTCAGGAAACATCAATATTCATGATACCATCTATCTGTTCATATAGCATCATTTGCTCGTCTCGAATCTTCTTGGGACGGGACTTAGGACTTGGAATACAAGAGGTAGCGCACAAGCCGCAAATCGCAGGGCCACATTGTAAACATAGACAACAACTGAATATGACCATTACTACTATTCCTAGGAATGACAATACTTTCCATCCCCAGGCAGATATTATACTCCAGAGCCAACCGGACCATGTCCAGGTGCCTGGATTCTGGTGTAACTGATGGGCTATTTTGTGAAGTCTGGTTATAAACAGACGGTGCGTTCTTAGGAATGAAAATGCAACAACTAGATCCGATGACTCTACAAGCTCCGCCCCTATCAGCCAATATGACGTCAAGGACGAGACGATTTTGAAGGACAACAAATCTCATAGCAGATTGTTCCTCAGTTAAGTTACCTAGAGCGGAAGTAGTCTCATTCACTACTGCTTCAAGGGTTCTGGTTAGCCTACGTATTAGCTTACTATTTTGGACAGGACCTATGAAGAAAAAGAAACCTTTATTGAAGTCTTGATACTGTTCTAAGGCAGTTTCAGTTTGATCGACAATCGGGGACTCAGTCTCCCTTCTATGTCTAACGTGTACTAGATGTGTATTTCTGTGATAATCGGATGGGGCTAGAAAAACTGGTGGCAGTAGGAAGGCAATGTAACATGTTCCATCCCAATCGAGGGGCAGACGAACATATGCGGTCTGACCACACACAAAATACGAATGACGTGAGGCTTTGAAATTAGATTTCCCACTGTCACTATACTCGACCACAGTAGTACAATCACTATGTCCTAGATGTACTGAACCATTCTTTCTGACACATAATTCACCTTTCACTGGTAGGACTGTAATAGCAGGCAAATCTGGAGTAGTCTCGGACTGAACATTCAAAACCATGAAATTCGAGGAATAATTACCTAGATCATATACTTCATTTTCTAGATCTAACCCTGTTCTATGGGAAAGTCCTTCCTTGTCTGGGAAACATGTTCTATTCAAAAGGGACTTATCGTCTGAGGAAGACGTTAACGTAAACCATGCTCCACACGAACCATTGTGTGAAAACGGATAGGGAAAAAGTGGCAGAACTCCCTTCGGTGTCTGGAAAGGGGGGAGTCGACCACACACCCAACAATTAGTGGCATTGCTAGTCTGGTGTGAATAGTGTAACATACGGATAAAAGTATTGTTGCGCATGGCAAGTCTGTAGGATAACTCGTGAGGAGGTAGTTCACTAAAGGTGTGCTCTACTGTATCATTAGAAGACAAATATACATGTGAATTAATAGGAGGAAAATATACATGTAAAACATAACTTATGCATGTAACCGTAAGACTCAGAAATAACATAAACAGTAACGTGATTACGCATCGGCTGCGCAAATTTTTACAATAACGTATTTTCTTGGAGTTTCGACTAACTCTCTCACTATGGGGGTCTATCTCATACATGTCAGGAACCTGTCTAACCGCTTCACCCGAGAGGGACTTAAACAATTAAACTGTCTGACTTGCTAGACCTCAGTTTTAGTTTATACTCCTGCTGCGGAGTTTTCTCTAACAGGGGGAGTTTAGAGTCAGTATCTGGGCAGTCCTTGAAAAAAGTCTTTGGACGGAGTCCATGGAATCGTTTAACGTGACTGGAGTGGAGCCAGCCCTTGCGGCCCTCCACTTTGACTGCTGTCCTTGTGGTCATCAAAACGAGCTTCGGCTCTTTCCAGCGGGGCTCCAGCGGACTTGAATGATCAAAATTCCGGATCAACACCAAATCACCTGGAACGACCTCGTGCGGTTTCACTTGCGTGTTGTCTGGAAAGGCAGCAGCGACCTGTGAACGACAAGAGAGTAGTGCAGACATCAAGGAAGCCAGGTAATCTGTCAGCATATTACTGTCAACATCAGTTATTTTACGTGGCATTGGTGTACCCCACATGTTCGGGGGACGACCGAAAACAACCTCGAAAGGGGACAGACCTGAACGGGAGTGAGCGACCATTCTCATATAAAAAAGGGCGACTGGCAGAGCTACCATCCAATCTACGCCTTTTTCTGCGCAAACCTTGGCAATGCGGATTTTCAGAGTCTGATTATGTCTCTCGACGAGGCCAGCTGCCTCGGGGTGTCGCACACAGTGGAACTTCCACTGGTACCCTAACAGAAGAGATACTTGTTTCATGAGTTCGGATGAGAATGGCTGGCCGTTATCTGAATACACGACCCTGGGCAAACCATAGCGAGGAAAAAACTCACGAACCAACTGCCTGGCAGTGGTCGCGGCAGTGTAATCTGGGACTGGATATGCTTCCGTCCATCTGGACAAAGCGCAAACTACTACGAGGACATACTTGAAACCTCGGCATCGATCCATCTGAATATAATCCATCTGGAGGACTTCAAAAGGGTGGTCAGGAGGATGGAATCCACCTTGTTCCACCGGAACACCTTTACCTGGATTGAATTGACAACATATCATGCAGGTACGTACTTTCTGTTTGGCTGCTGCTCGTAAATGCTTGTTAAACCAAAGGTTCTGGATGCTGTCTAACATGGCTTTCTCTCCTAAATGTGCTGGACTATGTGCGGTATTAATAATAACTTGAACCATAGAGTCGGGGAGAAACCATGTGGCTTTTCCCTTCGTCAACCATCCTTGATCTGTCTGGACCCCTCCTTGTTCAGACCATTTCTTGATTTCATCGGGAGTAGCATGTGTCTGTATGTCTAGTACATCTCGTGTAGGGTCTTTAACTGTCATACAAGTAGTCTGTTCTAGAATATCTGTCTTTATCGTATTAACTAGAAGGTCTGGAGTCTGGGCTGTAAGCTTGGCTGTTCGATCTGCTAGATCGTTACCTTGAGAAATGGTGTCAGTGGCTTTCGTATGTGCTTTGCACTTCATAACGGCAATGGCTTTCGGTAAATGTATTGCTTCTAACAGAGCTTGAATGAGGGGGCCATGCTGAATCTTGGCTCCGTGAGAGGTCATGAAACCTCTTTCTTGCCAGAGTACTCCAAAGTCGTGTACGACTCCGAATGCATAACGTGAATCTGTATAGATGTTTACTTTCAGGTTCTTGGCTCGTATGCAGGCTTGAGTCAGAGCGATGAGCTCTGCTGTTTGAGCAGACAGGGTGTCAATACGGTGTGTTTCTATAACTTCAGTTTCAGTAGTCACTGCATACGCAGCTACTAGTTCTCCTGTACTTGTTCTCATACATGAACCATCCACATAAAGTGTCAGGTCGGGATCAGGTAATGCAATGTCTGTCAAGTCTTGTCTTGGCTTTGTCATGATGTTAATAACTTCCACACAGTCATGTGTGGCAGGGTTTGGAACAGTCGAGGGTAACAGTGTAGCAGGATTTAAAATATTGCAGCGTCTGATTTCTATGTGTGGCTGAAACAGTGTCAGTTCATAACCTGTTAATCGTGCAATTGTCAAGTGCTGGGTCTGTGTTCGGTTTAAAAGAACTTCCACGGAGTGTGGAACCTGTACTGTCAGGGAATGTCCTAACACTATGGAATCACTTTGTCTGATAGCTAGAGCTGTGGCTGCAACTGACTTGAGGCACGCAGGCAGAGCCTGGGCTACTGGATCTAATGTGCTAGAAAAATAAGCACAAGGCTTGTGTTGTCCTGCTTGATCTTGCGTGAGAACAGATAATGCTGTACCATCACATTCAGTGACAAAAAGTGTAAAAGGCTTACTGTAGTTCGGTGTCGCTAACACAGGTGCATTACATAAAGCTTTCTTTAACTCGTTGAAAACAAGTGTATGTTCCTGGGTCCAAAGGAGGACAGTCGATGTCGTTGCCTCCTGTGTTGTTAACTGTATCAGTGGTTTAGCTAGATATGCGTACTGAGGAATCCATTGTCTGCAGTAAGAAGTGAGGCCGATAAAAGCTCGTACCTCCTTTTGTGTCTTGGGCTGTGGAAGATGTGCTATTAACTGGATACGGTCAGGTGTCAACTGTCTACCCCTCTTGGACAGTAAGTGTCCAAGGTATACCACTTGCTGGACACAGAATTGTAGTTTCGAAGGGGACACCTTGTGCCCCATCTCGGCCAGAAAATACAAGACTGTCAGTGACGCACGTTCGCAGTCACGTTCTGTACGGGCTGTGATTAATAGATCATCAACATACTGGAGCAGGGCAGTGTCAGTTGGCATGTGAATACTGTCTAGTTGTCTTTTAAGTGCTTGACTGTAAATACTAGGACTTTCTGTGAAACCCTGAGGAGCTCGTGTGAATTTATAGCTTCTTCTATTTAAACAGAATCCGAAAAGAAACTGGCTGTCTGGATGAATGGGGACACTAAAGAATGCGTTCTTGAGATCAATAACTGTAAAGAACGTGGCTTCAGAATCAATGGCAGTCAATAGGGAAGAGATATCTGGAACCACAGGATATTGGGGTATGATACATTTATTAAGTTCTCGAAGGTCAATCACTAATCGATAAACTGGAGGTGCATTTGGGTCAGTACGTTTAAGAATCGGAATGATAGGAGAATTACATACATTGGAGTCAGTTTCTACAACCACTCCTTGAGCAATAAGCTCGTCTATAATTTTCGATAAGGCTGCTACAGCCTCAGGTGGCAATTTGTACTGTCGGATTCGTGGTAATACAACACCTTGTTTCAGAGTGACACGATATGGTGTAATGTGCATACAACCTACATCAGTTGGACCTTGCGCCCATAAATGCTGTGGTACATTCAGTAATCTCGAATCAAAATCTCGCAACACATAATGACCTTTAAAATCACGTAAAAACAATCTCACTCCTTCTGGGGAGCAGCATATAACCGCTCCTAATTCTTTCAATGTTTTAATACCAAGTACATTTTCAGGACATGATTTCGTAAGTAACAAGTCTGTAGTTCGGGACAATGGACCAACCTCTAGGGAAACTGGTTTCGATATTTCATTAACAATAGGCTTTCCTGAAAATCCCAGGGAAACGTTTCTTGAACCTGAGAGTGGAGCCCCTGGAACCTCGTCATGACTGATGGTAGTCCTACTTGCCCCTGTATCAATCAGAAACTTTCTGTCTTTCCCTAATACTTGACTATGTACATAGGGACCCTCTTGATCTACAGGAACCTCGATGAGAGGCAAGCCAACCTCCCTCTCTAGGCTGTTTCATGAATACTGCTGATATTCTGGATAATCTGACTGTGCGTACTGGTACATCTGTTGTGTAACGTGTTGTGTGGCAGCTATAGGCTGCGGTACTGTAACGGTCTGTTGTGCGTTCTGCGGTGGTTGGGAATTCTGCGGAACTTGTTCTTGTCTAGGAGGACGTGGTCTCTCTTTCGTCTTACCTGTAGCTATGTTGTGTTTCAGAACTGCACATTCGTTTATATAATGACCTGGCTGTTTACAGTAATTGCAGGTCCCTTTAACAGGAGCTGGTGAATGACTAGTCTGGTTCGTACCCCTCTTCTGACTATCTGGTTGAACAGACTGTGCAACTAGTACTTTCATTTTCGTGTCTTTCATACGTCTCCTTTCGTGTTCTTGCTCTTCCCTGATTCTATTCTGGTGATATTGTAGCATCTGGAGCATTTGAGATGGGGTATTAGCTTGCCAAGTACTCTCGACTTTCAATACTCTATTTTTAACTTGCGGTAAAGAATTCTCAACTAATTTGGTAACAAAAAGATGTGGATACGACTCACTACTTGTTTTCAGACAGCTATTTATAATGAAACATTTCTCAAATCTGGAATAAAAATCACTAGTGTCTTCGTCTTGTTTCTGTTTACAGGCTGAGATGGCATCCCAATCTTCCTTTTTCGTGGCTAGTAATCTTGGCAAGACTTGTATTAACAGTTCGGGCAACTCTTTGGCTTTATCCCCAAGACCAGTACCTGGGACTCGTGCATTATCTTCGGTCTCTAACGCGGTCCAGTCTATCTTTTTCTCTCCCACCTCCCATTCTTTTTCTTTAAGTTTTTCATATATGCCCGCAGGCAACAGGACCTTTAACATTTTAATGATATCAGGATACGTGTATTCTCCCATACGGAGCATGTCCTTTAATTCTCGATGGAACCCTGCTGGATCTTTATCGTGACAGGGTATTAACTTTTTCATTTCTAGTAGTTCTATTTTCGTGATAGGGGTGTAAACAAATACTCGGTCGAGATTACCCCCCCTCTCCCTTAACTGGATGCACTTCTCGTAACGGATTCTGTCTGTCTATGTAGAACGGAGGTGAAACAGGAACAAAATGCGGAGTCAGGAACGTTCTGTATTTGTGGCGCTGTTCTAAAATGACACTAATTAAATCGGTACCTAGACCTTTCCATCTGTTTAGGAGTAACTCGTTCAATACATTGTATAAGGGACCTGGATCAGAATGCTGACTCTCGTACAGTGTGATGAGATGCTGGATCATGTACATACCCACCAGTCGCTGCTCGCCTGGGGGCAGTTTCAGAAACATTTGGGCCACTACTTCGTCTGGAAACGTGGCAGAATCACTAACCCATCGGACTGCTGATCGGGCTAGTTCTTGTTCATGCATGGTACTAAGTCCATTGTAACCTATTCGTAGTTTCAGAACCTTATCGGTAGCCTGGAATACTTGTTCAAGAGAACACTGTTCTGGTACGGGAGGAGGAAAAGCTTTCTTGTAATCTAGGCGTGTGTGTCTATCTGACGGTCTCACTCTACCTACATACGCTATTCTGCTGGGATTCTCGGTGTCTACATCTTCGTCTGAAGAATCATTCTCTTTGTCTGCTACTATTCTTGCTTTCTCTCTCTCGTGTATACCTATAATTTCTTTCCGGATCTTTCTGTACATGGTTTCTATACTATTTTGTGTCTTGTGTTTTCCGTCTGCTATATTGTCACTCCATTTTGTCAGGACTTTCATCTCTTCTGGACTTTTATCAGGACGATCCTGTTCTCTTATTAAACAATTTATTAGAAATTGCAAAATCATGCCTTGAATCTCGACTTTCCTGTGTGCCATAGCTTCGTGAATACTTTCTGGGTTCTCCCCTGTTCGGATAAAATGATATATTCTGTCTAAATGTTCTTTCATATCTGATATGGTGATCAAGAAGTTTGCAACTCGTCGTAAACGTACGGAGTATAATATCATGTGATCTTCGCCTGGCACTGGATCATATCTACAATCAGTGAGGAACTTCCTGAGGGCTTCGTACGTAGCCACTTTTGGCGTACGCTGTAATGCTGCATCTCTCAGCGTCAGGCGCTTTGTTTGAGGCGGGGTGGTAGGAGCACCTCCCCCTGCCCCTCCTGAACTGGAATCGTCAATTAATACTGGATGTGCGGCTGCTGGTAACGTGACTGGTACAGTAGGGATACGTAATGTGGGTTGATCCTGGGGGACTGGCGCAT
Source organism: Lissotriton helveticus (assembly GCF_964261635.1). Taxonomy (NCBI): domain Eukaryota; kingdom Metazoa; phylum Chordata; class Amphibia; order Caudata; family Salamandridae; genus Lissotriton; species Lissotriton helveticus. The sequence goes on along the minus strand of NC_136072.1, from coordinate 367,311,045 downwards.
GGACAGGACCAACGACTGGAGGCACAGGAATTACATTATTAACAGGGGGCTGGACTTGAACTTGGACTGGCGGGGTAGGATCTGTATTAGCATATTCTGGAACAGTGTCGTCTAAATAGGAAGAAAGAAAAATTTCAGCTGCAGTCGGTTTATGACGCAGCTTAGTCGGGACCAATGGTGGCGGAAAATTACGGGATGCTTCCGGGGTCGACTTCGGCAAACCCTCGGCAAGAAGAGGATACATACCTTTAATAAGGGCATTTCTCTGTCTGTCTGACTGTTCTGCTCTAACTCGTTCACCTTCTTCGATTAATTCCCTTTCTTGGGCTTTTTCTGAGGATTCCCTACTTAATTCTGCTTTTCTGAATTCTTTCTCGGTTCTTTTATGAGATTCTTTGCGCCATAACTCTATGGCATCTTTCTGAGACTGTCTGGCTTTCTTTTTCCATAATGCTTCTTCTACTCGCATGATGCACTCGGCATCCCATGTTCCTGAAACAGGCCATCTATATTTCTCTTCAAGATGCTTGGTATAATCAACCCATAAATCTAGATACAATATGGCATCTAAGCCATGCTTGTGATACATGAAATGTCCAGGACAGTCCCTGGGAGGGACAGGAACTGATTCTTCGAGTAACCCTTTTCTCGTTTCTATCTGACGTAATTTCGAAAACAGCGGCATATTTGAACCGTACTTGAACTTGAACACAATACACAATGAACACAGTAATGAATAGCAAAACAATCATTCATACCACGACATCAAGAACACATTAATAACAGTTCAGACAGAATACTACCTGATACATTGAAAACACAATACTTGAATTTCTCGAGAACGGACTTACTAGAACTACTAGATGCACTGCTAAAACAGTACAGAACATACCGGTCTCCTAAAGAGACACGTCATACCGTATCCACCTAGGTGAACACGTCGGACCGGATCTGTGTACCCAAACCCGTCGGACCGGGCACAAATTAATGAACACCCGTCTAGATACCCCCAGCAACGGTACTCACCGGGAAGCAAACTGAAGGCCTCGGACTGGACTGGACTGCTACGACGTCTGGTTACTGCTACGCACTACGCATGCGCTTCGGGCTTCGGGCTTCGGTTACAGGTGGGTCTCCGGATACCTCGGGCCTTGCTCTCTCGGCTTGGGCTCTGGTCGGAACGACCCGCCTTCCTCACCGCCTCGTCTGGATGTCAGACCGCAGTCTCCGTCTCCTCCGTGGGCCTGAGGGAGACTTGAAGCAGAAATATCTGCACGTGCACGGTAGAGGTTCCGTCACGGCTGTAGAAGGGTCAGGGGGCCTGCGTTACATCGCCGGCGCGTGGGGAAGGGGCTCGTCCCTATTCGGGCGCCATTTTATGTGGTAAATAAATAATTAATTACCGGTACTATTTTTCTATACATTAACTAAAACAGATAGCTCAATAAATAAGAGGCATGATCCGTGATATCTGAGTCAGAATGGCTTTAATCGGATGGCTCGAGCCTAAAGACCATGAAGTGGCATGCAATGGAATGGAATGGCAGCTGCAACGTCTCATTAACAATACATAGTATATATAGTAAAACAGTATAATTGCATTGCATACAGTAGGCGTAACAAGTGACAAACGTAAGATAAGAACATATGGGCGTACAAAGAAGGCGTGCACAGGGCGTGCACGGAGACATGTGATGAAAACGTCACAGAAGTGTCATAAATGGGTGGATACATGGAGGAGGCTACCTGGGCAGCTGGAACCTTTAACCTACTGGTGCGCGCAAACGGGCCCTGACGTGTAACTAGGGAGAACTGGGGGCTCTGACTTCTGCACTAGAAGAGGAGACTAAAGTCTGGGATGTCAGGACGACATGTACCTATAGCATATCTGGTATCTCGTGTTTGGAGTACATGTTGCTCGAATCTAAATGTCATCAGGGTAAAGGCTACTTGACACTAAGGCTGGTGCATGCATATATTCTACATGTATTGCGTGTGCTATGAATCTTCTATGGATATTAATTCAGTAATTCTCTTGCATGGAGACAGGAAGACTAGACTATAGCTGAGGATGTTTATGCGGTTCGTTAGCTTAGGAATGTGAAGCCGGGGAGCTGAACTGATAACTAGAGGCATAACATATTCTTGGCAGACAGGCAGGCAGGCAGGCCAGGCCGGGCACCGCGCTGCTTGGCAGAAAGTAAGCGAAGGGTCAGGGATGCGGGAGGGGCTGCATCCCTCCTCGGAGTGGTTTCAGGAGACTGGAGCTTGAATCTGGTGTCCGGGCCCTTTGAGGCCTAGAAACGGGGACAACTCGATGAATTAACGTGCACAATGTAAAACGTTGGCAACATAGGCCTAATACTCGTTACTTTCACGAGGACTGGAAACTGGCATACTAACGTTGGACACAACTATAATTGCGTCTTTATTCGGTCAAGGGGGAACATATGCATATCGATCATGCACATATAACATATAATGGGGAACACGTAGGGACACATGACAAGGCAAAATTCAATTTTCCTCAAGTGTGCCGACCACACTTTTCCCGAGGATTATTTTCTGCTTTCTCATTTTTGTTGGGCTGTAGACACCCTATGGAAAATACATCAGCCCCTAATAAAGTGCAAATCTGCTATAGTACTATGTGCAAAATGCACTGTGCAACAAGCGATGTGCAAAAATGCCATTCAAAGCTGGGACACGAGTGACTTAAAATAGCTAAAGATAAAGCTCCTCACAGCCGGTGTTGCAATCCTCGGAAAGTGCTAGGTGCTTATGTCCTGGTCAGCGACGAAAAATAAAAACTACCAGACATTAAAATGGCAATAAAGTGCAAAGTGCAGTGCAAAAACCAGGCACTCAGGATGGAGTCTTTAGTCCAATATGTCTTTTAAGGACAGAATTAAAGAATAACGGATTGATCACACTTTATCAGTTTGGACGGAGAACATTCAAACTTTGCAAATCATGGGGTAACACCTATACAGTCAGCCAAATAAAGGATTAGTAACAGAAAAAAAGGACAACAGTACCTTTAAGGAGGACCTTGAAAGCAGATGAAAGGGGGTGGCCCTGCCCTGCCTCTTCCTGGCGATAACGGGCACAGGATGGGCCCGCCCAAGGGCTGGGCTTTGCCCGGGCACCGCCCATGAGCGTCCCACGCTGCGGGTGTCTGGCGTTGTTTAAATCGCGCCTCCGGGCGCGCTCCACCGCATCAGGCAGGCGACGAAGCAGGGGACTCTGGGGAATGTAGTTCCCGGTCCTCGTAAGCCAAGGAAGTCGTTCCCCTCACGGTTGGTGAGCAAGGCGTCTGCTGTGGTGGCCGTTGCCCTCACGGCGATGGAAAGGTTCCCCCAGTGCTGTGTCTCGGCAGAGACCTTCAGGTGGCGCGTCCTGCGCTGCGGGGTTCTGAAGCTGTTTAAATCGTGGCTCCGGGCATGCTCCGCCACGTCAGGCAGGTGACAACGCAGAGGACTCTGGGGAATGTAGTTCCCGGTTCGCGTAAGCCAAGGAAGCCGTTCCCCCCAGGGCTGGTGAGCAAGGCGTCTGCTGTGGTGGCCGTTGTCCTCACGGCTATGGAAAGGTTCCCCCAGTGCTGTGTCTCGGCAGAGACTTTCAGGTGGCAAATTCATCGCTGCGGGGGTCTGGCACTGTTTATATTGCGCCTCCGGGCACGCTCTGCCGCGTCAGGCAGGCGACGAAGCAGAGGTCTCTGGGGAATGTAGTTCCCGGTCCGAGTAAGCCAAGGAAGCCATTCCCCTCACGGCTCGTGAGCAAGGCGTCTGCTGTGGTGGCCGTTGCCCTCACAGCTATGGAAAGTTTCCCCAGTGCTGTGTCTCGGCAGAGACCTTCAGGTGGCGCGTCCCCAACGGTCAGTAGATGGACTAAGTCCAATGCTCATGTCATTTCCTACCTGGTAGTTATCAATTCCCCTAAAATTTGCGTAATGAAATGTCTGAAGGTATACAAGGAAATGACAGAGGAACTTAGCACCCTGCCGAGAGACCAGCTCTTGATTGCGCTACAACAGGCATACAGAGTGGTTTCTTCTCCCACGATCACACAATGGCTGTGTTAGGTTATGCAGGAGGCCAGTATTGATGTGCAAGTTTTTGGGGTGCCCTCAGCGAGAGGGGCCATGGCTTAGAAAGCTTTTCATTTAGGTGCGCGCTTGGTTGGCATCATAAATGAAGTGTATTTTTCCTCTGATTCCACTGTTAAAAGGTTTTATTTCAAACCAGTTTTGGATGTGGCCCAACCGGTGGTGAGTAAGCTTTAAACTAGCATAATCCTCTGCTCCAGTCCTAACATAGAGTGAAAATTGTTCTAGCTATCGTAGTGGAAAGCTTCAATTCTATTAAGGACAAAGAAGCGTGGATTATCCCACCCAGAGATAAATTCTCTAATGCTACCTCCCCATTGTCAGTATGTAATAGCTTGTTCAGAAATGTTTATATGATGGTCCATGAATGTTCTTGCATATGTTATGTTTTTACTTAAGTTTGCTGATGGTATTGGAAGACTCAGGGGCCCATTAGGATGTCTCCTGAATGCCCCCGCCATATTAGTATGGCGGGGGGACCGCGGCGGACGGAAAGACCGCCCGCCGCTTTTTCGCGGCCGGGGCGGAAATGGATTAATATGGTGGCGGTGTCTATTAGACACCGCCAGCCATATTAAGATGGGCCAGGACAGATGCCGCCGCCACGGAAAGGCATGCGGTCTTCACTTTGGGGGGCCCCTGCGGGCCCCCAAAGTGAAGGAGGGGTGGGGGGTGCACACCTGTGGTACCCCCCTGCATTTGCATAAACGAAGCGGCAGGCACCGCGCGGTGCCTGCCGCTTTGTTATGCAAATGCGTCACAAGCATGTTTAGCATTGTGGCGGGCGTGGCTGAGTGCACCGTCCGCCACAATGCTAGACATGCAGGGTGCGCCTGCCACAGTGGCGGGCGCATCCTAATGCCCCCCACGGGACCCCGCCCTTATGGCGGGCGGTCCCATTCACCGCCCGCCCTCCTAATGACTCCCTCAGTTTCAATTATCTCCTAGTTCTTACCTATATAGACAATGATGGCTCAAAACAGGATTTGTGAGAAAACAGAGGACAGCATGATTCATATGAAGAACAAAAGGCAGCGTAAACAGTGAATATTGACTTTATGTGGAATGCCTTGGTTTTGAATGGTTGTTGACTTTTTCTATTTTGACAGCCCCCAAAGGATTTTGGGAGCGTTCATTTTTTTGGTATTAAAGTGATGCTTAAATGACTGCTGTGATTTAACTACGTGAAGCAAAGTAAAAAATTGAAGCATAATCCTCGCCTCGTGTCCTCAATAGAATTAAAACTTTCTGTTGCGATAGCTAGGAAATATTTCAATATTGATCACACTTGTGTAGAGTAGTGGGGGCAGTATCACATATTGATTCCATAAATTATAGCTCACATGTGGCTAGCATGACTACCCTCTCTCTGTGCAGATGGATCTACTGGGCTAATCAGACAGTCTGTAAACATAGCAGCCAAGCGCTCCACCAACCAGCAATCTCACTGCTAGGTAAAACTTGAGGTTATCTCTCCCACACCATGTTTTGTCAGCAGTACTACACAAGCAGAGGAGCATCCAAACAGAGTAGATTTATCCTCCAAATAGCGATATCCACTATTGTCTGTGAAGAACACTATAATTAATGTCTTTTCATACAGTTGGGAGGGACCCATCACCCTAAAAGTTAGAAAAAAACTCTGAATGCCTCAAATATGCATCAAGAAATGAAAAGAAGCCAAAGCTTCATAAAAGTACACCATATTTGTAAAGCCCTCATTTAGTAAATGTGTTATAGTCAGAATATTACACATACAACATGTTCCATGTACTTAGAATAATGCAGAATTATCACATGAATGAAATGCTTACCATATTAATCACAGCTATCTAATCATACATGTTACCATCACCTTCAAGCTGGATACAACTACTATGCATATAAAAACCGAAAATTAGTGCTAAATAAAATTAACCTATCTTCTAGAGACCAGCTGGTGTTCTAAGCATCTTTTTGCAATCACTGACCTCTTAGTAGAAGTTGCTCAGTGAATATTCATGTACCTTCAACTGACTGGAAAATATGACTGGAAGATATTGCTTGGTAATCACCACTCTATTCAAGTATCTATAAACAATGCACACATCCAGATCTAAAGATTTCTCAGGCACAACAAGCAAAGAAGCATCTGCAGAACAATAAGGAACCATGACACTGATATTAAGATTTTTTAGAAGCTCTTTCTTTAGAACCTATCTGCAGCTTAGATATAGAATATAGAGGCCCAAAGGAAACAACAGCCACAGGTTCCAAACCAATGGCACAGGTACTTATATTCAAAATGAGGCAGTACATTTTATTCTGACTGTTCCATTAAGTAATATTTCGAAAATAACTGGGCTTACCTTTTTGGCCATGTCATACTCCTTTTCCATTTCCCAAAGCTCTTGACACTTTAGGACATTTTTTAAGCATGAGATCTCCAATCTCAGTTCCTTCATTAATAACTAAAACAGGATCTGGACTGTTAGGATTTAATACAATATCTAAATCCCACTGATCCCTCCACCCTAGAACAGAAGGTCCAAGTTTTGTAACATACAATTTGCCCAAAGATTCCCTACCTTTGAACTTAAATTTTAAAGGTTTGTAACCAATAACATCAATTTTCCCGCCGGAAAACCCTTCAGCAGAAATGTCAGGTGAATAGAGATCATTTCTTAAATAGCGTACAAATTTAGAATTCCAAACATTTTCATTGATGATGGTATATGGGGAACCCGAATCTGCATAAATATCAATAGGGACCCCACCAATAAGCATATTACAAATAGGCTTTTTCAGAACATTCCTTTTGCCAGAGTCATTAATATTAAAAATGTAAACTTTCTCCAGAGGTTTAGTAATGTAGATATCATTCATAGAACAAGGTGTAATACTCTTCACACAATCATCATCAACATAACAATGCATAACTTTGTTACTTAAATCCTCATCATCATCAGAAGATGAATCATAAACGATCTTGACTTTATTACTTTTCAGTCTATTGCAAGCCCTGGAGTAATGTCCAATTAAATTGCAATTTGAACATTTTTCCTTAATTGCCGGACAAAGCTTGTAATTAGCTAAGTGCGAACTGCTGCCACAACGAAAACATTTTAAATTATCACTCTTTTTAAATTCAGTAGGTTTGTTTTTGGATTGAAGCTTTTGTTTATAGTTGGATTTGCCTTTAACTTTAGAAACAGTTCGGTCACAAGTAGTTTTAGTTTCGGAAATAACCTTTTCTTCATTTTTGATAGCTTTAGCGCTGCGACCAGAAAGTTCTGCCTTTCTAACAATGGCTAAAATATCTTTGAGGTCTGAGTCTCCATTTATCCAAAGTCTGTCCTGAATGGAAGGATCAGAAGCATGCATAACTACTTGGTCTCTAATAAATTGCTCTTGGAGATGGTCGAATTTACAATCCTCAGCTATTTTTTTAAGTTTGGCAATATAAACATCAATGTTTTCTTCAGGTCGTTGTTTCCTGTGAAAAAACTTATAACGAGTAATACCTATGCAAACCTTAGGAGAAAAATGACTATCAAAGTCTTTTAAAATATTATCAAAAACATTTGAATCACCACTACCATCATTTTTAGGCATTTCCTCATAAACTTTAAGGCCACCAGCACCTAATGAATGTAAAAATAGCTTTTTTTTTCTTTCCGGTTTCATTTTACCGTCTTCATCAATAGTGTCGATAAAATTCATGAAATAAGCTTTCCATTGAAGCCATTTCATACATGGTTCCAAACCAGAAGGCCAAAAAGGTTGTGGTGATTGAATTGTGAAGTTTTGAGAAGTCATTTTGAGTAAAAATAAGAATAAGGAATAAATAAAATCTTACTTGAAGATTCTGGCTGGTGCAGAAGAATTCCTTGACAGCACGCTTTAAAACGATGAAAAGGAAAATTAGGATTTAAGAATAAAAATCACTATTTAATTACTAGTAAATAAAAATGAATTAACCAAATCAAATCCGTTTAATAAGCGAGCGCAATGTGTTGAAATGCGCTCTCAAACGCGTTGAGAAACGAAGCGTTGTCACGGAGATGCTCTGTTTGATCCTTGTGCGTCCCTACGCGTTGAGAAACGAAGCGTTGTCACGGAGATGCACTGTTTGATCCTTGTGCGTCACTACGTGGAAGACGCTCTGATTGACGAACTGATGTCACAGCAAGAGAGCGAAGGAATGGAGAGCGAGCCAACAGGGAACGCGCTGGGAAGAACAATGGCGCGCTGAAGGTAACGATCTCCTAGCTTTTCAAAAGACGCATGTGCAGAAAGGATAGATACAGTCTCCGATAATTAAAGAAATACAAGGAGTAAAGAGATGGCATAAACGGAATTAATTGCAGCCGCTAGTGTCTATTTTGCCGAGGTGCGCAAACATTTTGCAGAGCTGCACAGAGTAAACAAGGAAAGAATTACTTACGAAGTTCCTTGAGGTTTACTCACGAAGTGTTCATTAAGTTTTTTAAAACGATGAAGTTCGACTGAAACAGCCTGAAGCTTGTGTTGATAGGAATTTTCCTTAAAAATATCTTCGATGAATTTCTTTGAAGTTTCTTTTTCTTGTAGAAAATAAACGGAATCTGTAGAAATGGGTTCTTTAGATTCCTGGTGTTCCTTGAAGCCAAGTCGCCAAATTGTAAAGTTGAATACTACACAATTAAGTTGAAAGGTGTAGTTTATTAAAGGAACACAGGAGCAAGGTAGGGAACATCCTACAGGCGACCAGGCAGGCCAAATGTTTTTATATGGGAAACAACAGTGCGCCATTGACTACGTGTTCATACAGGCATGGTATTTTATCCTCTGCAGGGGATTTATGGTGCTAAGACTAAAGGGAAGTGATCATTCGTGGTTAAAATTAGATATAGCGATAGCTCAATTAGTGAGAGATCAAGCTATTCCAATGGCTCTAGATTTCCCCAATCATTTAACCACAAGAATTGCTGGGAGATATATTGAACAGTTAATGCTGTATCAATCAATCAATGATTTGATCCTGGATATTGCCGTAGGAGAGCCAAGTGATGCTTGGTATGCAACTATCATGGCAGAGGCAGTAAAGCGATTGATACCAGTAGTAAGGGTATGTAATAAGATGGGGGAAAAGGATCAGCTGTGCCAAACTTCAAACCAACAATGGTTTGACATAGAGTGTGCTGTAGCCAGAAAGGAGTGAAGGAAAATAGGAAAGGTAAGGCAATCAAGTGATCAAGCGAAGCTAGTTGAACTTTACAGCTGCAAGAAAAGGGAGTATGAAGCTCTGGTGAGGAGGAAGAAGTAGGCTTTATGTGAGTTGAACTGGGATGTGATGATTAGGAAGCTTCAGGAAAAGGATACAAGAAAATTCTGGCAATTGGTCCTGAAGGGATGTGGTATGGCTGCCCCTCCAGCAAGATGTATGGTGCCAGAAGCAGATTGGGTACCCTTCTTAACCAATATTTATAAGCCAAGTAGAACAGTGGTAAAGAAGTACTGGCCAACTGTAGGTATGGAGGCCTTGGAGTCATGCTCTATTCAATCAATAGATAAGTTGATAACTTCCTTAAAATCAACAAAGCCAGCGGGATCAGATAACTTGCCAGCAATTATAATTAAGTCAAATCACTTGTGGTGGGCTGGAGTCTTTTCCAAATTTTTTGTCCACATATCTAAGACCGGGATAATTTCTCCAAGTTGGAAGGGTGCAATAATTAAACCTATACATAAAAAGGAGCTAAGGAAGATCCAGGGAATTGCCGGTTAATAAGTCTGTTGGATGTAGGTGCAAAGCTGTACTCCAAAGGAATACTAAGGGCTTTAAAGAACTGGATAGAAGAAAATAGTTAGTCAAGAGAGGGACTAAAAGGGGCTTTTGGTAAGGTCCAGCATACATGCCCAGGTAAATTAAACAAGAAATGGTATGCCGTTCCTGATGGGTCAAAAAGGTGTTTGTGATACAGAGAGAGAGATACAAATAGGATGATATAGTCCTGTGTCATGGAGTTGGATATTATCCCTTCGGAAATAGGGCTCATACACACCCAGCCAGCTAGGTGTCATGCTTCATCATTGGGTCTACTCCTCGTTGGGTCGGCACTGCAATACCCAACAGGCACCCAATGAGGGGCTCTTTAGTGGAGATCTTTGGTCCCCACTCAATGTCTCTATGGGGCTGAGCTGTTAGCCATTAGTACGGAGGGAAGTTGGGACAGATGTGAAAACAAATGCATGAAAAAACTGTTGGGCTTCCCTAAAGGTACAATGTCCCAGGTAATAAGATTAGAAGCAAATTTGCAAGCCTGTAACTTCCTAGCTTATACATAAACTCTGCATTTTTGGGATAAATTAGTGGTCCAAATACTCAGAAGATGTCAGCCTGCTGTGCCACTGAAATAGAAAGAAGTGAATTACAGTGGGCAGGGAAGGTAAAGAAAAGATAGGAAGATATTGCAGGAACCTTAAAACTAGAATTAAAAATACCTGAAGCCCCAATCTCTAAAGCAGAATTAAAATCAGCCTGTAAAAAAGAATCTAGATTGGTGGACTTGAAATATGTAAGGAACAAACCCTCCGCACAATACATGTTAGATTAATGGTAAAATATGAATGTATTCCTATATTTGTCAGCATTACCAGATGCCCTGTTACAATTACTACTATTAAAGTTCCGTGCAGGATTAAATGTGCGTTATGTAAGAAAGTTGAAGCCCCTTTAGATCAAGAGAATAATTGCACATGTGGACTGCCGTATCATAACCTTAACCTTCAACTTTTAATTGATTGTTGTCATTTGTAAAGGCCACGCTGTGTGATTTTAAAATCTATTTTAAAAAAATATAATATCAATTGTCGGAATGATGCTCTAGAACTTCTCTTAAAGATGGAATTTTTTAAGTGACGTGTGCATAGGCTAAATTTCTTGAAAATGTTTGGATTGGTGTCTTATAGTGTAAATAGTGGGGGTTCGGAGCTTTTAGTGTATTATGATGAATTGGTATTTATAAGGTATAATCATATATATTTTTTTATTGCTTTTAAGGATGGTATGTTTTAAAGACGGTGTCTAAACATTAATAAAGAATGAACCTTGGGTGTGCTTGGACAGGAATTCCAGGACTGGTAAAGGAGTCACATGAGTGAGCTATTGCCATTGTGTTATCCTGCTGTTTGAGCGACAGTGGCTGGCGCTCATTCATGTCATCTCTTGTTCTCAAACTTGGATGTCCCACTCGGGCCCTCTAAGGTTATGGGACTTTAAAAGAAGCAAGCAACAGCCAAAACCTATCCTTGCAGAAGGAGCTTCCATCTCTTTTGAAAGGGGCATCAAAATAGGTGAACTGGGTGAACTTTAATTACGAGTCCATGAGCAAATTTGGTGAACTGTTTGGGAATAGATAATAATTTGAAAGGTCCTAGATGTCACTCTAGCTTTATTCTTAAGTTGTCAGACGTTCCTCTGGCTGTGATCCTATATTTTCCAGGCTCAATCTAGTAATGTGTAAATGTGTCAACCTGGATGGTTTGCAAATAAAATCAAATCAAATCAAATTAAGCTTTATTCGGTGCAAGTAAAACCACCATAAAAGCATATTATTCAAAGAAAATCATTCTGACATTACATTATAGTTGAAAATCATTAAAAAGGCAAATTGTATTTATACAGGTAAAAATGTGACAAAGCGTAATAAAGCTTAGTGCTAGTATATATACAATATGTAAACGAAAACATAGAGTTGTTATAGAGCAGCCATTAAGAGTTATAATCAGTTCGAGTTATTATACAAGCAAACTATACAAGGTAATTCATTCTAATTTGAAGCGCTGCTGCATATTTAATGCATAGGAATGCGTAAAGTGCATAGTGCCACATCTTATCTTAATACATTATCTAAGCAGTGTAGAAAAGCATAAAGACATACAATTACATAAAGTGCAAGTGCATTTTCATTTCTGTGTGGATATTAAGATGAGAGAGTCTAACAATTTTCATCAATTTTTTCATATAGTAGTGCGTCCATTTTCCCAGACTAAAAATTAAATTAAAAGCTTGTTTGTAATTAAAAAGCTTATTCGATAAAAAAAGAGGTTTTAAAATTGATTATCGGATATCTCTATAAAAGCTGCAAAACAGGATAAGATGCACCGTGGATTGTTTTGTTTTTCCGCCGCACGGGTAGTTTGGTAATTTAAGACTCCACTTATCCATTTTTGGGAATGCAAATAAAAAGTGTAATGTCCCCATCCTTAATCTGGTTAAATAAAATCTATGTTGTATATTTCTTACCAGCGTTAAATAAGGCTGTAACGTCATCTTGAGTGGACCTTCGCAATAAGAGACAACACTAGATTTTTTAATGGTAACCCTGTTCCTTTCATTTTCCATAGCGTCTAGGTATTTGAGCCTCAGGTCGCTTTTGCCGAGCTCTAAAGTAGATGTAGGGCTCCTTTTGTCAAATTCTACTTTACAGTGTGTTAACAGGTTAAAAATGTGCTCCAACCATGGTATTTTCCGGCTATGGTCTAGGGTTAGGCATTCCATTATTATGCCTTGAGTAAATTTTGTTTCCTCCTTTGCCCATATTCCTCTCCAGAATGTCAGGCCAGCCATATTTATCGCGTCACTAGGGTATGGGGCCGACAATTCTTTGTGGACTATATAGTTAGCTGTGGCCTTAGGGACTGCCAACAATCTTTTTAAAAAGTTGTTTTCTCGGGTTTGTAGGGAGGCCATATTAGCTCTCCCTCAGATTGCAGCCTCATAGCAGACCCCTGAGACACATTTGCTCCGGTACAAGGTTAATATTTCATGAATGGGTTTATTACCTAATTTCGCGGAGAATCTAAGAATAGTCTCCCTAATTCTTAGAAATTTCATGTTGGATGATTCAATATGTGTGTTCCATGAACCATTCCTGTTAAAAAGCATCCCCAAATATGAAAAAGATAAGACTCCATTAATAATATCCCAGCCCACATGATGTTGTCTAGTCTTAGATCTGTTACTCCCACATGTCATAACAAATGTTTTCTTTAGGTTTAGCTGTAGATCTTTTTCAGTCATGTGAGATACAAAATTGTCTATTAGGGTTTGCAGCCCGTTAGCTGTCCTAGAAATTAGGACAGCGTCGTCTGCAAATAATAATACTGGCGTGGGGTGTTTACCGACTTTCGGGCCGTCTGCAGCTAAATTTTGTAAAAGATGGTCTAAGCTATTAACGTAAAGAGAAAATAAAAGGGGGGCTAACACGCATCCTACCTGATGCCACGCGTGACTCTGAAGTCAGAAGTACATTCCCCCATTTTGCCAAACCGTGCCCTGGAGGTTAGGAAATTATAAATCTGACACAGGTATCTAATTATAGCAATGGGCTCCCCTAATCCTTTAAGTCTTTGCCATAATTTTTGGTGGTTGACTAGGTCGAAGGCACTTGTTAAATCGACAAAGCAAAGGTGAAGTGCCCCGTCCTTTGCTAATGTGTACTTGCCTATTAGTAATTCTAGGTTTAGGCATTGTTCAACCGTCCCAATACCTCTTCTGAAGCCATACTGTGCCTTTGTCAGAATATTTTGTTCACTGGCCCAGCTTTCAAGTCTTTCTAGCAATATGCGACCCATCACTTTGGAGGTGGAATCAAGAAGAGATATTGGGCAGTAACAGTTAGCTTTCACTCTATTTCCTTTTTTAAAGATGGGTACGAAGATGCTTTCGACCCAGGTGGCCGGTAATACACCCTTAATGGTAGAGTTAAAAATGTTCAATAAGGTAGGTATCCAGAAATTCAAGTTATGTTTAAAAACATGAATGGGGACCCCATCCGCACCCTTTGCCATTCGCACTTTTTTGTAGTGCCGATCTGATTTCTTCTGGCGTTATTAGTGGGGTTCAGACTGATTCTACTGTTATAAAACTGCCCCTGTTGCCATTGGTTATTTTCAGAGTATCTGGGTTAAAGATACTCTCGTAGTGTGTTACCCAGTCTACCAGGGTTACCACATTTTCAATTTTTACTACATTATTCTAACTAAAATAAGGATGATTAATTGTTTCCAGAAGAGAGACTGATCGTTCAACACTGCTGCTCGGACTAATTTTTCCCATGCCCCCTAGCGTATCTCTATTTTCCTTTATTTCACAACCTTTTTATAGTCTTTCCTCAGAGCACTAATCCTGACACTATCTCTAGGTTTTTGTTTTAATGCAGTTTTAAGATCCCCATTCAACCTAGAGCATTCACGGTTAAACCATCTAGGGTCTAGGTCACAAGTTTTCTTTCTCCTTTTATTTGTTAAATCGGCTGCGATGATAGTGGTAATATTACAGAAGACACTTATAATTGCCGGGTCAGAGGAGGGACAACCCAGACAGATGTCTATATAATTTTTGGTTTTCCCTTCCAGAAGAAGCTTCTATCTCTGTTGAATGGGGCATTAAATTAGATGAACTGTGTGAACCAGGGCCGGACTGAGAACCAAAACCGGCCCTGGCAAAGTGCTTGGCCGGCCCCCTAGGCGTGCGACCGAGCTCTTTGGTTTTCGGACGATTTTGTTACAGGGCCGATTTTACAGCTATGTAACAAAAACGGCCCCCAGCGCCCAAAACCGGCCCCCACCCTTGCGGTGCACCGGGGGATTGCCCGGTGCCCGCAATGGCCAGTTCGGGCCTGGTGTGAACTTTAATTACGAGTCCATGAGCAAATTTGGTGAACTGCTTGGGAAGAGATGTTAATTTGAAAGGTCCTAGATGTCACTCTAGATTGATTCTTAAGTTGTCAGATGCTCCTCTGGCTGTGATCTTATATTTTCCAGCCTCAATCTAGTTATGTGCAAATGTGTCAACCTGGATGATTTGCAATTCCACACATGTTTTTTCAATATCATTGATTTAATACTTACAAACATGAACAGAAGACTTACAACTTTCGTTTAAATAGATTTTGACCTTGACTGAGATCAACAGTACAACATTTTTAAATTCCAAGATACTCACAAATTTATAAATTATCAAGTATAAACTAACCACAATCAGAAATGCTCACCTTAAGAATGCGTTCAAAATATAGACAAAAAACTCTTTAAAAAAAATTAATACCTTATAACAGACTTGCTCACTTGGTGGGTGCACAATAGTCAGCAGTAATTTTCATTTTGTGCCGAGATATTACAATTTTAAGTGATTGATGTTAAATGACATTTATTTTCTGACATCATCAAATGCTGGACAAATATGTAACATGTGCACAGACAATGGCCGCCACTGCCCAGTGTGGAAGCACAAGTTGTCCTAGTGAAGATCTTATAGAACAACCCTTGCTGGAGCGGGAATCAGTTGTCAAATAAGAATCTCGGTTTACCATCACACCAGCAATTCCTGCTCTTAGTCTATCTTTTGAGGCAAATGGATCTTTGCCACTGTTTTAGAGAAGATCAGGAGCTAAGCATCACATAAATTATTATCACAATTCCTAATATAATTTTCAGTCAACAATTAGAGTTAGATGTTTACTTTCCCTATGAGTAAAATGTCTTCGCACTGTCAATGTTTTGTAAAACAATTGATCTAATAGCCACTAATTATGTATTTACAACTAGTACTTTTTGCAAATTTGTAGACATCTGTTGAAAAGGTTTCTAATCTTTTCATCATTCAATATAACTCCCACTGGTGGTATGATTGCTCCAAAAATGTCTACCACTATATTGTTCCATCACCTATGCTACATGTATGTCTATGTGATGGTGTCATTGTTAATCCATCCATACTATATACATAGAACATTTTAGGCACATATCCTCCAAGCGTCTTGTCCACAAACTAAATAATCTCCATGATAGACTGATTCTTCTCCTTGTAAAATTTGCCATATACCCCCCTAGTTTCAAATGTGTGTTCACAACTACTAATCCCAGCATGTCTATTTCTAGTTTGACTTCTTCTTCTGTACACACATATTTTACCCATTTGTCTCTAATTATAATGTGGGATATATTATTTATTTTTAAATTCATCCTCTTTCCTCCAAGTGTTTTTCAAAATGTATTCTCTATTTTTGCTATGTAAAATATTTGTGCTACTTCTGTCTAATGTCATGATGAATATTTTCTCTAACGGTCTCATTAAGAAGGTTACATTGTTTTTATAAGTCTTAACACTATCTTTAGATGTGAATGATCTAAAATAATACCAAGCTGTGTCCATTTCTTTTGCCTGTAGGTGTAAATTCATGCCCTTCTGTAATGGTACTTTGAAAGAACCAAGTCATAATTTGAGAAAAATATTCAAATTGTTCTCACCTATACACTAAGCTAAGCACAGAACTACATGTGATCACGCAGGATAAAGGTATGTGGTGGAAAGTCACTTTCTCTGGAGCTGATGAAGGTAAGTGGGCCCAGACATAACAGTCCTCCATGTCTAGTGCCTGTGTGTATTCTTGAACTCACCTAGAATAAACATTAGTATCATAATCTTCTTTCTTGTATCTCATGGGTGATGCCTTTAATTTTGACTCATCTAATGTGTGTGTAGATGTCATAGGAGGAAGTGTTAATCAAATTTCACCCCTATCTGGTATGAAATAAAACCCTACTAATACTGTTATAATCACTAATACGGGAGACAGCCATGAAAATGCGGGCTTTACCCCGCGCTGCCATTACGACGCTGCCATCACAATGCAAGTCGTTACAACGACTTGCGCTGGAGGGCGCTCTTGGTAAAGGAATAGTTTTATTTTCTATTCCAACACCTTCCCTACTGTTACGTGGGCTGGAGTTGGAATAGAAAATTAAACTATTCCACAATCCATCGCCGACAGCGCAAGTCGTTGTAACGACTTGCGTTGTAATGGATGCGTCGTAATGGCAGCGCGGGGTAAAGCCCGCGTTGTCATGACATACATCCACTAATACTGTTACACAAAATGTATTACCCATAATAATCTTGCATCTACTTCTGGTTTGGAAACACATGTTTGTCTTTAGTCAGATCGGTAAGAAAAATATAGCAACAGTTATAGAACATTCAGTTCAGTTTTTCTCAAGCAGTTTTCTTTTTGCAGTTAGGTTCTTATTTACAGCAATCGTTGTATAGTCAACCTTAACCCTACTTTGTCTTCTTCTAAACACATTCCCCCACATGCATCATTGTGACATTTTGCACTTCTTAATTTGCGAAAAATAAGGAATCGCAAATTAAGAAGTGCAAAATGCTATGCATCATTATTTTCGGTATTCATTTGTGATTCGGTAAAAATCGCAATTTTTACCGAATCCCAAATAAATACCGAATTCTTAAGGTAATTTTCGCAATTCCCATTGATTCCTATGGGCCAAAAGGCCCATAGGAGTCAATGCAAATTGCGAGTGGCACTTAGAAAATGTCATGGGTGCAGGGGGGGGGGGTCCAAAGGACCCCCCATGCACCCCTGAAATGTATTTTTCGCATCATGTTTCACACACACATGTCCTAAGGACATGTGTGTGTGAAACATGAATGTTGAAAAAAAAAAATTTTCAGCTTTTTAAACACTTTTTCCAAATTTACCGAGTGGTTCAACCACTCGGTAAATTTGGCACCCTAATTGCGAATTTACAGTTTTAAATTTAATGATGCATTGCTTTTAAGAAATCGCACATCTGCGACTTCTTAAAAGCACCCGCAATTTTAGAACTCGCAAACATGTTACGAATTCTAAAATTGCTTCATGCATCCCAAAAAGCACTTTTGCATTCGCAAACGGCCGATTTTAAGGAATCGCACCGTTTGCGACTACAAAAATGCTTGATGCATGTGGGGGATTATCCCTACTCTTCTTCAGCAGAATTTGGCCTAGGAAAATCTTCTTAAATAAAAAAATAATAATTTCAGTCTTTTGCACTCTCTCTTTTAATAATGTCGCTCAACTTTTGTTTCTTTTTCAGAAATCATTTCAAGTAACTTTGTAATAAGTTTGTCTTTATTGTGATATCATGAGGGCTCATACAGTTTGGATCTCAGGTCAATCAAATCCTCCAATGATGCGTTTAGCACTTGATTCATGTATGTAGGGATTAGGATTGCCCTTTCATGGCACTTAACCTGCTAGGAAAAGGCTGGTGGACAGTGACTTTAGGGGCCCCTAGAAGGGCCCCTCTGGCCCTCCACCATGGACCCTGGGGGGCACCTATGGTGCCCCCTAAACATCCCTGCAACATGTGGCAGGCACCACATGGTGCCTGCCACATAGTGCAAGGATGTTTAAAATGTGTATATTTTGTATTGGAGCGTGTGCTGCAGCCCACAGCACACGCCGCAAAGCAAAGTATACACATTGACACTGCCGGGAAGGTGGCTGCAACGTAATGTAGGCAGCGGGACTGTCGATTTCTAGTCAGGCGGTCCTGATTCTGCCACGGTGCCGGTCGAACAGAAGTCCGACCGGCATCGTAATCAGGCCCTCTGTCTCATCTCTATACCACATGGCTCAGCTTGAAGTGCTGGAATTAGCAGGAAATGCCTGGGCAGGATGGGATCTTGAGCTTGGGATTTCACATACAAATAAACAGTGGGCATACTGCTGTCAGTAGACAGGGCAGCTCTCCTTCAGTAGCAGGCTCCATATCATTAATTTTAAGTTCTTGCACTGTATGTACTACACACCTGTCAGATTGCACTGGTATCACTTATGCTCAGATGACAGGTGCACCAGGTGTGGTGCAGCGGGCGGACTTCCTCCATCTGACCTTTTCTTGTGGGTCCATTCAGGCTTACCGGAATGAAATAGAAGGGGCATTCACCCTTATGCTTGGTCACTCTAAACAACTCACACCACTACTCGCACTACTGGGACATACGGAGAAAATAGAGCCGGGTTTTAGGAAATATGTGGCACTTAGCCTACTATTAGCCAAGCAAAGATTTGCATGTAAATGGGGCAGAGGTCGTGCACCAAAATGAAAGAAGTGGCTGCAAGACCTCACCTATTGTATGGATAACCAGATAACCACATACGTTGAGCTACTTCTCCCAGTTCAAGAACCCGAGGTATCTTGGATCCCCTGCCGGTATATCTGATGACACAAACACCTGAATCTGTTGAGGCTCACACACCACGAGCTACGGCGTACATCCCCTGAGTCTATCACTTAGCATAATCAAGATTATTAAGCAATATACATGATGCATTGTTTCACTGCTGGCACTTCAAGTGCAGTTCTGGACGGGCGTCTATAAGGGAGTGCTTGCATGGCAGATAATTTGACACTGCTTACTATACACATTTAGGTTGTATTGGTGTAACAGATGCTCAATCCACTGGGCTGCCGTGCATACCTTTGATGTTTGATGGTGGACCAATTTAGACTACAGCCTCCTGAGGTAAGGGCACTGGGTATTGGAAAGGTGCATAATGCTCCAGTTTTGTCATATGTTTGAACTTTATTGACCTTGTACTGTGTCTTCAGAAAACAAAACAATCAAGAAAGTTTGCAAAAAATAAATGCTAGAATAAAACTAAAAGGGTTGTGCATAATTATGCAGCTACTCAATGAGATGAAACAATAGAGGTGGATGAAAGCCATAGTCAAGAGGACATCCAGCTATTCTTACTGAAAAACCTGTGAAGTTGGAAAAGTGTAAGAAACAGGGAAAAGATGACGAGCGAGCTGCAGAAAAAATGAAATTACGATAGTTATTCAGGGGATGAAAATTTGGATTCATTGTTAGCCACGGTCCACCACCTTATGTGGCCCCTGTAACAAATACTTAAGGTGCTTTTGCATCAAATGTGACAGTGGCTAAAGCCCCTGTTGATCCAAATGGGATTCAGACCGAAATACCATTACAGATGACATAGGCTATTATACAACCTGTTATGTCTAATGTTGTACCAGCTTGAATTTAGAATGTTCCTGCAGCAATATCTCCAGGCGTTATTGCTTCAATTGTAATAGTAAAGGCACCCATTACTAGCATAACAGCACAGCCATTAGAGATTTGTACAACAGCAGCTCTGAATAATATTGTTCCAGATGCGGCAATTTCAAGAACTGGCCAAGGAGCACCTGTGACAGGGTTTAGCTCAACACCACAAATTGTTACTTGGACACCACCTCAAACATTTTAATCACTGAGAAAAGGGGGGAGGATTGTCTTTACGACATCAAACACACAAGGTGAGACTAACCTATTTGAGGATGAGATTTTACCCTCATAGTTTGAAACAATGACGGAGAATTAAAAGTCAGAAAATCAGGTATCCGCTACACAAGAGACAGAGCAGGAAAGACCAGTAAATGTCCCGAGTTTAAAGGTAGAGCTAGAAGAAATAATCAGAGGATGCTTGGCTCTCGAGCATGCAAATCGTTACCAGGAAAAAAAGCTGATATATTTGTGAAAAGAAATGATCAGTCATGTAGCAGTGGCTCATGATAAATTAACAGAATAAGCCCAAAAATATGAAGTTGATCTTTCACAAACTTTCCCATTGCAGAAATTTCAGAATACAATTATACGATGAAGCTATTGAAACAATGTGTTCTTCGGGAATGCGACTACAGAGAACTGAATTAGTAAAAGGCATTCATAAATCAAGTGATTTTGAGAAGTTAGAGAGCAAATGGGAAAGGAAGAATGGCAAGAAAAAAAAACAATGAGAGACAGTTGGAGAAAATATTAAACCGACATCAGCTCCCCCAGAAAATGGAGAAGATTCGGCTTATCCATTGAGAGAAATACCAGGCGGAGGGTTTTTCACATCCCTTGGAACAGACGTGTTGCAGCTGCCAACAGAAGTTGCAGTAGTTAAATGTGCAGCTCACAGAAGTGGCAATGTAGATGTCATAGTTGAAAACAGATACACTGATGAAGTTGCATAGTATTGTACACTTGTGGTTTGTACATTTAACGAGTTTGCACACATGAATCTGATGAAGACACACATTTTTAATGTCAGTAGCTGATACATGGGAAGAGCTAAAAAGCTTGGAGGAAAATGTTTCAGAAGCAGAACAGCAGGTTTGGATCAGAGCAGATTGCGAGAAAAATATAAATGACATTGGATATCAGCAGATGGAAGACCAGTATTGTCAGACAGTTCATTGCTTCCGATGACACAACATTTCCATGGTCCAACACATCTAGTAACAGAAGCAATGGTGAGCTTATTCAGCCAGAATTGGTTTACCCCTGATTTAGGATGCTTGCTGAAAAATTGTACTATTGATGTCTGACATGTTAACAGATGAACGTAGGAAAGAGAACACCAGAAACATTAAGTCACAAAGAGAGATCTGGTGGTCCCTTCAACAGAATACAAATGGACTTTATCAAGATGCCTGTTTATAACGGGTTGAGATATGTCCTGGTTATAGTTCACATTTTCTCTTGATGGGTGGTAGCCTATCCAACAAAGAAAAATGACAGTCTCACTGTAGCAAATTTGCTTTTGCAAGAGTGGATACCTAGGTATGGATCACCGGTTTCACTGGAGTCAGATTGGGGGACTCACTTTAACATTGAGGTCTTAAGTATGCTTTGTGCTGCATTACAGATCGAGCAGAGATTACACAGTAGTTATTGACCAGAAGCCTCTGGAATTGTTGAACTGCTGATCAGAACCATAAACTCACGATTGGCATACGTTTGTGCCCCCATATCACTAAAATTAAATGACCAGATGCTTTACCTATGGTGTTGATGAGTCTCCGAAGTATTTCTGACAGGGAGACAGGGTTATCTCCCCATGAGATATTGATGAGATGTGCGATGAGACTGCCTGCTATACCTGCAAATGAACTTTTGAACATCACAGATGGCATGATACTTAATTACCACAAAGGATTGGCTGATGTTGTGCATTCTATTTCCCACCAGGCTGAAGCTGATTCCTTAAATCTGCACCAGGAAACAGTGCCATGGCCTCAGTCCAGGTTACTGGGTGCTAGTCAAGAAGCACAATCAGAAGTCTTGTTTGCAGCTGAGATGGAAAGGTCCCTTCAAGGTGTTAAGTGTGCTGGAGAGCCAAACTGGGTACATGCTTCAAGGTGTTAAGTGAACTGGAGAGCCAAACTGGGTACATGCTTCGCAGACCCGGAGAGTAAGACGTCCATAGGAAGAAATAGTGTTCTTTGAGCCAGTACCAAAAGCACTAGTGACAGGCTCACGACTAGCTGGACAATTGCGGGGAGCAATACCGCAAGAGAGACAACAGCAAGAAAGAGGAATGAGTGATAAACTACAAACGGTCACACCAATCCAGGTTCCTGTGAATTCACAAACTGGCAAAGAAGTAGAAGAAGAAGAGACAAGATCTCAACCTGAGAAAGAAGTTGAAACAGCACCAGAACTAACAGACAATCTGAGTGAGGGAAGAAGTACTGAATCAAAACTATGGTCAAGAAAAATCGACTTGCCACACATTTACATGGGCTCAACAACAACATTCCGTGGGGTTCAGTTATGCGCCGTTGAGACTCATATGGGTGACCTACACTGTCTAGTGCTTTTATGATACAAACTTGCACTTAGATGCGACTTGCTGTCTCTGACTCACAAATCCCCCCATCCTCCCCACTAGCCCCTTATTGAACAACATGGGGTAAGTGTATTCTCGTATGCTGATGATACACAGCTTGTGTTCTCGTTCAGAAATATAGCCGAAGTAGGCTTTTCCGACCTCAGACATTGTCTGGTTGATATTTCTACATGGATGACTAAGACCTGTCTGAGGTTGAACACAGATAAAACGGAGGTTTTATTTTTTAATCAGCTGTCCCCCCACTCGGACTTATGGTGGCCTTCCGAGCTCAATCCCCCACCTCACCCTGTGCCCTCGGCCAGGAATCTGGGGTTCAAGTTTGATTCCGCTCTCGCTTGTAAGGCTCAGATCAGCCAGGTCTCCTCTTCATGCTTCTGGAAAATGAAGTCCCTACGGAGATTTATCCACGTCCTTCCCATGGACTGCAGAAAGACAGTGGTCCATGCACTCATCACGTCCCAAGTAGACTATGCCAATAGTCTGTACCTGGGCTTGCCTGATTATATGATCAGGAAATTACAAACTATACAAAATGCTGCTGCTAGGCTCATCAGAAACATCCCAATTCAACATCACATATCCCCCCATCTATGGAGCCTACATTGGCTGCCAGTAAAAAGGAGGGTAGAATTCAAGGCGCTCACTCTCGCCTACAGGGCAATCAAAGTGACAGGCCCCCAATACCTGAGAAAAAGACCCCGAAAATACCACCAGACAAGGACTCTGAGATCTAATCACCAAGTACTTCTGGTCACCCCTAGCTTCAAAAAAGCCAGATTAGGTGGCCGATCTTTTATGGTAAGAATGGCCCACCTATGGAACTCCCTACCTGAGTTCATAAGGAAGGCCAAATCGGAATTTGCCTTCTGCAAACTCCTAAAAACCAGTTTTTTTAGCCTCCCCCAGCCCTGAAACATCTGGCAGTCTGCTTCCTCTTCCTGCACTCCGCATTTAGCGGCGGGACACCACCCTTGGAGGTAGCTGTGCGCTCTATAAAACTCCAAATAATAATAATAATAATTACCTTAAGATCGTTGTCTTTGTTGTTATGAACAATAAAGTTTGGGCCATTTGCAATACTCGTGAACACGAACAGAGGGTTGGCGCACTAGCCATCTAGAGCGCCTAATTTGAAACAGGCTTATAGGATGTAAGCTGGTCACATGACTAGTGACGCGTTTCCGGTTTCCGGTCTCCCGACTGGATACTCTCTTTAAAAACATCCTCCGATCCGACGGTAAGGTATCGTCGGGGTCCCTGGTGAGGGAGCGAGTAGGATCCACACGGGCAGAAGGCTTTGATGAAGTAAGTTTTACAATGGGTAGAGGTAACATAAAAGCCTCGCGTATACTCAATAAGATATAGGTGACTTTTCATTTCTGCAGTGTGTGACTACAAGCCACCGCCCCCCTCCGGGACTCATGGAGTAAGGCCATTGTTGGCTTAATGTAAGCTAAGTTTTCCTTCACTCCTTTATGCAACCACTGCCTTATTTACGGGTATAGTGATTCTCTTACAATAGTCATATCCCATTTTTTAACCTAGATTCTGTTTTTAAATTTTAAAAATATATATATTTCAGTAATTACTGAGCCGGCATCTACCAACATTACGCACAGGGCAGTATGCCTATGGTATTTCTCGCATGAGTGTCAGTTTGTTACAAAGAGTCCGGCACCTACTCTGAGTTATTTCTAACACACATAACCACATGTGGGATAAGAGGTAGATGTCACTAATATTGCACCAAAATTTCTTAACGCCAGAGTACTTTGCGTTAAAGTTTGTAGAGCATGTAATACCAGCACAATGGAAATCACTCATGGGCTTGTGCATGCACAAAATGTTTCAAGTACTGTATGTGACAAGTACTGTCTTTCTGTTTTGCCCCTTTCTTTCTTTGTGTCTTTACAGAAATATATGTTTTTCAGAAATCCTGAAGAAGTCTACGGAAACTGTGGGTTAATGGGTTCTATATCCCCCACAGGTTAGGATGCGCCTTAGAGTGTGCACACCGCCATGGTGGGTTGGTCCTGACGAATGCCCTGCGAAAAGCATACAGTGGCAGAAACATGTTGACCAAGTTTTTAATTTATTTTTCACTTCACCTTCAGCTTAGGATACATCTGGTAAATAGAGCCAGTCAATTATCCTCCACATCTGTTTTTATTGATGCCAGGTTTTCCACCAATAAAGTTCTTTGGATCAAACCCAGGCATATTTTAAATCACTTTGCTGCACACACTTTCTGCACATTCATATCAACTAATAAAACCCAGCTTCGCTGTAAACAGGTGTAGTAGCACACTAGGGAGGCACTCGGCCTCTCTGGTGGGAACCCGATGATGAAGCATGTCACCAACAAAACTTGGTGAGTGAGGGTTCTTTTTTAAAACTCAGAGTGATTTTCATTTTCTTTCTGGCTCTTTGTTTATCAATCGCACTCTTTTGTTGTTTAGCTAAGAAAAATTGAGAACAAGTGTATCAGTTGATAGCATGCCACCGATTATTGCTGAGGAGACAGTCAAGTGGTGTAATCAACACAGAAGATCAGCAGACACCAAGAAGGTCAAAGAGAGCATGAGTGCCTTGTCGAAGCACCGTCCCATTGTAGGGAATAGAAGTGCGACCGCTGCACTGATGGGATCCTTGATCCTGTCGGACGCTGCGATCTTTATGACTGCCTGCATCCTAATGCGGCGGTCGGATCCAATGGGCTGAATGACGGTGGGACTGCCACCGACAGCCTGACGGTGGCGGTCCCACCACCATCATAATCAGTCACTAAATGTCTAGGACTAGTGGTGTCAAGCAAGGTATGTGGAGTACTAAATGTGGGAGGTTCGTGGGTAAGTCAGGAGTGGCAGTATGTCAGAGCCTTATATAGTGAAAGATATTAGTGGTGTCAGTGCTTCCCCAGCAAAAAACACCCCACAGTCAATGACAAGACCATCTGCCCATAGGTACCCCCATGTGTTAAGCCCAGTCTTCATGAGCATGGCCCTGCAGGGCACTTCATACGTTACTGGAAATGCAAAGTGATAGGGGTGAATAAAGTATAGGTTTACCAAGACGTTTAGCCACTCTTTCTCATGCCGCCGTTGTACACGCAACTGTAGAGTCTCCTGTCCCGGTGAGTCTCCCCTTGTTCCCAGATACATTGAGGTGGGGATGGGGGCTACATAACCCTGCTCCATGTCCTGGTGTGGTATGAAAGGAACGGGCTTGTGCGAGTATACAGCATAGTGTGCCTGGGAACATAAAAAATAGAGCTCTATGCCTGGAGCCTCAAAACCTCCCTTAGAAAAGGGTTGTATGAGTGTATTCCATTAGCGCCGTGGTTGCTTACCTCCCCCCAGCTATTGTATCAGTTGTTTTTTCAGTGTCACCCGGCAAGTAAGGAATATTGAGGAACAGATAGAGCAGCTTCGGTACTATAACCATTTTCATAAGGGATATACACCCTGCAACGGAAATGGGAAATTAGATACATCTCGTGATTTTGTCTGTGATCGCAACTAGGGCCGTACTGTAGTTTGCGTGTATCAGCTCACCTCTGTCTTTAGAGAGGAATATTCCTAAATACCCAGGTTCCGAGTCCCATCATTGCAACGAATAGTCAGACTGAAAGCGTGCAGTGGCTGGAGTGAGGGGGAAGAGGTGTGATTTTTCCCAGTTTATCTGGATAACTGTTATTCTGCCAAAATGCACAAATTTGCACAGCACCCCATTCAGGCTGTTTTTGGGGTCTCTGAGATATAGCATAATATCATCGGCATATAATGATACTAGAATATGCCTGGTGGGATATCTGATGGCGTAATCCCGATGATGTTGTCGTTCCATCGCCAGCGCGAAAAGAAGAGACGACAGTGGACATCTCTGCCTAGTTCCCTCTCGATGGGGAAAGGGGCCAAGCAAGTTCCGTTGACTTGTATATTAGCTGTTGTTTGGGTATACAGCAGAGCAATCTAGGCCAGGAAGGGGAAAGGGGGACATCAATCATTGCAACACCACCATCAGGTAATTCCATTCCACCGAATCAAAAGCCTTAGTGGCATCCAAAAACACAGCAACATTGGCCAGCTCTCGGCCGATATTCTGGAGGAGAGCAAACTGTGTGCGTGAATTATGTGAGGTAGCCGGCCCAGGGTAGGGTTACCAGAAAAGTCACCGGAGGGCTAAGGCGATTTGCCAGAATCTTTGCAAGAATTTTGACATCGCCGTATATATTGGATAAGGGTCTCAAAGTTCCGGGGATTGTCACTCTTAACTCCCACATGGTAGGTGGCAGCAGGCCATATTGTTTCACCTCCTGATGTACCGATTTCAGGATAGGGACTAGTGTATCAACATATGCCCTATAAAAATGAATTGAGATCCTATCAGTACTAGGACCCTAACGTGAATGTAACTACATAATGGCTTCCACATTTTTATCTTCCTCAATGTCTGCGGAAAGGAATTCCCTTTGGTCATCTCAGTGACACCTCCTCCAGGTATGCATCTATGTTAATTGGTTAGTGTCTGTGAGAAGTGTATAGGTGCTGACAGAACTTAGAGAATGTTTAAGATTTCCGGAGTGTCTCTAACTAGGACGTCACGCTCGTCTTTAATTTGAAGAACAGTTTTAGTATTGCAGGGTTTGTGTGTTATTGTCACCAATGCAAGGCCCGGCCTATCCTCCTCCCCATACTCCCTTGCTCTGAAAGTTTCTCACAGAATAGGCATTCACATTTGGCTGTTTTCTGATGGTCAGCAACAGCCTTTGAAATCTTGCTGGTCACCTCAGGGCTAGGAGGGTTCCCCTCCAGAGTTCTATGGTCCCATTCCAGTCTAACTAGGTAATCACTGATGGACCAAAGAATCCCCCCACTCTTGGCCAGACAGCTTCCCCCAATGGTAGCCTTAAAAGCCTCCCCTATTGTGCCAATCTGCAGAACGAAGTCTTTGTTCCTGTCAAAAAACCCCACTACCTCCTGTCTCAACTCCGCACGGAAAACCTCATCTAGGAGCAAAGTTGGAGAGAGTTGTCAGGATGCAAGTTGAGAAGGGACATCGGGGGGCACAATGTCATCAGCACCAGGGAGTGGTTGGAGTATGTATGTCAGAAATGAGTAAGCCCATGTAGCCAGGCTTCCAGCCCTCTATTTATAAGGCAGTAATCTATTCTGGAACAGCTATGGTGGATGCCCGAATGGAAGGTGCCCTCCCTTTCAAGCCAGTGGAGAGTCCTCCATGCATCTAGTAAGTTATGCTCATCCGCAATGGCCTGGATGTGCCTGCCTGCAGTTGAAAGACTATGGGATGCTGTGAGGGACATGTTGTTTTGTGTATTCAAGGTCGCATTAAAATCTGCTCCCATCTAATGTTTGTGGAGCCAATATCCACAATCAGCACCCAAAGCCGGTCAAAAAACTCAGGGGCATCCATGATTGGACCATAGCAGTTAACAATGGTAATGGACTCAGAAGCTATTCTTCCTCATATTAACGTGTAACGTCCGTGCGGATCATTGAGAGCACCCCCTGAGGTGTACGTTGTGCGCTTGCAGATAAGAGTTGTGGTACCCCTAGCATAGGTGGAGTAGGTCGCAAAGTATCTATGGGGCGTCCAACGGGAAGAAAATGTAATATGCGTAGTGCTCCCGATATGAGTCTCCTGCAGGAGACTGGCATATACTGGCATTCCTTTGCTTACGAGGATCACCCAATCCGCGCACATCCAGGTTAAGCAACTATATCTGACCCGTGGGTTGTTAGTATGTGTCTGCGTGATGTCGCCATGCCCACTGGGGTAGTGGTATACTGTAGGATCACTCAAAGTTTCACAAGCAAAGATCCTTCGTGGCATCTCCAAGTGTGATGGTGGCATAAAGATTTGATGTATTGCACTGAAACCATACAAACCTCAATCCCTTCTCCCTTCCACTCTGATGGCCCAATCCTGCCAAGAAAGTGTCACCCTCTCACATACAAACAATAGGAAAACAATCATAGTGCCAGCCAATGGACAAAGAGGCGAGCTGTATAGCTGGTTAGCCCAGCAATGGTGTATATTCCACAATTAGCAATATTGGCAACAGCACAACTAACAGTAAGAGAAGATGAGCAATGCATAAAAGAAAAGAGGAAGAAGAAAAGCTTTAGTAGTAAGTGAGCTCAGTGACGATCAGAGAGAGCAGCGGGGGTATGTGTTCAGTGAAGATTAAAGAAAAGGCTAAAAGGTGAAGGTAAAGTTCAGACTGTGAGAGATATTAGGGGTATCCTTTGAGGTGTTCAACCAGAGAGCCTGGCAGTTCCTCCTCAGGTGAACGAGGGTGTCCAGGGTGACATGTATAGGGCCCCCAAACTCCACATCACTGCCACAACTGGAGCAAATGGGGCATTTTAAAGCGATTCAAAGTTCGCTGATGCGAAGTAGAGTGCAGGTGTGAAATTGTGGTTGCAAAATAGTTGCTTATTAAACTAGCACTATGTTCCAATGGCACCGCCATCTAAACTCCCCGTCACATGCAGGAGGTCACCAAGAGCAGACTCAGATTGCTGCAGTACAAAGGAGCAAGCCCACCTCAGACAGCAGCGAGGAGGATTTGGATGTGTGTGTTGAACATGCAGCAGGGGAAAAGCACTCCACACTAGGGGGCCGATTAGGATGGCGGACGGATTGCCCCCGCCGGACGGGCGGTAGCCACCGCCGGCCCGGCGGGGGCAATCTTTCCGCCATCCTCACTGAAATGACGCCTTGCGACCATGGCAGAAAAGGTCTAATATGGTGGCGGTGTGTATCAGACACTGCCAGCCATATTAGGATGGGCTTTGGGGAATGCCTACGGAAGGCATACGGTCTTTGCTTTGGGGGCCCGTTGCGGGCCCCCCGGGTGAAGGAGGGGTGGGGGTGCACATGGGGGGTACCATAGAGTTTCAAAGTACAACATGGCAGGCACCGCGCGGTGCCTGTCATGTTGTGCTTTGAAACGCACAACATGCATTTTCAGCATTGCGGCGGGTGGTGCTTTCAGTGCCGCCCGC
Organism: Lissotriton helveticus; assembly: GCF_964261635.1. Lineage (NCBI taxonomy): Eukaryota > Metazoa > Chordata > Amphibia > Caudata > Salamandridae > Lissotriton > Lissotriton helveticus. The sequence continues at coordinate 367,281,406 of NC_136072.1, read as the reverse complement.
CGCAATGTTAAAAATGCGGGATGCACCCGCCACTGTGGCGGGTGCATCCTAATTCGACGCACAGGACCTCCGCCATTATAGCGGACGTTCCCTTGCCACGACAGGATTGCGGAAAGACAAAGTCCGTCCGCCATCCTAATCGGCCCCTATGTTTCAGGAACTCATCAGTCTGCTGTGGGTTGTTAAAACAGGGGTTTTGCCCTGGTGAGCGATGCGGAGCCTTGCAGGGTACAACATTGCATACTGAATATTGCCTTGGTGTAACTTTTGTGTGACAGGCATGTATTTCCTTTGAGCCTCCTGCACTGCCAATGTGAAGTCCAAGTAGATGGTCAGGGTACTACTCCCAAATTGTAGAAATCGTTTCTCACTGGCTAGTCTTAATGCAGTGTCCTATCCCAATATTTCAGTACCCAGGAGATGATTGGTCGTGCATGGATGCCCGGCGGGAGACGTCATCAAAACCCGGTGAGCATGTTCCACAATTAGCATCCTAGAGAAAAGTTCCCATACCAAGCAGCGTAACAAATTCTCCATCCTGCCAGTGTTGGTCGTTTCAGGGATTCTCAGGATTTGTAGGTTGTTTTTCAGGATCTCAATTGGAGGTTTTCATTTTTGGCAGAAATGAGTTTGAGTACTTTCTCCATGTTTAAGAGTTGCTCACTCCTATGTGTGACCATGTACTCGAAAGCAGAGATCCTCTGTTCTGTTTCCGCAATGTGGCTGTAATGCTTTATGAATTTTTGCGTACTGGGGTCCATCGTGGAGCACGTGGTATCCATTTTAGATCTGATGGAGGAAAGGCTTTGTTTCATTGTGAGCAGGAGGGTATTCATAGCCACAACCTCGGACAATTCTTCCCTGGATAATTCCTCAGCATGAGTTCGATCAGCAGTCTCACCCAGTACACGGGGGACTTGCGGGCATCAAACTGCAGTTTAGTCTGTTTAGCGTCTGTTTTCCCCATGGTATCAGCAGGCAGTTTGTGCTGGTAGCTTAGTCAGGACAAGCGGCAGCACAGCAGGGTATATACAAGTGTGTCGGAGGAACCATGCCTTCCACTATACTCATCTGATTCCATAGTGCCTGATGCTTAAGTACTTATATATTGTATATAAATGTATGTTACAGATTCCTTGTATAGATGATTTTAACATTGTTTTTCTTATTCTTTTGCTTTTCAGGAGGAAAGGAAGGGACCCATTTGATATTATGGGGACACGCACATGGGTGCCCTATCCTTTTCTTCGATGGCACGATTGGGCGGAGCACTGGCAGATAAGAATCTAACTCACTTTCTTCTTTTTTATTTTAGTTTTTGTATTTGTACATTGGTTTTCCGGACTGTGTATTCCTTGTGATACCCCCATTCTACCCTTATTCTTCTGTAACCACGAATGGAATGATAATTTATCGCAATCCACCCTTTTCGCCTCACCGTCCTGCCAACCGTCCACCCATATTCTGAAACTAGTCCCTGTATTGGACCACATGGAGGTCTGGCAATAGTAGCACAAACCCCAGGCTATTTTGATTTCTTCCTCTTATTTTGGTTACGACCTCATTAACATTTGGGCATTTGACCTTTGATGTGTTTATTAGGAGGTCTTTCGATTTAGTGTACAAGAACCTGTGACGTTGAGGTATTATGCAAAAATGGTTTTGCATGTATTACATGATCAGTGTATCAACTGGTGTCACCTATGTTGCAGTTTTTATCATTTTAGACATAACTATTTCAGCCATATTTCCATTGTTGTGTTACATATTTTTCAGACACATGTAATTTTAACATTAGGTACTACCTTCTACAATTTACTAATTACTGTTTTGAAACTTGTATGCATTTTGTTATTACTTTCATGATTGTAACATTTATGAATACCATACATGATTTTCCCAGATCAGGGTATCTCTGGAGATTTTCCAACATGGCGGACATTGTTCTGTTTGTATTATTCAGACCCACTAGAATGGGAGTCCGTTCGCACAATAACAACAATCCACACACCGTTATTGACTTAGCAAAAAAGGTCACTTTATTAAGACAGGTAAACAGAAAATCTCTTCCTTAAAGCAAACCTTGTTATATCAAAAATCTACATTGGCATTATGCTTTAAAACATTTTATCATACATAGAAACCAAAATATTCCCAACAAGACTTTCACAAATACCCCATGTACTGCACAATCCCATCATTTCCTTTCCCCTCCTTTTATTTTTCCTATCAAGCTTTTCGTCCCCCCTCCCTCCACCCCAGAGGGAAGGATAAGCCCGCTCCAGACTATCCAAACCCCCCCAAAAAGCACCACCCAGGAAAACCAAAGAGTTTTCCTGGCCCCACCCCCAGAGCTTGTGAGAACAAAAAATGTACCATGAATTTTTATAACACCAAAGATTTTAATTCCAAAATCCTGCCAACAAATCCCTCAATTCCATCATATAATATGCTTGACCTATTTGGGATAAATGGACCCCATCCTCCCGGAAAATATGATCCTCAATACTTGTGATGTTTTCATGGGTCAAAACCTAAATACCCATTGCATGACAAAAAATGTTCATCGCACGATTTAGCTTTCTGCGAGACTTTTCCATCGCAGCGTGATTGCGAGCCCCCCTCCAATGGTGCCTTTAAATAAATTCTGACCATACCAATGACGTACCCACTCAATTTGTTTTTTAGCACTGCTAAGTCCAATTTCATTTTTTTTAAAAGGGATAGACCCGACAATGGTACTAAATAATTGTTGCCTAAGTGAATGATCTACAAATCCGGGAATTCGCTTGCAGACGACAACTCTGATAGAATGGGAAACAAACCCTCCCACCTTATCCAACCTTTCCCTTTCCAGAGAACTTTGTGGCCTTTGCTGGGAAGTCCAAGTGCTCTGCCGTATATCTGCTGCTCTGAAAAGATGGCTGACCATTTAATGAAGGAGTGGCCTACAATCCATGTACGCATTTTCGGCGATAATGAACTTTTTACACAACCTAGGCGGAAAAGACACAATTAGTCTTCAGCCATGTAATAAACAGTTGCTATTATTTTCTGACATAATGAGAACAACAAGCAGACTTCCACCTACCAATCCTTTTAATGTCCTCCCAACCCCAACCCAATCTGGCCGCTTCAGTAGCTGCCCCTATATGGAAAGAGTGAGCCCAAAACAGTAAGGGGTTTTTCCCAACCAAGATCAAGGATTTACGTAACACAGCCAATAAATGAGCACAGGTAATCTTATTCCCATTGCAATGCGAGAATATAACCCATGCTGAAAATTAGGAGAACTTACGAATGACTCCCATTCCCCCAGAGGGCAACATTTCTGCACACCACTACTGATTAAATGAATCCATGTAGCCTTTCCCAATTGATCAGTTTTAGACCTCCTCAACAGAATTCTCATTTTCCCTCATTGAACATGAACTTCTCTGTCTGAATACCCATTTGATCCCTCATCCCCAACAATTCTGAAACCCTAAAAGCACCAAAAAATAACCATATCATGCAAAGCCTAAAACGAGAAACCTCCCATATGTCATAACAGCAACATGGTAATTGCACTAGCAACTGCTGCAAAAGAACAAAAGTAATTGGTTCACGGAAAGGCAAAGAATATGAACGTTCTCTACTAAAACCTTTCAACATACGATGTAACAAAACATCTCCAACCAAATCTTGACCCCACCATAACTGTCCATAAAAAGAAATCGCAGCCAGTTTCCCAGAAATGGTTGTGTGAGGCAAACCGCTGCTAATCAAATACAACACAAACTGTAAAATGAAACATTTTTTTTTTAATTTCAAAGTATTTTATAAATCTTTTACAGACAAGTACATTAGCATTTCCGTTACGAGGTACCAGCCAAGCGTGGTTGGTGTTATTTGTTACCAACTGATGTCCCTTCAAAGCTGTGAGATTTAGCATAACTTAAAAATTCAGTCCAGGCCTGTTGATAACTGCGTCTGGTGGAAGGAGCTATAGACTTTTCGACCAACTCGATCGTCCTCATTCCCCCAGCACACAGGTGTCTTGCGGAATCGAAGTTTAGATGTTGTCCGCCCCCGGCGCAAAATTGCGGAATTTCTGCCAATTAAAGCGAGACAACGTGTCTGCAATTGAATTATTAATGCCCGGAATGTGCCTAGCTCTGAAAACAATATTCAATTTGAGGCTCTGTTGCATGAAAAGCTGCAACAGGCGTAGCACCCCTAGATCTTTTGCTTTTTGTTTATTAATGAGTTCCACCAGAGACATATTATCGATATGAAACAGCATGCACCTGTCCCAAAATTCCTCACCCCATACTAGCAAAGCTACAATGAGAGGAAACAATTCCAGAAAAGCAATACTGCGTCCCTGTTGGAGCCAATGCTGAGGCCATTTCTCTGCACACCAGTGACCCTCCCAAAACAAGCCAAAACCATGGCCCCAGAAGCATCTGAACAAAATCTGAATCTGCCAAATAGTGTTATCCTACACAAACAAGAGAGAGACTGCATTGAAGTCTTCCAAAAAGAGTCCTCCTTGATGGCTTTAGTAATTCTAATCCTGTGATGAGGGAGGTATGCTCCTGACATTGCCATTCCCAACCGTCTGCAAAAAGTTCTACCAGCCCTAACCACCCAACAAGCAAAGTTTAGGTAGCCCAATAAACGCTGAACCTGCCTGAGCTCGATTTTATCCTTGTCAATAACCTCCAACAGAATGGACCATATTTTGACCACCTTTGCCACCGGCAAACGAGCCATCATAGCTTCAATGTCGATGTCAATACCCAAAAAAGTGAGTTTGGTACAAGGACCTTCAGTTTTTTCCGGAGCCAGCGGAACACCGAACTCCTCAACCATGTCCTGAAAAATGCCTAAAACTCTGCGACACTGATCTAAATGAACATATGTCTTCTAATAATGACAAACATCTAAATAATGACAAACATGTTTGTAACCACTTCTCTTCGAAAAACACCATTGTAAGAAAGTGCTTAACATTTCAAACAAAGCACAAGACACTGAACAACCGATAGGGAGGAACCTGTCTACATAAAATGCTCCATTAAAAAACATGCCTAGGAGCTCAAAATTCCTGGATGTATAGGTAGTAAATGAAAAGCTGACTGAATATCGCATTTTGCTAGTTCAGCCCCAGTCCCAACCATCCGCACCAATCGTAAAGCATCATCAACAGAAGCATATGAGACATTAGAGTCAGCAGGGGAAATGAAATCATTAATAGATTGGCCCTCCGGCCACAATAGATGATGAATTAATCTAAATTCTCCAGCCAATTCCTTGGGAACTATGCCCAACGGGGATACCATCAAATCCTGCAAGGGACACTGACTTAAATGACCCGCTATCCTGCCAGCTTTTAACTCAACATCCAGTTTCTTCTGAACAATAATTGGCAATTCTTTGGCATATTTAAAGTTGTCAGCCCATCTATGATAACGTGGCCCTTGGTAACCTATCTTGAAACCATTCTTAAATCCCCAATAAAGTTTAGAAGCAGCTTCTGAATCGGGATACACCACTCAAACTGCACATAAACTTACTGGAGCACCGTGAGGGGAACGGCAGGACCGACGGGCACAGGGGAAGTGCCGAGAGTCATCCCAACTCGGCTCCAGGCACTACAAGCCCCAGAAGCACCAGGGGCGGCGCGCCCGTGACGCGCTCGCAGCGCCAGGAGGCGGCTCGTCAAAAGAAGGACTCCCCGGGAGCCCAGTGGGGGAACACCACTCAAACTGAACATAAACTTACCGGAGCGCCGTGAGGGGAACGGCAGGACCGACGGGCACAGGGGAAGTGCCGAGAGTCATCCCAACTCAGCTCCAGGCACTACAAGCCCCAGAAGCACCAGGGGCAGCGCGCCCGTGACGCGCTCGCAGCGCCAGGAGGCGGCTCGTCAAAAGGCTGACACCCCTATCGCCCCGCGAGTCGCGCGCGGGAGCGCGCCGGGCTAAGCCCGGGCAAAGGGCGGGCCCTCTACGGCCCTCAGAGGACCTGAGGAGGACGGGGCGGGCCACCCCACTTGGCCCCATCAAAAGAGGAGGTACAGAGACATTTTACTCTACTTATTATTGTGTTTGAACTGCCCAGTGTCGTTATCGGGCCTTTGTAGTCCAATCACTATGTCTATTTGGGAAGAGCTTAATGCCGTGTGTGGCACAAACTATGCCCCTGACATATTAACTCCCTCTACAGTGGGGATAGACACTGACCTTATAAACTGCACTACCCAGGATGTACCTTTATCTCCTAAAATAATCCTGTTTCAAGCTAATACACTGCCCCGGGAGTCACCCAGCAAAAGGAACAACGAGGAGATCCCATCAAATGTCGATCGAATGTGCTGTAGCTCCTCATTCTCCCCCGCCAACCCAACTGTATCAATGCCATATAAGGCGGGGACTACATCAGATGACTCTGTTTTCCCCCTCCAATCGACCCTACTGGCCCAAATTGAGCGATTGTTGAATGCAGCTCTATCACCCCTGGTCACAAAAATTAAGGATCTGGGAGACAGGTTGACCAGTGTTGAAAAAATAGTAAAAAGGATTTACCCATCAACTGTAAATACTGCTGTTCCTTCACGTTCTACGCTCTCTACCAATCTTGAGAAGCCTAAATCCATTGAACACAGGAAAGCACGAACAATTGATTCCCCTCTGAGCACACCCATTCCAAGGGGCCGTAATGTCACTGCTAAGCCCACTCGTGTCCCTTTCAAAGCTCCTAGGTTTCCCCAAGAAAGAAGGCATCGAATTAATTTACCCCCTGAAGCTGCCCCCTACGTGACTGTTCTCTCCGGGGTCCCTGAACTCAGTCAGGGCAAACTCGAAACAAGCGAGGATCTGCTGAATAAAGCCATCTTCTGGCTTAACAACAACAGACCGCTGCCACCTGACCTAGATGGCGGAATTCTGAGCGTCAGGAGGGTGGGGTGGCTAGGCATGTTGCCCAAAGACATTCCGGGAGACCTGATATGAATTAGATTCAAACACAGGAACATTGTCCCCTATTTAAGATTTTCTCAGCCAAAACCTGGAGATGGCCCTATTTCTACTTGGGACTTGTTTGATTTTTACCCCGGCCCCAGAGTATTGAAGAATAACACTTGGTGAAAGGGGACTCTGTCTACCATGTGTTATTACTCCGCACCAGATTGATTTTAGTTTGTTTTAAATAATTGTTGAGTCTTATATACATGTATGTATCTCTTTCTGTTGCTTTTTTGGTTTTTTAACTTAAAGAAATCAATAGTGAGACCTCTATTAAAGAGATGGGGCTTGAGGTCCTGTAAGGACGCTTTTGAGCGCTTACAAAAGTTAGAGGATAGAGAAGTTATATGTATCATGGCACAGTATTTAAAATTGTTGATCAAATTTCGGAAATCGCTATAAGGGCCAGCGTAAAGATACTGTTTACCATAAAAAATTTTGTATAATACTTTTTACTTGCGATAAGTTTGGTTCCCCTAACTCTTATAACTTTTAAAAATTTGAATCTATTTTTGGAAATAATGAATTGTTTAAAATGTATTGCTGTATATTTTTATTTGTTATGAATGCTTGTATGATATTTTTTGAAATATCGAATAAAGCTAAATTTGATTTGATTTGATTTGAATCGTGATACTCCTTCAACCATGGTTTCAGAAACTGTCGCTTAATTGGCGTATGAGACCTTTGGCATAAATTGAGGAACTGCACCCCTACCTCTTTTGAACCTCCCTTGATCCCCGAAACTCTGGTTAGCGAAACATTGGGTAATGGCATGTTTTCCTCCACATTGGAAACATTGATGCTTGAACCTGCAAAACTGCCTGGTGCATACGCCCTGGTTAAAATTCCAACAGGAGCCAGATGTAGGAAGTTGTCCTCTACCAAAACCACCAGCCTCGATTTGGGCGGGGCGAGGCAGAAAGGGCCAGTACGTAATTGGCAGACCACTTGCAGTATGGATCGTCGCAGGCGGCTGGGTAGAGGACATCCACTGCAACAAAGGTTCTTGACCTCGCCCCAAGGTTTATCATTAAAAATACTGACTATAGCCCTGAATTCTTCATCATAGTTGAGCCATGCATAGCCACCAAAGTGCAATTGTGCTTTACGAATAATATCCATGTATTTGAACATGGTCACAGCCCTATCTTGATGTCTCTCACAATATACACTTGCATATATTAAAAATGCAGCCATCCAATTCTCAATAGTCTTAGGGACTCTGGGACGTCGAGAACACTGCCATTCTTTCTCGTTGGACCCCTCCTTAGCTTGAATGTCTCTATGAAGGAGTTTGAAAACATCAACAAACTCATGTTGCCAAATTCTCTTCTGTGTTTTATCTGAAAGATGCATCCCAATGGCATAGCTAAACCTGAATACAGGAGCTTCTTATGAATGTTATAAATGACTGATTCCTGTCCCAAACTGGAATTGTCAACATCTGAAACCTGTTTGTCTTGATCTGAAGTTTTGTTTGGCCCTGCAACACTAATAGATAACAATGACTGATCTGTTACTTTCACCATATCCTCCCCTATCCCCAAACCCAAATCCTCATTTACATGTGAATCACCAACACCCACAAAACCAGTATTATGCTTGCCCGCCAAAGGTTGTGACCAAGAAGCCCACCAATGAGGTTTACATGTCGTTAACTGAGCAGCACGCTTTTGAAATTCCTGTGGATCATCACGTCGACGATGACCGTGACGCCGTAATTGTTCCGTCGTACTGTCCGCTCTTGACTTCTGCAACATACTAGAAGAATTGTTTGTCCCCGAACCCCCCTTTGACAAAACATGCTTGTGACTCAATGTACATGCATTCTCAACAAAACCTTCCACAAAAAACCCTTCATTTGTATTTTCAGCCACAAACCCTTGATAAAAATGCTCATCCAATATTTCAAGATCATCATTGCTACTACCTGGCATTTCCCCATCCCTCACCCCACCGTCATAAAACTTCCAATTGGTCACAGGCCGCCACTCAGAGTGCCCGGCCGTAACACAGAAATCCACACATGATTCGCTTTGTGTACAGGATACATTACCATAAGCTGCAACCTGCATCGCATTCACAAGTCTGGAAACACCGAACGCTGGCTGAGAGACTGTAGGTGATGTACACTTCCAGCCGCTCTTGCCAGAAGCAGCTGACAACTTATCAACTCCAGAAGCCTGTACTGAGCTGCCAAGCGTGGACGATGAAGGAGCAGAATGATCAACCCACTGCCCACATTGTGGCTCGAATGAAGAGTCAAAAGTAACCTGAGGGTGACCGGGGAGGGGGGGGGGGTGTCGGGGGGGGTTATGCGATATTCCGGAAAAATAGACTCAATGCCTGACGAATTCCCAAACTGGTCAAAATGCGATGAATCATGCTCATTGTGAGGCCACACGTCAACTTCAGGCACTCTCGATGGCGGAGTTGATGGTCCATTTCTTCAGGAAGAAAAACTCGAACCGAGTCCCCATTTACATTAGCTTTGACAACACGTATTTTGCAGCCATTCACGCTTGTATACGGGGTTCAAATTGTAATACCGATTGCTCACCACTTCAGGAGTTGATAACTAGACTTCAAGCTTATCTACTTCTGGCTTTATCTTACTGGGGGGTTTTTACGCCTACTTCTGTGACTTCCCTGCATTGGCCTTTTGGGAAGCTTCTCTTAGAGTGTACCTGTGTATTTCTCTAATCAAAATCCAGGAATTGCAGTCTTCTAGGAGGTTTATCCTGTTTCATCCAGACTCCAGGTTAAGAAAGTAGTCAGTGCCCTTAGATTGTTAAGACAGTCACTCAGCCCTGCTGTGCACACTGTATTATGCTTTCTCGATGACCACTCCTGGGTCACGAATACTGATCAAAGCATGAAATGTGCGCCCTGACGAAGGAATTTCTGTAATGTTTTTGGTACTTTCCGAAACGCACGTCTGCGCTTTTCTTTTGTGTGTGTTTTGTATGGTATAGTTGTGAATTGTATATTTTTGTTCTTTGTAATGTCTGATGTTCTCCTTTTTTTTTGCAATTGAATGTGCTTTAGATTCTTTGTATGTGCTTGATGTATTTGTTTCTTGGTTGCTGGATATATAGTGTGTACTTTTATTTTGGATATTGTTAATTGTGGGCTGGATTTTCGTGTTTTATGAATATTTGTGCAAAGTTTATATGATTATAGTTCTATGTGATATATTTTTTGTATTTCCATGAATGAATTTATTTATGTTTTTTTGTTTGACTTCCTTTAAAGAAAATGATAAAATATTTAATAATGATAAATAAATTAAAAAAAAAATCAGTTGAGCTGTTCTGTGGGTGAATTTTTCAACATTTTGGAGCTATTGCCCTATTCTTATTTAAAGTTGGGGACATCTTTTGATGTTCTTCAGTCTGTCTTTTTTCCTGGTTGGATGTTCCCTTAGAATTGGTTTTCTCAGGGTCCCTCTTCTGTTTATTTAGTAGTAGACACACTTCAACTTCATTCAAAACCTCAGAAACATCATCACCCAGAGCTGCCTCTGATAGTTCAACGTGACCAGTGTTAACTGTTTCTTGAATGAACAAACTGGATTTTGCCCAGGAGACAGAACAACATCTGAAGTGGCCCCCTCCAATGCCGACCCAACAACCTGCGCATTCTTAGATACAATATTATTCATAAGAGCAGGGGACAATGCTTGAAAACCAGCATTTTCCTCCCCACTGTCACTAGAATAAAACACTCTTCCTGAGCATATTGTCACCTAAATGGGCCCTTTTAGCAGGAGAAGGAGACACTGGTAAAGCGAAAGAATTAACTTCTCACTCAACAGAGCCCCTCCCAATGCTCCCCCGAGTAAATGCTGCTGAAAGGCTCCTGGAGGTGGCGCCGCCCCTACTGGTAACACGCCTCCTTGTACGGCCCATACGAGGGGCGGACACCGCCACCACCTCAGACAAGGATGAGCAACAAGAAGAATGAAGCCTGGCACCACCGCTCCGACGCAAAGGGCATCTGCGGCTCTGCGGTTGAAAAGGTAACTGACCAGCGCTAACAGCCGCTAACTGGGTATGGCCTCTTGACGGCAAACATGCAGCCACAGCTTCCATGACTCCCATCGCCGCAACACGCTTCGGGTGCCTCACGCCTGCCGCCAAAGCCGCCGACACTCCAGGCCGCAACACATCCTCATGGCCCACCTCACACAGGATGCCGAGCGTGTCATTGACAGCAGCGCTTTCTGCCATTTCACCAAACAAAAATACCACTTCACTCTGAGGAAAAACAGCAGACGTCAATAAAATGCTTGCCTTCAGAAATCCCCTCAGAGGAGAAGCTTCCTGCCAAAAGCCCCTCTATAAATAACCTAAATATAAGTCCCGCCCTTACCTACCTACACCGATCGCGCTGCGTGGATTGTTCCACTGCGTGAAAAACCCCAGGGGGACACCGGCTCGCGCCAAGGTCCCCCTGGGTCCCCATTTTGCTGCCAGTAACGTGTGCATATGTATCACTGTATTAGTGTAATCTTGTCATGTGATTATGGCTGCACTGCAGCCAAAACCCGTAATGATAAGGAAAGAGAATTACATGTACTTGCATTTTTCGACATCCTGAGAGTGCGTTTTTTGTGCAACCTTCCTTGCAATCTTATGCTATGATCTATATATATGATGCCCTGTGATGTAATAGCGGTACAAAAGGGGGTGGTGATGGACGGAGCATCTGAATCAATCAAACACTCACACCCAGTCAAAAGATCTGGGTTTAATCCATCACCGTTCTTTAGCCCACTCTGCCACCCCAGTTCAGACATGGCTATATGCAAATCAGTCTGACCCTGTGCCTCATGGGAACAGTCCAGCCCGAACTGCAAGCCATGTCTTCCCTGGACCGGAAACAAGCTTCAGAGGACCGGTTTCTGGCATTCTAGCCGTCTTCAGCCCGGCTTGCTTGAATCCAGTGGCAAAGTGAGCAAGGGACTACCGTCTGAGCATACCTTGCCACACTTATGGCGGCCAAAAGCGGTACAAAAGGGGGTGGTGATGGACGTGGCATCTGAATCAATCAAACACTCACACCGGTCCCAGGATGCTTGTTTCCGGTCCAGGGAAGATATGGCTTGGCAGTTCGGGCTGGACTTTATTGGGTTTAACCTTTTCTTTGTAACTCTGGCAGTTCGGCCTGGACTGTTCCCATGAGGCACAGGGTCAGACTGATTTGCATATAGCCATGTCTGAACTGGGGTGGCGGAGTGAGCTAAAGAATGGTGATGGATTAAACCCAGATCATTTGACTGGGGGTGAGTGTTTGATTTGCTCAAACGCTCCGTCCATCATCCCCTTTTGTATCGCTTTGTTCGCCCTAAGTGTGGCAGGGTATGCTCAGACGTGAGTCCCTTGCTCACTTTGCCACTGGATTCAAGACAGCCTGGCTGATGAGGATTATGAATCCGAAACCGGTCCCAGGATGCTTGTTTACGGTCCAGGGAAGATATGGCTTGGCAGTTTGGGCTGGAGTGTTCCCATGAGGCACATGGTCAGACTGATTTGCATATAGCCATGTCTGAACTGGGGTGGTGGAGTGAGCTAAAGAATGGTGATGGATTAAACCCAGATCATTTGACTGGGGGTGAGTGTTTGATTTGCTCAAACGCTCCGTCCATCATCCCCTTTTGTATCACTGTGATGTAATAGGGCATTTAGTCCTATTTCTAGGTCTGTGACCGTCCCAGTTTTTGTATCAGAAAATCTGGTCACCCTACAAACTTGGCATTCTCTGGTAATACCGCACCGTCCATCAGTTGTTTCCAGTGTTTTGAGGAATGGCAAGAGGAGTGCTGGGCCCACAGGTGGACTTGCTTGCTCTATATGGAGAGCCTTCACGTTCAATTTCACAACTTTTAGATGCGCCAATCCCCAAGCTCCTATAAGTGCCCCATTACAATTTACATTGTGTTACTTGGTGTAGTTTTACTTTTTTTGAGCTTTACAGTCATAGTTGCAAATTGGATTATATCAAATATCTGTGCATTCATCAAAGGATCATTAGAAACCTGGCCAAGCTTCTGTTTTTATTATGTATGCAATTATATGTTTCGATATCTCTATATTTGTTCTTGTTTTAATTGTTATTGAAGTTGATAATAAATGTGCTACATATTAATATTCTGTGATCTGTGCTCCCGGATACATGGATCACAGAGTACTACTTTAGCTGCCTAAAATCGAATATATCTGTTGCCAGATCCATTCCTCCTTGCAGCCTCTCAGGATCGACAAAATGAGTACCACTGAGGTGTAAAATATACCAGATGTCTCAAGTAACCGGGCCTGTCCTCCAACTACTTTGTGTACGTTTTAATTAACGCCGTAAAAAAGCCTGCGGGTTAATATAATTCTGCCCTTTCTAAGGTGATTCTCTGACACGCTGTGAGAGTGCCATTTATGTGGCATTTTATGGCACACAACAATCCGATATCAGCTTCACTAAGGTGTGTGAGGCGGAGGCATGTGGGAGAGCAGGGAACGGCCAGCCAGGGATGAAGGGTCATTCATTGCCTCTGAGGTATTTATGCACCTTGTTGTTTGTCTGCATTCCTTGCCAGTGCAATTAAAATTCCAGAGACCTAGTTATAGCGAAAAATCGCCGCATTCTTGGCATAAATTAGGTTATTTCTGAGCCCGGGCAGATCACAGAGAGGCAAAAAACACACGCTGTTATTATGCCTTTAGACCTTAAGGTGGAAAAAACAAGCTTAAGATGGTTGTTGGAATTTGCTGGTCGAATTTTCCCAAACTAAAAACAAAAAAACTGCGAGCGTTTTGTGAGCAAACGCGTCATGCATGCCTCTACATGAGAACGTTTGTTTTATAATGGACAGCTTTTTAAGACTTGTTTTGTTTAATGTAAACTTCCTTTATTTTCCCAAGAACAGCCGCGATTACCCTAAAGAGAGTCTGTAATGTTTTTATTATCGGCTCAATCTTTTTTAACACTGAAGAAAAATGTGATTTCAAAAAAACTTTAAGCTTGTTCCTTTAAAAGTTAGGAAGGGTGTTTACAAGTTTAGCAAGTTTTATAAGTTTAAATAATGTTTAAAGTTATGAACGTTTTCAATTTATAACAAGCATTTGCAATGCAAAAGGTCTTGCATTAGGAAAGTTTGAGCTATTGGTATTGTAAATGACACATTTTTTATTTATGTTTTGTTCTTGAAAATAGCGAAATTAATAGCTTTGTCATTTACAATGCCAATAGGTAAAACTTTCGCAAATGTGACACCTATAGTATTTGTAATGCAATATGTGTTGTATTTACGTGACTTACATGTATTGATATTACAAGCAATGGCTTTTAATTTTTTTTCAATAATTAATACTTAAATAAAAGTTATTGTAATTTATAAGGGCAATAGCTTAAAGTTTTGTAAATAACTTTTGTGAAGAAATATTAACATCTTTTTGTTACATTTGTAATAAAGCTTGAAACATTGAGAGAACATATTTGAACCAGGTGTTGTTGAATGATTGCACAGGTTCATGCTGTGGTGGCGCTGAGTGATGTTGTGATGGCTAACGAGTGATGCTGTGGCGTTCAGTGATGCTGTGGTAGCGCATAGTGATGTTGTGGTGCCCCTGAGTGATGCTGTGGTGGTGCGGAGTGATGCTGTATGCTATGCTATGTTTTGTTTTGCTATCCTATGTTTTGTTTTGTTATGCTATGCTACGTTTTGCTATCCTATGCTTTGATTTGTTATGCTATGCTGTGTTTTGTTATGCTATGTATTGTTATGCTATGCTATGTTTTGCTATGCTATGCTTTGTTAAGCTATGTTATGTTTTGTTATGCTATGCTATGTTTTGTTGTGTTGTATTATGCTATGCTTTGTTTTGCTATGCTATGTTTTGTTGTGTTTGGTATGCTATGTTTTGCCATGCTATTATGTTTTGTTTTGCTATGCTATGTTTTGTTGTGTTTTGTTAAGCTATGCTATGTTTTGATGTGTTTTGCTATGTTTTGTTATGCTATGTGTTGTGTTTTGTTATGCTATTTTTTGTTATGTTATGCTATGCTGTTTTGTTTTGCTATCCTATGCTTTGTTTTGTGATGCTATGCTATGTTTTGTTATGCTATGTTTTGTTTTGTTTTGCTATGCTATGCTATGTTTTGTTGTGTTTTATTATGCTATGCTTTGTTTTGCTATGGTATGTTTTGTTATGCTATGTTTTGTGATGCTATGCTATGCTTTGCTATGTTATGTTGTGTTATGCTCTGCTAAGCTTTGTTTTGTTATGCTATGCTATGTTGTGTTTTGTTATGCTATGCTATGTTTTGGTGTGTTTTGTTATGCTATGCTTTGCTATGCTTTGCAATGCTATGTTTTGTTATGTATGCTATGTTTTGTTGTGGTTTGTTATGCTATGCTATGTTTTGTTGTGTTTTGCTATGTTTTGTTATGGTATGTTTTTTATGCTATGTTTTGTTTTATGTTATGCTATGCTTTGTAATGTTATGCGATGTTTTATTTTGCTATGTTTTGTTATGCTATGCTATGTTTTGTTCTACTATGCTATATTTTGTTTTGCTATGCTTTGTTATGTTATGCTTTGTTTTGTGATGCTATGTTTTGTTATGCTATGTTTTGTTGTGTTTTGTTATGTTATGTTTTATTTTGTTATGCTATGTTTTGTTTTGCTATCCTATCCTATGCTTTGTTTTGTTATGCTATGCTATGCTTTGTTATGCTATGCTGGTGAGGGCGTGTGAGTATGTGTGAGGGTGAGTGGGGGTGTGAGGGTGAGGGGGTGTGAGGGGGTGTGAGGGTGAGGGGGTGTGAGGGGGTATGAGGGTGAGAGGGTGTGTAAGGGGGTGTGTGAGGTTGTGAGGGGGTGTGAGGGGGTGTGAGGGTGAGGGTGTGAGGGTGAGGGGATGTGAGGGTGGGGGGTGTGAGGGTGTGAGGGTGAGGGTGTGTGAGGGTGTGTGAGGGTGAGAATGTGAGGGTGAGTGAGGGTGTGTGAGGGTGAGAGAGGGTGAGGGTGTGTGAGGGTGAGGGTGTGTGAGTGTGAGGGTGTGTGAGGGTGAATGAGGGTGTGTGAGGGTGAGAGGTGAGGGTGTGTGAGGGTGTGTGAGGGTGAGTGAGGGTGTGTGAGGGTGTGTGAGGGTGAGGGGGTATGAGGGTGTGTGAGGGTGAGGGTGTGTTAGGGTGAGGGGGTATGAGGATGTGGGGGTGTGGGTGTGTGAGGGTGTGAGGGTGAGGGGGTGTGGGGGTGAGGGGTTGTGAGGGTGAGGGGAAGTGAGGGTGAGGGTGTGTGAGGGTGAGGGGGTGTGTGAGGGTGAGGGGTGCAAGGGTGTGTGAGGGGGATGGTGTGGGGTTGTGAGGGTGAGGGTGTGGGGTTGTGAGGGTGAAGGTGTGAGGGTGAGAGGGTGTGAGGGTGAGGGAGGTTGATGTTGTGAGGGTGGCGGGGGTGAGGGTGAGGGTGTGTGAGGGTGAGGGGGTGTGAGGGGGTGTGAGGGTGAGTGAGGGTGAGTGAGGGTTTGTGAGGGGTTGTGTGAGGGTGAGGGTGTGAGGGGGTGGGAGGGTGAGGGAGTGAGGGTGAGGGGTGTGAGGGTGAGGGGGTGTGAGGGTGAAGGGGTGTGAGGGTGAGAGGGTGTGAGGGTGAGAGGGCGTGTGAGGGTGAGAGGGTGTATGAGGGTGAGAAGGTGAGTGAGGGTGTGTGAGGGTGAGGGTGAGGGCGTTGGCGTGTGAAGGTGAGGGGGTGTGAGGGTGTGTGAGGGTGAGAGGGTGTGTGAGGGTGGGAGGGTGAGTGAGGTGAGGGTGTGTGAGGGTGAGGGTGTGTGAGGGTGAGAGTGTGTGAGGGGGTGAGGATGAGGGGGTGTGAGGGTGAGGGGGTGTGAGAGTCAGGGTGTGTGAGGGTGTGAGGGTGAGGGGGTGAGGGGGTGTGAGGGTGTGTGGGGGTGTGAGGGTGAGGGGGTGTGAGGGTGAGGGGGTGAGGGTGTGAAGGTGTGTGAGGGTGAGGGGGTGTGTGGGTGAGTGGGTGTGAGGGTGAGGGTGGGTGAGAGGGTGTGTGAGGGTGAGGGTGAGAGTTTGTATGAGTGTGAAAGGGTGTGTGAGGGTGAGAGGTTGTGTGAGGGTGAGAGGGTGGGTGAGAGGGTGAGTGAGGGTGAGGGGGTGTGAGGGCGAGGGGGTGTGAGGGTGTGAGGGAGGGAGAGGGGATGTGAGGGTGAGGGGATGTGAGGGTGAGGGGGTGTGAGGTTGAGAGGGTGTGAGAGGGTGTGTGAAGGTGAGAGGGTGTGTGAGGGTGAGAGGGTGAGTGAGGGTGTGTGAGGGTGAGGGGGTGTGAGGGTGAGGATGAGGGGGTGTGAGGGTGATGGAGTGTGAGAGTGAGGGCGTGTGAGGGTGAGGTGTGTGAGGGTGAGGGGGTGAGGGTGAGGGGGTGTGAGGGTGAGGGTGAGGGGGGGTGAGGGTGAGGCTGTGTGGGGGTGTGAGGGGGTGAGGGTGAGTGAGGATGAGGGTGAGAGGGTTGTGAGGGTGGGTGAGGGTGTGAGGGTGAGTGAGGGTGTGTCAGGGTGAGAGGGTGTGAGGGTGTTCGAGGGTGAGGAGGTGTGAGGGTGAGGGTAGACATCATAAGACAGAGAGAAGAGACTGCGTGGTGACTGCGTTGGTCAGTTTCCGAATCAGGAGAGGCAGAGTCAGCACAGTCTGCGAGTGATCAACTTGTCTAGAGGCAAAGCATAGCGGATGTAGCATTGCAGATAGCAAGTCGAGTGTTTTCAAGCTGAGTGTCCCTAGAGATGGCAACACAGCAACAGCATTTGAGGAGCAAGGCTACTGTAAACAGGCACGGTAGGCTTTCACTTTCGTCCAGAAAAAAAAACGAGAAAGTTGCAGAGAACGCCGAACAAAACACGGCTTCCCCGCGAAATGGATGCAAAAAAAACCAAGCTCTCGGCATTGCTGTAGCGGGGAGGCGTGGGAGCGGGAGCGCATTCCTTTGAAGTCTGATGCCAAGGCTCAGACAAATGGTGGTGTGCGATGTGCACGCAGGGGGGCGGGGGAGCGGCAGCCTTTGAAGTCTGATGCCGAGGCACAGACAAATGGTGGTGTGTCTCATGGCTGGCTCTGTGCAAGCGCATAGCTCACATGAACTGATCCGCAGTTTGGTAGACGTTTTGAACAGCTTACTATAAATCTCGCCGATTTACCCCTCCGGGATATAATAGGCGAGACCTAATAACGAATTATGACTGGGTTAGGGGCCATGCGGATAGGGGCCCCCTGAACACAGAAAGACTGAAGCAGGACTGTCTGCATTTGACACGGAGCTCGGAGAGGCTGGAGAAGACCAAGATGGCGGAAATTGATAAATAAATAAACACAAGTGCTGATTTTGATGTAAAAAGGCTCCTATAATCCAGGAGCAAGCTGGGCGGCTTAATCCAAAACATTGTTAGGCATCTTGCAGTGCAACCTAAAGATGCCCTAAACTATAAACTAACAAGTAACAACTAACCCATCCCACCTCCACTAAACAGTTCTCACTCCCCTTCACATTTCACAGTTTCACCTCCTGCGTACCATTTCTATCCTTATGGATCACTGAGGCCCCTTTGGGCTGTCTCTTTGCCTCCTCTGCCTCTTCTGGCCTTCCCACCTTGCAGGCTTGCCCACCCATGGACCAAGCCTGGCGTCATTTCTTTCTCTCACCGTCTCTTTCCCTTCCATTGGACTCTTGTCTGATATCCCTAATCCCATCCTGAGCGCCCTTCTTATGCCACCAGAAGCACTCCTCATTTAAGGTGGTACTTCTGTCTCTCCCTTCCTCAACGTTAACCAGCATCCTTTATTTTTCTCCCTGCACTGTCTCGAAAGCTTTCTTAATGACCTGTATGTGAAAGACATAGCCCAAAGGTAATAAGTGCACCAAACTCTCTGAATAACTCCGGCCCATCACATACTATTTCTGGGTGTCTTATTATAACACATACTTGTGCCTTGCAAAATCCAGAGATCTCCCTAGTCGCTGCTCTTCTTACTCTGTTGATGGCCCTGGATTTAATGCCTCTCGTCAGACCCTTCACAGTAACAATCGGGTGCACCATCACTGAGCCTCCAGCCACTATTTCCTCGCAGTCATCAAATCTTTCTTTATCTTTTACTTTTTTGTCAGTCATTGTTTGATATACTTCAGGCAAAGAAGAGGAAAGACAATTAGCCAGTAAATGTTCTCCACCGTATACAAACAGTAAATGTTGTACAGATAGCACATTGTATTCTCAATGACATATAAAACGGATGAAAAACGCATACCATATGTCTGACTAAGCAACAATGCAATGAGCAATGGGCCAATCCTCTCCCATCCTATTCCACCCCTATCCTCTAAAGAGTAAAAAACATTGCTCCTTAGCGCAAGCCATTCCCCTATTGCCCTAATGGGCACACAGCCAGTGGTAACAGCTAGGGCCAACATGGCGGTAGCTCTCATTTACAGCTCCGTACCGCCGGCCCATACAATTCTCTACAATCTCATCCTGGGGCTCAGCATCGCCTGCGACCTGGCCACCCTTGTCCAGTGGGGATCAGAATGCCATCAACCCCCTCGCAGATCACGCTGCCAGAGCCCAACACCAGCAGCCAAGAGCCGACGCAATGGCGGCCTGTGCTCAGTATGAGTCCTAGTGCCCAGTGGCCTCTCCTACATTTGGATACCACCACCTGGAGGGTGAGGCGACCCCCAAATATGCCAAAACAGGACAGCATCCATGTCCTCACCCACGAGGGGAGAGGCAAGAGACCAACGTGGGAGGTCCTTCCAAATCCAACAGAGACTCTCAGTTTGGCACATAAGGCATGAGTCCAGGGAACTCCAATGGTGGCTTGAGCTCAGAGGGAGAGGCTCACTGTGTGACTAGCAGCCACTACGCGTCCCCCTTCCTCCCTGTGACTACCAGAGGCATGTGGAGAACAGAGGCGACCTACACTTGCAGCAGGGCCACACTCCCACCGGATTCCTCTGCTCCCGGATGCGGCCACTTTGGGAGTACGACGGGCCCTGACAAACTCGGGGCGTCGGCAGCCTCTTGTACACACTCGGGTGCTCTCTCGCTGAGGGGAGAGCAGCCGAGAGGTAACAAGCATGGCCCGTCCGACTACACCTGTGATCAGATGTGAGGAGGATGAGGCCTTCAGACTGGGAGCCCTGGTCCCGGAAAATGGGGAGGTGGGGGCTCCTTGGAGAGCTGATGGCCTGGATGCTCCCACCCTCCCTGCGATCAACTAAAACAAGTGATAAGCCCAGAGGGGACCAAAGAGTACCCTCATCCTCAATCACCCTGGCATAGGTGGATGCCGATCTGCTGGGAAGAGGGAGGCCGCAAAACGAACATGGGAATGCCTGGCCATAACAGCAGTAGGCTGAGAGGAGGCGAAGGCCTACTGACAAGACCCCAGCTGGGAACCAATACAAGCGGGGGAGTCTCTCACATCCCTACAATACATGCGCTCTGTCCCCGCCTTGCCCCCCATCTGCGGGGTGTGGCATAACCTACCTCGCCTCACTTGCCTCCCCCAAATTGCTCGACTCAATTGGGGGAGCCCGCACGGGAGGGCTTCAAGCTGTGAAGAACACCGCTGCCTGTGGGTGACAACAACTGGAACCCAAAGAGGAGGCAGTCCCTGCAGCCTCCAATGGGACTCTCGGTCCCAGGGTGGGAGGTGGGAGGGGCCAGGTGCCGTCCCCTGCATCAATGGCTCCAGACTCTTATGTCTGCAGGGTGCAGAACACCCATTCACTGAGCAGGCCTTGAGGACAGCTCAAGAGTCCACATCCAGAACCTTGTGCTGCCCATCATGCGCCATTGGCGGGGCTCATTGAACACCTTACTTCTTCAGAGAAAGACCTTGCACTTTTCCAATTCACCTCAGCAACATCCAAATGGCCAGGCATCCTGCCAACGCCTGCCCTTTCTCACGGGTGACTGAGGAAGGCCAAACAGACCCTGAGCTGCTGCATCTCCTCTGTGGAAAGGCTGTTCATTTTAAAACCCTCTTCTGCCTGCTCTCCTTACCTGATCTTCCCCTAACCCCATCTCCTCTTCCCCCTCTCACCTTCCCCTGTCCCCCACCTCTTGCAATGATCCCCCTGAGATCTGGTGCCTCTGGAGGTTAAACAGCCAAAAGTTGTGCAGGATACTCCTATGCTACAAAATATTTCACGCAAATCGGAGGACAAGCTCGACAAAGTCCTTACATCAAAAACTTCTGAATCTCCATGGAGAATAAATTTGTCTCTTTGGTGGCCGAGCTTGGCTTTCTACCGGACGATCATCACAAACTTATGGACAGAGTCGCAGAGGGGAAAAGGAGCATTCCACGCTACAACCCCAGGTAGTCACCATTCAACACACACTCGATGAACCTCCAGGGTTGAGTGAAGATACTTGAATAGTGGGCAGAAGGCTGTTAGAAGGGGCGATCTCAGAGGGCCAGGTTATGCTCACCTGACCACCCCGGCACCCACCTCTCCCACAAATACTGCCGAGTCTTTAACGTGAGGTCCCCACCGGGGAGACTTCGAGTCTAGGATCGTACACACTGAGCTCACACCACACTTACGAACGGACACCACACCGTAGGTTTTTAGTAACAAGTTCTTTATCAAACAGTAAGAAGAAATCATCACTCTTATTTACAAGCGATCGAGGGATCGTAAAGGCTTTAGGAATTCGGGAGGAGGGAAGCGGAACAGTCTCAGTCTTTAGGCCAGTACGTAGCGTACCCTGCGCACAGCTCTCAATCCTCGATCCGGGGGGTACGGTAGATGATAGTCGTACTAGCTGCTTCACTCACTTCGAGTCGACTCAGGTCGTGTTGGTAGCGTCGATGGTCCAGCCGGACCAGAGTTCTCCTCGAGCCGCGACGAGGTCAGCAGGGCTCGATCCGGAGGTGTTCTTGAGGAGCCGCGACAGCGTCAGCAGGGCTCAGGTGGTTTCACGCAGATCTCTTTCGAGTTCAAGCTCGAGCCGCGACAGCGTCAGCAGGGCTCCGAGGTCTTAGTTCCGTCTGTGCAAGGACGAGCCGCGACAGCGTCAGCAGGGCTCCGATGTTCAAGTTCCGTGTTACGAGAAGGAGCCGCGACAGCGTCAGCAGGGCTCAAGGATTCAAAGGTTCAGTTCTCCCAAGGGTAAGCCGCGATCAGATCAGCAGGGCTTTCTTGTCCAGGATACAACTGCCCGCTAGTTGTTGGGCGGGCCTTGCTATAGTCCATTGGCCCTTTGATGTCCGGACCCTCGCAGGCGGAGGTCTCAGGCCTTGGGGGCTGGTCGTTGGAGAGGTCCGGCGGTTGGCTCTTTGATCCTTTTGAAGATGCGTCCGGGAATTCCCAGACGCCCAGCAGGTCTGGAGCCAGCACTCGGGGAGGCCAGAGGTGCAATCGAAACTCCCTGTCTTATCTCACTCGGGGAGCCCTTTACCCCCCAGCCGGGACTGGCGTGCCTTGGAGTCTAAGTTTCGCTGGGGCCGGGGTCATGCTAGGCCCAGGGAGTCAGGGACCTCGGGGAAGGAAAATGGCTGCCGGGCCTTTGTGGGGCATGCAGGTTCTGGGCGCTCGGAGCCGGGAGTGGGACGGGACATGCGGGGCTGGTCGTCGATTACGGGGTCTGGGCATACAGGGAGAAGGACGACCAGGGAATTCTGGGTGCAGGGTTACGCTAACGGGGTGCTGAGGAACAGGGGGAACCACGCCATGAGGCCAGGCCCTACACGTGTCCCCCCCAGCTGAAAGGCGGAGAGGACTACCCATCCTCTTGGGGGTTCTCTTCATTGAGGCGGAAGAATCGGGACAGGCCGTCTGCATTGGCGTGGTCAACACCAGGCTGGTGCTCGATAGTGAAATCCATCCTCTGGAGGGAGATGGACCAGCGCAACAGTTTGGGGTTCTCCCCTCTCATTTGCATTAGCCACCGGAGGGGTCGGTGATCGGTCTGGACCCGGAAGTGAGTACCGAACAGGTAGGGCCTCAGCTTCTTCAGGGCCCAAACCACCGCGAAGGCCTCTCGCTCGATGGTGCTCCACCTTTGCTCTCGAGGGAGTAGCCTCCGGCTAATGAAGGCCACTGGCTGGTCTAGGCCATTTCCGTTCACCTGGGATAGGACCGCTCCGATGCCATGCTCGGACCCGTCCGTCTGGACCACGAACTCTCGGGAGTAGTCGGGGGCCTGCAGTACTGGGGCAGTGCACATGGCGTCTTTTAATGCCTCGAACGCCTCTTGGCAGGCGGGGGTCCAGCTGACTTTCTTCGGCTGGTTTTTGGAGGTTATCTCCGTGAGGGGGACTACGATGCTGCCGTATCCTTTTATGAATCTTCGGTAGTACCCCGTGAGCCCTAGGAACGCCCGCACTTCAGTCTGGGTTGTGGGGGCCTCCCAGGCCACCATCGCATCGATTTTGGGCTGGAAGGGGGCTATGAGGCCGCTTCCGACCTGGTGCCCCAGATAGACTACGGACCCTTGTCCGATCTGGCACTTGCTTGCCTTAAGGGTGAGACCGGCCCCCTGCAGGGCCTTCAGCACCTCCCAGAGGTGCTGGAGGTGCTCGGACCAGTGGGAGCTGAACACCGCGATATCGTCCAGATAAGCAGGGCGCTAAATTCTACCAACCCAGCCAGTACCTGGTTAACCAGCCTCTGGAAGGTGGCGGGGGCGTTTTTCATCCCGAAGGGCATCACCCGGAAATGGTAGTGCCCATCCGGGGTGGAAAATGCAGATCTTTCTCTGGCCCCTTCGTTGAGGGCGATTTGCCAGTATCCGCTGGTCAAGTCGAACGTGCTGAGATAGCGAGCAGCCCCTAGGCGGTCAATAAGCTCGTCTGCTCGGGGAATGGGATGGGCGTCGGTTCTGGTGACTGCGTTGAGCCCGCGGTAGTCTACGCAGAACCTCAGCTCGGGAACAGCACCGGGGGCGGCCGCCTTCGGAACCAGGACCACGGGGCTGGCCCATGGGCTGTCAGAGGCTTCGACCACTCCTAGAGCTAGCATCTTAGAGACTTCGGCCTTGATGCAGGCCCGGACTCTGTCAGGGACGCTGTAGGCTCTGTGCCGTACCGGAGGGCTGTCCCGGGCGTCCACGTCGTGGACGCACCAGCCGGTGACGCTGGGGATGAGGGAGAAAAGGTCCGAGAACTGTCCCAGTAACTGGCGACAGTCCTCACGCTGCTCGGGGGTGAGGGAGGAGGAGAGACTCACTCCCTCTACGGAGCCATCTTTTTCCTTCGCACACAGGAGATCGGGGAGAGGCTCCGTTTCCTCTTCCTCTCCGTCATCAGTGGCGAGGAGCAAACTCAACTCGGACCGCACGAAGTGGGGTTTGAGACGGTTCACATGGAGGACCCTCAAGGGGTTCCTGGGGGACTGCACATCAATGAGATAAGTCACTTGGCTCTTGCGTTCCACCACTTTGAAGGGCCCTGTCCACTTGTCTTGCAGGGCACAGGGCTCCACTGGGGCCATCACCCAGACCTGCTGCCCGGGTTGAAACTCGACCAGAGTGGCATTCTGGTCATACCAACGTTTCATCTCTTCTTGACTGGCCTCGAGGTTTGCCTCGGCCAGTTCTCGGAATTTCCGAGTCTGGTTTCGGAGGGCCAGGATGTATCGAAACACATCCGGAGGGGGGTCTGGGGCCACCGTTTCCCAACCTTCCTTAACCAAGCTGAGGGGCCCCCTAACGGGATGCCCATAGAGCAGCTCGAAGGGGCTAAACCGCAAGGATTTCTGGGGGACTTCGCGGTACGTGAACAGGAGACAGGGAAGGAGGACGTCCCACTTGCGCCTCAGGGGCTCTTCGAGACCCATGATCATTCCCTTGAGGGTCTGGTTGAATCGCTCAACCAGGCCGTTACCTTGGGGGTGGTATGGGGTGGTGAACTTGTACGTCACCCCACACTGTTGCCAGAGGGACGTCATGTACTTCGAGATGAAGTTTGTTCCTCGGTCGCTCACTACTTCTGGGGGGAATCCCACCCGGGAGAAGATCCCCATGAGGGCCCGCCCCACTACGGGGGCCGTCACCGTTTGGAGGGGAATGGCTTTGGGGGTATCGGGTGGCATGGTCCACCAGGACGAGAATAAACCTGTGGCCTAGGGAGGTCTGGGGGTCAAGAGGCCCCACAATATCTATTCCCACCCGCTCAAAGGGGGTACTGACCACGGGGAAGGGTTGGAGGGGGGCCTTGCGCCTCCCGCCGCTCTTCCCGCTGGCCTGACACGTGGGGCAGGATTTACAGTGGGCCTCCACATTGGAGCGCATGCCGGGCCAGTAAAAGTGTGTGACCAGGCGGTGATATGTTTTGTCTTGTCCCAGGTGTCCCGCCAGGGGCACATCATGGGCCAGGTTCAGGAGGAAGCCGCGGAAGCGTAGGGGTACCACCATCACCCGGGCTGACCCTAGCTCGGCAGACTTCTGTTTGCTATATAAAAGGCCGTTTTCCCAATAGACAAGGTGGGAGCCGGACTGGTCACCGGCGGCCTGAGCGGCGGCCTGCTGCCGCGGCCCAACCAAGGACGGACAGGAGGTCTGTTCTAGGCAGAATTCTTCTCGGACGGTCCTCCCTCTTGGCGCCACTGGGCCAACTCAGGAAGGTCGTCCAAGTTCGGGGTCTGTTCGACGTCAGGGCCGAGGGGACCTGCGTCGGGGACCAGGCTCTCACTGGGGGACAGATCGGGGGTTTCGGATGATCCGGGGACTTCGGGATCATTGGGGACCGGCTGGGAGTTCTCGGGCTCGGAGGCTAGCTGGCGTGCTGGGGGACCTGCAGCAGCGGGTTTCTTGAACAGAGGGCATCGGGGGTCATTGGCATAATGCCCTGGTTGCTGGCAATGGTAGCAGGCTGGGCTGACTCTGGGTCCTGGTTTGGCTGGGGGAAACCCTGCTCTCGCTGTGGGAGGAGAGGTTCCGGACTGGTCTCTGGGGGGGCTTCGTGGGGGCCCTACCTGGGATCCCCTCTGTCTACCCTGACACCCACCTCCCCTCTGGCGGGAAGACCCTTGTTCGTTTCGGCCATAGTCTCCCCCTGGACCCCGGGGGACTCTGGTGCTCACCCAACGATCAGCCTCAACGGCCAGCTTCCGGGGGTCAGCCAACTTGCTGTCCAGAAGGTGCTGTCTCAGTTCCACAAAGCAATTAGTGGACAAATGTTCATAGGCGATGAGATCAATGAGACCCTCAAAGGTGGACACCTTGCTGCCCTTGATCCACCCTTCCAAGGCCCGGCTGTAGAAATTCAAATATTCCACCCATGTGATGCCGGGGATCTTCTTGCAGTCTCTAAACCGTTGTAGGTACATTTCTGGGGTGAGCCCGTATCTTGTGAGGAGGGCCTCCTTCATGTGGCTGTAGGAGGTTTGCTCGGAGGACGGTAGATCGAGTAGGGTGTCCCTCCCCTCGCTGAGGAACCGACCCCACAGCCCGGCTCCCCAATCCTTCTGCAGAACTCGATGGGAGGTCATAGCGACTTCGTAGGCCTTGAACCATTGCTCGATATCATCGTTCTTGTAATACTCTTTTACCACATCCTTGGGGATGTGGACTTTTGGTTCTGGCGGGGGAACGGTTTCTCGGGTCCCCGAGGTTCTGTTGTCGTCGCTCCGGGCCTTCAGTTCTATCTCCTTCAGGGCGCGCTCATGCTCCAGCTGGAGTCTTTTGCCTTCATGTTCTCTCTGGAGTTTCTTCTCCTCCAGTTCTCCTTGTAGCCGTAACTGCTCATTGGCCAGTTTCTTCTCGGCCAACTTGAGCTCTCCTTCTATTTTAAGGTACGCTAGTTCCAGCTTGTGGCTTCGGTTGCGTTCTCGGTCTGTCATCTCCTCCGGTGACAGACCTCTCTCCGTGCTGGGCCTCCGCGTCGGGGAGTCTGCTCTCTCACCCTCTTGAACGCGGGCTTCGGTCGGTGACCCTCCCTCACCACCATCGTCTTCTGGCAGGGGAAGATGGGATCCGGCATTTACCCATGCTGTCAGGGCTTTTTGGAAGTCCTCTTTGGTGCCTAACCCAGTCGTAGTGATACGGAGATCTTTGCAGAATTGTTTCAGCTCTCAGTGGGTATAATCTTCCAGAAGGTCCATCTGGAATGTGGTCTTGTCGCTCGTTAGGATGAGACTCATGGTTGTTCTTTGTTCGAGTAGTGTGTCAGTTACTGTACGATCCCTAGACGTGGGTTCTTATCGCGTCGCTGCCACCAATGTTAGAAGGGGCGATCTCAGAGGGCCAGGTTATGCTCACCTGACCACCCCGGGACCCACCTCTCCCACAAATACTGCCGAGTCTTTAACGTGAGGTCCCCACCGGGGAGGACTTTGAGTCTAGGATCGTACACACTGAGCTCACACAACACTTACGAACGGACACCACACCGTAGGTTTTTAGTAACAAGTTCTTTATCAAACAGTAAGAAGAAATCAGCACTCTTATTTACAAGCGATCGAGGGATCGTAAAGTCTTTAGGAATTCGGGAGGAGGGAAGCAGGACAGTCTCAGTCTTTAGGCCAGTGCGAAGCATAACCTGCGCACAGCTCTCAATCCTCGAGCCGGGGGGTACGGTAGATGATAGTCGTACTAGCTGCTTCACTCACTTCGAGTTGACTCAGGTCGTGTTGGTAGCGTCGATGGTCCAGCCGGACCAGAGTTCTCCTCGAGCCGCGACGAGGTCAGCAGGGCTTGATCCGGAGGTGTTCTTGAGGAGCCGCGACAGCGTCAGCAGGGCTCCGAGGTCTTAGTTCCGTCTGTGCAAGGACGAGCCGCGACAGCGTCAGCAGGGCTCCGATGTTCAAGTTCCGTGTTACGAGAAGGAGCTGCGACAGGGTCAGCAGGGCTCAAGGATTCAAAGGTTCAGTTCTCCCAAGGGTCAGCCGCGATCAGATCAGCAGGGCTTTCTTGTCCAGGATACAACTGCCCGCTAGTTGTTGGGCGGGCCTTGATATAGTCCATTGGCCCTTTGATGTCCGGACCCTCGCAGGCGGAGTTCTCAGGCCTTGGGGGCTGGTCGTTGGAGAGGTCCAGCGGTTGGCTCTTTGATCCTTTTGAAGATGCGTCCGGGAATTCCCAGACGCCCAGCAGGTCTGGAGCCAGCACTCGGGGAGGCCAGAGGTGCAATCGAAACTACCTGTCTTATCTCACTCGGGGAGCCCTTTACCCCCTAGCCGGGACTGGCGCGCCTTGGAGTCTAAGTTTCGCTGGGGCCGGGGTCATGCTAGGCCCAGGGAGTCAGGGACCTCGGGGAAGGAAAATGGATGCCGGGCCTTTGTGGGGCATGCAGGTTCTGGGCGCTCGGAGCCGGGAGTGGGACGGGACATGCGGGGCTGGTCGTCGATTACGGGGTCTGGGCATACAGGGAGCAGGACGACCAGGGGATTCTGGGTGCAGGGTTACGCTAACGGGTGCTGAGGAACGGCGGGAACCACGCCACGAGGCCAGGTCCAACAAAGGCACTGAGGGACGATACCGCAGGAGTAATATTCAAATCTTAGGCCTCCCGGAGGGGCTGGAGGGCTGAGACCCATTCACCCTCTTGGAGGGCTGTTCCACTTCTTCGTCTCCGCATCCAGCCTCACGCCGTTCTTCTTTTTGGAAAGAGCCCACAGGGTTCCGACAAAGCTGCTGATACCAGGGGCATTGCCGTGCCCTATCCTTGCCAAGCTCCTCCACTTTAAAGATTGCAGTGCCATTCGGAAGGAGGCGAAGTAAGCCGGACCTCTATAACTTGAGATCACAACTTTCATGCTGTTTCTGGGGGCGTCCTTCTTAGGAGCAAAGAAGCGGCTCCACAAACCAGGCATCTAGAAATAATCCCTGTTGTTCCTGGCCCAACTTTTTTTTTTTTTTTTTTATATTTATTTTTATTAAGTATAACACAAGAGTAGAAATATACATATCGGGCATCGTCCAATGGAACATATCATAACAGTGAACGGGCAGATCAAATACGAGAATACACAACAGTTATAGGCATCTGAAAGACATCAATAGTAAATGAGAGCTGAGATAAAACAATACGGTACAGATAGCCTCGAGCAAACAGCATCGGATCCCGTCCACCCAGAATACAGAATATGAGAGTCCAACACTCGACACCCGGATATGAGGATTCAACGATCAGGAGAATATGCCACATCTCTTGTGAAGAAGGGAAAAGGGACACAGAAAGGTCATAGAACATAATAAAGGAAAAATAAAAAACCCCACCCCCAACCCCCCACCCTGCACCCCTGCAAATGGCTACGACCTAACCCCACTAGCAGCGTGCCTGTCGCCCACTAAACTAACCCCAAGGAAGGGAAAAGACGGAGGAGGAGAATCGTAGAAAACAAATACACCCCCGGTCTCCCGTGCCCCCCGCCAGAAGCAATCACCCCGAAATATAGTCAAACCAACATATAGCAAATTTACAGACCAAACGGGGGAATGTAGCAATGCACCACCCAACTCCTGTCACGTTATAGGTACAATCCCGGCATTGAGTCAAGCTATATTATCGAACCCAAAACTCAAGTTCAACCCTGGCCAGTACGGTACTTCACGAGAGTCTTTTCCACTCGAACCCCCATTTCAATTGAAAATGCAAAACGACCGTCAAAGTTCACGTTGGTGGTACAGGCTCGGCAGACTGAAAGATAGTCACGATTTCCACAAAAGGAGCAAAGGATAGCGTCAAGATATGTCAAGTCTTTCCAACAGCCACTGAGGAATTTGTAACGGCACAGAGGACTGTCCATATCCAAATAAAACGGCAGCAGCATTGAGCAGGGAACGCTAGCGACAAGTACGGGCTCGCTAGCTGTGAATTGGGAGTCAACAAAGCACAGTAAATCCGGGTTATGCCCGGGGACCTCGATCTCAGGCGTACATTGCACCGCTGGTACCAGAGATGGATGAGAGCTTAACGGAGAATCATAGACCGGTCCCCAGATACCGTTCACGTGCATGCTCAGTGTCCGGAATACATCGGTGATCTGTGAGCGGAGCGCCTCAATGGCGGCCATGACGGCCTGCAGCGATGGCGTACCTTCCATCCGCCCCATCCCCTCTCATGAAGAGGCAGAGCTGGAGTCGTACCCCGGAGGCCGGCCTCTCCGGGGCAACAGGTCACGCAAATCCAGCAATCACAGTGGGCGCTCTCCGTCGTGTAAGATCGACACCGTCGCCAGTAGCGAGGGCCCCGGCCCGTCAACCCCGGGAGGTCAGCAGGGTCTCCGGGCGTCAGACCCCCGGACACGGCAGCCGGTGCGATACGCTGTTGTGTGCACGGTGCAGACCATTCACGATGCCATCATCCGAAAACAAACAGGTGACGAGACACTCGAGGGGACCGGGCTCAGTCCAGGTCCAGCGGCCGTTGTTGATCAACTCCAACCCGGATGAGCTAGAAATCGAGGCCCCGGCTTCCACACGATGGTAGGCCGAGAATTGGAACACAGCATATCTTCGGCATCCGATAAGATAAAAACCTCAGGATTACACCTTTAGAAGCAGAAATACTTCATGAACCCGGGAGTCTGGTGCGAGTTCAGGATTAATAGCAGGATATACGAGCTGCTGGCGGAGGTCGGCGGAGCCGGGAGCTTACGCGGCCATCTTGGTTGCTAGCCCCTGGCCCAACTTAACGTCCTTGCAGAGGGCAAATCCCTATTCTTCCTTGGCCCCAGGGACACCTGGGACTGGATTGATAGGCATCACTCTGGACTGCCGGTGACACTCAAGGGGGACGGCCCTTCTCTCCCGCCAATCGGCGGGGCCAGGTGGAGGCGAAATCGGGCCCGGCATGGTACCTCTCCACTAACTATAAAGACCTAAGTCCCATCCCTGGTGCAAATGATAGAGGACTGGCGTCTTTGGGGATATTGCCAGCACATCAGAAGGGGAGGGGGCCCCCCGTATCTTCACACCGGATGATGACTACACAGTTGCAGTGGCTCTCAGAAGCCCCCACTGGTCACCCTGCAAATGGAGGACAGCATAATATGGCGAATGCCAATCCTGTATACCCACAGAGTGCCACCGATCTTTGCACATACTTTGGCCTCTGATCCACAATCCTATGGACCTTCAAATCGTTCAAACCCTTTACACAGTTGTCATGGGGGTGAGGTGCTGGTGCGTTCCCTCCCCGCTTCCCTGTACTGCTGAGCAACAGTTGTAATTCAGGGCTGACTCATACTTATGTATTGTTTTGCACCACCAAGTCACCAACCCCATCTTCATACATGGTTTGACATAGTGATCAGTTTGGGCATACTGCCATTTCAGTAGGCTCTGCATTTTATGGGGTATTTCCCCTATTCCCACAGTACACCACTCAGCAATGTAACCAGAGAAGTAAACATCACCACATGCAGAGGGCACCATACTGACGCCCCGCGATGCTCTTAACAACCAACCCAGTGCCCAATATGGGTGGATCGATCTATCAACCCCATGGCCCGCTTGATAAGACTAGGATCCTCACCTTGAGTGTACGAGGAATGCACACAGCGAGGAAACACTACTCAGTTTATTCTTACATTAAACACCAGAATGCACACATCATATTCCTCCAGGAAACACACACCACTTCAGCAGAGCTACAGCACTTAAAAAAGAATTGGAGAGTGTCCATCATAGCTACCACCTACTCTGCTTACACCTATGGGCATGTATCTGGATTCAGCCAGGGGTCCCTTTCCTTGTACTAGATACCCTTGTGGGTAAGGGGGTGAGGTTTGCCTTTGTAGTACACCATCTTGACGGCTCACACATACTTTTGGGCAGCTTATATGTCCACACTATACACAGGGGGCCTTTTGGGCCACACTATTCAAGATGTTGGCACATAGAACTGGGGCACCATGGATTTTGGGCAGAGACTATTTTTGTGCACTTGACTTGCAGCTAGACCGGTCCCTTCCCTTCCTCCCCAGTTCCCCCCATATGCCCAGGCGGAGCATTTTATGAAGTGGGTACACCAGTGGAGGCTCTTGGACACATGGCAGTCCATGCACCCCTAATGCTGAGTCTACTCATTCTACTGTGCAATGCATGACCTTTATGTGCGCCTCAACCCCATTCTGTGTTCAGCCTCCATTATAGACTCGATAAAACACGCTGACTACCAAGGCCGTATTGTTTCCCACCATGACGCACAAATAACATATGTGGCGTGGAATGCCCCAGCCTCCCCTCCCCCCCCCCCCCGCCCCCCAATGTCCAAGTGGCATCTGCCCCGAGAAATGCTAGAGGGCCCGGCCATCCCTGAATCTCAAGGCCTACACATTAGGCAATAATTTATGGAGAACCGAGCCATGACATCCACCAGGGCACTCACCTTTAAGGTGGTCACAAGGGGAGTGGGTTTGCAGGAAATAGTGGGAGTCCATAGGGTACTCGAGAGGGAGATGGGGGAATCCAAAAAGTAGAATGCCACTCTAGAAAAATCTGCTGTCTTAAACACCTCGAAGAGCTGCACGCAGACTGAGTCTAAAGCCCAACATGTTGCTCTTTTGGAGCAGCTGTGCTGCTCAATGCTTATATAGCCAGAACGCTTCGGGAGGTGGACAGGTCCTGACACCTTCTTGCATGCTGGTGCACCAGGACACTCACTCAGGATCGATCCTGGAGATAACCTCACCATCCGGTAACATAGAGCCTGATTCATCAAGCTGATTTGCGCTCGCAAAGGGCCAGATTCTGAGAATCTGGCCCTTTGCGAGTGCGATTTTTGCATTTGGGATTCATCATCACAAATGCAAAAATCGCTATTACTGAAATCGCATATTTGCGAGGAATTGGATTTAAGGAATCTCTAATAGAGATTCCTTAAATGCAATTCATCAACCAATTAGAAATTGCGAAATCGCAATATTTGGTCGCAATTTACCACCAAGTTTGACTTGGTGGTAAATTGCGAAAATAGTGTAAAAAGCACTTTAGTGCATTTTTTTCTTTTGCATGTTACACACACACATGTCCTTTGGACATGTGTGTGCGCAACACCTGTTCAAATGTGCATTTAAGGGGTGCTACAGGGTGTCCTTTGGACACCCCTGGCACCCTTCAAATCGCTATCTTATTTGCGAGTAGCAAATTGCTACTCGCAAATAAGGAATACTCCCCATTCATTCCTATGGGCCTTTTGGCCCATAGGAATGAATGGGGAGTTTTTCCTTATTTGCGATTAGCAATTTGCTACTCGCAAATAAGGAATGTGTAGGAATCGCTATTTATTTAGCAATTCCTACATGAATACCGTTTTGCAAGTCCTTAATAGCGATTCGCTATGAATCGCTATTAGGGGCTCGCAAAACGGCCCGTTGATGAATCAGGCTGATATTGCTTACACAGGTCAACATCCTGGGCGCATGTTTATGTACTACTCCACCATATACTGAGCACATCCTCCCTCCGACGCTTTCACGGTCCGATCATTCCTAATGTAACTCCCTCTCTCTCACATCCCAGCTGTCACCAGGGACGACCTAGAGGACTATGTAATGGTTCCAGAGATTAAGCAAGTCATCCAAACCCTAGCCGCAAATAAAATCCAAGGCCTTGATGGGCTACCGTCAGAACACTACAGCACCTTTACCCTGCTACTTGCACCCAGATTAACTGAGATGGTCAATGAAGATCTACGGGTTGGGAAAATACCCACTCCCCTTTGAGAATCCCTCGTAGTGTCCATACTGAAACCTGATAGAGACCCGACCCTCTTGGTATCTATCTATCTATCTATCTATCTATCTATCTATCTATCTATCTATCTATCTATCTATCTATCTATCTATCTATCTATCTATCTATCTATCTATCTATCTATCTATCTATCTATCTATCTATCTATCTATCTATCTATCTCTACAGCCAACCTAGGTGCTGACTAGGAGAAGATCCTGGCCAACAGATGCGCTCAGGTGCTACCACCTTAGTACTTGCAGATCAAAATGGTTTTGTCATGGGTTGCAGCATATCTCTAAATATACGCTGCATGGTCCATATGATGAATCAAGCCCCCAGAAAATTCCCCAATGAAACCTGCTTAATACTGGATATTGTAAAGACATTCAGCCTGCTTGTATGGGACTATGGGGCATATTAGCAAGTACATCGTTAAAATTATCGTCATTTTAGTGGCAGGAAACTGCCGCTAAAACGGCGATAATGGGCTTGTTAATATGCATTATAGAATTCCAATAGAAGCCCAGGTTAGACGTCCTGCACATTTAACCTGGGCTTCTATTGGAATTCTATAACACATATTAGCAAGCCCATTATTGCTGTTTTAGTGGCAGTTTCCTGCCCCTAAAACGGCGATAATTTTAACGAGGTTCTTGCTAATATGCCCCTTTCTTTTTTAGGTGTTGATTGCGATGAAGATATGTGACCGTCCCCAAGCATATACCAACTTCCACAGCAAGAGTACCAACATCTATAACAATTTCAACATCCAACCCTCCACCCTCAACCCCAACAAACTCAACCAACCAGCGAACATCAGCTGGTCTCCGCTCACAGCCCTGACCACTTCAGCCATCATGTCTTCCATCCACTCCACGGCCCACCGACCCCTACCCCACCACCTCTACAACCTCACAATGCACCCAATCAGTACGCAACTTACCGGCATCCTCAACACCTTCATCTCCACAGCAACCTTCCCGGACAGATGGAAAAACACAAATGTCTTTGCTGACCCCAGTGATCTAAAAAATTATTATCTGATCTTCCTGCTCCCCTACCCAGTGACAGTACTTGAGAAAGCCATCATCCAGTAGCTCACCGAATTCCTGGAACAAAACCACCTACTGGACACATCACAATCAGGATTCCATGCCAACCACAGCACTGAGATTGCGCTGATCCCCGCCACAGACAAGATCCAAACACTCCTCGACCATGGAGAAACTGCAGCCCTGATCTTCCTCGACCTCTCCGTGGCATTCAATACCGTCTCCCACAACACCCTCATCAACAGACTCTACAGCATAGGCATACAGCAAGACGCCCTCAAGTGTTCCTGCGTTCCTCTTCACTTGCCCTCGCACACACCACCAGCATCTGTCGCAGCCATGTTCATGCTTAGGATGCATGAATCAGAGAAAGAATCACTTTACTAAGTCTGGTGGCCAACACTTTAACCAATATTTTGACATCAACATTCAGAAGATAACTGGGCCTGTAACTCCCATATTCCAATAAGTCTTTCCCTTCTTTTGGGGGTACCATTAAAATTGCTTTATTGGATATAGGTACAAAAGGAGGTGGTGATGGACGGAGCATCTGAATCAATCAAACACTCACACCCAGTCAAAAGATCTGGGTTTAATCCATCACCATTCTTTAGCCCACTCTGCCACCCCAGTTCAGACATGGCTATATGCAAATCAGTCTGACCCTGTGCCTCATGGGAACAGTCCAGCCCGAACTGCCAAGCCATGTCTTCCCTGGACCGGAAACAAGCTTCCGAGGACCAGTTTCTGGCATTCCAGCCGTCTTCAGCCCGGCTTGCTTGAATCCAGTGGCAAAGTGAGCAAGGGACTCACGTCTGAGCATACCCTGCCACACTTATGGTGGCCAAAAGCGGTACAAAAGGAGGTGGTGATGGACGGAGCATCTGAATCAATCAAACACTCACACCCAGTCAAAAGATCTGGGTTTAATCCATCACCGTTCTTTAGCCCACTCTGCCACCCCAATTCAGACATGGCTATATGTGCGTTGCTGTGCTAGGCCCTCGAGTCCACGTCTTGCTGCTTCGGTGCCAGAGACACACTTGCTTTGCCTAACTCTGTGGCCTACCTGCTGACTGCGGCTGTACTTGCTACCATCCCTGCCTTAGTTCTACATCGAGGAGGGCGCGGCAGAGTGCGGCTCTGCTGGTGACCCAGCTTGCACTACTCTCCCCCGTCCGCGGAGGAGCCGCCGTACTGGGGACACAGGGTGTATACATCTTTTCCTCCTAGCCCGGATCCTGGTTGGGACTTGCTGAGCAACCACTCCTTTCTCTGGCCCTACACTGCATCGGTGGCACTGCTGGCAAGCTTCGGATACATTGCAGAATGGGGGGCACTGCTGTCCGCTCTACAGCCCCAGCCCTCGGATACGCTGCACCTTACCTGCATTGCCTCATCTACATTCCGCTATACACCTCCTCCTCGTGCTACTGTACGGCGCTGATAAGGCAGGCTCTCTGTTTTTATCTGGGCAGGGATCCGCTGCCTACGGTTTGGCAAGCTCCAAGATCACTGGACGCTGTGTAGCGGGCGGCACTTGGCGGATACTGGCCTTGACACGTTTTTGTTCTTTGCTCCAGTGCCAGCATCATGGGAAAATCTGAGCGCAGTCTCACATTTGAACCCCGTAAGTCCAGCAAGGCCTCTCAGCATGCCGCCTCAGACTCCGAGACAGACACTTCCACTGATCACCTAACTAAGATCGTCAAAACCCTTCTCGCAGTTCAGGCCAGTTTGCAGTCCATAGATGGAAAGATCGATCACCTGAACTTTAGCATGGATCATATGCCCACGAAACTGGACAAACACGCGCTATGCCTGGGGGAAGCAGAGACGGGAATTTCTGATGCTGAAGACGGCCTGCAACAGGTGACCGCCAAAGCGACGTCCATGGAGAAGGTACTGGCTGTCATACAGGCCCGTAATGAGGATTTGGAAGCCAGGTCACGCCACAACAATGTGCTCTTCACGGGCCTGCCAGA
The DNA here is from genome assembly GCF_964261635.1 of Lissotriton helveticus. NCBI lineage: Eukaryota > Metazoa > Chordata > Amphibia > Caudata > Salamandridae > Lissotriton > Lissotriton helveticus. The sequence continues at coordinate 367,244,674 of NC_136072.1, read as the reverse complement.
GTCTGCTTGTTTTTCCTTCTTGTCATCCCTGTGCAGGTTTCACTAGAAGTGGCGGGACTACTTGCCCGTCTCTGAGTACAGTGGTAGGTAGAACATTTCCCCATACCACAGCGTGTAGATAGCTACCTTTAGGTCCTGATGAAATGCACTGTATCTTACTGAACACTTAGCATGAAACATGTCGACCAGTAACACAGATTAGAGCATTGCTCCCCTGGATCATAGAGCCAGCGAGCAGCCTCTCTTCAATCTTTTTTAACAAGGTAGATTACCACGTTATTAAACTCACTCAGTAGACTTTTTTTAATATACCACCCATCCACATCTACACTTTTCCCTAGGGCCCTCACACCCACGGCATAATACGGCAGGAACAAAAGATCTCCATCAAAGAGCCCCTCTATGGGTGCCTGTCGGGTATTGCACCACTGACCCGATGAGGAGCAAACCCATATGATGAAGCGTGACACCTAGCTCGCTGGGTGTGTGAGGGTTTTAGTTCCGAAAGGGAGGATCCCCTTGAAGTGTGCCTCCACCCATTTTTTGGTTCATCCCCTTCCCCCTTCTTTTAGCCTCCTCTACTGGGGAACTGCGCACCCTTCTTTGTTTAGCTGTATCTGGGCGTGTGCGCTGGACCCCGTTAAAAATAGCCCATTCCGTCCCTCTCTTTGTTTTTTTACCTCCAGCCAGGTCCCAGTTTGTGGGGTCCAGATAGGGGACTGAGGTGTAAACCTGATACATGCAGAAAGAGGCTGGGTGGAGAAGAAGTGGTGAGGCTTACGTGGCAGCGGAGGTGATAAGAGATGCACGCCCCTGTGGCCTACAACACCATTCAGCTGCAAAGGAGTGTTTGTGTTCTGAGAAATGAGAGCATGACTGGCAAAGAGACAAGGGGCAATAGGTGGCTACCGCTGGACCAGCGGAAACAGTAGAAGTCCAGAAAACGGACTATTCAGTCAAGATTACAAGTACTTTTGACCCCCCCCCAAACCCCCCCCCCCCCAGATGGGCATGACTGAGGGGTTGCACCCCTGATGCTGTCCACAAGATCATGCAGCTTCATCAAGCAATGACACCCCAAAGGCTACATGGACAAACAGAGCAATCAAAAGCCAGGCTCCACCTCACGACCAAAGGCGAATTCCATGACAAACCCACTGGCTGCATCTAATGAAAAGGATTTGGAAGAGAATATCACTGAAAGGGATGGCTCACAGGTCAAGCTGGAAGAATCCTCACTGCTGTTAATGCTACAAGGGAAGCATTGGAAAGTAAAGTAAACTCTGTAGTAGTTGGCCATAACATTGTGTGTGACAACCAATGGCAGGTGAAAGAGAGCGTTAATCATACCGAGGTCACACTCAACCAATTACAGTCAGTCATAGGCCAACTCCGAGAGCTGATGAAAGAACTTACTGAATATATCAGGTTCCTTAAGTACTGGGTAAAAGTGGTGGAAGCCTGCTCTAGATAAAGCAACATAAGGGTGGTTGGAATGCCTGAAAACATTAAGGGATAGAAGATGGTTGATTACTTTGAGAGTAAGCTGGAGCAGCATATGGCACTGCAAGGTCTATCCAATATTTTTGTCCTGGAGCTAGGGCGGAGTATGACAACATGCCACTACCCCAGGGCATCCGGCCAAGGCTGGTAGTGGCTAGGCTGTTGAATTACATGGATAGAGACACAATCCTACAAGGAATGAGACAGGTGGGGCACTTCACTGATGGAAACTCCAAGGTGACGATTTTACTGTATACTGATATATATACTATTGTTCCTACTGTGCCCAAAGATACTACATACAATTCAAACCATGTTCTTTGATGACCCAAGCAAGGTCTCGGAAAGGGGCAAAAATTGTCTGCAGAACAAGGTATACCACATCAGATGTAGGAACGACACCCCAGGAGAAGGGCGAAGAGATGAGGACCTCAGCCTTAAAGGCCCACAGCATTGCTGGCATACACTGAAAGAAAGGGAGCAGTTGGCACTCTTGGAAAACACATTAAAAACGCTCGGATGACAAATCTTCTGAGACTGGACTGGACTCCTCGGAGATGAGCTTGAAAAGTGACTGTGTATCCCAGACCAGTGATAAACTACAATGAATGACCCCCAGCATCGCACATGAATGGCTTTAGGCATCCACATGACATGTAACTATGTGGGGGGTCATACCACGCACATGTGGGAAGACAGTAGAGTGAGAAGGACAACATCATCTGCCCTGACTTTTTCACATTTCACATGGAGGTAGACCAACTTGGGCATCATCCATGTTAACCAAATCTAACATCCCAAGCTGGGAAACTTAGTTATGGTTATATCAGTTTATTTTTTTAATGAGCGGAGAACCATTTGGCTGCCCTTGGAAGGTTAATGGGTAGGTCACACAATGAGTTAATACAATAGGTTGTAAATATCTCTAGCTGGCCCCCAGGGGACATTACACAATCTCTGTTGTTTGGAGGAGTCAGGTAAGGGGGGCATGGAGGGTTGAGCCTTGGCAGCAGCTACTCTATGACTATGGCACAGACAAGCAAATACCCTACAATAACATGGCATGTAAGGGGCATGGACAATGCCACCATACACAATAAAATGTAATCTAAAACAGAGGAGACCTGCATGGCCATGCTCCAAGAGAAACACACTTTACGTAGGAGGAGAGAAAACAGACTTATAAAATGCTGGAGGGGTCAGCTGTTCTATACCTGATATTCGGTATGCACAAGTGAAGCACTTATATGGGTGAGATCACACCACACATTGTGACAGCAAGGACAGATATATATTTTTGTGAGAGGGACATAGCATGGCCAGGACTTGTTCTTAGGGAGCATACATGCACCCACTGTGGACCAGACCAAATTGCTTGGTTACTTGACAACACAACTAGCAGACTAAACTCAATTGCAACTGTTGATCTGTGGAGATTATAACTGCGTACTTGGCATTGCCCATGACAGATCCCACCTCTTGCTGCCTTTCTCCCTGGTAGCACAGATAGCCATGGCAGTCACTGCCTATTCGCAGAACGGGACGCTGGTTGACTTGTGATGTGCAGTAACCCTGCTGCACGGCAATATTTTTTTACTCCCATTTACACGACCTGCAGGTCAGACTAAACAAAATGTATTGCTCCAAAATACTGTATTCAACAGTTATACACACTGAATACCTACTATATGGACATCAAACCTTAGTTATTACAGTACTATTAGTGTAACACATTAATCCCTTTCATGAGACCCACACCTGTCGCAATGGAAGATACTGTGTTCCAGGCCACAATAGGTGAAGAGACATACAGTACTATAAAGAAGTAAAATAAAGAATGCACTGACCAAGTGGGATCCTTTCAAGGAACTGTGCTGTGAACATTGCATCAAAATGACATATGGCATGAAACACATTTTAGGGAGAGTACACTAAGATAGAACACTACACTGACCCAGGAAGAGTTGAGCTAAATAAGAAAAAGTACTCACGCTATTGTTGGGAAGACTGCAGATTGGGTTAAAGCAATAAGCAACTAAGGTTCCCTAAAAAAGGCAACAACTCTGGTTACTCGCTGGGCGCTACGACCTGAGAGGAGAGGAGCTATTCTCATTACCGTGAAGAACAACAGTGGATATGAATTTCCTACACAAACAGGCAACAAGACTACTTATTACTTATTATCATTACTGATTATGCAGATATGGAAGGCATTGATAGAGCAGAGTTCAGATCAGTACAGTGAAGATTAGCGATGCCAATAGCACGGAACAAAATGAAGACAGCTACAACAGCCTAAGCGAAGTTGAAAACACCAAGGAAGAGTAGGCAGACTTCCTGTAGAATTTGACTCAGAACACTCTAAAACCTCTACCACACTCCATCCCAAGGTGCAGGTACTGTACAGGATTGGATATTTGCATTAGCCTTAGAACCCTTGAGCACTAGGTGCAATCTGAGTGGCCACAAAAAGGTGTTAGCATTTCTGGCAACACATACGCCATATCCCTTGATTTAGATCAAATTCAAATGTATCTAGGTAATGCCTAGGCCATGCACTGGTCATGCGAGTCTAGGTTGGATTGGTCTCAGGCCTTAGGCTAAATTGGGGCAAATCATATAGCTTCTCAATTGGGCCTACACAGACTGGAGCCGATGACTCGTTGAGTCTACGCAATATTACTCAGGTACAGCAGACGCTTATGTACTTGGGATCCAAAAGAGTGACATAATAACAGACAACATTGCCAGGGCAATTTCCGCTAGAAGAAAATGAGCAACATTTGGGAAGACTTCCTCCATTTTATAATATGGGCATGATAACAGTAGTGAAAATGGTGATCCTGCAGAGATTGCTGTATTAGTTTGCCAACATTCTATTACTGCTACCTTTTAGAGTGTTCAAAGAACTGGACACTATTCTGCTTTCTCTAACAAGTAAGGGAGGGAGACACAGAGTGGTGCTACTCACACCCAGACTCCCGATCCCGAAAGGTCTGGAAATTCCAGATTATGCACTATATTAATGGGCAGCCCAGCTGCATTGGGGGTGCTAAATGTGTGTCAACGGACAGAAAGTACATAACAACTGAAGCCTCACCCTGGAACACACTGTAGTGAGATTCCTTCTTAAACTAGAGGCCATTGGAAACACAAGTCCCTCCTGCTCAACACTACACAACGCTACTGGTTGCTGTATGCCTAGAAAGCTGCCATAGGCTCAACCCAGGTCTCTACGACCCCGATAGATACCCTGGCCCTCATTTATGGGGATTTGGTGTAGGGCAGAGCAGCAAGTCATCTTGATGCACTGCCCAATGCGAAAGTGAAAGGGCAGAGTGCGTATTTATGCAATACTTTGCATTCCTGTCCTTTCCCCTTGCACTGGCGCTGTTTCTGCAGCCTAGCACCAGCGCAGGCACCCTTGGTGAGAAGGGCCTGTGTTGTTGTCAGGATTGTTTTTGTGCAGGAAGGGGCACCTTCCCACACACAAACAACCCTAAGAAGTGTTTTCCTCTTTGTATGTGCTGCATTCAGCAGCTCCCATAGAATGAGAAACAAAAGAGGAGAAATAAAGATGTTTCTCCTCGTTGCGCCTCACCTATGGAGGCATAAAGATGTGGCGCTTCCCCAGGTTTACTTGATCTTGTAAATCTGGGGCAGCGTCAAAATCCATTGGTGATGCATGGGAAAACCCACTGCAACACCCAAGGAACGCCTCCAGAGAGCAGAGTAAGGCAACTCAGCGATTTGCGCTGCTTTGCCTTAATCCATATCTACTAGGCCATCCAAAGCCACACATAGTGACTTTGTTGGCCTCATAGACAGCGGCGGCCCGTGCAGGTAAGAGCAGTGGGATGATGGGGCCGGGTAAGTGGGGATTTCGACAGAAGGTGATGGGGTAAAATTAATTATTTATTTAATTTCCCCTCGTGTTTGTCTGTCAAATCCACCCCAACCCGACCCGACCCGACGCCACACCGCTCTTACCTCCACGGGCCGCGGCTGCTCATAGATATGATTTTGTCATTTGCATCGCCAGAGCGTCACAAAAGGAAGGATTCGGCGGGCAAGAGGCTCGTAAATATACCCTCCTGTTTGCAACACCTCACCGCATCTACCAGTATCAGTCCACATATGGTCTTGTGACGGTAGGAGACTATATAGCACTGTTACCCATAGAACATTCCAGAACTTAATGCAAGAGTACCGAATTCCTAAAAGGCAACTCCTGGCACACCAAACATAGACTTATTGGGAGTCCGATAGTATCAAGAAATAGACCCACGACCGACACAAATTGACTGACAGACAACAGACAGACCAAAGTTTACCTAGTTACTAGATAGTTATTTTGTATCCGTTTAGCATTAGGTACTCTCAGAAACCAGCAAGGACAGACTATGCTAGATAGGCCATAAATATATAACCTCGACCTCGCTAAACACAACAGACAATTTTGTGTATTTTTTAGAGTTGTTGTGAGAACACTGTTGCTGCATTCATCTATACTACTATTATAAAGGAAGAACTTTGAACCTTTGAGGCGGGTAAACTCGGGAACCACAGCGCCAATCCACACACCCGATACATCGTTGTAATCGTCAGGGTGTGCAGATGGACATAGGCTATATAAACTTAATAAATATACGTTATTTAAAAAATGGACCAAAAAAAAAAGTAGTTCCTTGGAAAAAGCGCCGGCCGCGACGTGCGTGCTGACGTGAGGAGCGCGGGGAGGAGCGGCGACCAGGAGCACGAGGAGGACCGGCGGACATGGCGTGGGGAGGAGCGGTGAGGAGCGGCGGACAGGCGGTAAGGAGCGGCGGACAGGCGGTGAGGAGCGGCGGACAGGCGGTGAGGAGCGGTGGACAGGCGGGGAGGAGCGGCGGATGAGGTAGGTTATTTATTAATTTATTTAGGAGCGGTGAGCGGCAGAAAAATTAAGCAAAAATGCAATCGTGAGCAAGAGGAAGCAAACGGAGCATTACAAAAGTGAGCCAAACGGTGCATTACAGGAGGAAAAAGTTACGTGTGCAGGTTACAAAAGCGTACATCGTGAGCAAGAGGAGGCAAACGGAGCATTACAAAAGTGAGCCAAACGGTGCATTACAGGAGGAAAAAGTTACGTGTGCAGGTTACAAAAGCGTACAAAGTAAACATAGAGGTATAATACTGCATTACAGGAGGAAAAAGTGACGTGTGCAGGTTACAAAAGCATACAAAGTAAACATAGAGGTATAATACTGCAATATATGGAGGAAGGCTCCGGGGGACCCACGGACAACGTCGGGCGGGCGGGGGCCCTGAAGCCTAATTGCTCCCGGACAACGTCGGGACGGGCTGCTAGTGTGTAATAAAATCAATAAATGATCATTCAAAAGGCAAATTGAGACTATTAGTGAAGCACTTACACCTTTCACATAAACAATCCCACTTTCTATCACTATATAGAATTAATTTGTTGTTGTTTAAAAAATATATATCTATAAACATTATTTCCAATATTGAAAAACACCAAAGCCACACTACTGCAGTCAGAGTAATACTTTTAACACCTAAAGAGGAGGTCTGGCCCAGTGTCTACAGCTCCAGGAGTTTGTTAGGTTTGAATCAAGGCCAATCCCCATATGAAGAGGGCTCCGTTGCCCCCTACCTAGATTTAAGCTATATACATATTAAATACCTTCATACAAAAGTACAAAATAGTAGGAAATAAATGTTCAAATGGAAAATCTATTCAGGCATAATGCACCGGTGCTGTGCCTTGTGCTGTACATTCCTTTTCTCATTCACTTTAAATAACTGAAAAAAAGGTTGGAATTCGGAATTAAAAACAAAATGGATTGAGGTTAGTTCTGATTTTGTGTTTTGTGGTAACAAAAATAAGTGTCCAATATCTGGGGGAAACGCTTATTAATGAATGTTCATCACCGTACTAAACGTAAAGTGGAGAAAATTCTGTCTATGGATTCATTCCCTTGTAGATTTAACATATCCTCCAGACATTTGAGGATTAATATTTACGACGTAGGTCCCATGTAAATTTTAACAGATACACTGTCAGAAGTACTGAAATATATCAGTTACGGTGCTGGTAAAAATTCACATCACTGCACCAGATACAACAACCTAAAGAAGGCTGCTTCCTGTTTGCAGGGCCTACTTTTATTTAGTGCAGTGTGCATTGTGCACGCTGCAGGCAGATTTTTCCTGTGTTTCTGCAGAGTAGTGAGCAAATGGAATATTCAGGTCATGGTACTGTACATGTTGTATACATGCAACAGACGATGTTTGGGGCATGACCTTTGCCCAGGTATGTAGTAGCATGCAATATGTCCGGGTGTGCTTGTTACACATAGGGCGTTGAAGCAGGCCATTCTCTATCACTAATGGCACAATCAAACACATCACTGATGAGATCATGTGCCATCGACCCAGGGCTTAATTTGTAAAAAGAAATAGTGCTGGGGCCAGGGCCAGGGAGGGGGGGGGGGGGGGGGGGTTAGGGGTGCGACCGAGCTCTTTGCCAGGGCCTGTTTTCGGCCGATTTTGTTACAGGGCCGATTTTGTAAAAACGGCCCTGTAACAAAAACGGCCCCCAGGGGCCCAAAACCGGCCCCCAACCTTGCAGCCCACCGGGGGATTGCCCGGTGTCCGCAATGGCCAGTCCGGCCCTGGCTGGGGCCCTCGTCAAGAGGCCACTGCAGCTTGCAATACACATTGCAGCTATACGTGCAGCCAGTGACAGAATCAACACAACTACTAATCAACACATCTTTAACTCAAGCCTGCACTGGAGCAGTGCACTGGTGAAAGGCAGATCATTTGTTTGAGGCTGCTGATCGGAATTTTACTCAGGCAGCATATCCAGCCTCAGACCCTTTCCATTTGAATTTGAGAAACCTGCAATGCGGAGTAAAAATGGGGACTGTCAGTTAGGTGTCCTTGAGGTCTAGACGCTCTAACCATTCGTCCTGGAGCAGAAAGTACCAGAGGAGATGGATCTCTTACATCTTCAAATGGCGGTAAACCAGCCATTCATTGAAGGATGTGAGGTTGATCACTGGACCAAAGCCCTTGTCTTTTTTCGCCACCTGAAACAGATTGCTATGGAAGCTTCTGGGGCTGAGAGCGGATACCCATATCTCGCCCTTGGCCAGTAGGCCTTGTACCTCTTGATCGATCAGAAATGAGTCCTGTGTGAAAAATACAGTGGGCAGTGCTTTACTGCCTAGACCAGAGTTCCATAAAACTCTATGTGGTATCATTGCACAGTCTCCAGCACCCATTAATCAACACACCCTACAAGTATGACATTTCAGACTTTTCCAGACCCCAAAGCTACAATGATGGCTTGGGCAGCAGATATTAGTAATTTTTAATCTTCAAGTTTCGGACCTTCCCGTTCGGTCTGTCATCTGCACCATGGGGCTTTACTTCTCAAACCTGCGGTGAAACTTCTCCGGACACTGGACATCAGGTTGATATTCTCCTGATGGATCAATCATGCGATCTTCTGGTGTCTCACCTGGACACCACCATTACCTTGCTCCAGAACTTGGGGTTTGTCATCAAACGGCAAGTCGGATTTGGTTTCCCAGCAGAGCATGGCTTTTCTGGGCTATCGCATAGATTCAGAGCGGCGACCATGAGCTTGCCAGACCAGAAGATAGCCAAGCTCAAGAAGGAGCTGAAGAATGTTCACAGAAGGGACAGGATCTCCCGGTGGCAGTTGACCAGAATTGTTGGGTTGCTATTTTCCTCAATACTAACCATTTTCCTGGGGCCACTCCATTACAGAGCCCTGCAAAGACTAAAGGGGCCCATCTTTGGAGGGGTCTTACATATTCAGAGTTGGTTTCACTGATGCCGGAGGCCAAGACAGAGCTACAGTGGTGGATAAACCACATGGAGGCATTGAATGGGTGGGTGATTTTCGGTCCCGTCCGTACCTAGTGATAGAATCGGATGCCAGGCACTTCGCTTGGGGGGATAGATGTGGCTCGATCTCCATGGGGGGCAAATGAACAGAGGAAGACTTGAGCCTACACATCTATTGTCTCGCATTACTAGCAGGGTTGTTTGCTATACGGACCCTCATAAGGGACAGGGTATCGTGGAGTGTACTCCTGAGAATAGACAACACAATGGTAGTGCAATATATCAACCGGCTGGGCAGGACCCACTCACAAGCTTGGCAAGTAGCCAAGGACTTTTGGAACTACTGCCTCCAACGGCAAATTTCTGTGACAGCGGAGTACCTTCGGGATCTCTGAACTCAGTCGTGGACTGGAACTCCAGCTACCTTAAGGATGTCAACGATTGGATGCTCAACCTAAGGATCTTTCAGGCTAAGATGATGCAATGGTGCCCTTGCTAGGTGGACTTATTTGCTTCCAGATGGAACACACTGCTTCCCTGTTACATCAGGTGGAGACCGGATCTGGGAGCCGGGGTGGTGGACGCCTTTCTCCAGGACTGGTTGATGGATCAAGCTTACACCTTTCCACCCTTTCTCCTGATTCAGAGAGTGGCGCCTCAAGTCAGTGGACGTCTCTGGTACTGATAACACCAGTATGGAGATCACAAGCATGGTTACCATCTCTCCTGGAGCTGGTGTGGGCCATTCCTGTGATCCTGCCATCGTTTCCCAAGATTCTGGCAGGTCCCCTGGGCCATCCACATCCTTTGGTTCTTCAGGGCAATCTTTATCTTATGGTGTGGAGGATTTCAGGCAATGTTGCAAAGATGTCAGGCTTTTGCAGGGAGCTGAATTCCTCATCCAACAGCGTGGGCTCCAGGAACTACCAAGAGGTACAGATGGGCATGGAGGAGATGGGCTTGATGGGCTCGTTGGCGTGTGGAGAGACACCTGGATTCCATGGACACCAGTGTTACTGACATTTTGAATTTCCTGATGGAGCTTGTTGAGGAGGGGCTGGCATAATGTATCATTAACTCATTCAGGTAAGCTATTTCAGCGGGGCATGTGCCAGTGAATAATATTCCAGTGGGTGAACATCCTTGGGTAAGTAAGCTTCTCAAAGGCATCAGGGTATCTCGACCCCCCAAAGCCTCGGTACTCGGGCCACTGGGAAGTCAATCTGGTCTTACACCTGTTATCCTCCTGGCAAGACAACCAGTACCTTTCTAGTAAGGAGATCTCAGCAAAGCTGACTATGCTACTCTGTCTTATATCTTTTACGAAAGCTTCAGATGTGTGAGCCTTAGATCTGTCAGCCTGGATCTTTACCCCGGAGGTGGTTACCGTCACCATTTCCAGGAGGGCAAAGATGAGTACCAGGTTGGTATCTTATCCAGCTTTTCCAGAGGCCCCCAATTTGTGTGTAGTCAAGTGCCTGAATGCATATGAGGACATGACAATGAAGGCGCGACTACAGGGGAATGGCAACTGTTGATTGCTATCAAGAAACTATTCGAAGCGGTGTCCTCTCCAACCATTGCCGGTGTGTAAGATGGGTCATGGATGAGGCTGGCATCGATACCACTGCTTTGAGGCTCACTCAACTAGGGGGGCTTTCGCTTCCAAGGCTGTCCAGGTAGGTGGCAGGCTTGAGGATATCATGAATGTGGCAGATTAGTCCTCAGACTCCACTTTCAAAAGGTTCTATTTTTAACCGATCTATGACACGGCCGCATTGGTGGTCAGTAAGCTTTAAACATGTATAAACCTTGTCTCCGGTCCTGACATAGAATGAAAAATTTCCTATTTAACATGAAGGAAATGTCAATTCTATTAATGATGTGGAGGCGAGGATTACGCCCCCTTCCTCCCCCCATAGCATGTTATCTCTCAGCTATCCCACCCTGGAGGAGTTACAGGGATATCTATATATTGTTGGACAGGCCCCATGAAGGGCTCGCTCCCTCCCCGCATGACAGGGCCCTGGTACCGGCCCTCCAGGTGCTACCCGCAGAAGCAACCCGCAACCCGTCCCCCATGGGACGTCTGCTCCCGGGAATCCCTGTGCCCCTGGCCTGGGCCACTGTCAGCACCCTTGCCCGGGCCAGCCGCCATCTTGGACACTGCGCCACGAGGCCGCGTGGCCTCAGCTCGACCCCAACCCCGGGCCTGGCCAGGCCCCGACATCCCGGCACCACCATCCACCCAGGAGGTGAACGGACCACTTGGCAGGCCAATGGGAGTAAGAAGTGTCGATGGCTCTCTCCCGCCAGGTGCCGATCACCCCCAGCCTCCCCGGGCGCTGGCTCCACCCCCCTGCTGGGTGTCTGGACTCCCTCATCCCGACCTCCAAGAGCGAGGGTCCGGACATCAAAGAGCGCCAGACCTATAACTGAGGCAGCCCCAGAACAGGAAGGCAGTTGTATCCTGGAGTCGAGAGACACCGTGAAGAACTCATCCTTGACAGACTGCTGGCGCTGCCGCAGCCCTGCCTTGTGAACTATCGTCCTGCCTGCTGGCGCTGCCGCGGCCTTCTGCAATCTTCATCCTCGTGGGACCTGCTGGCGCTGCCGCGGCCCGTTGTAACCGTCATCCTCGTGGGACCTGCTGGCGCTGCCGCGGCCCGTTGTAACCGTCATCCTCGTTGGGACCTGCTGGCACTGCCGCGGCCCGTTGCCACCTACGACCTCTTCGGGACCTGCTGGCGCTGCCGCGGTCTGGCCCGTCCGAACGCCGAGCTCGAGGATTGTGAGCTACCACCGTTTCACCTCAGTACCTGTAGGTACCAAGACTGTCCCGCTACCCCCTTTCCCTAATAGAGACTAGAATTGAGAGGATCATCGTGTCCTGATCTCCTTGTATCGTACCACCTTACTCAAAGAATTGCCTATAAAAGGTGTTAAGCTGAGCTTCGTGTGGTGTCCATCTGTGGGGGGGAAGTTACTTGTCTGTACGATCGCTGGAGACGGCCCTCACCGGAGGCCTCTCCCCTTGTGCTCGGCCGACCCTTCAGGTCCCCGTCTAACATTGGTGGCCAGCGGCGGGATCCGAACCTACGCGTACCGTACAGATAGTAACTCACCCTACGACTAATCCACAATGACGACCAAAGAGAGCGGATCTGCAGAGAAGTTCCAGATGGAAAAGCTGGAAGAATACAGCCACCGAGAGCTAAAACAATTTTGCATGGACTTAGGCATTGCTACCACCGGACTAAGCACAAAAGAAGACTTCAGAAACGCCCTAGAGGCCTGGACAGAGACGAATACCGCCACACCCCGGGACCTCGAAGCCCCGGAAATCAACACCACCCTGACGGAAGAACGGAGAACAGGTCCCTCCCGAGAAGAGATCCAGGAGCGGGAAAAAAATAGACTACACGAGTTAGAATTGGCACGGCTCAAATTAGACGGAGAATTGAAGCTGGCGGAACAAAAAATAAACTTAGAACACTTACGGCTCAGAGAAGAGCGAGAGGAAAAACAGAGACAGAGGGATCTCGAAGAAAAAAGACTGGCATACGAACACGAGTGCAAACTAGCAGAGATAGAAATACGCAAACTGAACAAAAACCTAGGGGTGCCCGAGCCACCGCGCTCCCCGGGTACTACCGAACAGAAGGTCCACATCCCCAAGGATGTGGTCCGAGAATACCACCGGAACGACGACATACAGCAGTGGTTCAAGGCCTACGAGATCGCCATGACGGCCCACCGGATCGCTCGAAGTGACTGGGGAGCCGGGCTATGGGGAAGATTCGTCAATGAGGGCCGTGATGCCCTGCTGCAGCTTCCGGACCATCAAATGACGTCCTATGACCACATGAAGGCCGCCCTCCTCAGTCGATATGGGCTTACGCCCGAAATGTACCGCCAGAGGTTCCGCAACTGCACCCGGATCCCAGGTACAACTTGGTTGGAATACGTAAACTATTTCAGCCGAGCCTTCGAGGGGTGGATCAAGGGTAGCAACGTAACCACCTACGAACAACTCTTCAATCTCATTGTGTGGGAGCACCTCTCCAACAACTGTTTCGTCGAGCTCAGGCAGCACCTCCTCGACAGTAAATTGACTGAACCACGGCAGCTCGCCACCGAGGCTGACCGGTGGGAGAGCACCCGAGTGGCCCGGAGTGGGCCGAATGAGCAGAACAGGACCAACCAAGGTCATCATCGTCCCCGAGGAGGAGGAGGAGGACAGGGCCGGGGCAGAGACGCTGTCCCGGCCACTCCCGCTAACACCACCCCGCCCCCAGCCGGCCGGGGAAACCCCCCGATGCGCCCGGGGTTCCGAGCCAACGTTACGTGTCACCGATGCCAGCGAGTCGGCCACTATGCCAGTGACCCGACCTGCCCGAAGAACCAGACTCCCGGGCCCCGCCAGGTGGCGGCCGCCGCCCTAGGAGAAGAACAAGTCTCCGAAGACCCTGAAGCATACGAGTCGGAGCAGTTCGAGTGGGAACCTGCCGCCATGACCCTGGCCTGCCTAGGGGGAAGAGACATGGTCCCGCGGACTCCCCTGCCAGCCAACACTCGGAAGTACAGCCAATGGGTGAGCATAAATGGGCGCAAGGTCGAAGCCCTGCGTGACACCGGGGCCAGTGTGACGGCCGTCCGTTGTCACCTGGTGACCCCAGAACAAATCCTGCCAAACGTTCTTTGCCCCGTCCGATCGGCAGACAATTCGGAGAGCCTGTGTCGGATGGCCTGCACCCTTCGAATGGGGAGGAGTGTCCGGCATGCTAAAAGTAACTGTCCGCGACGATGCCCCCGTGGACTGCCTCCTGGGGAACGATCTCGAGAGCTCCCCGTGGGCAGCTGTTGAAAGAAGAGAGCATCTGGGGATGTTGGGTCTCCCGGACTGGGCGTGCGTGACCACCCGGTCCATGGCCACCCGCACCATCCCTAGACCGGAAGAACCCGAGTGGTCAGCACCTCCTCCCCCGATCGCTCCAGAAGAAGACTCCATCCATACCGACCACCCGGAACCAACCCCAGAAGGGTCCGCGCAGCCCCACGAACTTCCCGACCTGGCTCAGTGGCGTCAAGAAGGGGGGCCCACCCAAGAACAATTCCGGCAGGAGCAAAAGACCTGTCCCTCCCTCGAGGGGTTGCGACAGCAAGCGCTCGCCCAGGGCCAAGGAGACACCACCGGGGCCCACTGGGTTTATTGGGACAATGATCTCTTGTACAGCGAGCAGAGAATCGCAGAACTGGGGGCCGGGCGAGTGCTGGTGGTGCCCCTCCACTTCAGAGACTTCCTGTTGAACCTGGCCCATGATGTCCCCCTGGCTGGGCACCTGGGGCAAGACAAGACCTACCACGTGGTGACTCACTTTTTTTGGCCCAAAATGAGAAATGACGTCTCCAACCACTGCCGGTCCTGCCCGACCTGCCAGGCCAGCGGGAAGAGCGGCCGCAAACTCAAGGCACCCCTACAACCATTCCCCGTGGTGACCACCCCGTTCGAAAGGGTGGGAATAGACATTGTGGGGCCCCTGGACCCCAGAACAGCACAAGGGCATCGCTTCATCCTGGTCCTGGTGGACCACGCCACCCGCTATCCTGAGGCGGTCCCCCTTCGTACTGTAACAGCCCCAGTAGTGGGTCGAGCCTTGATGGGGATCTTTTCTCGAGTGGGCTTCCCCCGGGAAGTCGTCAGCAACAGGGGTACGAACTTCATTTCAAAGTATATGAAATCCCTCTGGCAGCAGTGCGGGGTCACTTACCGATTCACAACCCCCTACCACCCCCAGGGAAACGGACTGGTTGAGCGGTTCAACCGCACTCTCAAGGGGATGATCATGGGGCTAGAAGAACCCCTACGCCGCCAGTGGGACGTGCTACTACCATGCCTCCTCTTCGCCTACCGAGAAGTCCCCCAGAAGTCCCTCGGCTTCAGCCCCTTCGAACTCCTGTACGGACACCCCGTTCGCGGGCCTCTCAGCCTAGTGAAGGAGGAATGGGAAATGGCCCCCCTAAAAACCCCTCCAGACGTCTACAAGTACCTCCTGACCCTCCGCAATCAGACCCAGCGATTCAGGGAGATCGCCAAAGCCAATCTTGAGGCCAGTCAAGAGGACATGAAGAAGTGGTACGATCAACAGGCCTCCTCCATCGAGTTTGAACCGGGTCAGCAGGTATGGGTGATGTCCCCCATCGAACCGTGTGCCTTGCAGGACAAATGGACGGGGCCCTTCAAGGTGATCGAGCGCAAGAGCCCCGTCACCTATCTCATCGACCTGGAGTCCCCCCGGAACCCCCTCCGGGTTCTCCACGCCAACAGACTCAAACCACACTTCGCGCGCTCAGAGCTCAGCCTGCTGATGGCTACCGACAGTGGCGCAGAAGGAGACTCCGAGCCCCTCCCTGACCTACTGAGGACCCGTGAAAGAGATGGTTCGGTGGACGGGGTCCGACTCTCCGAGGCCCTGACCCCGGAGCAGCGTCAAGATTGTCGGACCCTCCTGCTGCCGTTCGCATACCTGTTTTCTCTCACACCCGGAGTCACCTCCTGGTGCCTGCACGACGTGGACACTGGGGACAGTCCTCCTGTCCGACACCGGGCGTACCGAGTACCGGATCGGGTACGTACCTGCATCCAAGAGGAAGTCTCCAAGATGCTCGCCCTCGGAGTCATCGAACCTTCGGACAGTCCCTGGGCCAGCCCGGTCGTACTGGTCCCCAAGGCCGCGGCCCCGGGCACCACACCGGAGCTCCGATTCTGCATCGACTACCGGGGTCTGAACGCGGTCACCCGAACCGACGCTCACCCTATCCCCCGAGCAGATGAACTAGTCGACCGCATGGGGGCAGCCCGCTACCTGAGCATCTTCGACCTGACAGCGGGCTACTGGCAGATCGGCCTCACCCCCAGGGCCCAAGAACGTTCCGCTTTCTCCACCCCGGATGGGCACTACCATTTCAGAGTGATGCCATTCGGCATGAAAAACGCTCCAGCCACTTTTCAAAGACTGGTGAACCAGGTATTGGCGGGCCTCGAAGAATTCAGCGCCGCCTACCTGGACGACATCGCGGTATACAGCCGCCACTGGACAGACCACCTCCTCCACCCCCGAGAGGTCCTGCAGGCCCTCCAACAGGCCGGCCTCACAATAAAGGCCAGCAAGTGCCAAATCGGCCAGGGGTCCGTGACCTACCTCGGACACCAAGTGGGGAGCGGTCTGGTGGCCCCCCTTCAACTCAAGGTAGCTGCCATTCAGTCCTGGCAATCCCCCGAAACACAAACCGAGGTCCGAGCCTTTCTGGGGCTCACCGGATACTACCGGCGGTTCGTGAAGGACTATGGCAGCATTGTGGGGCCCCTCACGGAGCTCACGTCTAAGAACCACCCAAAAAGAGTCAACTGGACTCCCGACTGTCAAGCGGCCTTCGAGAAGCTGAAGGCCGCCATGTGCACCGCTCCTGTGCTCCAGGCCCCCGACTACAGCCGCGAGTTCATCGTTCAGACTGATGCCTCCGACCATGGTATTGGGGCCGTCCTCTCCCAACTGAACCCCGAGGGAGTCGACCAACCAGTGGCCTTCATCAGCAGACGCCTACTGCCCCGAGAGCAGCGCTGGAGCACTATTGAGCGGGAGGCCTTCGCCGTAGTGTGGGCCCTCAAGAAGCTCCGGCCTTACCTCTTCGGAACCCACTTCCGGGTACAAACAGATCATCGGTCCCTGCAATGGCTAATGCAAATGCGGGGGGAGAATCCCAAACTATTGCGGTGGTCCATCTCCCTGCAGGGGATGAACTTCACCGTAGAACATCGCCCTGGTCAAGACCACGCCAACGCGGACGGCCTGTCCCGCTTTTTCCGCCTCGACGAGGAAAGTCCCCAAGAGGATGGGTGACTCTCCCCGCCTTCAGCTGGGGGGGACGCATGTTGGACAGGCCCCATGAAGGGCTCGCTCCCTCCCCGCATGACAGGGCCCTGGTACCGGCCCTCCAGGTGCTACCCGCAGAAGCAACCCGCAACCCGTCCCCCATGGGACGTCTGTTCCCGGGAATCCCTGTGCCCCTGGCCTGGGCCACCGTCAGCACCCTTGCCCGGGCCAGCCGCCATCTTGGACACTGCGCCACGAGGCCGCGTGGCCTCAGCTCGACCCCAACCCCGGGCCTGGCCAGGCCCCGACATCCCGGCACCACCATCCACCCAGGAGGTGAACGGACCACTTGGCAGGCCAATGGGAGTAAGAAGTGTCGATGGCTCTCTCCCGCCAGGTGCCGATCACCCCCAGCCTCCCCGGGCGCTGGCTCCACCCCCCTGCTGGGTGTCTGGACTCCCTCATCCCGGACCTCCCGACCTCCAAGAGCGAGGGTCCGGACATCAAAGAGCGCCAGACCTATAACTGAGGCAGCCCCAGAACAGGAAGGCAGTTGTATCCTGGAGTCGAGAGACACCGTGAAGAACTCATCCTTGACGGACTGCTGGCGCTGCCGCAGCCCTGCCTTGTGAACTATCGTCCTGCCTGCTGGCGCTGCCGCGGCCTTCTGCAATCTTCATCCTCGTGGGACCTGCTGGCGCTGCCGCGGCCCGTTGTAACCGTCATCCTCGTGGGACCTGCTGGCGCTGCCGCGGCCCGTTGTAACCGTCATCCTCGTTGGGACCTGCTGGCACTGCCGCGGCCCGTTGCCACCTACGACCTCTTCGGGACCTGCTGGCGCTGCCGCGGTCTGGCCCGTCCGAACGCCGAGCTCGAGGATTGTGAGCTACCACCGTTTCACCTCAGTACCTGTAGGTACCAAGACTGTCCCGCTACCCCCTTTCCCTAATAGAGACTAGAATTGAGAGGATCATCGTGTCCTGATCTCCTTGTATCGTACCACCTTACTCAAAGAATTGCCTATAAAAGGTGTTAAGCTGAGCTTCGTGTGGTGTCCATCTGTGGGGGGGAAGTTACTTGTCTGTACGATCGCTGGAGACGGCCCTCACCGGAGGCCTCTCCCCTTGTGCTCGGCCGACCCTCCAGGTCCCCGTCTAACATATATTAATAACTTGAGAAAGGGAGATGGATACTGAGATAACAGGAAAGTAATGTGGACTTTACTCAAAGACTAACTGTATTTCTGTATTGTTGTTTAGATGCTATTTTCTTCACATTGCAAGGTATGTATTTTTTGTGAGGTGATCTTGTACGGACGGCAGAGCTTGTTCTGAATGTTAGAGACTAGAGTTAGTGGTTGGAAATGTCATTCATGTGATTTATTAAAGGTTGATAAAGATATGACTTTAAATGTCTTTAACCGGGAATTATTATGTTCAGTTGACAGTGCCCGAATGGTCTTCACATTCTTTTAGGTTCTTATTCAAAGGCGGATTGAAGTCCAGTGTGCTTAACTTCCTACAGTGAAGAAGAGGAAGGTCTATTACGTGGTTTATGTTTGTGACTCAAGGGCTTATGGTTGTCCTGGTAACTTCCTGTGGTCCATCAGAGTTGCAGTGCTGTGTAGTCATGTTTTTTACTTTTGAACTTTGAACCTACTTTTTAATAAACGTGATGAAAGTAATGCCTAATCCTTGCCTCCGTGTCCTTGATAGAATTGACATTTTCCTTCATGTTAACCAGGAATTTTTTTTGTACACGCCCAATCTGTATTAGAGAAGGGGCTGCGGCTCCTTCTCTAATAACGAAGTGTCCTGGGGGTGCAAAAGTAGTTGCAAACTCCTGTTGTGCAACCATAATACAGCCCTTGTCGTTAGTAGCCATCGAATCACCCAACCACTAGCCTACTTTACAGCGCCCTTCCTATCCTGCCTGCTAATATATCATTCCAAATGAAACACAAGTTCCCGTATTTTGGGCTGTTCTTTATTTTCGGTGTTCTTGCTTAGGGACATCTAGGGCCCGATGTAGGTAGCCCTTTACCGATCGGAATCGGCCGAAAATACCGATTTTCAGCCGTTTCCGATCGGTAAAGGGCTATCGAGATGTAGGGGCACATTTTCGGTAATTTTACCGAATCGTTATCATTTCCGAATCGGTAAAGTTACCCAATCGGTAATATTTACCGATTCGGTAATGATGACGATTCGGTAGAACTACCGAAAATGCAATGTAGGTAGCCAATGTTCCATCAGCACATGGCCTACAGAATCGGTATTTTACCATGGAATACAAATCCATGGTAAAAAACCGATTCCTGTGTACATGCACATCTGTGCATGTACACATGTGCCATGTGACAGACAGACGTGCCCTTAGGGCATGTCTGTGTGCCACATTGCACACATGCCCGTTTTGGGGGTGCTAGAGGGTGTCAAAGTGACTGTTGGACAGGCCCCATGAAGGGCTCGCTCCCTCCCCGCAGGACAGGGCCCGGGTCCCGGCCTTCCAGGTACTACCCACAGAACAAACCCGCAACCCGTCCCCCGTGGGACGCCTGCTCCCGGATGCCCCTGTGTCACGGGCCCGGGCCACCGTCAGCACCATTGCCCGGCCCAGCCGCCATCTTGGACACGGCACCACGCGGCCGCGCGGCCTCAGCCCGACCCCGACCCTGGGCCTGGCCAGGCCCCGACATCCCGGCACCACCATCCACCCAGGAGGTGAACGGACCACTTGGCAGGTCAATGGGAGTAAGAAGTGTCGATGGCTCTCCCCCGCCAGGTGCCGATCACCCCCAGCCTCCTCGGGCGCTGGCTCCACCCCCCTGCTGGGTGTCTGGACTCCCTCATCCCAGACCTCCCGACCTCCAAGAGCGAGGGTCCGGACATCAAAGGGCGCCAGACCTATAACTAAGGCAGCCCCAGGACAGGAAGGCAGTTGTATCCCGGAGTCGAGAGACACCGCGACGAACTCATCCTTGACGGACTGCTGGCGCTGCCACAGCCCTGCCTTGTGAACTATTGTCCTGCCTGCTGGCGCTGCCGCGGCCCTCTGCAACCTTCATCCCCGTGGGACCTGCTGGCGCTGCCGCGGCCCTCTGCAACCTTCATCCTCGTGGGACCTGCTGGCGCTGCCGCGGCCCGTTGTAACCTTCATCCTCGTTGGGACCTGCTGGCGCTGCCGCGGCCCGTTGCCACCTACGACCTCTTCGGGACCTGCTGGCGCTGCCGCGGTCTGACCCGTCCGAACACCGAGCTCGAGGATTGTGAGCTACCACCGTTACCCCTCAGTACCTGTGGGTACCAAGACTGTCCCGCTACCCCCTTCCCCTACTAGAGACTAGAATTGAGAGGACCATCGTGTCCTGATCGCCTTGTATCGTACCACCCTACTCCAAGAATTGCCTATAAAAGGTGTTACCCTGATCTTCGTGTGGTGTCCATCTGTGGGGGGGAAGTTACCTGTCTGTGCGATCGCTAGAGACGGTCCTCACTGGAGGCCTCTCCCTTGTGCTCGGCCGACCCTCCAGGTCCCCGTCTAACAGTGACACCCCCTGCACCCTTGTGAATTCTTTAATTACCGATTCGGTAAATACCGAATCGGTAATGCCTAATCATTCCTATGGGCTTCAAAGCCCATAGGAATGAATGGGCATTACCGATTCGGTATTTACCGAATCGGTAATTAAAGAATTGTTAAGGATTCGGTAACGAATCCAGATGTTGGGACCTACATCCCATTTACCGATTTTTGAATACCGATTCGGTAGGATTCGGTATTTCAAAATCGGTAAATGGGATTTACCTACATCGGGCCCCTAATACCTTGATAAAGTAATTATTGATGAAACACGTGCTGGCTGAACAGATTTTGTTTTACCTTATTGTGCTTGATTCAACTTAGAATAATACATTGACTGTACATTATTACTAATAACTGGGACTTTTATATTTTTTAAACTGATTGTGTTACAAGCTATATTTGGTTATTGTAAAACCTGTTTGGTAGCCGTTACCCCCTTCTTTTTTTGGGGGGTGAGCTATTCACTGCATTTGTGTTCTTTTATACTCCGGGGCACTGTGGGTTAGCATCCTGATGAGTCCAGTGTGAAATAGTGACATCATCAGTGATGCCATTTAAGATGTCATTAGTGATATGGTCAAAGATGTCAGTTAACATGACATCTCTGAGG
This sequence comes from Lissotriton helveticus, assembly GCF_964261635.1. Taxonomy (NCBI): domain Eukaryota; kingdom Metazoa; phylum Chordata; class Amphibia; order Caudata; family Salamandridae; genus Lissotriton; species Lissotriton helveticus. The sequence goes on along the minus strand of NC_136072.1, from coordinate 367,223,218 downwards.
TCATGACCGGCGAATGACGGAAGCACATGTTAAGTTACCAAAGCCTAATTGGTGAATTTCTGTTTTTTTTTTCTTTAACAACTATAATTTCACATCCACTGTGTTTTTTTCAGTTAATTTCTGAGACTTTTTAAAATGTGATGGGTTTACCTTATCTGAAGTTTGGAATCCATGGTGAGCTGGCTGTTTCTGCGAGTTGGGTACATCGAAGGACAACAACCCGAAGAGAGAGTAGAGAAACACATACTAGAGAGAGAAAGGGAACAGAAAGAGAGGAAAGACTAGAATTTGAGCCAGGACTGGTGTTTCAGTTCTCTCAGGAGGAGGTGAGGAGGGCAGCAAGAGAAAAGAGAGCCCTGAACAGGTCGGGTGGAGCTAGAAGGAGATGCTGGCCTGAAGGTCTGTATCCCACCCTCTCAGAAGCAGGAAACAGCCAACTTCGTCACTGCGGAAGAAAGATGGACAAGGGAAGTAAAAACTCCCTCTTCCAGTAGGGGAATATTCTTTTTAAATTTAGGTCCATGGAAAGTCTACAAACCTTGGTTGGACGACTTAACTTTTTAGCTCTTTCAACCCATTTCTTTAAAACTGATTTCTTAAAAACTACTGCACAGATTTCTCTAAACCATAGAAAGGCACTCCTTGAGTAAATGATTAGTTTTGTGCCACGTTTGGTGTTTTTCTGTTCAGTTTTGCTTGGATTCCACCACCTTTATTTTCCAACCCTGTCCTTTAAAAATCAGCACAAAGCATGACATGCTAAATCAAGGGGGAACAAAACATGAGAGAATCCAGCAGAAGAGAACACCGATAAGCCAGAGGAGTGGTCTGAGGACTGGTGGTTCCTGCCCGACACTGGTGAAGATTATAGTCCAACCACAGATCTGGATGGCTGCAGCAGAACCAGGTCCGTGCTGGAAATGGAACCCATAGGATTTTAAAACAAGAGACAATTCGGGGACAAAAAGGAGGGTGGGTTCAAGTGACCATGTCTGAACTGGGGTGGCTTGGTGAGCAAAATAACGATGGATTAAACCCAGATCTGTGACTGGGGGTGAATGTTTTGCCATTGTGCAACATTCCGTCCATCATCTTGTTTGTTTTTCAAGTGAAGGAATCCTTGTCCTCCGGATATTACTGAAGTTGGGAAATTAAAGAGATTATCCCCTATCCTTGATCCTTAGAAGGACACAAGTTTGTTAAACACATCCTGAACTGACATATTTGACAGTGATCTCTTTTGTGATAAATGAGAAAACGAATGCTTGGTGAAACAAAATATTTGCCTTGGATCACACCAATTGGTAGAGGGGAAAACCAGGAATAATATGAGGTTTTCGTGGTTTCACATTGAGCAGTTGAACAACTAAATGGGATCTATTCCTATTTCCTTTTTTGAGATTAAAGGTTAAAGTTATGTTTTTAATTCTTCCCACATGAGGTTAGAGTGTGGGTGGCAGACAGAAGCCATACAAAAGCTTGCTTCATTGTAGCTCAAGGGGCCGGGAGTACCTTGAGTTGATCCAGAGCCAGCCATCTAGCCTGAGCATTACTTGAGCTTTCAGTGGCTTGCCCACCTCTTGTAGGAAGGGTCTTGCACTCAAGAGAGGCAAAGTCTCAATTGGATCATGATACCCCTCCCTCAACAATGGTAAAAAATACTAATTTAAATTTTGCTCTTCTGTGGTAATTTGACATTTAGAAATATTAATTAATGTGTGATTGTGCATTTAAATAATTCAATGCCATGGCATAAATATTTAGATATATATCTAGATTACAGAGTGGCAGGCACCACTATGTAGATAGGGTTTAATCACACTTCCAATTGAAAAGGATTGTTTTGATTTGGCTATAACATTTGACCCCTTGGACAGATTTGCACCGAATCTGGCAAACACTTGGCATGGTAAACTAAGGTCCAGAAGGCTCATTTTGTTGCAGGTTTGCAAAGTGGAAAAAGTTAAGGGCGGGTGGGAGATGAAAAATGATGTATTTTCCCATTTAAGTTCCAATAGGAAATATTGCTCTCACCTACAACCCAAACAGCTAATCTAAGTTACACAAAACATGGCATGATGGCAGACCCTTACTCGGAAAGCATACTTTTATTGGTTTCTTGTAATTTCAGTAGTTTCAGAGATATAGGGGTTTTAAAAGTTGCTGATTGAGGCATAAAGGTTTAAAGCCTTTACATATATGTGTCAAATGGGATTTGCAATCCTTCAGGAGTTCCAAAATTCAAACAACCTTACATGCCTGACCTTTTAGCATCAAACGTATTGCCATAATCATGGTCAGACATTCTGTAGAATCAAAACAGTTGCCATGGTCCACATTGTTGAAGCTTACTCGACCAGAATGAATCTTTTTTTTTTTTTTTATTATTATTATTTTTTTATTTATGTTTTTGTCCTCATTCACCTTCAACCCTCTTGATGGAACCAACCGCCTGTTCGTAACCTTACTGATTGGGCTAAGGAGTCTTTCGCATTCTTATATAGACTTGTTACCTCAGCCTGCAAGGGTACATTTTGTAGGTCGGGAGGATGCTTTCCCTGCCGTTTAAGGGGGGTGAGGTTGGGTTTACTCCAACTAGGGCTTAGACAAACCTGATGGACTATATCGATAGCCTGGGAGCTTAAAGTAGTTCACGGAGTATCCAAAAGGCATAATCATTGGACCCGAAAAAAAACCTATAAAAAAAAATACCGGCACTCTACTTCCATGGAATCAACAGGTCTCAGTATGCGATTTTTTTCTTACTGCATAGTCCAGTCATCTCCATCTTGGTTAACCAATCTGAGTGCTTTGGTGTAGCTCGATCTATCCAATACTTGCAGATTTGTCTCCTGGCCATTAAAACTGCGTAGAATAACAAAGATCTATCAGGTCCTACGATGTTACTATTAAGGCCAAAGATTATTAGGGGCAGGTCTATATGGATTGGTACTTTCAAGATGCTCTCAAGGGTCTTCCGCACATTTTCCCAAAAGGACGAGATGGAGGGACAGTCCTTAAACATATGTATTAAGACACAATGGTTCAGCACCCCACACAGTACACAGTAACAATAGTAATCAAATCAATAATATGAAGGAATCAATTCAGTAGGCCTTAAGGTTTTCTTTCTTGCTTTTATTCAAAATCTTCATACAAAGCGTAGCCAACGCGTTTCGTCCGAAGGACTTCTTCAGGGCGAACGATATTGGGAATATGTCACCAGTTTTTTGTTCCAAAACTTCTTTTGATGCGGAACTTCGAATATAATGTGGCAATAGTAGCCTTTTCCTAAAAGAAACTAGCCAATTCTTCACAATAGATGTTCATTTAAGTGGGTAAGTCATCAGAACTGTGCCATTATTCACAATCCATTCCTGTGGTGTCTGTAATCACCTTGAGTATTCACGGCGTGTTCGGTCTCCCTCGGTCACGGCCTCGAGTTTGTGGTTCGAAAACGTTAAGGCCTACTGAATTGATTCCTTCATATTATTGATTTGATTACTATTGTTACTGTGTACTGTGTGGGGTGCTGAACCATTGTGTCTTATTGCAAAAGCGTTTTTGGGCATTGCCCTTGGAAGTCTAGGGGTATGTGGCTTCAGGTCTCTGGCTCCGACAAAAATAACTAGACCACAAAACATTGGACGAAGTGCAGTCCTTTTTTGCCCTATACCCCTGTTCTAGTATTGTTAAACTTAAACATATGTATGTCTGAAGCTTCTGCCATCCCACACTTGTTACAGACTTTCCCTTTCAAAAATGTTGATAGTCTAAGAGGGGATACATACGCTCTGTGAACAGTTAACAGATGGTTCCACTTAAAGGGTTTTAAATGAATCCTGCCATAAAAGATCACACCGTATATCCATCTGCTTTCCCCATAACTCATCTGCAAGCTTAAAAACCCCATCCACTTCCTCTTCAATTGCTCAATACCACACTGAGACCTCTCTTTTCCCCACGGGTCTCCCAACAAGCTGTTTTTCCAGGTTGCTACCCTTACCAAATGATGTATTCCGACTAAGCTGGGCTAGTACCCAGCTTTTTAGCTGGATATACTTAAATCTAGAGAGACCTGTCCTTACTCTTCTCTTAGATCTTCCCAGGAGACAAAAGTATCTGCATTCATCAGATCTCCCCACACTGTAATCCCAGTGTCTCTCAATGGTGTTGTCAGACTATCCTGGAGGCACCCAGGTGAACCTGGAGAGTCCCATAGTGGCGCTAAATTTGAAAATAGTTAAGCCCCACCTTTTTAGGTTTCGACATGGCGATCTGCGCAAGCAGTTCGCGCAGGTGAAATCTTTTGTTTACCATATTGGCTATTGGAACGTCCCCCACCTCCCATTGGCTAGCTCCATAAATGGAGGCTAGCCATTGGGAGCCGGATCTGTCCGTCAAGGCCGGACCAGATTCGGGGGCGTTCCCGCGATTTTTTCCCTCTCCGCCTCTGCGATGTCGTCATCGCGGCGGTGGGCGGAGCTTCGTTTTTTTTCCTTCTGTGTTTGTTTTGGTCATTCCATGCGAGGAAGCCCAGGTGAGTGCTTGTTTTTTAGTGGTGGAGCACGTGAATTCAGTGTACGTTAGTTAAAAATACATGATGAAGACACAGGCCACGATCTGGCTGTTTGTTGGACAGGCCGCATGGTCGGGCTGCCCCCCCTCCCCGCAGTAGGACCTGGACCCTGGCTCTCCCTGCATCCCCAGCCAGAGTCCCTAAACGACCACCCGAAGTACCCTGCAATCCCTCCACTACAAGACACCAGCCCCGGACCCAGCTGGCCCGGGTCACCATCCACACCACGACATCGAACCGGCCGCCATCTTGGGGCACTGCAGCACGAGGCCGCGTGGCCTCAACCCGACCCTAACCCTGGGCCCGGCCGGCCCCGACATCGGGGCACCAACCTCCCCCCAGGAGGCAGAGTGACCACTTGGCAAATCAATGGGAGAAGGAATCGTCAACGGCTCCCCTCCGCCAGGTGTCGATCACCCCCGGCCGCCCTGGGCGCTGGCTCCACCCCCCTGCTGGGTGTCTGGACTCCCTCATCCCGGACCTCCCGGCCCCCAGGCGCGAGGGTCCGGACATCAAAGGGGACCAGACCTATAACTGGGGCAGTGCCAGACCAGGAAGGCAGTTGTATCCTGGAGTCGAGAGACCCGAGAAGAACTCATCCGTGACTGGCCTGCTGGCGCTGCCGCGGCCCTCTGCCTCGTAAACCCATCTTGGCCTGCTGGCGCTGCCGCGGCCCTCTGCCTCGTGAAACCATCGTCTTGGCCTGCTGGCGCTGCCGCGGCCCTCTGCCTAGTGAAACCATCTTGGCCTGCTGGCGCTGCCGCGGCCCTCTGCCTCGTGAAACCATCGACTTGGCCTGCTGGCGCTGCCGCGGCCCTCTGCCTTGTGAGACTACCATCTTGGCCTGCTGGCGCTGCCGCGGCCCTCTGCCTCGTGAAACCATCGACTTGGCCTGCTGGCGCTGCCGCGGCCCTCTGCCTTGTGAGACTACCATCTTGGCCTGCTGGCGCTGCCGCGGCCCGATCCACAGACCCTCCAGCTCGAGGATTGTGAGCTCGCCCCTTACCACTACCTGTACCGATCCGGTACCAAGACTGTCCCGCTACCCCCTTTCCCTACAGAGACTAGAAGTGAGAGGACCCCCGGGTCCGAGATATCCTGTATCGCTGATATCCTTGCCTTAAGAACCTTATATAAAGCATTGAACTCGACTTGGTGTGGTGCCTGTTTGTGGGGAGGGAGGTAACTTGTCTGTACGATCACCGGAGACGGTCCCCCTCGGGGATCTCTCCCTCAGTATCCGGCCGACCCTCAGGGTCCCCGTCTAACATTGGTGGCCAGCGACGGGATCCGAACCTACGCATAATCGTACAGAAAGTCACCCGACCCACGACACACGACCACCATGACAACAGAGAGCGGAACAACGGAGAAATTCCAGATGGAAAAATTGGAAGACTACAACCACCGAGAACTGAAGCAATATTGCATGGAACTTGGTCTCCCAACCACGGGTCTGAGTACGAAGGAAGACTTCAAACGAGCCCTAGAAGCCTGGGCGGAAACGGGTACGGCCGTACCCCGAACACAAACGACCGAAACGAGCCCCGCACCAACTAAAGAAAGAGCGGGTCTCTCCCTGGAAGAGATCCGAGAAAGAGAAAAAACCAGACTCCACGAATTAGAACTAGCCCGACTTCGCTTGGATGGAGAACTCAAGCTGGCCGAACAAAAAATAACCCTGGAACACTTACGGCTCAAGGAAGAGCGAGAAGACAAGCAAAGACAGAGAGAGCTAGAGGAAAAGAAACTAGAGTACGAACATGAGCGCGATCTCAAAGCACTGGAGATCCAGAAACAGAATAAAGACCTCGGGCTCCCCGAACGACCGACCCCGTCTGCCTCGACCGAACCCAAGGTTCACATCCCCAAAGATGTCATCCGGGAATACCACAAGAACGATGATATACAGCAGTGGTTTAAAGCCTATGAGGTGGCAATGACCTCCCACCGGATTCCCCGAAGCGATTGGGGAGCCGGATTATGGGGGAGGTTTGTCAACGAAGGGCGGGACGCCCTGCTGCAACTCCCGGACCAGCTGATGACCTCCTACGACCACATGAAGGCCGCCCTCCTCACTCGATACGGGCTCACACCTGAGATGTACCGCCAACGGTTCCGCGACTGCAAACGGATTCCGGGTACAACTTGGGTGGAGTACGTGAACTTTTTTAGCCGAGCCTTCGAGGGGTGGATCAAGGGCAACAAAGTAACCACCTACGAACAACTCTTTGACCTTATCGTATGGGAACACCTGTCGAACAACTGCTTCGTGGAGCTCCGGCAACACCTCCTGGACAGTAAGCTAACCGACCCTCGACAACTCGCCGTCGAAGCCGACCGGTGGGAAAGCACCCGAGTTGGCCGGAACGCACCCAGCGAATTATCCAGACCGTATCGCCCCCGAGGGGGAGGAGGGAGTCAGGGTCGGGGGAGAGACCCCGGCCCCTCGTCACCCCCCAGAAACCCCTCGACCCCGGTTGGCCGAGGAAGCCCTGCCGTCCGGGCCGGTTTCCGGGCCAACATTACGTGCCACAGGTGCCAGCGACCCGGCCACTACGCCAGTGATCCCAACTGCCCAAAGAATCCGAACACTACCCCCCGCCAAGTTGCAGCGGCGGCCCTAGGGGAAGAACTAATCCCGGAAGACCAAGAAGAGTACGAGACCGATCCCTCTGAATGGGCGCCCGCCGCCATGGCACTGGTCTGCTTAGGGGAGAGAGACATGATTCCGCGGGCCCCCCTTCCCGCCAACACCCAGAAGTACGGTCAATGGGTCAACATTAATGGCCGCCGGGCGGAAGCCCTCCGCGACACCGGGGCCAGTGTAACGGCGGTCCGACGCCACCTCGTCACTCCCGACCAAATCTTGCCGAACATTCTTTGCCCTGTACGATCAGCCGACAACTCCGAAAGCCTATGCCACATGGCCTGCGTCCCCTTCGAGTGGGGAGGAGTAACAGGGATGTTAAAAGTAACTGTCCGCGATGATGCCCCCGTGGACTGCCTCCTAGGAAACGACCTTGAAAGCTCTCCATGGGCAGCTGTCGAACGGAGGGAGCACCTGGGGATGCTTGGCCTCCCCGAATGGGTCTGCGTCACGACCCGGTCCATGACCGCCCGCGCGGTCCCCAGCCCAGAAGAGCCCGAGTGGCCAGAACCTCCTCCCGCGCTCATCCCAGAGGAGGCCGCCCCAGGAGCCAGTCCATTGACCCAAACCGAAGAAGGATCCGACCAGCTTCGGGACGTCCCTGACCTGGCACAATGGCGGCAGGAGGGAGGCCCCACGCAGGAACAATTCCGGGCCGAACAGAAAACCTGTCCCTCTCTCGAAGGACTCCGGCAGCAAGCCCTGGCCCAGAGCACCGGGGATACCTCGGGGGCCCACTGGATCTACTGGGACCAAGACCTGCTCTACAGCGAGCAGAAAGTGGCGGAACTAGGGGCCAGTCGGGTGCTGGTGGTGCCCCTTCGCTTCCGAGACTTCCTCCTGAACTTAGCCCACGATGTCCCCCTTGCCGGACACCTGGGGCAGGATAAAACCTACGACCGCCTGGTGACCCATTTTTTCTGGCCCCACATGCGAAAGGATGTCACCAACCACTGCAAGGCCTGCCCCACCTGCCAGGCCAGCGGAAAAAGTGGCCGAAAAATCAAAGCACCATTGCAACCCTTTCCTGTCGTCACCACCCCGTTTGAACGAGTGGGAATAGACATTGTGGGGCCCCTCGACCCTCGAACAGCCCAAGGACACCGGTTCATCCTGGTCCTCGTAGACCACGCCACTCGCTATCCCGAGGCCATCCCTCTTCGGACGGTGACGGCCCCCGTGGTGGGCCGGGCCCTGATGGGGATCTTCTCCCGGGTGGGGTTCCCCCGGGAGGTCGTCAGTGACAGGGGCACGAACTTTATCTCCAGATATATGAAGTCTCTTTGGCAACAATGCGGGGTCACCTACAAATTCACGACCCCCTATCACCCGCAGGGAAACGGACTGGTCGAGAGGTTCAACCGCACCCTCAAGGGGATGATTATGGGCCTAGAAGAACCCCTTCGACGCCAGTGGGACGTGCTACTTCCCTGCCTCCTGTTTGCCTATCGGGAGGTCCCGCAGAAGTCCCTCGGCTTCAGCCCATTTGAACTCCTGTACGGGCACCCCGTCCGGGGCCCCCTCAGCCTAGTCAAGGAAGGTTGGGAGCAGCCTCCCCAGAAAACTCCCCCGGACATCTACAGGTACCTCCTGGCTCTCCGCAACCAGACCCGGCAGTTCCGAGACACCGCCAAAGCCAATCTCGAGGCCAGTCAGGAGGACATGAAGAGGTGGTACGATCAGCACGCGTCCTCCATTGAGTTCGAACCGGGACAACAGGTCTGGGTGATGTCCCCGGTTGAACCCTGTGCACTCCAAGACCGATGGTCCGGGCCCTTCAAGGTAATCGAACGCAAAGGGCCCGTCACCTATTTAATCGACATGGAGACTGCCCGGAACCCCCTACGGGTCCTCCATGCCAACAGGCTAAAACCCCATTTTGTGCGATCCGAGCTCAGCCTCCTGATGGCTACCGATAATGGGACAGAAGAAGACTCCGAACCCCTTCCGGACTTACTGAGGGCCTTCGAGCAGGATGGCTCAGTGGAAGGGGTCCAGCTCTCCGAGGCCCTGTCCCCGGAGCAACGCCAAGACTGCCAAACGCTCCTGAGGCGGTTCGCCTCCCTGTTCTCCCTCACCCCCGGAGTCACCCCCTGGTGCCTCCACGATGTGGACACCGGGGACAGCCCTCCTATCCGACACCGGGCATACCGCGTACCAGACCGGGTACGAGCCTGCATCCAGACCGAGGTGTCCAAAATGCTGACCCTGGGAGTGATCGAACCCTCAGACAGCCCCTGGGCAAGCCCAGTCGTCCTGGTTCCCAAGGCGGCCGCCCCGGGCGTTGCCCCTGAGCTCCGGTTCTGCGTGGACTATCGGGGGCTGAATGCAGTTACCAGGACCGACGCTCATCCCATCCCCCGGGCCGACGAGCTAATTGACCGGATGGGGGCCGCCCGCTACCTGAGCATCTTCGACCTAACAGCGGGCTACTGGCAGATCGGCCTCACCCCTCGGGCCCAAGAACGATCCGCCTTCTCTACCCCAGACGGGCACTACCACTTTAAAGTCATGCCCTTCGGCATGAAAAACGCCCCGGCCACGTTCCAACGGCTGGTAAACCAGGTACTGGCGGGCCTGGAAGACTTCAGCGCCGCCTACCTGGACGACATTGCTGTGTACAGCCACCAGTGGACCGACCACCTCCGCCACCTGCGGGAGGTTCTACACGCCCTCCAGCAAGCCGGGCTCACCATCAAGGCCAGCAAGTGCCAGGTTGGCCAAGGGTCCGTGACCTACCTGGGACACCAAGTGGGAAGCGGGCTAGTGGCTCCTCTCCAACTCAAGATTGCTGCCATCCAGGCCTGGCAACCCCCTACGACCCAAACGGAGGTCCGGGCCTTCCTGGGGCTCACCGGATACTACCGGCGGTTCGTGAAGGACTATGGCAGCATCGTGGGGCCCCTCACAGAGCTCACCTCCAAAAAGGGCCCCAAAACCGTCAACTGGACCCTGGACTGCCAATCGGCCTTCGAGAAACTAAAGACCGCCATGTGCACGGCCCCCGTGCTCCAGGCTCCCGACTACAGCCGGGAATTCATTGTGCAGACGGACGCCTCCGATCATGGTGTGGGGGCCGTCCTCTCCCAACTCAACGCCGAAGGGGTCGACCATCCGGTGGTCTTCATCAGCAGACGCCTCTTGCCCCGAGAACAGCGCTGGAGCACCATTGAGAGAGAGGCCTTCGCCGTAGTCTGGGCACTCAAGAAGCTCCGGCCATACCTCTTCGGCACCCACTTCCGGGTGCAAACAGACCACCGACCCCTGCAATGGCTGATGCAAATGCGGGGGGAAAACCCGAAGCTGTTGCGCTGGTCCATCTCCCTGCAGGGGATGGACTTCACGGTGGAACATCGTCCAGGCCAGGACCACGCCAACGCCGACGGCCTGTCACGCTTTTTCCGCCTCAGCGAGGAGAGTCCCCAGGAAGATGGCTGACTCTCCCCGCCTTCAGCTGGGGGGGACGCATGTTGGACAGGCCGCATGGTCGGGCTGCCCCCCCTCCCCGCAGTAGGACCTGGACCCTGGCTCTCCCTGCATCCCCAGCCAGAGTCCCTAAACGACCACCCGAAGTACCCTGCAATCCCTCCACTACAAGACACCAGCCCCGGACCCAGCTGGCCCGGGTCACCATCCACACCACGACATCGAACCGGCCGCCATCTTGGGGCACTGCAGCACGAGGCCGCGTGGCCTCAACCCGACCCTAACCCTGGGCCCGGCCGGCCCCGACATCGGGGCACCAACCTCCCCCCAGGAGGCAGAGTGACCACTTGGCAAATCAATGGGAGAAGGAATCGTCAACGGCTCCCCTCCGCCAGGTGTCGATCACCCCCGGCCGCCCTGGGCGCTGGCTCCACCCCCCTGCTGGGTGTCTGGACTCCCTCATCCCGGACCTCCCGGCCCCCAGGCGCGAGGGTCCGGACATCAAAGGGGACCAGACCTATAACTGGGGCAGTGCCAGACCAGGAAGGCAGTTGTATCCTGGAGTCGAGAGACCCGAGAAGAACTCATCCGTGACTGGCCTGCTGGCGCTGCCGCGGCCCTCTGCCTCGTAAACCCATCTTGGCCTGCTGGCGCTGCCGCGGCCCTCTGCCTCGTGAAACCATCGTCTTGGCCTGCTGGCGCTGCCGCGGCCCTCTGCCTAGTGAAACCATCTTGGCCTGCTGGCGCTGCCGCGGCCCTCTGCCTCGTGAAACCATCGACTTGGCCTGCTGGCGCTGCCGCGGCCCTCTGCCTTGTGAGACTACCATCTTGGCCTGCTGGCGCTGCCGCGGCCCTCTGCCTCGTGAAACCATCGACTTGGCCTGCTGGCGCTGCCGCGGCCCTCTGCCTTGTGAGACTACCATCTTGGCCTGCTGGCGCTGCCGCGGCCCGATCCACAGACCCTCCAGCTCGAGGATTGTGAGCTGGCCCCTTACCACTACCTGTACCGATCCGGTACCAAGACTGTCCCGCTACCCCCTTTCCCTACAGAGACTAGAAGTGAGAGGACCCCCGGGTCCGAGATATCCTGTATCGCTGATATCCTTGCCTTAAGAACCTTATATAAAGCATTGAACTCGACTTGGTGTGGTGCCTGTTTGTGGGGAGGGAGGTAACTTGTCTGTACGATCACCGGAGACGGTCCCCCTCGGGGATCTCTCCCTCAGTATCCGGCCGACCCTCAGGGTCCCCGTCTAACACTGTTCATCAAGTGCATGGGCGCTAAAACTAATTTTTGCCCCTTTATTTGTAGTGAGGACTACGCAGTGGTTTGTCTGATGTGAAATTGCTCGGCTGATCCCCTTTGTTGCAGCATGCATAACTTTTCATTCTTTCAGTTCGACTTTACAGTCCGTTTTAATAATGTCCTTAAAACTGCGGGTGTTCAGTACCCAAACGGCCTAAATAGACTCCTATGGGCTAAGCATCTCGTGCCCCTCGTGAGACACTTGTAAAACTGCTCATAAGATTTGCAACAGGGAGTTTTTTCATGGTTTGGCATTTTTCGTAATGCATTACAGTTGAATTTATATAGCGCTTCATATCCTAACCGCACTGCAAAGCGCTGAAGAGCATCATAGAGAGTGCAGAGTGGAGAGTGCATAGGGAGTGGAGAGTGCATGGAGAGTGCATAGGGAGTGGAGAGTGCATAGGGAGTGGAGAGTGCATAGGGAGTGGAGAGTGCATAGGGAGTGGAGAGTGCATAGGGAGTGCAGAGTGCATAGAGAGTGCAGAGTGGAGAGTGCATAGGGAGTGCACAGGGAGTGGAGAGTGCACAGGGAGTGGAGAGTGCACAGGGAGTGGAGAGTGCATAGGGAGTGGAGAGTGCATAGGGAGTGGAGAGTGCATAGGGAGTGGAGAGTGCATAGGGAGTGCAGAGTGGAGAGTGCATAGGGAGTGCAGAGTGGAGAGTGCATAGGGAGTGCAGAGTGGATAGAGAGTGGAGAGTGCATAGGGAGTGGAGAGTGCATAGGGAGTGGAGAGTGCATAGGGAGTGGAGAGTGCATAGGGAGTGGAGAGTGCATAGGGAGTGGAGAGTGCATAGGGAGTGGAGAGTGCATAGGGAATGGAGAGTGCATAGAGAGTGGAGAGTGCATAGAGAGTGCAGAGTGGAGAGTGCATAGGGAGTGGAGAGTGCATAGGGAGTGGAGAGTGAATAGGGAGTGGAGAGTGCATAGGGAGTGGAGAGTGCATAGGGAGTGGAGAGTGCATAGGGAGTGGAGAGTGCATAGGGAATGGAGAGTGCATAGAGAGTGGAGAGTGCATAGAGAGTGGAGAGTGCATAGAGAGTGCAGAGTGGAGAGTGCATAGGGAGTGGAGAGTGCATAGGGAGTGGAGAGTGCATAGGGAGTGGAGAGTGCATAGGGAGTGGAGAGTGCATAGGGAGTGGAGAGTGCATAGGGACTGCAGAGTGCATAGGGAGTGCAGAGTGGGGAGTGGAGAGTGCATAGGGAGTGGAGAGTGCATAGGGAGTGCAGAGTGGAGAGTGCATAGGGAGTGCAGAGTGGAGAGTGCATAGGGAGTGCAGAGTGGAGAGTGCATAGGGAGTGAAGAGTGCAGAGTGCATAGGGAGTGCATAGGGAGTGCATAGGGAGTGCAGAGTGCATAGGGAGTGCAGAGTGCATAGGGAGTGCAGAGTGGAGAGTGCATAGGGAGTGCAGAGTGGAGAGTGCATAGGGAGTGGAGAGTGCATAGGGAGTGGAGAGTGCATAGGGAGTGGAGAGTGCATAGGGAGTGGAGAGTGCATAGTGCATAGGGACTGCAGAGTGCTTAGGGAGTGCAGAGTGGGGAGTGGAGAGTGCATAGGGAGTGGAGAGTGCATAGGGAGTGCAGAGTGGAGAGTGCATAGGGAGTGCATAGGGAGTGCATAGGGAGTGCATAGGGAGTGCATAGGGAGTGCAGAGTGCATAGGGAGTGCAGAGTGCATAGGGAGTGCAGAGTGCATAGGGAGTGGAGAGTGCATAGGGAGTGGAGAGTGCATAGGGAGTGGAGAGTGCATAGGGAGTGCAGAGTGCATAGGGAGTGGAGAGTGCAGAGTGCATAGGGAGTGCAGAGTGCATAGGGAGTGCAGAGTGCATAGGGAGTGCAGAGTGGAGAGTGCATAGGGAGTGCAGAGTGCATAGGGAGTGCAGAGTGGAGAGTGCATAGGGAGTGCAGAGTGCATAGGGAGTGCAGAGTGCATAGGGAGTGGAGAGTGCATAGGGAGTGCAGAGTGGAGAGTACATAGGGACTGCAGAGTGCATAGGGAGTGGGGAGTGGAGAGTGTATAGGGAGTGGAGCGTGCATAGGGAGTGGAGAGTGCATAGGGAGTGGAGAGTGCATAGGGAGTGGAGAGTGCATAGGGAGTGCAGAGTGGAGAGTGCATAGGGAGTGCATAGGGAGTGGAGAGTGCATATGGAGTGGAGAGTGCAGAGTGCATAGGGAGTGGAGAGTGCATAGGGAGTGGAGAGTGCATAGGGAGTGGAGAGTGCATAGGGAGTGCAGAGTGGAGAGTGCATAGGGAGTGCAGAGTGCATAGGGAGTGCAGAGTGGAGAGTGCATAGGGAGTGCATAGGGAGTGGAAAGTGCATAGGGAGTGCATAGGGAGTGCAGAGTGCATAGGGAGTGCAGAGTGGATAGGGAGTGCAGAGTGGATAGGGAGTGGAGAGTGCATAGGGAGTGGAGAGTGCATAGGGAGTGCAGAGTGCATAGGGAGTGGAGAGTGCAGAGTGCATAGGGAGTGCAGAGTGCATAGGGAGTGCAGAGTGCATAGGGAGTGCAGAGTGGAGAGTGCATAGGGAGTGCAGAGTGCATAGGGAGTGCAGAGTGGAGAGTGCATAGGGAGTGCAGAGTGCATAGGGAGTGCAGAGTGCATAGGGAGTGGAGAGTGCATAGGGAGTGCAGAGTGGAGAGTACATAGGGACTGCAGAGTGCATAGGGAGTGGGGAGTGGAGAGTGTATAGGGAGTGGAGCGTGCATAGGGAGTGGAGAGTGCATAGGGAGTGGAGAGTGCATAGGGAGTGGAGAGTGCATAGGGAGTGCAGAGTGGAGAGTGCATAGGGAGTGCATAGGGAGTGGAGAGTGCATATGGAGTGGAGAGTGCAGAGTGCATAGGGAGTGGAGAGTGCATAGGGAGTGGAGAGTGCATAGGGAGTGGGGAGTGCATAGGGAGTGCAGAGTGGAGAGTGCATAGGGAGTGCAGAGTGCATAGGGAGTGCAGAGTGGAGAGTGCATAGGGAGTGCATAGGGAGTGGAAAGTGCATAGGGAGTGCATAGGGAGTGCAGAGTGCATAGGGAGTGCAGAGTGGATAGGGAGTGCAGAGTGGATAGGGAGTGGAGAGTGCATAGGGAGTGGAGAGTGCATAGGGAGTGGAGAGTGCATAGGGAGTGGAGAGTGCATAGGGAGTGGATAGTGCATAGGGACTGCAGAGTGCATAGGGAGTGCAGAGTGCATAGAGAGTGGGGAGTGGAGAGTGCATAGGGAGTGGAGAGTGCATAGGGAGTGGAGAGTGCATAGGGAGTGCAGAGTGGAGAGTGCATAGGGAGTGCAGAGTGGAGAGTGCATAGGGAGTGGAGAGTGCAGAGTGCATAGGGAGTGCAGAGTGCATAGGGAGTGCAGAGTGCATAGGGAGTGCAGAGTGCATAGGGAGTGCAGAGTTTTCGTAATGCATTACAGTTGAATTTATATAGCGCTTCATATCCTAACCGCACTGCAAAGCGCTGAAGAGCATCATAGAGAGTGCAGAGTGGAGAGTGCATAGGGAGTGGAGAGTGCATGGAGAGTGCATAGGGAGTGGAGAGTGCATAGGGAGTGGAGAGTGCATAGGAAGTGGAGAGTGCATAGGGAGTGCAGAGTGGAGAGTGCATAGGGAGTGCATAGGGAGTGGAGAGTGCATATGGAGTGGAGAGTGCAGAGTGCATAGGGAGTGGAGACTGCATAGGGAGTGGAGAGTGCATAGGGAGTGCAGAGTGGAGAGTGCATAGGGAGTGCAGAGTGCATAGGGAGTGCAGAGTGGAGAGTGCATAGGGAGTGCATAGGGAGTGGAAAGTGCATAGGGAGTGCATAGGGAGTGGAGAGTGCATAGGGAGTGGAGAGTGCATAGGGAGTGGAGAGTGCATAGGGAGTGGAGAGTGCATAGGGAGTGGAGAGTGCATAGGGAGTGCAGAGTGCATAGAGAGTGCAGAGTGGAGAGTGCATAGGGAGTGCACATGGAGTGGAGAGTGCACAGGGAGTGGAGAGTGCACAGGGAGTGGAGAGTGCACAGGGAGTGGAGAGTGCATAGGGAGTGGAGAGTGCATAGGGAGTGGAGAGTGCAGAGTGCATAGGGAGTGCAGACTGCATAGGGAGTGCAGAGTGGAGAGTGCATAGGGAGTGCAGAGTGCATAGGGAGTGCAGAGTGGAGAGTGCATAGGGAGTGCAGAGTGGAGAGTGCATAGGGAGTGCAGAGTGCATAGGGAGTGCAGAGTGGAGAGTGCATAGGGAGTGCAGAGTGCATAGGGAGTGCAGAGTGCATAGGGAGTGGAGAGTGCATAGGGACTGCAGAGTGCATAGGGAGTGGGGAGTGGAGAGTGTATAGGGAGTGGAGCGTGCATAGGGAGTGGAGAGTGCATAGGGAGTGGAGAGTGCATAGGGAGTGGAGAGTGCATAGGGAGTGCAGAGTGGAGAGTGCATAGGGAGTGCATAGGGAGTGGAGAGTGCATAGGGAGTGGAGAGTGCATTGGGAGTGCAGAGTGCATAGGGAGTGGAGAGTGCATAGGGAGTGGAGAGTGCAGAGTGCATAGGGAGTGCAGACTGCATAGGGAGTGCAGAGTGGAGAGTGCATAGGGAGTGCAGAGTGCATAGGGAGTGCAGAGTGGAGAGTGCATAGGGAGTGCAGAGTGGAGAGTGCATAGGGAGTGCAGAGTGCATAGGGAGTGCAGAGTGGAGAGTGCATAGGGAGTGCAGAGTGCATAGGGAGTGCAGAGTGCATAGGGAGTGGAGAGTGCATAGGGACTGCAGAGTGCATAGGGAGTGGGGAGTGGAGAGTGTATAGGGAGTGGAGCGTGCATAGGGAGTGGAGAGTGCATAGGGAGTGGAGAGTGCATAGGGAGTGGAGAGTGCATAGGGAGTGCAGAGTGGAGAGTGCATAGGGAGTGCATAGGGAGTGGAGAGTGCATAGGGAGTGCAGAGTGCATTGGGAGTGCAGAGTGCATAGGGAGTGGAGAGTGCATAGGGAGTGCAGAGTGGAGAGTGCATAGGGAGTGCAGAGTGCATAGGGAGTGCAGAGTGGAGAGTGCATAGGGAGTGCATAGGGAGTGGAAAGTGCATAGGGAGTGCATAGGGAGTGCAGAGTGCATAGGGAGTGGAGAGTGGATAGGGAGTGGAGAGTGCATAGGGAGTGGAGAGTGCATAGGGAGTGGAGAGTGCATAGGGAGTGGAGAGTGCATAGTGAGTGGAGAGTGCATAGGGAGTGCAGAGTGGAGAGTGCATAGGGAGTGCAGAGTGGAGAGTGCATAGGGAGTGCAGAGTGGATAGGGAGTGCAGAGTGCATAGGGAGTGCAGAGTGGAGAGTGCATAGGAAGTGGAGAGTGCAGAGTGCATAGGGAGTGCAGAGTGGAGAGTGCATAGGGAGTGGAGAGTGCAGAGTGCATAGGGAGTGCAGAGTGCATAGGGAGTGCAGAGTGCATAGGGAGTGCAGAGTGGAGAGTGCATAGGGAGTGCAGAGTGCATAGGGAGTGCAGAGTGGAGAGTGCATAGGGAGTGCATAGGGAGTGGAGAGTGCATAGGGAGTGAAGAGTGCATAGGGAGTGAAGAGTGCATAGGGAGTGCAGAGTGCATAGGGAGTGCAGAGTGCATAGGGAGTGCAGAGTGGAGAGTGCATAGGGAGTGCAGAGTGCATAGGGAGTGGAGAGTGCATAGGGAGTGCAGAGTGGAGAGTGCATAGGGAGTGCAGAGTGGGGAGTGGAGAGTGGAGAGTGCATAGGGAGTGCAGAGTGGGGAGTGGAGAGTGGAGAGTGCATAGGGAGTGGAGAGTTCATAGGGAGTGGAGAGTGCATAGGGAGTGGAGAGTGCATAGGGAGTGCAGAGTGGAGAGTGCATAGGGAGTGAAGAGTGCATAGGGAGTGCATAGGGAGTGAAGAGTGCATAGGGAGTGGAGAGTGCATAGGGAGTGAAGAGTGCATAGGGAGTGCATAGGGAGTGAAGAGTGCATAGGGAGTGCAGAGTGCATAGGGAGTGCAGAGTGCATAGGGAGTGCAGAGTGGAGAGTGCATAGGGAGTGCAGAGTGCATAGGGAGTGGAGAGTGCATAGGGAGTGCAGAGTGGAGAGTGCATAGGGAGTGCAGAGTGCATAGGGAGTGCAGAGTGGAGAGTGCATAGGGAGTGCAGAGTGGGGAGTGGAGAGTGGAGAGTGCATAGGGAGTGGAGAGTGCATAGGGAGTGGAGAGTGCATAGGGAGTGGAGAGTGCATTGGGAGTGGAGAGTGCATTGGGAGTGGAGAGTGCATAGGGAGTGGAGAGTGGAGAGTGCATAGGGACTGCAGAGTGCATAGGGAGTGCAGAGTGGGGAGTGGAGAGTGCATAGGGAGTGGAGAGTGCATAGGGAGTGGAGAGTGCATAGGGAGTGGAGAGTGCATAGGGAGTGGAGAGTGCAGAGTGGAGAGTGCATAGGGAGTGGAGAGTGGGGAGTGCATAGGGAGTGGAGAGTGCATAGGGAGTGCAGAGTGCATAGGGAGTGCAGAGTGGAGAGTGCATAGGGAGTGCAGAGTGCATAGGGAGTGCAGAGTGGAGAGTGCATAGGGAGTGCAGAGTGCATGGGGAGTGCAGAGTGGAGAGTGCATAGGGAGTGCAGAGTGCATAGGGAGTGCATAGTGGAGAGTGCATAGGGAGTGCAGAGTGCATAGGGAGTGCAGAGTGGAGAGTGCATAGGGAGTGCAGAGTGCATAGGGAGTGCAGAGTGGAGAGTGCATAGGGAGTGCAGAGTGGAGAGTGCATAGGGAGTGCAGAGTGCATAGGGAGTGGAGAGTGCATAGGGAGTGCAGAGTGGAGAGTGCATAGGGACTGCAGAGTGCATAGGGAGTGCAGAGTGGGGAGTGGAGAGTGCATAGGGAGTGGAGAGTGCATAGGGAGTGGAGAGTGCATAGGGAGTGCAGAGTGGAGAGTGCATAGGGAGTGCAGAGTGGAGAGTGCATAGGGAGTGGAGAGTGCAGAGTGCATAGGGAGTGCAGAGTGCATAGGGAGTGCAGAGTGCATAGGGAGTGCAGAGTGGAGAGTGCATAGGGAGTGCAGAGTGCAGAGTGGAGAGTGCATAGGGAGTGGAGAGTGCATAGGGAGTGGAGAGTGCATAGGGAGTGCAGAGTGCATAGGGAGTGGAGAGTGCAGAGTGCATAGGGAGTGCAGAGTGCATAGGGAGTGCCGAGTGCATAGGGAGTGCAGAGTGGAGAGTGCATAGGGAGTGCAGAGTGCATAGGGAGTGCAGAGTGGAGAGTGCATAGGGAGTGCAGAGTGGAGAGTGCATAGGGAGTGCAGAGTGCATAGGGAGTGCAGAGTGGAGAGTGCATAGGGAGTGCAGAGTGCATAGGGAGTGCAGAGTGCATAGGGAGTGGAGAGTGCATAGGGAGTGCAGAGTGGAGAGTGCATAGGGACTGCAGAGTGCATAGGGAGTGGGGAGTGGAGAGTGTATAGGCAGTGGAGCGTGCATAGGGAGTGGAGCGTGCATAGGGAGTGGAGAGTGCATAGGGAGTGGAGAGTGCATAGGGAGTGCAGAGTGGAGAGTGCATAGGGAGTGCATAGGGAGTGGAGAGTGCATAGGGAGTGGAGAGTGCAGAGTGCATAGGGAGTGCAGAGTGCATAGGGAGTGCAGAGTGGATAGGGAGTGGAGAGTGCATAGGGAGTGCAGAGTGGAGAGTGCATAGGGAGTGCAGAGTGCATAGGGAGTGCAGAATGGAGAGTGCATAGGGAGTGGAAAGTGCATAGGGAGTGCATAGGGAGTGCAGAGTGCATAGGAAGTGCAGAGTGCATAGGGAGTGCAGAGTGGATAGGGAGTGCAGAGTGCATAGGGAGTGGAGAGTGCATAGGGAGTGGAGAGTGCATAGGGAGTGGAGAGTGCATAGGGAGTGGAGAGTGCATAGGGAGTGGAGAGTGCATAGTGAGTGGAGAGTGCATAGGGAGTGCAGAGTGGAGAGTGCATAGGGAGTGCAGAGTGGAGAGTGCATAGGGAGTGCAGAGTGGATAGGGAGTGCAGAGTGCATAGGGAGTGCAGAGTGGAGAGTGCATAGGGAGTGGAGAGTGCAGAGTGCATAGGGAGTGCAGAGTGGAGAGTGCATAGGGAGTGGAGAGTGCAGAGTGCATAGGGAGTGCAGAGTGCATAGGGAGTGCAGAGTGGAGAGTGCATAGGGAGTGCAGAGTGCATAGGGAGTGAAGAGTGGAGAGTGCATAGGGAGTGCAGAGTGCATAAGGAGTGGAGAGTGCATAGGGAGTGGAGAGTGCATAGGGAGTGGAGAGTGCATAGGGAGTGGAGAGTGAATAGGGAGTGGAGAGTGCATAGGGAGTGGAGAGTGGAGAGTGCATAGTGAGTGGAGAGTGCATAGGGAGTGCAGAGTGGAGAGTGCATAGGGAGTGCAGAGTGGAGAGTGCATAGGGAGTGCAGAGTGGAGAGTGCATAGGGAGTGCAGAGTGGAGAGTGCATAGGGAGTGCAGAGTGGAGAGTGCATAGGGAGTGCAGAGTGGATAGGGAGTGCAGAGTGGATAGGGAGTGGAGAGTGCATAGGGAGTGGAGAGTGCATAGGGAGTGGAGAGTGCATAGGGAGTGGAGAGTGCATAGGGAGTGGAGAGTGCATAGGGAGTGCAGAGTGCATAGGGAGTGCAGAGTGGAGAGTGCATAGGGAGTGCAGAGTGGATAGAGAGTGGAGAGTGCATCCCCTCTACTTCTCTTCTATGGACACTTGTACTTCTTCTACTTCTCCACCAGCACAGTGTGTGTTTCCACTCGCCCGTGGCACTGGAGACTGAAGCACATCCTTCTTAGGGTGACAACCGTCTAGCTGGTCATTATGGACACTCTTTCCAGTTCTGTACTTTTATGTGATCACACTATGCATTATGGGGGGTGTAGTGTTGTTTTGATTCCATTAGAACACAGCTGAAAACAATGATTTGTAGATAAAAACTCTAGTCCCACTAAATCTTGGAAGTGCTTATTCACACACACACATGCATGCACGCACATATGCAAACACACTCTCTCTCCCTCAACAGGTCCACTACCTCCTCACAAGCACGGACAGCAAGCGTCGCCTTAATGTGCCACCCCAGCACGGTTTAACCCCCTCAGCTGTCAATTGGCCGTCTGTCACGTGACACCTGCAGACCAGACTCTGAATTTTTTCAGTGAAATCCAGTAGGGTACAATAGGTCTTACATTTGCAAGAGATTAAGCTGTTGGCAATGTAAATGACAATGCCATTTATTTATCTGTTTTCAAAACCAACACATAAATAAAAATTTTGTCATTTACAATGCCAATAGCTCTAACTTTGGCAAAGGCGAAACCGTTGCATTGTAAATGCTTGTTTCTTATTCTAGCCCAATTATTTGCTATCGACTGAAGGACCTTAAGTGTGACCTTTTTGAAGAATTGTTGGTCCCCAAACTTAAACATAAAATCTTCTTCTGGTAAACCAGCACCCCTTAACATGGCCCGGAACATATCTCCTTCCCCTGTACTGGTAGGCATTTTCAGCAGCATTCGTGAATGTGAGAGCTGGAAGGCCAATGCATAATATTGCAGATCGGGCAGCGCCAGTCCCCCTTTCTCTCTCTTTCGTCTAAGCTTCTTCCAGGCTAACCTAACCGATCTGTACTTCCAGATAAAGGAGTTTACCACTTGTTGGAACTTTTCTATCAGCGATTTGTCAAAAAACAGAGGGATTGTATTGAAAAGAAATGTGAGCTTAGGCAAGAGTGTCATTTTAACCAAGTTAACCCTCCCCAAGATGGATAATGGGAGGTGAGCCCACAATATCATCTGTTTCTGACATTCTTTAAAAACTCGATCTAAATTAAATTCTGCAATTTTCCCTACATCCTGTACAATTCTGACCCCCAGATACCGCATGGTGGAACCGACCTGGAATTGTTTGTCTCTAATGTTCCATGCCATTATTTCGGTTATACTGGCATTGATTTCATATCTCGAAACTTGTCCGAATTCCTCTGCTCATTTGATAACTGACGGGAAAGCTGTGCCCAGATTTGTAGACAGTTTCAGGATGTCATCCGCATACAGGGCCACCCTCTTCTCCCACTCTCCATATTTAAAAGAAGTGATGTTAGGATCTTCCCTAAGTGACTGTGCAAACGGCTCTATGTACATATTGAAGAGCAGCGGATAGAGAGGGCAACCCTGTCGCGTACCCCTAGTAATCTTAAAGGCGTCAGTCAGGATTCCATTGACCAGTAATCTAGTTGTTGAGGCCTGGTTTAGAAGCTTGATGTTTCGACGAAATGTATCCCCCAAATTAAATTTTGCCATGACTTCTGACAGGTAGCCCCAATTCACCCTGGCAAAAGCCTTGGTTGCGTCTAAGGTTAGGACTGCCCGAGGGAGAGATAAAGTAGAAGCGATATCGATTGCACTGACCAGATCGTATGTGAGGTCTGCTAGTTGACGTCCTTTAACAAACACTTTTTAGTCTGGGTGGAGAATACTGTTGGCCACTGCCCCCAGCCTGCTTGCCAAAATGGAAGAAAAGAGTTTATAATCTGTGTTTAACAGTGATATTGGTAGATATGACCCACAGCTAGTTTCATTTTTACCGGGTGTCAGGATGAATACCACTGCCGCCTCGTTCCATGAACAAGGGGGATTTACTCCCTCCAATAATATCTTATTGTACAGTTGTGTCAGTACTGGACATATAATCTCTTGTAAAGATCGATATAATTCTCCTGGAAGCCCATCAGGCCCGGGAGCTTTACCTCTCTTCCCCTCTGCTATGACCTTCCTCACCTCCTCTTCTGTGATTTCCCATTCCAGATCTATTTTTTGGTTAGGAGTTGTTAGACGGACCGGGAGGGTCGGCCGAGGACAAGGGGAGAGGTCTCCGGGGAGAGCCGTCTCCAGCGAACCGTACAGACGAGTAACTTCCCCCCCACAGACGGACACCACACAATGATAAAGTTCAACGATACTTTATAGGCAATTCTTTAAGTACGGTAGAATGGTACAAGGAGGTCTGGACTCAGGGGTCCCCTCTATTCTGGTCTCTGTTTGGGAAAAGGGTAGCGGGACAGTCTTGTTACCAAAAAGATGGAAATAGCTCTCAATCCTCGAGCTCGGTGGTGTAGATGAACGGGCCGCGGCGGAGCCAGCGGGTCCCGAGGTGGATGAAGGAAGACGACGGTCCGCGGCAGAGCCAGCAGGTCCCGATGAAGGTGGTGGTTACAAACGGTCCGCGGCCACGCCAGCAGGTCCCGACGACGATGAAGGATAGGGTGGTTCCCAAAGCCGCGGCAGCGCCAGCAGGCAGGACGAGGGTGCACAAGACAGAGCTACGGCAGCGCCAGTAGTCCGTCAAGGATGAGTTCTTCTTTGCGTCTCTCGACTCCAAGATACAACTCCCGTCCTGCTCTGGAGCTGCCCCAGTTATAGGGCTGGTGTGCTTTGATGTCCGGACCCTCGCACTTGGAGGTCGGGAGGTCCGGGATGAGGGGGTTCAGACACCCAGCAGGGGGGTGGAGCCAGCGCCCGGGGAGGCGATGGGCGAGCGGCACTTGGCGGGGGAGAGCCATCGACACCTCTTGCTCCCATTGACTGACCAAGTAGCCCGCTCACCTCCTGGGTGGATGTTGGTGCCGGAATGTCTGAGGCCTGGCCAGGCCCAGGGGTGAGGTCGATCGGGGGCCAGGCGGCCTCGTGGTGGAGTGTCCAAGATGGCGCCCAGGATGGGCGCGCAGGCCGGTAGTGGGTCGGCCTACGCGGTCAAAAGGTTCGAGTGTAGGGGTCCCTGCGGGGACGGTGGACGTGCAATGGTGGTGTGTGGTACTTGCGTGGCTGGTTCGGGCCTGGTTGGGCCGGGGGAGAGCGGCCCTTCATGTGGCCTGTCCAACATGCGTCCCCCCCAGCTGAAGGCGGGGAGAGTTACCCATTCTCTTGGGGACTCTTCTCGTCGAGGCGGAAGAACCGGGACAGGCCATCTGCGTTGGCGTGATCTGGCCCAGGCCGATGTTCAACTGTGAAGTCCATCCCTTGTAGGGAGATGGACCAGCGTAGTAACTTCGGGTTTTCCCCCCGCATCTGCATCAGCCACTGCAGGGGTCGGTGGTCGGTCTGTACCCGAAAGGGTGTGCCAAAAAGGTAGGGCCGGAGCTTCTTGAGGGCCCATACCACCGCGAAGGCCTCCCTCTCTATGGTGCTCCAGCGTTGTTCCCGTGGTAGGAGTCGCCGGCTGATGAAGGCCACCGGCTGATCACGGCCCTCGGTGTTCACTTGAGACAGGACTGCCCCAATGCCATGGTCGGAGGCATCCGTCTGGACGATGAACTCCCGGCTGTAGTCGGGGGCCTGGAGCACAGGGGCGGAGCACATGGCGGCTTTCAATTGTTCAAATGCAGCTTGACACTCTGGGGTCCAGTTGACTTTCTGGGGCTGATTTTTTGACGTGAGCTCTGTGAGGGGCCTCACGATAGTACCATAGTCTTTCACGAACCTTCGGTAATAGCCCGTGAGGCCCAGGAAGGCTCGTACCTCGGTCTGGGTAATGGGGGGCTGCCAGGACTGGATGGCGGCAATTTTTAGCTGCAGAGGGGCCACCAGGCCGCTTCCCACCTGGTGCCCGAGGTAGGTTACAGACCCTTGCCCAATTTGACATTTGCTGGCCTTGATCGTGAGGCCAGCTTGCTGAAGGGCGTGCAGCACTGCTCGGAGGTGGTGGAGGTGCTCGGACCACTGGTTGCTGTATACAGCGATGTCGTCTAAGTAGGCGGCGCTGAATCCTTCGAGCCCCGCCAGGACCTGATTGACGAGCCGTTGGAATGTTGCTGGGGCATTCTTCATGCCGAAGGGCATGACTGTGAAATGGTAATGGCCATCGGGAGTGGAAAAGGCAGAACGTTCTTGTGCCCGGGGTGTGAGGCCGATTTGCCAGTAGCCCGCCGTCAGGTCGAAGATACTGAGGTAGCGGGCAGCTCCCATGCGGTCGATTAGTTCATCTGCCCGGGGGATGGGATGTGCGTCTGTCCTGGTGACCGCATTCAAGCCCCGGTAGTCGACGCAGAACCGGAGTTCTGGTGTGGTGCCGGGGGCAGCTGCTTTGGGGACCAGTACTACCGGGCTGGCCCAGGGGCTGTCTGAGGGCTCGATGACCCCGAGCGTGAGCATTTTGGCTACTTCCTCCTGGATGCAGGCCCGTACCCGATCTGGCACGCGGTAGGCCCGGTGGCGGATAGGGGGGCTGTCCCCAGTGTCCACATCGTGCGTACACCAGGAAGTGACACCTGGGGTGAGGGAGAACAGGCTGGCGAATTGTGACAGGAGCACTTGGCACTCCTGGTGTTGCTCTCGGGTGAGGGCCTCTGAGAGTCGGACCCCATCTACGGAACCGTCTTTCTCCCGCGTTCGTAGGAGGTCCGGGAGGGGCTCGGAGTCCTCTTCAGCCCCATTGTCTGTGGCCATCAGGAGGCTGAGTTCTGTCCGTACAAAGTGCGGTTTCAGTCTGTTAGCGTGGAGGACCCGGAGGGGGTTCCGGGAAGATTCCAAGTCGATGAGATAGGTAGCCGGACCCTTGCGCTCGACCACTTTGAAGGGCCCTGTCCACTTGTCTTGTAGGGCGCAGGGTTCGGTGGGGGACATCACCCATACCTGTTGCCCAGGTTCAAATTCGATGGAGGAGGCATTCCGGTCATACCACCTTTTCATGTCCTCCTGACTGGCCTCTAGGTTGGCTTTTGCTAGTTCTCGGAATCGCCGGGTCTGGTTGCGGAGTGTTAGGAGGTAGCGGAAAACATCTGGTGGGTTCTTTAGAGGGGGCATCTCCCAGCCTTCCTTAACTAGGCTGAGCGGCCCGCGTACGGGGTGTCCATATAGCAGTTCAAATGGGCTGAAGCCCAGGGACTTCTGGGGAACCTCTCGATATGCGAAGAGGAGGCACGGCAGCAGCACATCCCACTGGCGACGGAGGGGCTCTTCCAACCCCCCGATCATCCCTTTGAGCGTGCGGTTGAACCGCTCAACGAGTCCGTTTCCTTGAGGGTGATAGGGGGTCGTGAACCGGTAGGTAACTCCGCACTGTTGCCAGAGAGATTTCATATATTTCGAAATAAAGTTCGTGCCTCGGTCACTGACGACCTCCCGGGGGAAGCCCACCCGGGAGAAGATCCCCATCAGAGCCCGGCCGACTACCGGGGCTGTCACAGTCCGCAGGGGAACAGCCTCCGGGTAGCGGGTGGCGTGGTCCACTAGCACCAGGATGAATCGATGGCCTTGTTTTGTGCGCGGGTCCAGGG
The DNA here is from genome assembly GCF_964261635.1 of Lissotriton helveticus. Taxonomy (NCBI): domain Eukaryota; kingdom Metazoa; phylum Chordata; class Amphibia; order Caudata; family Salamandridae; genus Lissotriton; species Lissotriton helveticus. The sequence continues at coordinate 367,197,044 of NC_136072.1, read as the reverse complement.
GCCCTACGATATCGATTCCGACCCTCTCGAACGGGGTGGTGACCACGGGAAAAGGTTGCAGGGGGGCTTTCAGTTTGCGGCCGCTCTTCCCACTGGCTTGGCACGTGGGGCAAGATCGGCAATGCTGGTGTACATTGTCCCTCATTTTGGGCCAGAAGAAGTGGGTCACCAGGCGGCTATAGGTTTTGTCTTGACCCAAGTGTCCTGCCAGGGGGACATCGTGGGCCAGGTTTAGCAGAAAGTCTCTAAAACGGAGGGGTACCACTAGGACTCGACTGGCCCCCAGCTCCGCGATTCTTTGCTCACTGTACAGCAGATCATTGTCCCAGTAGACCCAGTGAGTTCCGGAGGTATCCCCTGCGCTTTGGGCTAGCGCTTGCTGGCGGAGTCCCTCGAGGGAGGGACAGGTCTTTTGTTCTTGGCGAAATTGTTCTTGCGTGGGCCCCCCCTCTTGAGGCCACTGGTCGAGGTTAGCGAGGTCTGGAGGTTGAGCTGGTTCGGGGGGGACGTCACGGTCGGTGGTTTCGGCGGGGGCGACCGGAGGCGGTGGCGCCGGCCATTCGAGTTCCTCTGGGCGGGTGTTGGCACGGGCGGTCATGGACCGGGTGGTGACGCACGCCCAGTCCGGGACGCCCAGCATCCCCAGGTGCTCTTTTCGTTCGACTGCTGCCCATGGAGAGCTTTCCAGGTCATTACCCAGGAGGCAGTCTACGGGGGCATCATCTCGGACCGTCACCTTCAACATGCCGGAGACCCCTCCCCATTCGAAGGGGACGCAGGCCATCCGACACAGACTTTCTGAGTTATCGGCTGAACGTACAGGGCAGAGAATGTTTGGTAAGTATTGTTCGGGGGTCACCAGGTGACAGCGGACGGCTGTTACACTGGCCCCAGTGTCACGAAGGGCTTCAGCCCGGCGTCCATTGATGCCCACCCATTGGCTGTACTTCTGGGTATTAGCGGGTAGGGGGACCCGCGGGACCATGTCTCTCCCCCCTAGGCAGGCGAGAGCCATGGCGGCTGGCTCCCATTCTTGGTGTTCCTGTTCATATTCTTCTTGTTCCTCTGAGATCTGTTCCTCCCCCAGAGCAGCAGCGGCTACTTGGCGGGGTCTTGGGCTCTGGTACTGGGGGCAGTTTGGGTCGTTTGCATAGTGTCCGACTCGTTGGCATCGATGGCAGGTAACATTGGCTCGATGTCCTGGTCGCGCTGGGGTGCTGCCCCGGTTGGCCGGGGGGGTGGTGCTGGTAGTGGGGGTGACCGGAGCGTTGCTCCTTCCGCGTCCTTGGCCTCCACCTCCTCGGGGACGGTGCTGACCATTGTTGTTCCTGTTCTGTTCGGAGGACCCATTTCGACTCACTCTGGTGATCTCCCACCGGTCTGCTTCGGCTGCGAGCTGCCGGGGATCCGTTAACTTGCTGTCGAGGAGGTGCTGGCGAAGTTCAATGAAGCAATTGTTCGACAGATGCTCCCATACCATAAGATTGAACAGTTGTTCGTAGGTTGTGACCTTGCTTCCTTTGATCCAGCCCTCGAAGGCTCGGCTAAAGTAATTGACATAGTCCACCCAAGTTGTACCCGGGATGCGGGTGCAGTCTCGGAACCTCTGACGGTACATTTCGGGTGTGAGGCCATAGCGGGTGAGGAGTGCAGCTTTCATATGGTCATAGGAGGTCATCTGGTGGTCCGGGAGTTGCAGCAGGGCGTCGCGGCCCTCATTGAGGAATCTCCCCCACAGACCGGCCCCCCAATCGCTTTTATCGATCCGGTGTGCAGTCATAGCGATTTCATAGGCCTTAAACCATTGCTGGATGTCGTCCTCTCGGAAGTATTCTCGAACGACATCCTTGGGGATGTGTACCTTCTTCTCTGTTGCCCCTGGAGTGTGGGGTTGCTCGGGCACCCCTGTTTCTTTATTCTGTTTGCGTAGGTCGATTTCAGCTAATTTCCGCTCATGTTCATATGCCAGTTTCTTTTCCTCGAGCTCCCTTTGTCTCTGTTTCTCCTCTCTTTCTTCTCGGAGACGCAGGTGCTCTAAGTTGATTTTCTGTTCGGCCAACTTTAGTTCAACGTCCATTTTGAGCCGGGCCATTTCCAGCTCGTGTAGTCGGGTTCTTTCTCGTTCCTGGATCTCGTCTGGCGAGAGACCCGTTCTTCGTTCTTCAGGGGCCATGGGGGTTTGTGCTGCGATGTCTTGATCGGGGGTTCCGGCAGCCCCGGTTTCTGCCCAAGATTCTAGGGCCTGCTTAAAGTCATCTTTGGTATTTAGTCCGGTGGTAGCGATACCTAATTCGATACAGAACTGTTTAAGTTCACGATGGCTGTATTCGTCCAATTTCTCCATCTGGAATTTCTCCGTTGATCCGCTGTCTTTAGTTGACATCGTGATTCGCCGTGGGGTGAGCTACTCTCTGTACGGTTTATGCGGTGATTCGGATCCCGTCGCTGGCCACCAATGTTAGACGGACCGGGAGGGTCGGCCGAGGACAAGGGGAGAGGTCTCCGGGGAGAGCCGTCTCCAGCGAACCGTACAGACGAGTAACTTCCCCCCCACAGACGGACACCACACAATGATAAAGTTCAACGATACTTTATAGGCAATTCTTTAAGTACGGTAGAATGGTACAAGGAGGTCTGGACTCAGGGGTCCCCTCTATTCTGGTCTCTGTTTGGGAAAAGGGTAGCGGGACAGTCTTGTTACCAAAAAGATGGAAATAGCTCTCAATCCTCGAGCTCGGTGGTGTAGATGAACGGGCCGCGGCGGAGCCAGCGGGTCCCGAGGTGGATGAAGGAAGACGACGGTCCGCGGCAGAGCCAGCAGGTCCCGATGAAGGTGGTGGTTACAAACGGTCCGCGGCCACGCCAGCAGGTCCCGACGACGATGAAGGATAGGGTGGTTCCCAAAGCCGCGGCAGCGCCAGCAGGCAGGACGAGGGTGCACAAGACAGAGCTACGGCAGCGCCAGTAGTCCGTCAAGGATGAGTTCTTCTTTGCGTCTCTCGACTCCAAGATACAACTCCCGTCCTGCTCTGGAGCTGCCCCAGTTATAGGGCTGGTGTGCTTTGATGTCCGGACCCTCGCACTTGGAGGTCGGGAGGTCCGGGATGAGGGGGTTCAGACACCCAGCAGGGGGGTGGAGCCAGCGCCCGGGGAGGCGATGGGCGAGCGGCACTTGGCGGGGGAGAGCCATCGACACCTCTTGCTCCCATTGACTGACCAAGTAGCCCGCTCACCTCCTGGGTGGATGTTGGTGCCGGAATGTCTGAGGCCTGGCCAGGCCCAGGGGTGAGGTCGATCGGGGGCCAGGCGGCCTCGTGGTGGAGTGTCCAAGATGGCGCCCAGGATGGGCGCGCAGGCCGGTAGTGGGTCGGCCTACGCGGTCAAAAGGTTCGAGTGTAGGGGTCCCTGCGGGGACGGTGGACGTGCAATGGTGGTGTGTGGTACTTGCGTGGCTGGTTCGGGCCTGGTTGGGCCGGGGGAGAGCGGCCCTTCATGTGGCCTGTCCAACAGGAGTGATAGATGGTAGAGTAACCACCCTAACCGAAGCTTTACTTTAGTGCTGTCTTCTATGACGGTCTCTTTATATATCTCTTGGAAATAGTTCCGGAACGCCATACCAATGTCTTTATCTGAGGAGATTTGATTGCTCATTGTCTAATTTTATTTCTTTTATGTGGTTTCGCAACTAGTCTGTTTTAACTGTCCAGGCGAGTAATATCCCTGCCCTTTCCCCATACTCAAAATGGGAGATCTTACTTGCTTCCCATCTGCGCATAAGTCTCTCTTGGAGAATACCCTCCAACAGATGTATGACGTTACAACGCATGCTTTTACCACTCATGCTGTTACAACGCAGTTTTTACAACGCAAACCTTTACAACGCATAGCGCTTTGGGGTGCTAGATAGTGAATAGTTTAATTTACTATTCCAACTCCAGTCCCCGTGGACACTAGGGAAGGTGTTGGATAGTAAATTAAATCTATTCCCTATCCTAGAGCGCCCCCTAGCGCAATGCGTTGCAATGGTTTTCGTTGTAAAACCTGCGCTGTAAAAGCACTGCGTTGTAAAAGTTTCGTTGTAAAGGATGTTTCCCCCCTCCAACTGTTTTTTTAAATGATCTTGCTTATCCAGATCCTCTTTCAGGCCAATGCCGGATTGATTGTTCATTTTGCTCTCATTTCCCCTCATTTCTGCTTCTAACGCCGAGGTAATTTCCCTATATTTCCTTTTTCTATAACTTGCTCTATTAGTGATACATCCTCTCCAGAATGCTTTCAGGGTATCCCAAACTGTAGTGATATTGGCTGTATCTAAGTTGTTCTCTAGGAAGTATTTAGTTTCAGTGACAAGAAAGGTAATCTCATCCTCCTCAAGCAATATTGTTCAGTCGAATGACCAAGTTCTAATATGCTGGTGCTGTATACAATCCATACTTAAGAGGATTCCTGAGTGATCGGAAAGATGCGACGGAAGGTATTCAATCTCCTTGACTCGATACAGAGTGGGAAAACATGGCGCCCGCTAGCTGAGCGGCGCGCGTCCTGAGAAGCACTCTCTCCCTTCCGGATCTACAAGTTAGAAGCGCTCGGGAAATGGAGTGACTGTAGCCGAGAAACACGGCAAGACTCTCACCTTTTTTTTTCTACTCCCGTAATTTCTGATCTTTGAAAAAATTTGTTGGTTGCCTTCTGTATGTGTGTCGGGTCTCTCTCCCAATCGACCATCGCCCAACACCTGCTGCGTCTGCTCCACCTCCTGCGCTGGTTCGGAGCCGCCCTGGAGTTGAGCAGCGGCCCGCGGTCTCCTCCGGGTCAGCATCAGCAAGTTTTTCGGGCTGACGACTGGTGGGGAAGGGAAAGGCTCCTCAGGAGAGGGAAATATCAGAACAGGCGGTAAGAGTGAGACTTCCTCTACCCAGTAGATAGAATCCCACCCTAATACTTGTAAGGGGCACAAAAACTAGATAGCTCAAAACGGGCTCTAGCAAAAGGGGGGGGGAGAGGAAAACGTGGAAAGAGCGAGGCTGGACAAGAATGCAGTGCCAAAGAGCAGGACAACGGGCTAAAAGAGTCATTGGGGTTACACTCTCTGGGAGAAAATATAAAGGGTGTTAAGGCTCTCCCTCAGATCACTTTTTTTTAAATAGAAATAACAATGGTTTTGGGTGGCCTCAAAAGGTCCTAATGAAAATGGAGTATAACTTTAGTTTTGAAATCAATCCTGGGAGAGAGTTTTTGTAAGGTACCATACACATAGAGTACTTTATTAATGTTTTTACAATTAAATATTTCAGGTGCTCACACATGTGACAAAGTGCTTATGGTGACTGAGTGAGAAATTATTAAAACAACTATATACAAGGTGTCACAAACAAGGGTAATCCCCACAAAAAATATATACAATGGGGTAGGGGAGTTTCCTTGAATGGGTCGACGGCGTTTCGATCTAAACAATTCTAGATCATCATCAGGACGTGAGCTTTCTTCAAAAATATATTGGCAGAAGTATTTTCATCAGATATTTGGAGAACAGGGTTCTGAGGCTGTTGTGACTAAATCCAACTGCACGGCGTATGTTTAGCAGAGCTCGAGAAATTAATTCTTGGTATGCTTTGGTTTACTTTACTTTATAGCGTTTCCAACAATGTTGATGTTTTGGATATTCTTTTCAGAATATAATTGGTGAAGAGCAAGATCATGCAAATTCTGATCCGAAATTTAGTGGCTGTACAGAGTCCCGGCGGGAATTAATCACCACGGTACGCGGCGCCGCTATCTGTGCCTCGCTGCTTCGGCGTTCAGTCGAGCACTCCCCCAGATCACAGCACAGCCTTCCAGAATTATCAAGTGAAGGGAAGGCGCATAAAAGGGGGTAGGAAAAAAGGTGTGACTCCATATAATAAAGTGAGAGTCACCCCATCTTTACGCTCCTTTTTCAGGGTGCAACCAGAGGTTTTGATTGTGTCAAAACAGGGAGTGGTTTTTGAATCTTACAGCTCGGTTCCTGATAGCTCCTTAGGCAATATGGAATCTAATTGGGTCCCTCTCAGTCACAGTGCAATGCCTTCGGGCATTACGCCTACAACTCCTATATCCTCTACGTTATCTTTTACACCATCTACGTTAACTGAGGCAACATTGGAGAGGCAGGCTGAGTCGCAGGGAGGGAGTGGAGGGGAACCTAATATCCAGATGGGTGCAGTTGAAGTTAACTGTTCTTCAGGGGTCTCGATAGAAGCCCTATTTACCTCATTAAAAATAAGACATAAAACGGGGCTTTGCGGTTTTTGCAGACAACCAAACTGAGATACGAGCGGTATGTGAGACCTTGGAAAGGAAGGTTGATCTGTTAAATTTAAGGACTGAATCCGCGGAGAGCTCGGTCGAGGAGCTCAAGATGAATTTGGGTTCGGCAGAGATAAAAATACAAAATTTACAGAGGGACGAAGCTGCTTTGCAAGATAGGGTGGAGTCACTTGAAAACAACTCTCGCAGAAACATTCTACAAGTCATGAATGTTCCGGAGGGTAAGGAAGGGACAGAGATTAAGACCTGTTTCATCGCACTGCTTAAGGAGACCCTAGCACTTGAGGAGTCAACAGAGCTCTTGGAAAGAGATATCCAAGGAATCCATAGGGACCCATTTCGCCACAATCCTAGTAGAGCCAAACCTAGGAAGATTCTTATTAATTTCCTTACCTATGCTATTAAGGAGAACATTTTGAACTTGGCCCTGAAGGCGAAGACGTTAAGAAGCAAAGACTTCTCTTTTGAGGTGCTTCCGGACCTTTCTAGAGCCACACTTGAACAACAGTGGGAATTGGGTCAAAGAATGGAAAAATTTAAGGAAGTCGTGCAGTAGTACAACTTAAATTCCCGGCTTTCTTGAAAATAATGTTCAATAATAAGATGTATAACATCAGATCAACCTACGAGGCAGACGAGTTGCTAGAGTCTATTAGTAAGGAGGCCCCTGGGAAGGGATGATAAGGACTAGGTTTCTTGGTTCCCTTCCTCCGTATCGAAGGCTAGGCCACATCTGAGTAGAGATTCCTCTCCGATACCTGGTTTAAGATTGAAAAGCATATATATAAAAAAAGAGAGAGAAGTTGAAGTGAGAAATTGAAAAATCATATGTGTGCATAAGAAAAATATGAGATAAGAATTAGGGAAAGGGAAAAAAAGATATATACATATATATATACATATAAAATAAAATAAAAAGGGAGAGTAGGTTCTTAATTTCCACTTTCAATCTTCACTTTCTCACTATGGGTGTTTGTTTTTATGGATCTTTTGGATTTAATTAATACACGGACATATTGATACAAAGACACAATATGAATAGAGGGGAGGGGAGGGGGAGGCTATGGACGCAAAAACTGGTCATACACCAGACCAGAGTAATGGGGGAAGGGTTTCCCAAGGGGAGTGGGGGTGGGTGGAAGGGAGGGAAGCACACGGGGATAAAAACTAAAAATCCCTCATTCGTCAAGACCTCGCTACAATCACTGATCTTGAAGAGCAGAAGCAATGTGAAGGCTGGAGGGCTATTGGGTGTGTGCTGCTGGCTATGCCCATGGCTAGGCTTTTATGCTAGTACAGTTAAGGCAGTATCTGTTAAGTGTAACTTTGAAATAACATGACAACTCTTCAGTTTTTGTCCTGGAATGTCAATGGCCTGCGCATGAAGGGAAGAAGAGATAAAATTCTACAGTATTTAAGAGATTCCCCGGCGCAGGTCATTGTCATCCAGGAAACCCATCTTCTTAAGACAGTGACAAAAGAAATGTTAAAAAGCCAGAAGTGGGTGGATGCTTTCACATGCACTGACCAGACGGCAAATATTAGAGGTGTATTGTTCCTTTTTTAAAAACAAGCTAGAGCCCAAATTCTACAATATAGGGAAGATCTTAGTGGTAGATGGCTCATTTTGAAGATCACCTTAAGGGGCATACTTTTTACCTTGGTGGGATATTATGGACCCAGTCAAGATGATACTTCATATCTCATTGCCATACGTTCCCATCTTCTCGATTTTCCGGAACCAGTAATATGGGTGGGAGATTTTAACATCGTGTTAAATACCAAACTGGATAAGTCGCCAAATTGTAGGTCAGCAGTTCCCTCTAGATCTAGGAACTCGCTTTTGACAACAATGGCCCAATTAGGGTTATGTGATAGATGGAGGGAAAGGTCGGGAGAGCAATTAGGAGTATCTTTCAGAAACCTGAAATACAGACATAAGTCAAGAATCGACTACGCTTTGATTAGTTACTGTAGAAGAGTAGGGTCTGCTTCCTATGGTCACCCCCACTTTTTGCTGTGATTCTTTGGTTTTACGACTTTAGTGTGGCTGTGGGCCTGCTAATCAGACCCACAGCCCAGCTGTTCTCTCTCTAAATTGATACCATGTACTTTAGGTACACACCAGATTGGGTATTGGGTCACCTTTGTGAGTCCCTGTATAGTGTACCATAGGTACCCAGGGCATAGGTGCATGCAAGGCCTACCAGGGGCTGCAGCATGTATTATGCCACCCCTGGCTGGCCCTCCAAACTGACACTACAGGTCTGTTCACACAGCCTGGGTAAGGTGGTGTAATCACCCCTTACTTAGATATAGTATACCTATATCTACCTTGTAGGCCTCGACAATCCTGAAGGCAGAGTGCTTGGTTTTATGTGAGAGGGTGCCCTAGCATGAGCTGAGCCCCTCTGCAGCTTTCGGAACCATCTCCTTATATCTGTTCTATGATCTAGCCATACCATATACTCTTAAGTGCATTATAATCCTTGCAGTTAATGCTAACTTTGGTTTGGCTTTATCAAAACATGTCGTGTAAGGTGTCAAACACTTTGGAATACTACCCCCCTACCAGTCCTGGTGGCGGGGGTAGCATTCCACCCTTCTAGAGGGAGAAGACATGTAGCTTACTGCTTTACCCGTTTAAAGTTAAACAGAGCCTCAGCATCACAAAATGGATGCTGCTGTCACAGACACGAGTCTGACCTCCTGTTGCTGGGGGAAACTCCAGCAAGGCGGCCTGGACAATAGGTTTCCTGTCTGGGGAGGTTCCAGCACCTCCCCAGACAGGGGTTTTGTGTATTGGGGCAGGGAGTGCTGCATTCAGTGAATGCATCTAGACACTGCCTGGGGCACACAAGGTGCTCCATGCATAGCCCGGTTCAAACCAGTTGCTGGGGCACTCCAGCCCCGCTCTGGCGCGAAACTGGACAAAGGGAAAGGGGTGTACCTACCCCCTTCTCAGGTCCACCCATAGGAGGAACCTAGCCGGGTAGTCCAGCCCCTAACCTTAGTATAAGTATAAGAGCTGTGTCCCTAGGACTTTAGATTACCCTGGACGAATCTTCACAAGACATATCCTGGGCTTTCGACATTCCATTTCAACTTGAAGACGGAAGATAGCTTCATTGTGGTCAAGGAGTGACCACCCTGTGCAAACAGGCACCATCAGCAACTTTACCAGTCTGCATTTTCAAGGCTCCCGCCGGATCCCGACAAATCTGCGACACAGGAACTAGACTTCCAGACTTCTCTGACTCCGACCCACATCCACAGCAAAGCTGAGACCCGTGGCAGACACGAGAGATGTGGGGACGGACACCCTGGACTTCCTGCAATTTGCTAATTGCTCAACTCCCGAGGTACCTTCGCAGTTGTGCATTGGGGTACGAGAAGCCCCAGCCCTGAGTGCCACTTGCACCGAAGCTCAGCCCCCCACACTCCACGAGTGGCACGTGGGGCCTGCTCTTGCATTTCAGCTTGACACGTCTTCCTGGTTCCTTGCCCGTTGGCTAGTGAGCCCCCTGAAGACTTTTCTTTGAAACAAACTTGCTTGCCTGGTTGCTCCAGGGTTGCTCCAGCTTCATTCCAAAGGAGAAGCTCCATAGACCTTGCTGGTCTGCAACAGAGCCAATCTTGACATCCTGCATGGGGTGAGTTTGCCAAGGCTTGTTGGGTCCAATCCGGCTACCGACACCACAGTCAACTAGATCCTTCATGGGACAGCTCGAATCCAGCACCTGGTCATCGTCGATGCCTCCTGGACCTTGTGGCTGAAGAGACAAACTCACCTTCTTCACCTGAGATAATCGCAACATCGCCTGGTTCCTTCCTGGTACCTTCCTGGTCACTGGCTAGTGAACCAGACTCTGTCCCCTCTGCTTTCAGGTTCTTCAGATCTTCGATCCACCCTTGGATCCACCCGGACACTTTTCCTCTGGTCGCCTGCAGCACTTCTTTGCAGATCTCCATAGAAAACGACAATGAAAACCGACACCAAAAGGCACCTATACACCCGGCTTCCCTGGGTGAGGCAACACGAGTACTCCGGTGCTCCCGTGGGTCTTGATTCTCGAAGTCTCCTAGTCTAAAGGGGTATTGTCATAGTCCATCTGGAAGTGCCCTTAAACAGTAACTTTGTAACTTCTTCGTTTCCCATTATAAGTCAATTTTAACTCACAACTGTGTTTAGACACTGCACACGTCTCCCGTGGGCCTCCTACTTCCTAACCTTTGGTTATTTAGTGTAGCCCCGGCGATTCCCTAGGCCCCAGGCCTACTTTCCATTCCAGATGTGTTTCTTATACGACTTTCTTAGTATATGGTTTGTGAGGCCCCTAGGGCATTACTGTATATTGTGCAACTTATCTTATGCTAATTGAGTAACTTGTATTGTGCTTTTACCTCTGACCTCATAAAGAGTGCAGAGGGGTTGTGTTTAGAATAAATACATATATATTTGATATATAACTTGTGTGGTGTCCTTTCATTTGGTATTCAAGGGATTATAATTGGTAAAACAACTGGCTTCACATGCTCTCTGAAGTCTTAGCCTATTGACTGCTGGTCCATGCTACCACTAGGATAGCTTTCTATAAGGTTGGCTTTACAACCACCATCAATAAGGGTTGATTAGACTGGTGCAAGGTGCCCACTAGAACTAGTGGACATCATATTCCAGGCTAACTTCTCACATTTACAGTCTAAAAGATTGAGTCAAGGAGATTGAATACCTTCTGTCGCATCTTTCCGATAGACCAGAATGAATCTTGCCTCCTGATCATACTGGACCTGTCAGTAGTCTTTAAAACCATCAACCATTCTACCCTTCTAAACCTTCTAGCACATAGGATGGGTGTTGTGAATAAACAACACAAGACAGGTGTCAGTCGAAGTAATTCTGTAGGTTTATTCACCAAAGACAGTACACAACTATTCCAGCAGCTCGCCCCTGGCACACTAACAGTCTGTCTCGAAACGCTCCACCAGCTTCATTGTGGCGACATTCCACCAACATGAGATTCCACTGCAAATGGAACTTAAGTAACCCACAGCACATCTTCCCCCCCTTAACAGACCTAAGAAATGTTAACTAATAAACCTAACCCAAACATAAAACAAAACAAATTAAAAATTATGAAGATCAATACATACGGTCATAAATCGAATAACTAATACAATACAAATTCACGTAAATAGGGAAGAACTGCATGCCTTATGTTGTGTACCCTTCAGTGCCAGATGAAGTGCACCTAAAGTCAGATGCCCCAACCTGACTGTATTCAATAGCATCACCAGCAGGGCCTGCGTCAGAACTAGGAGATGGCACGCTTCCATGCAAAGGCTGGGAATCCTCTGCCCCTTACTTAATAAACTCGGGGTTAACCCCCAGTAACACGACCTGACCAGCTCCACTCAGTATCTCGACCTGACTAGTTCCACTCACACCTTCCAATAACCAACCAAAAATCCTCCGTACCAGAGACCTTACTAGGTCATTTCTCCTCACCCGTACTAGAACCACTCTTTTGCTCTCTTCTAATGAGGGCCGCCTTACTGGTGCCCCAACATTTTCCAGTTTCCATCAAAATGGAAAAATTCGATACCTTCACCACACTTGTGGAAAGAACTTGGAAGCTAGTCTCCTTTGCCCCTGAGGACTTCTGATCTTCACTACATCACCAACATGAAAAACCGCCTCCTTGACTTTGTGAAAGGTGTCACACCTCACCTTGGATTTCACTTGCTCTTCACTCACCTTGCATTTTGCACCTCCTCACAACTAGGAATTCTCTTACTAGCTTCAGTCTTATCTAGAACCCAAGCAGGAGATACATCACAAGATGAGTGTCTACTTATCAATATAAGAAAAGGTACAACTCCTGTAGAGGCATGCAGCATGCTCCACAGCTTTCCTTGGACATCCCTTATCACATCTACTCCAGCCACCAAAGCCAGCTGGACAGTCTCCTTCCCCATACGGTTAACACTTTCTACCATCCCATTGCCTTGGGGATTGTACAGAGCCACAGTGAGATGTTTAATACCATGGTTATTAATGAATTCTTGCATGGCATTAGACTTAAACTGCACCCCTTTGTTAGTAACCATAATCTAGGGATACCCTGCCCTCTCAAAAACAAAGAGGACAAGTCTCCTACAACTGCTTCTCCATTAAGTTCCGTCATAAACGTAAACTCTTTTGAAGAAATAGTCTACAACAACCAAAGCATATCTTATACAAATTAGAAGATCAAACATAGGCATAGTGAGCAATAGAAAGATTGATTAAACCCAGATCTCTTAACAGGGGGGGGGGGGGTGAAAAAATTCAGTACTCCAGTCATCTTCTTGTTGTGTTTGGTATGTTCGCTCCTAAGGGGCCCAGATGTTGGTCCCTTGATTGCTGTGCCACTGGAATCAAGCCAGCCTGGCTGATGAGAGGTGATACCCTGAAACCGGTCCCAGGATGCTTGTTTCCAGTCCAGGGAGGACCAGGCTTGGCAGTGCGGGCTGGACTGTTCCCATGGAGCAGGGTCAAGACTAATTTGCATATGGCTGGGCACAAACTGGGGTGGCTGAGTGAGCAAAAGAACAATGCATTAAACCCAGATCTCTTGACTGGAGGTGAGTGGTTTGAAAGTTTTAGCACTCTGTCCATCATTTTGTCGTGTTTGCTAGATCAAACATAGGCCCACCAAAATCCATACCCAACTTCTTCCCTTTGGGGTGCTCAACCAGGCAGAGAGGAGCTAGATAAAGCCACTGAGACTTGTTGGTTTGACTACAACTAGTCTATTGAGTGAACCACACATCCACTTCATTGTCCATTCCCGGCCACCACTAGAAATTCAGCACCCTTTTTTAGTGCTGATTCTGCCAACATGACCACGATGCGCAAGTTCAATCAAACGTTTCCTTGAAAGACATGGGGGAATAAGTCTGTTCCCAAGCAACACCAACTTGCCTTCAATGGAAAGCTCATTTTAATCTTGTGGAAGGATCTAATCTCTTCAATCACATTCCTTTCATGAGGGCCACCATTAGTGATGAACCCCCTCCATTTAACTTGACAACGGTCTTTCTCAGCATACTCTTTCCACTCAGAAAGATGAAATGGTTTTGCTAGCAATTCCCACACCATCCACCTTACCTTCAACGATGGACTGAAATTGCTATTTTGACCAAGTGAAAAACCTATAACTTTCCAGTATGATACTGGTGTCATCCTTGAAATCCTTTTTGAGTTTACTAATAGCGTCTGTATAAACATCCCATTCTCTGTTAGGAGGCCAAAGAGCTGGGGATAAATGGTAAAAAATGCATTGCCCTTCCACCCGAAAACAAATATAAAGTAGGGCCAACTTCCGTCTTGCCTTGAATTTGTCTCCATCAATAGCAACTAAGTAGCTGTCAACATTTTGAAGCCACTTGAATTTTTGAATACCAAGTTCAGCTAAAAATGGTAGAGAAATATTAGCATTTTGAATGTTGACGTACATAGGGAAGATTTTACACCACTATGATCAAATAAGACAGGTACATCAATGTGATGTGCAATGCAAATTTCCTTAGACCAAGCAAATGTGAACCCCCAACCCTAACAGTGCATCAAAAGTGGAGAAAGACATGAATATATTTGTCTCAGAAATAAAGTAAAGAACGACCTTCAGCATGCCTGTCGCTGGGAAAAGGCTACTATTGAGACCGCAAGGTTTGCCTGTCGCCGCAAATATGAAAATGAGCCACCAATGACGATTAAAAGTGTCAAAAGGAAAATGGTGTAAGGCATACCTTACGCCAAGGTGTTGGCGACTCGCCTCGCTCTCCTGGCCCACAGGTTGGTTGCACCAGAGCAGGCTGGTTTCATCCCCAGCAGAAACTTGACGTATAACATACGAACCGTCTGGGAGCCATGCAGCATATTCGGCAGGATACGAAGGCAGTTGCAGTATTCCTGGATATGGAGAAGGCCTTCGACTCGGTTGAGTGACCATTCATGACCCTGGTGCTGCGGCGGTTTGGGGTGGGCGAGCCATTTCTGCAGATGATAGGGGCTCTGTACCACAAACCCACGGCGCGACTTTGTCTGGGAGACCTGGTTACTGATCCTATTCTGATCGGAAGAGGAACGAGGCAGGGGTGCCCACTATCCCCGCTACTTTATGCCTTGGTGGCGGAGCCACTGGCCTTTGCCTTACGTGAGTATCATGGGCACGAGGGAGTCAGTTTCCCTACTTACAAGTTTGTAGTTTCGACATACGCTGACGACACCCTATTGTATGTCCGTGACTCAGAGCACAACCTGTCCTCCATGCTCAGGGAGGTGGTTCGCTTTGGAGCTCTGTCTGGCTTGAGAGTCAACTGGTCGAAGTCGGTCGCCTTCCCGCTCACTCCGGCAACGGGTCAATTTGACATGGAATTCCCACTGCAGAGGTCCAGTGACCCGGTCAGGTATCTGGGGGTCAGGATTCACACTGATTCTGAAGTTCTACTCCGGGAAATTATGGGGTTGCCTACAGTAAGCTGGTGGATGACGTAGACGCTTGGTGCAAACTCCCGCTCTCCCTCATGGGGTGCATAGCCATCATGAAAATAGTAGTGCCGCCAAGACTCCTCTTCCTGTTCAGCGCCATACCGATAGTGCTGTCGAAAGCTTTCTTTCAAACTCTGACACCGCTTATGACTAAGCTTGCTTGGGCGGGCAAGCAGCCCAGAGTGTGGTGGACTCTTCTGACACTCCCATATGACATGGGCGGCCTGGCGTCCCCGGATCTTGAGCTGTACTACAGGGTGGCGCAGGCAGCGCACCTCCATACTTGGGTACATGGAGACGAACACATTCCTCATGTTCGCATGGAACGGCTTTTTGCTGACCCGCTGCCCCTGTCGGCCACGAAATGCAGACCGATGGATCGCAGGACTGGGATATTGGACTCTGTCACTGCCACGAATCACGCTTGGCACTCTCTCCTGCAGGTGCAAGGAGGAGTCCTCTTATACTCGCCCCACATGCCAATAGAATGGGCTATTTGGCTTTTGCCGCTTACAGAGCATGGCGTAGTACAAGCGCTGCACAATCTGGCCATCTCCACGATGGGAGATTTATTCCTGGAAGGTACGGTTAAAAAGTGGGAACAGGTGGCGACGGGCACGGCCCCTAGCTCTCTGTTATTACATTTTTAGTACCACAGGGTCCGCAGCGCTCTTCTGGAATTGTTGGGGCCTGATTTGGCGGAGCCACCGGAGGTTACGGAACTCACATATGTCATTAAGACAGAGTCGCCCCGCAAGCTCATCACAGCCCTATATAAGACGGCAATGACACACAGGGAGCACCAATACATGAAAGCCAGGTCGGCTTGGCAAAAAGACTTGCTGATCACCATAGACGATGACATGTGGAGATACTGCTGCACGAGCACGAAAAAGATATCGCTAAATGGTAGGCACAGACTGGTACATTTTAAGTTTCTCCAGAGGGTTTATTACACCCCAGAGCGACTGCATAGGTATGGCCTTCGGCAATCGTCGGAATGCGAGCGTTGCCACGCGCAGGCTGTGGATTTTTTGCATCTGGCGTGGACTTGCCCTGGGATCAGTAAATTCTGGGAGGGAGTTCACGCGGAATTGAAAGAAATTCTTGGTATTGATTTGAAGCCGGATCCGGCGCTGGCGCTAATGGGATACTCCAAGCCTCTGCCGGTGGCCGTCAGGCGCCTCGCGGATATGGGAATACTAATTGCCAGACGCGTACTGGCGATATGCTGGATGAGAGGGCCTCTGCCAACGGTGAAAAGATGGGCCCACGATATGCTGTATTGCTGCACACAATCAGAGCATTACAGTGAGCTGTTACCACCTACCAGTCGCCCGAAGAACTTATGGGGCCTTTACCAGGCGCTCCTGCGGGCAGGAGAGTCGGACGTAGCTGAGGAGGAGGAGACTATTGAGGAGAGAGCACAATAGGAAGTGTCAAATTCTACCGAAGCGGAATAGTATCCGACTAGACAGAGCTGACTTAGATGTTGACTAAGGGGGCGGGAGGTTAGTTGGCATGAGGGTAGAGGTAGGGTCGCTATAGTTTTTTGCTACTTAGTACTCCACTCGGTTGCTTGGAGGCGAGGGATTGGGGCAGGAACACTGCATAGCACTCGACCTAGGCGTAGGGAGATGAGCTCTGTTTATCTTGATTTCATAACTCGACAGGCTAGAATAGACCTAGATACAGGCAGTGTTAGGCAGTTGGGGACAGTGCGGGGATAGATGGGCATTGGGGGGAGGGCGGGGGGCGTTTCTTTTTAGTTTTATGAGTTTTTTATTTAGACCTTATTAGGGACACGAATGGCAGTAGCTGCAGAACAGGGTAAGGGGGATGAGCACACTACAGGGCAGCATAGGGTTCCCCCAGGGATGCGCGTTGACGTTACCCTACTGTTGATACCCCATATGTTGATGCTTTACACCCTTGAGTTAACTCGCCGCCGGGCTGTCGGCTGAATGGCTGTGTTGTACCAGACATGATTTTTCATTTCTTTTTCACTACAAGAGCGGACGGCCTCCGGGTTGTAGGCCATGAGCTGTGTATGACTTGTGAAACAACCAATAAAGGTCTTTAAATAAAAAAAAAAAAAGAAGAACAAAAAGCCATACCTGTCACGGAGATAGTCTAATGCTGGAACCGCAAGGCATGCCTGTCTCCGCACACCGGATGATGTCAAGAATAAGGAATGATGGTGTAAGGAGAGTCTCTATTGACAAAGACAGACCATATACAACACTGCACGGCATGCCTGTCGCTGCATGTATGCAAAACTCAAAGCAGCAAGGTGAGCATGTTGCCGCAAGTAGTTAAAAACATGCAAAAATTAAGTATGAGACATGCCTGTCACTGCAAGATAGCAAATAAACCTTGCGCCAAGGACGAGCAAATGACTAGGTCGGAGGAGTGCCTGTTGCAGAGACCAGATCCACATCAAGAGAATTATTTCAAGATATGGTCACCAAGTATCAATAACATCCTACGTGCGGCACATCCTGACGAAGCACATCAGGAGCTCCTGAAAAACCCTGATGACAGATGAATGCATCCCTGACAGGCGAAAGCGCGGCAGGCTGGAGGGAGAGGGGTAAGAGTAAGCGGTTGATGTTAACTTGAGCAGGCTGAAGGCTCATACTGAAAGCTTGCGCACCAGCCCGGCACCCCCAACAGCCACACAAACAGGCCTGATAGCTGAAACTACCCCGCAATTACTGTTACTGTCACTGTGCTCACTCTCCAACAGAGCAGTCGCAGAGTACATTAACAAAGCGTTGCACTTTCCTGAAATACAACTATAAGCAATAAAACACACGGTTGTACTGGTGCTGTGCGAGCTGTCTTGGGGCTTGAGCCACTCATCGCCAAAACATGTTGTGAATAAACAACACAAGACGGGTGTCAGTCGAAGCAATTCTGTAGGTTTATTCCCCAAAGACAGCACATGACCATCCCAGCAGTTCATCCAAGGCAGACTAACCATCTGCCTCAGAACGTTCCAACCGCATCATCGTGCCACATTCCACCAACATGAGGTTCCCTTGCAAATAGAACTTAAGTAATCCACAACAATGGGCCTCTCTGTCACCATGCTGAAATGGTTCTCCTTTTTTCTACACAAGAGCTCAGTACATCCAAATCAATCACACTCTTTCTGATCAGTCTCCGCTATCGGTTGACGTATCCAAAGGCTCTATTCTCTCCCAGACACTTTTTAATCTAGACTATGGAGCCTCGAATTGAAGTTCTCAAACTCCCACATCTCCTACCACATGTATGCTGACGACACCCAAGTCTACATGAAAACCACCTCCCTTAACGCCTTAACGACGGCCGCGATTTTGCAGAAGTGCGGCACTTCCGCAAAACAGGCGGGCCGCATTGGCCATTGGCCTACGGCAGCACTGGGGAGGTAGTGCTGCCGTCGGCCAATGGCCGACGGCAGCACGGAACAGGTTAAGGACATCTACACCCTCAACAACACTTTGACAAAAACACATCAGTGGCTGACTCGTAACCACCTCAAAATCAATGCCCTTAAAACTGAATTCTTACTGATCACACTGCCCACTTCCACCCCTGACGTCAACGTCTGGCTCCCTCTTCTCACTGCCTTGAACTGCACTCCTTACATCATTGCCTGTCAAATCCCTAAGTATAACTTTGGACTAAGACCTCTCCAGGCAAAAACACATCAGCGCCGTGACTAGAGGAGCTAACCATTAGCTGCATATTCTTAGGAAACTAAAACCTTTCCTCCCTGTGGTAGGCCTCAAAACTGTGGTTCAGGCACTTGGGCTATCAAAATTAGACGACGGCAGCACCACCTTGGTGGGCCTCAAGAAAACCGCACTTGAACCACTGAAGGTTACACTGGCAACAGCTAGACTCATCACTGGATACAAAAAAAAGTGATCATATCACCCCTGACCTTCAGTCACTAAAATGGCTACCCTTCGTGGCCAGGATCAATCTCAAAATTGCTTGTTTGACCCACAAAGCGCTGCACCACAATAACCCTGCTACTTGGTGCAGAAACTGGCCCTAACGGGTGGAAACAGATCTTGCAGAAGCACTAGCTCCTTACTTCTTAAGCCACAAAAAATGCAAAAAAAGAAACCTGCAACTGACCATTCTCTGGAATTGCCACAAGAATTTAGAACTCTCTACCTACTGAGATCAGATGCAACCCATCCACATCATCTTCAGGATGTACCATGAACGATCTTTGACATCAAACACATCAAAGCCCAACTGCAAGGAGGGGCTAGAAAAAAGGAGCTGAGGAGAGAAGAATCACAAATAATAATGACACTGGGCACAGAGATCCCGTGGGGTCACAACATGGATGCAGAATTACATATTCATCTGTGATGTCAATTCTTCTCCATGCCTATGAATATTCCCATATTCTTGTGTGATATTCTCTAACTGATCATGAAAAGAATAAAACTGGGTACTATACCCATAATAGGGTAAAATACTAAATTGTATATTCTATCAATGCTCGCCAAATCACAAGATAAGGTGACACCAAATTTTTGATGGGATTGCTTTGCAATTTTTAAAATTTCGTTATATACCAAAGCTGTCTATAGGCTTCTCCTATGTAGTCACTTTTGTTAAGTAGGGCAATTTTTCCTCCCTTGTCTGCAGGTTTAATTATTATGTTGTCATTTTCCATCAGCTTTTTTCGAACTCAGCATTCTTTGGAGGAGAGATTCTCGATCTTCTTTAGATGTCTTGTTTTAGTCAGATTTTCCAATACTCTTAAGATGGCATCTGAGAAAAGTTCAATGTTGTTGCTGGACAATATGATGGACAGAATTTAGAATTGTTTAGAAAAGTCCACTGAATGTGTGTTGAACGGTTTCTATTGACAGTGCCTGTAAAACTTGATTTTCTATCAAGTCTTCCTCTTTTAGATTATACATGGGGTCAAATATATTTTTTAGTTCTGGAATTTGTTCTATTGTTAGACCCACTTCTAATTCTTTGGGTTTACTTTGATCAATTTGTTTTGCAGGTTTATTAGCATGTATTTTTGCGAATTTAAGTTTGCGTGTATATTTGTACAAATCAATCCTTATTTCTGTGTAATCGAAATGGCTTTCAGGGGAGAAGGCGAGCCCTTTGTTCAATAGCGTTGTCTCATCTTTTGTTAGTTTGTGTTCAGAAAGTTTGATTATTAAATTTGTTTTTTCCTCACTTTTATTGGTTCAAATTTTGTAGAGTATACTGTCTTCTTTCGCTTTGATCTTCTTGTTTTTCTGGTGCTTTTGAAGATTTTGAATCTTTGGTATGAAAATTTGGTATGATTCAAAACTAATCAATGTTGATGAACTTCAATTCTTGACGAAAGACCACCCAACCATTCCAACAATATACTTCTTACCAAAAATTCACAAAACCCTTTACAACACTCCTGGTGGGCCCATTGTCCCTTCTTGTGATTATCTAAATGAAAATATATTGATGTATGTGGACCAATATCTGGCACCAACTGTACATAGCCTAAGTTCATATATGTGAGACACAGGGGATTTTTTACGGCTACCAGCAGAAACTTGTTGGAATACAAACTACATAATGGCTACAATAGATTTAGTATCATCACAAGTAAAACAAGCATGGACTTTCTAGACACAGATCAAGAGCAATTACATTCTACCCTGTTCAGGAAAGAAACAACAACAGTACACTCCATGGAACTAGTTTCCATCCGAGACCACTCACCAAGAGCATCCCATATAGGGAATTTGTAAGAATGCGACGGAATTGCTCTAAGGACAAAGATGCAGAAGAAAAAAGTGCAGAGACAGCTCAAAGATTAAATAAATAGGGGATACAAGCAAAACAGATCTTAGAAAGTGTATGGAAAAAGTTTAAAGTAAATCACGTGCAGAAACTTTGATCTCTAAGAAAGAAAAACAAGTGTCGATATCCGAAAAATCAGAGGCTCTGAGACTAATAATAGCATATAGAGGGGCAAGTACAAAAATTGTCAATATAATTAAAAAATACTGGCATCTAATCTCAAAAGATCCAGACAAAGGGGCTTTATTGGGATCACGGCCTCCGGTAACTTAAAGGAAGATCAAATGTTTTGGTACAAAGTCCTTTATAAAATAAATCTAAAAATATCTGGCGTAAGGAACAACAAAATGAATTTATAAAATGCAGTAACTGTAAAGCATGTCGAATTGGAAAAAATATAAAAAACATAACAGACAATGATGGGAAGACAAGAAAAATAAAACAAAAAATCACTTGCAACACCAACGATGGACAACATCGTTGTGGACGTCGACAGGTCCCATTGGTTTTCTAAGTTGGTCCTAGCGAAAAAAAGTTGTTACATCACCAGGTTCAGTACCCACCTAGGGCTGAGAAGATATAAACACCTCAACTTCGTAATATCCTCGGCAGCTGAGGTGTTCCAAGACGCAGTGAGAGAGATCCTGACAGGAATGCCAGGGGTGTTGAACGTGAGTGATGATATTCTCATTCACTCCGGAACCGTGGACGAACATTACAAACACCTGAGAGCCACGCTGAAATGGCTTCAAGAACATGTCGTCACCCTGCATAAAGAAAAATGCATACTCTTCCAAAAACAGATAGAGATCTTCGAATACATGTTCAACCAGGAGGTAATCCAAGTGGACCCGTGGAAATCCCAAGCGATCAAAGATGCACCAGCCCCCTTGACCATGTCGGAAGTGCGAAGTCTCCTTGGGATGGCCACATACTGTGGCCGATTCATCCCCGACTTGGCACCATCGCAGAGCCACTCCGAAACCTCACTCGAGCAGACGCCATGTCGAAGTGAGGGACCCTGGAAGAAACAGCATTC
The DNA here is from genome assembly GCF_964261635.1 of Lissotriton helveticus. NCBI lineage: Eukaryota > Metazoa > Chordata > Amphibia > Caudata > Salamandridae > Lissotriton > Lissotriton helveticus. Next base: position 367,175,343 of record NC_136072.1, on the reverse strand, counting down.
CAATTGATCAAGAACACCCTCCCCGACCACACCACGTTGGTATACTTCGACCCTGCTAAGCAGATGAAGATACTGGTCGAAGCCTGCCCCATAGACCTCGAGGCAGTTCTAACTCAGGAACAGGAGCCAGAAAGATGGGCGGCCCTAGCATATGCCAGCAAGGCGCTCTCACCCACCGAGATGCGCTATGCACAGATTGAGAGAGAGGCCCAGGCCATCCGCTGGGCGTGCCGTCATTTTCATTTATACCTCTGGGCCAACAGATTAATGTCATCACGGACCACCAGCCATTGGTACTGTTGTGCAAGGGGTCGGCACCACACCTACCCCGAGGATTGAATGATGGGCCATAGGACTCCAGCAATACGAGATCGAAGTGGCCTATCGACCAGGCGCCAAGAACCCCGACGACTTCCTCTCGAGACAACCGGCCCTACAGGACGAACAAGGAGAAGAGTCAGCTGTTGAAGCACGAGAAGACCACCTGAACATGATCTCAACCATTATGTGCCCAAAAGCACTAACACTAGAGGACATTGCCGTTGCAGCGGAAAGAGACCCCGTGGTCTCCAATGTAGCGCCGCTGTCCAAGAGGGACACTGGCACCATTTCTTACAATCTGCCAACAGCTGGGCAGGTTCCGAATAGGAGTGCCTCATGAAGATGTGGAGTATCAGGAACGAGTTAAGTGTGACCCAAGGGGGAATTCTGCTTAGGGGGCCCCGCATCATTATCCCGGCGGCCCTACAACACCAAGCAACACAGTTGGCTCACGGGGGGCATCAGGGAATCAAAAGATTGAAGACCCGGATGCGAGAGAAGGTCTGGTTTCCAGAGAAGTAGGCCCGAGTGGAGGAAGCTGTGAAAAGATTGACCAGAGCCTCAGAGAGACCGGCATCCGTCCAGACGTAAGAACATGGGAAAGCCCCGTGGGAGAAGGTGAACCTCGACTTAGGGAGTTTTTCCGATGGTCGGATGACCATAGCCATGATCGACAGCTACTCCAAATATCCCTTAGTAGAGGTCGTCAACTCTACTGCATTCTCCCCGGTTGCCCTGGTGCTTGAGTAGATCTTTGCAATGTTCGGATGTCCAGAGGAGTTCAGGAGCAACAATGGGCCCTCATTCCAAGGAAACGAGTTCCAGAAGTTCGTGCAGCATCATGGGATACGACATTGCCGCATCACCCCGCAATGGCCACAGGCCAACGGGGAAATTGAAGGGTTCATGAGAACCCTCAACAAAGCCCTACGAATTGCCGTGGCAGAGAATACAGACCCCGAACTGCACCTGCAGCTGTTCCTCCGAGAGTACCAAAGCACTCCCACAGTACCACCCGCCCAACATCGTGGGCGCTTATGTTCAACGGGATCCGCTGTGACACTCTCCCTACCTGCCCTGGGTGGGCTCCGCCAACATACAGTGAGGAAGACGTCCTCGGGTGAAGGGGAAGACAGAACCTTGCTGCTGGCAGGACAAGAAGGGCGACGTCCTGGAAGGCGCAAATAGGGGACACAGAAATAATGAAAGATAGGAGACCAGGAGGAAAGTTTCGAACCAGGGACAAACCAGGTCACTGGACAGTAGTCGGTGTCAAGGGGACCATGATAACTGTAGAAAAAGAAGGGGAAGAAGTGACCTGAAACATCTCATGGTTCAAGAAGGTGCCAGAGCCTCCCTCCGTTGTGGAAGCAGACCGTGTCCCGGAGGCAGGGGAGAACAGCGAAGAAGAGCAAGAGGAACCCCACATGAGCACACAGCCGCAAGTACCTCCCACAACACCTAGCGAGACCCGCCTGGAAACTGAGGCAACACCACAAAGGCCCCGGGAGACAACAACAACATCCGGAGCACTGGGGTCCCCATCCACCGCCCGAGGTTGTCAGAGTTCCCGCCTGAAGGACTTTGTATGCAAAGTAGAGAGATGGCGGACTCCCAGTAAAATGAAAAGAGACTAAGTTAGGATGGGATGTAATGAGTCAGCGGTCCAGCCTATGATCCCGGCAGACGCCGGATGTGTCGCACCCACTCGCTCACGCCGGCGGGCGGAGTGCGGATAATAAAAGGGGGTGTGACCGCACGAGGTCAGTCGGCACCCCACTTTCACACAGATTGGTGTCTATTATTTGTACGAGCCTGGCCAGAACAGCGCGCGCAAGGCCCGTAGCGGGAGCTCTTCAGAAGGAACAAGGGTTAATTTTCAGCATTAGACTTTGAATAAGAGCAATAGAGCTAAGGCAAAAATGGGATTAAGAGAGAGAATTGTTGAAAATGCGGCCCCCAGGGGAAGTGAAGGTCGCAGACCCGTCTTCCCCTGGGGAATTCGCGCAAAGACCGGAAGGACTAGGGGGGGGGGGGGGTGGGATTAGAGGGGCAAGGGGAAGGGGCGGGATCTGGGAGGACATATAAGGTGTTGGGAGAGGAGAAACAGCCTCTTCTTAACACCTGAGCACCACCGGGGGGACATAGGAAAACTTTGCGGTCGGTAGGTGGGTGGTTGGGCAGGGGCCGATTTGGCGGCGGGGGGTCGATTTGTGCTTCGGTTTTAGGGCTGTGTGCGGTTTTCTGTAGTTATGGTGACCTGTTTGGATCGGCGGTGCGGGGCCGGTGGGAGGGGCTGCGGCTGGCGTGCTCACCGGGCTGGTGGCGGTCTGGCCTGCGGGCATGTGTGGGGGGCAGAGTTGGGGTTGCTTAGATGTTGGGCCGTGTAGTCATGTGCATCCTTGGAATATGGAGGCGATAAGCTTGATGTGGCACCCAGTTTTGCGTCCGGCAGGAGTTTAAGTGGGCGGCTGGTCCGGCTGTGCGTTTTGCCTGCTACGCGATGTTCGCTGCCTTGCGGGGAGGGGGGAGGGGGAGGCGGCTGCAATGTGGCGCGCGCAGGCCGGTTTAGTTTAATAATAAAAACCTCTCCTGGAACAGTAGTTTCTGGTCCATGCGCAGTGTCTGGCTACCCTAGGTTTAGGAGCAGGACTGAGCGATATTCGTTATTCCGCTTGCAAAGTTATGTCAACTGAACTGTATCAGAGTTTTTAACTCACTGCACTCGTTTATTAAATGTAGGTCAGCGGCCAGAGGCGGTATAATTTGCCCGGTCTTCGTATTACATCGGGCGGTCTTTGGTGCATAATTTTTTCACTGAGCGAAATTGTCTTTACCGAGAGTTATCTACCCCCCCCCCCTGCGCTTGTGTCCTGCTGTTTAGTACGATTGGTCTGGGCGGGCAGACGGAGTGCCTTGGGGAGGGGGGGTGGGGGGGGTGCTGCTGTACAGGGTTTGGAATGTACAGCCCCCTACTGCGGACTGCAACACTTGTGGGGGGGACACGTGTCGGGAGTCGGCGCGGGGGTGGGCCCGAGGGGGCTGTAAGGCGGATTCTTATGTATACAAGGAATCCAATGGCTATAAGTAGAATTAGTAATGATCTATGCCAGTTAGGGTGAATGTCGCCACTGGAGCACGTCTATGCTGGTTATTGTAGGGACCTTTCTTTAGGGGGTTGCTGTGCGGGAGGGCCATGGCATGTGGTCGGGGGCACAGGTGGCGTTTTTGGGGCACTGTGAGTAGGGGTGAGGGACCGCCAGCACGGCGCGGGGCTCAGTGGTCCTCAGGCCTCACCTGGTTGGAGCGACCTGGTGGGGGGGGGCAAGACCGGTATTGTGCCGGCAGTACAGTGGATGCCAGCGGGGCACACGACGGCCTCAGGACGCTGGCCGGAAGCTGCAGGGGGTCCGCGGCGGCCTGCCCCTCCATCATGGGATCGCACAGTATATATATTTCAGCATTATGGCATTTTTTGCAGAAGTTACGACCAGTGTGTGACAGTTGGCGTGCGGCATGGGGGTCTGCAGATGCGTATGGGGTTTGGTTGTCATGGATGTGGTGGATTGCTGGGGGGTAGGGAGTGGGTTTGTGGGATGACAGATGCAGTACAAATGGGAAGGCAGTTGAGTGGGGTTGCCAAGGGGGGGGGGGGGTTACAGGTAACTGGACTGTTTTGTCTTGCTCCAGGAGGCCGGTACGGCTGCAGACAAGTGCGGGAGGAAGACGTCTGGGAACATCAGCGACTGAGCAGGAGAAGGAGGTCCTGGACGGACTCTCAGGTACGGGTCTATTGATGGGGCCGGGGAGCTGCAAGGACGGAGGGTCTACATCAAGTTGGCCGGGGGCATTGGGTGGTGATTGATGAGGGAGAGGCAGGGGCCGATACGGCAGGCTGCTGGTGAGCTGTTTAGGGTCATGTGACGGGAGGCATGGGACTGGACAGGGGACTGAAGGGACCACACCAGTTGCTGGTTTAGAATGTTCAGTAATGGTGTTGATCAGCTCAGCATGGTTGGAAGTTTTGAAGGGGTCACGGGACATTCTCAGAGTGAGAAGAGCGCTTGGGGACCTGAGGTGATGGCTGCCACGCAAGCAGTTATGGATATAATAAGCATCTGGGGGGCGTACACGCACTGTACAGGCGCAGAGGGTGATCTGGGGAGCAGGAGGGGCTTGCCCACAGCTGAGGCAAGCAGACTAATTGGGGGCCATTAGGCAGGGTTGATGACTTACAAACTAGAGATTTGGATGATCCACTGACGTGCAGGGGTTTGACTGGGTTAGGAAGTCCATCTGTTTGAGTCCATGAGCAGTGGCGCCCGATGTCGTATGTGAGACAGCTGGGACTCTGGCGCAGGTATTATTCTGACTGGGGGTGGCCTGTGGGAGGGTTTGCCCGGGTCCAAGGACGCCAGAGCGGGATTAGGCGGCTGCGATGAGGCCCTCCCTGGGGGGGGCGGGGCCATGGTTGGCTGACACAAATGCAGCAGGTGCTTAAGACTGGCGGTAAGAGTAGTACGGCTTGAGGTTTGCGCTATGGTGTGAGACGGTTTTGACTGATACGCTGTTCCCCTTTATTTTCAGTACAATTTTATATAGCGGTGGCTGGACCGTGGGTATTGGAGTGCTCTACGCACATGCTGTAACGAACAAGGGTGGCCGGGGGTCTGAAGCGCGTGGGGGTCCTGAGGTGCAAGCGGCTTTACGGTATGTCGGGTCTGCGAGTGCTGCACATGGGGGAAGGGGGTTTAGGCAGGGTGTCTGGCAGGGAAATCTTTAATAGGTGCGCAGAGTGCGAGGCTGAATGGTGCAGAAGGAGTGTTCAGGGTAGGTGTAGGGATGGTTTTTGGGATGTGTGGTGTGGGGAGATGGCGTGAGCGGGCAGCGGCGAAAAGACTGGCAACTATGCTTCTCTCAAGAGTTAAAGGGGACCTGGGAGTTAGTTAGTTCCCCCTGGAGGTGGGTTGCTGTGGTCACCGAGGAGCAGCGGATGAATGGGCGATGCATAGGGTGACCGGCGTTGTGGCGCCTGGTGTGTTTGGGGTACATAATGGAGCGCCTGATTCTCAAGCAGGGCGACTTGGGTGCTTTGAGGCGCTTTGTGAGGATGGTGTGGCTGTGCTTTTAGTGGTTGCGGGGCCCTAGGGGGGAGCGGCTGCAGGTTTCAGGGCTACGGGTATACGACTAGTTGTTTCTGTGATGACGTGGCGACTGGACACTGGCCGAACAGGGGCTAAGGGAAGAGAGGGATACACTTCATGAAGGACTAATTATTCTTTTCTACTGCAGGAGTTGGGAGTGGAACACGACCCCAGGCGATCGCCTGGCGGGGGTGGCCCCCCCTTTTCTTGGGCATTGACCGACAGAAGAGGCGAACTGGCCAGTTTGCTCAAGGGCTGTGCAATAATGAGGGAATCTGCAGGATGTGTGTGGGGATTTGTGGCATGGACGATTGGCAATGTGTTCTGAGAAATAAGGAGTTGCCCCGGTCTGAGGATACAAGTGGGAGACAGACGTATGCTAGGATGTCGTGGGTATGGCTTTACACTATGATGCATGGAGGGGGACATGGTGCACTGAAGCGGATAATGGGGGCGATTTGGTCACAGGGATGACTCGGGCCTTTCAGCAGGGTGGGTCAAAGGGGGGGGGCTATTGAAGGACACAGGTACTGGTGTGAGGAGGGGGATTGCACCAGGAAGGGGGTCACCTGCATGGACAGGAATCTGTTCATCCACACACGTCACTGGTTCAGCTGGGTGCGGGTACTGGTGGTGGATGGTCGTTCACCGCAAAGGGTTTTTTTTTCACAAGTGACGTTTGGCCCAAATATTCGGAGTGGGTTTACACAGGATGCAAGCAGAGGGGTGGACTGGTCGTTCAACGCGAAGGGGGCACTTGTCACAAAGTTTTGGTCCCAAAAACTCTGATCTGTTTACAATTGTGGCGAGCAAAATGGTGGATGGTCATCCACCGCAAAGGGAACATTTGGCATGAACAAGGTTTTGGCTCCAGAATCCTATCTGTACACTGAAGGCGAGCAAAAGGGTGGATTGTCATTCACCGGGGAAAGGGTGCTCGTCGCAGGCAATGTGTGGGCCTGAAAAATCTTCAGTTCCACTGGTTGCGCGCAAAATGCTGGATGGTCGTTCACCGCGAAGGGGGGCATTTGGCACTTAATAGGTTTTGGCCCAAGAATACTGTCTGTCTACACGGGATGCAAGCAAAGGGTGGATGGTCATTCACCGTGAGGGGGGCACTTGGCACAAACCAGGTGTTGGCCCGAGAAACCTATATTTCTACGCTGGATGCCAGCAAAAGGGTGGATGATCATTCACTGCAGAGGGGGCACTGGTCGCCAGCAAAGTTTGGCCTAAAATTAATCTTATCTGTTTTGCACGGGATGCAGGTGAAGGTGGTGGATGGTTGTTCACCACGTGGGGGGGGCACCTTTTACAGCCGAGGAGTGGCTTGCAATATGTGATTGGTTTACGCAGGATGCAGTGACCGCGATGGGGGGCACATTCCCGGCCACGGTTTGGCCCGACGCAATGTGCTCTGTAAATCTGGGTTCAGACACAGCTGGTGGATGGTCGTTTACCGAATAAAAAGGGGGACTCCTGTCACTGACAGGGTTTGGCTGGTCAAAGGTTTTGGTTACACTGGTACAAGAAAAAGGGGGCATGGTCTTTCACGGAAAGGGGGGACACATTTTCTGGAAATGTTCCTTAAATTGTCTCTTATTGAGACCTAGCTATTTGGCCAAAGCCCGATGGAGCTACCTGATAGCTATAGAGGAGATGGGTTTTGGGACTCCCCCTCGACCGTCACCTACCCAACCGGTCTTTGGGCAGACTTTCCTTATTCTTTCTGTCGTATCTCCCTCCCATCCTGTTTTTCTGCGAACCTCTTCCCTCGACACCTGAGACCGAACTACTTTGTCTGATGCCCGATGGAGCTACCTGGTTTAGCTATAGGGGAGACGGACCGTGGATTCCTTCCTTGGTCGTCACCTACCCAGTCGGTCTTTAGACAGACTTCTCTCATCTCTAAAGTTGTCTCTTCCTTTATCCTCACTTTCTCACCTCACCTACTCCCCACTTCTTTTCTCTCTCCTTTCTCTCCTCTCCTAACGTATTGCTGACTGTTCGTTGTAAGGTATAATTGTTGATCTTTTTCTGTTATACTGTTAAACCACATTGTTGCACTTCCTTTCGTTCCTCCTGCTGTCTCCTCCCGCATCCTCCCTCTTTTTATGTCTCTCCTTCTCCCTTCTCTCAATGTATTGAGACTGAACCTTTTTTTGTCTGATGCTTGATGGAGCTACCTGGTTTAGCTATAGGTGCGATGGGCCGTGGATTCTCTCCTTGGTCTTCACCTTACCCTGTCGGTCCTTAGACAGATCTCTTTTCGTCTCTCCATATTGTCTCTTCCCCTATCCTCCCTTTCTCACCTCCCCTGCCCCCTCCACTACCTCTCTTTCTCCTTTCTCCCCTCTCCTAATTGTATTGCCTATTCTTTTTTTTTGGGGGGGGGGGGATTTATTGTGTAATTGTTGAACTTTTTCTGTTACATTGTTGATTCTAATGTAAAGCGCTCTGATACCTCCGGGTCTAGCCAGCGCTATATAAAACTCTTTAAATAAATAAATAAATAAAATAAATGTTGAAGTGGTGGCTGGTCGGCCACTGGGTGCCACAAGGTGGCGGATGCATTAGCTGCACAGGAACTTGGGGTTTCAAGTGGTGCTGGGCAGGTTGGCACCTTTCGCGACGGACGGTTGTCTCATCAACGGTGAATTATATAAAACATACGTTTGGGTGGTGGTTTGGTTGTCCACCGGGTGCCGCGGGGTTGGCGGACAGGAGGTGAAAGGTACCTGGGAGAGCGGGGGGGGGGAGTGAACCGCCCTCCAGGGATTCCCTGGTTGGCGGTACTTTGGAGGGGTGGTGAGTCACATACGGGCGGATTCACCCCTCTGGGGGGGGAGAACAGGACACGGGTGACTGATAGCGGGAGGCAATGAAGGAAATTCAACAGAGGATGCTCGGAGGGCAAGTGAAGGTGAGAATGGGGAGAGGAAGGAGGTCACCGAGTGAATGGGGAAGAGTCAAACAGGTAAGATGGTTTTGAGAAGGAGGAATGGAGAATGAGTCGGTATGGGGTGGGGAAAGTATATTTATTGCATTAATGTACTATGTAATAAAGTCTAAAGGATTGCAAACTTGTCCTAATAAAATGGCCTTTTACACTTCAAGTAACAGCGTGGAGTGTGGGTCTTGCGCGACAGTGACAAAGGGCGAATGCAGGGCTAACAATGAACCTGAACTTCCAGGAGTGAGATAAAGAGACCAGAAGTGTAGGATAATGGAGGGAAGAGGGACAGGGTTGAATCAAAACTATGGGGAAATGGTATTGGGTGATCCCAACATTATAAATGAATAGGGTGACTAGGTGACCCATGTGTACAGGGGCAGTCCCCGTGTTTCACCAGCTCTCCTGGTAGAGTTCTGAAGATTTGCCTCAGGTCCCAGTTTTCAGTGAGGGTCGACTGAAAACAGAGGGAGCCACGTTTTTATGTGTACCAGAGCAGGAGTACGTTAGTAGCTCTTACTCGAAAGCAATGTTAATTACATGTACGATACTGAAGTTAAATTGACTTTTTATTTATTTCCTTTGTGCCTCGTCTATGTTTCTATGCTGCTAAGTGGTGCCATACGGTGCAAAATTGAAGCCCTTCTATGTAACACGAAATGCCACGGTTTTTGGTTTTAAAAATCTGCTCACCCAAGTTAAGCAATGTATCTGTGGGATAAATAGCCGTGTAGGTTCTTCTTTGTTTCGGGTCACGCCTCGAACTAGGGACTGTCTGCTGTTTGAAATTCTGGTGGTGACATCAGCAGCGCTGTCGCGTTCCCATGTGACATGAAATGTGCGGGCACGGTAGTGATAACGAGGGAGTTTCACGAGGGCCTGTGTAGCCGGAGCACGTCCCACAAGTCCTTGTCTCTCCGAAGCAAGATCGTCGCTGTGGAAAGCGCCCTTATCTCGCCACATAGCAGCCTTATCAGCCCCGCGCGCCCAGGAATGGATGGAATGTTCATACCTTAATCACAAAGCACATTTCACAAACCAGGGAGCAGAGTCCTCTTTCAGCAGTCACTGGCAGGGGAAGCAAAGTCGTGCGTTTTACAAGGAAGGAGGGGCTTCCTCTGCTAAACAACAGAGCTACCCTACCAGCTTCCGGGCGAGAGGTGAAGGGGCAAATACAGCGAGCAGGCACGTGGAGTTGGGGCGTGAAGGGTGGAGGAAACACCTGTGACTTTAATGCACTATAGAGGAACGAATGAAGGCTTCAACTGTGGTGGGTGCAGCGTTTCCATTGGTACAAGAAAGGGCCAATCAATGGTGTGGGCACTGTGAGTAGGTGGTAGAGGCCCTAAAAAACCGGCTCTGAGCTGTCACTCAGGCATCAGCCCATGCCCGGTTGCCCGCGTTGCCAATCTGCACGTGGTTTGGGGGCGGTATCTCCATTACGCACACACACACAGTATGACAAGGTGTGGAGAACAGTGACAGTGAGATTTTATTTACTTATTTCGTTTATTTTATACGTTTTTATATAGCGCGGACTTTACCCGAAGGTGTCGGAGCGCTTCAAGAACTGGTCATGGGAAGAATGAAGTCCCAGTCCCAGAGTTGGCTCTCAAGGCTGAAGGCTCCCTCGGTGTGTGAGTGCCACATGTTGCACCACTCATTCACTATTGGCTATTGTCAATGGTCCAGATGGCTTCTCACAGAAGTCTCACATCTGTTAATGACTAGTCATTTCACAGGTTTTTTTTATTAATGGCACACACTTATTTTCAGTGGTGTTCAGCCACAATATCGACGTTTTAATTTCCACCTGATGAACTTATATCGGATCCACATTATCAACTACTAGCATATCCTCAAGGTCAGATGATATGGAATTAAAATTAAGATTCTGTACTTCCCTTCATACCGTACCTTGACGATAGATTTGTCATTATTGTGTAATCAAATGAGTGCAGAGCAATGATAGTGACGTCGATATTGTGAAATACAACATTTTCAGTGAGTCAGTTGTGATCAGATTTGGATTTAGTCACAGTAAACGTCCTAAAGCGACCCTTTATTATTTCCTTTTATTAATTGCAGCTTTATATAGCGCAGACAGGGCCCAAAGGGTGCCAGAGACCTTTAAATAGCAACAGGTGTATACATGCAGTCAAAAAAGTATCAGGACATCTACTATATCATTATATAAATCATTCACACACACACACACACATATATATATGACATTAAAAATACAAACAGTTATTCTGTGTCAGACCACAGAAGTGGCACCGAACAGACAGGGGCTCCTTGCCACAACCGTGGTTGGTGCAGCTTGGCACCTGTGTCCTGGTGTCGTCCTACTAATGCTTTGGAAACTGGATTCTTTCTGTACTAGACTCCCAGGGTAGTGAGGGCGACGAGTCAAAAGCTTCTCGGGGAGATAACGCAGCGAACAGAGATGCAGAGCTCAACCAAAATACACAGGGGCATAATTACAAGTCCCTATCGCCACAGGAACGTCACTTTTATCGACGTTCCTGTGGCGATAGGCGCTTTGCCTTATTTACAAGACGGTGTTAAGGCACTCAATGTGGCATAACGGCGCCTCTAATTTAAGGCACTCTTTCATGCTATACTTAGTGTGAAAGCGGTGGGCAATTGGGTGTTGCGGTGGGCGTTCTACCGTAACACCCATTGATTTTGATGCTACCCCCTATTTACAAGGGTGGCATGAATAGGGGGCAGCGCTAAAATTAAAGCAAGGGAATGCCCAGTCTTAACATGGCAAAACAAGGAGAAATGCTTTATTTCTCCTCATTTTTCTATGCAGCACACATAGAAACTGCATGAATGATTGTTTATGCATAGGAAGGTGTTCCTTCCAGCACATAAACAGCCATTACAAACATGACGATTTGAAACTTCTATGTAGGCTGCACAATGCAGCACACATAGAAGTTGCAAATCGTCATTTTTGTAATGATTGTTTATGTGCTGGAAGGGACACCTTCCTGTTCATAAGCAATCATACCCTCAATCAGGCTTTCCTGCACTATGTTGCAAGGGCGCTTGTGTTGGCGCTAGGCAGCTGAGTTGAGCTGCAGCCCTAGGGAAAACGCCGGGATGCACCGTATTGTTGTAAATACGGTGTATCCCTGCGTTTTCAGAAATGCAGAGCACAGCGTTAGCTATTTTGGCTTAAAGCTGCGCTCCACCATTCTTTTGTAAATAGGCCCCACAGTACATTACTGGTCGTCCCATGGTTGTCTTTTTAGTAAAAGAAAGTACTTTGATATCACAGCGGTACCAAATACTACACAATAAGTTAGGGGTAAAACAATGTCTCCCTTGTGCTTTTTAACAAAGCCCTACACCATCTACGGTGCCGTACTCGCTGTTGTTTGGTGCCCCTCAGTGTCTGTGGCGGCCTCCCCATTAATCAAGTTCCAGTAAGATTAAGTGCAGGTGCAAAGTTCCTTAAGCTGTCTCCACGTTGGCATTGTGTAGGTCAGTTTGAACAGTTCTTAGCCAAAGAGACTCACGGATAAGGACAACTTCCTGCTCAGTGGTGACGCGGCTTGCCTGGTGCTGGACGGTGCCCATGTCGCTTTACATTGACAGCGTCTTCGTTGGAATCCCTCAAGTGCAGTGGTACTTCGTTCTCCTGGCTTGGACCACTGAAGGTATTGCCATGTCAGACGGTTTTGTATCCGGTTACCCCCCTGGCCTGCGGCGCCCTGGCTACACGGGAGATTCGATTGTATCTATCCGACAATTCAGGAGTACATCTTCGCTCAATCACAGCTGACCCGACTCCATATTCTGTTTTGGCGCCACTGTTTCCAATTGACCGCCTTCTGACCCGCTTAAAACTTGAACCTTAACCACAGCATATCTTTGCGGCTCATACCAGGATAATTCCCCATGGTTATATTGTTGGAATTAACAGCGATAATGTGAACATCCATTCATGTGTGATCTCACTTCTCTATATATTCAGCCATTAGAATCTACCATTCTTGGCAGCTATAGTACATCATCAACGATTGTGTTTATCACCCATTGTGCAATAGACGGCTACCTGAAGAAGGCACGTATGCCGAAACGCGCGTAGTAGACATCTGCCGCACTGCCTCCATCAACCTTCCGTCTATCGTATTTAATATATGTACAATCATGTTGTTCTGATGATATAATTCCCTTGAAATCATGATCATAAATTCAATATGAATATGTTAATACTTGATTTATCAAGCAAACTATGAATAATATATAAAATAAGAAAATAAAATTCGTTTTGATATTGAATCTTGTGTGCACACATTTGTTAGAATAGGGTGGTTAGTTTATCTCCATGTGAGAATATGGTATTTACTCATGTTCTTACTTTTAGTATAGAGGTATTTTTATTACATAAGTTCATGGTCTTTATCAGTTCCTAGCTATAATTTCCTTACACTGGTGCTGGACGGTGCCCATGTCGCTTCGCTGGAATCCCTCAAGTGCAGTGGTGCTTTGTTCTCCTAGCTTGGACCACTGAAGGTATTGCCATGGCAGCTTGGACTTCCGGGTGTTGATGTTCTTCTACAGTTGTGGCCTAGCAGGCAGCCTGAGGAGTGCTCATCTTCGTTGGCTGTTGTGTCCTGTTGGCAGGGACAGACATCTCTCTTCAGTGCTATGGCCCCTTCAGGGTTGTGCATGGTGGCACAGGTGCTGGACAGCATTTTGCAGCTTGGCTCCAAATGTCATGTATGTAGTTCACCACCAGACCACGCTCTGAGAGACCAGAGGATCCCCATGACATGGGACGGTAACATCCTTAAAGTACCTCTCAAAAATAACCCTTTGTCACCATGAAGTGACAAACAAGACATCATCACTCCCTTCGGTGTCAAGTCAGTGATGTACGCTGACGACACTCAGCTGGTGGTGTCCATTAACCACTCTGACTCTAGTCTAGGAAACCTCGCCAGTTGCCTAGAAGGGATCTCTCAATGGATGTCGGACTCTAGACTCAAGCTCAACGGCGACAAATCCGAGATCCTCCTACTGGGCAACCGACACAAACTACCCGTAAACCTTTCTTGGCCAGCCTGCATGGGCTCCTACCCTACTCCCAAAACAGAAGTCAAAAGTCTAGGTATCTGGCTTGACCAGGACCTTAATTTCAAAACTCAGGCCAGGAAAACATCAGGGACTTGTTTCGCACTAATCCGTATGGCCCGTAAAATCCTCCACCTGATCCCTTTCCAATCCAGGAAGTTACTGATGCAGGGACTAGTTAACTCAAGACTTGATTGTGGCAACATCCTATACTTGGGAGCCCCTGCATCAGTCACTCAAAAACTCCAGGTGGCCCAAAACGCCGCAGCTAGAGTCCTCACGGGAACCAAAGCACGGAACTCGGCGAAACCTGCCCTCAAGAGCCTTCACTGGCTCCCAGTCAAAGAGCGCATCACGTTCAAAACGCTTTGCATAGCGCACAAAATCCTACAGGATAAGGGCCCCCCTATACTCAGATCCCTGATGAAACCTCACAAAGCTAGCCGTCACCTAAGATCTGATTCACTTGCACTGGCCTCCATCCCGAGAATAAAAAAGGCTAGATCGGGCGGCCGCAGGTTCGCCTACAACGCGCCTAAACTGTGAAACTCCCTCCCACTACCCATGAGGAGTGAACAGAACTTACTATCATTCCGGAAAAAATTAAAAACCTGGCTCTTTCCCTAAACACCTTCCTGCATCGACCCCTCTCGGAAGAATCTTGGTCCTCCTAGCGCTGGGATGCCCAAGGGTAGCTATGCGCTCTACAAATCCTCTTCCAAATTCCAAAAATTCCAACCAAGTGCACAGATTTATATTCTTTCAGAAAGCAGGAACTCTGGAGAGGAGGCTTGCTTCTTCTTTTGCTGTCTGTCGCTCCTCTCAGCTTCACCGGGCAGGAGACAAGTGCTTCATTTATAAAAGAGCAAGTGCTGCGGTCAGAAGCCTGCACCAGCACTTTTGAAGATCGGGGTGCCGAATATCAAGACTGCATAGTCTTGATTTCGCCTCATGCCTCTTTCTTCCACCACTAGACACTCCCTGACGTTTTATCTCACGCTTGCAGGTTCTTTTCCATTCTTGCTTTCTTCCTTCCTCACTGTTTTCCCATCTTTCTTTTTCTTCCTTTTTCCCATGTTTGTGTATTTACTCTGTTGGTCTGGAAGAAAAAATAAGAGCCAGTCCCCAAAAATGAGTGAGTGCAGGGACCCCACCTGCAATCCCCGGCTCAAGATGTGCATTGGAGAGGACCCCTTCCTTCCTTTTTCATCTGAGGCAACTCAAAGTCGTACTAACCCTTCAATAACGGTTGTTTTTTTAACAAAAAATATGGGAGCTGTTTGGATGAAATTAAGGAATCCTAGAAATCTCGTTCCCAAATCCCCATTGACCCCGTCCACTCAGACCTGTGACTTTATCCTAGCAGTTATGTACATTATAGATAGTACACTGCTATCTGGTTTGATGATTTCTGTGCTGCCTCCATGTTGGGTTTTATCTTACAATTAATCACTGCCTGGTACATAGTGTTTAAAACACGGCCCTGGTTGCAGGTGCTGGGCCCCATCAATCCCTTTTGCTGACCAGGACTTATTTTTCAGCATCAGATTTTGGCCCAGGGAAACACAGTAAACAACAGAACGCGAAAAAAGGAGGAGGAAGAGAAATAGCAAAACAACGACCAAAGGAGAAACCAAGTATGAAAAAGACCCTACAAGGGTGGGATGAAGGACAATCACAGGATGTGGAAGGTGGTGGAAGAAAGAGGCATGAAATGGAATCAGAATATTTTGGCAACCCCCAAGCATTCGACTCGGCGCTCTATCACTAGTGAGGTTTGCACGACTGGTCCTGCACAGTTTGCAGTTTGATATGTAGGTGGCGTTAAGACCTTCGTGTAGAGGGTCAAGTCACCGGGGCCCCAGCGTCCCTAGTCTCTGCTGAAAGCTCGAGAGAAGCGACCCCTCCTGGCCCCACAGGAATACTCAAGGAACAAGGGTTTGGCAGATGTATGCGTGGAGCCGGAGAGACTTGTACTGCTGTGGCCCGCTCTCCCCGAGACCTGTCTGTAAGTAGGATTCCTTTATTGCGAGCTGTCAATCAAGCACCCACCACCCCTTTCCACGCAGAAGCAAGCATCGTCACTCAACAATGGGGCAGAATGCGAGGAGCACAGGTGCTGCCGAGGTAGGTTCTCCTTGAATGCAAAGGCACGCGCAAAAACGTGGCGTGCGTGTTACGGAACTAGATTGCATGTGCTAATAAAATTCTTGCATTCCTGCCATTCCTTGAGCTCAGAGTGGCTTTTATGTTTTCGGTAAAGGATTGTGCGGTATGGCGTTTGTTTGCTGCTACCCTGCCACCGCCGTTGTGCCGCGGGCGGCCTTCACAAGAGCTTTGCAAGGTCACCGACCATTCAAATTGGCCGCGCTCTTCATACAGCGGGCCCGTTTTGGGAATACTGATGCATTCTTTCTCGTGCGCGGTTTTAGTGTTTTAGGCAAATGAGTTGAAAAGTGACTCACATTCGTAGATCTGGTTTATGGATGCGCCAACTTATGTTCTCAACCTTAGGGCGTATCTTCAGGGCAACACCAAAACGCAGACACTAAATGACATGCCATGGGCCACACACCACCACTGATTCAATAACCACGGACAGCCTCCTGACGGTGATCCACCACAGTGGGAGGAAGAGGCAGGCACACCACAAACCTGTAAACCCCTAAAACTATGTAGGCTTGAGCCCTTATCCTACACTGACACCCAGAAGTCTGTATTTGCTTCTGGGTGGGCTAATGAAAAAGATAGGAGAGGACACTGCTGAATGTAAACGGTGCTCAGGGCCTTGGTTACTTTCTCTTCTTGTCTTCATGACCCCCTGAGATGAGGGATAGCAAGGACAATGTGAAATACATTATAGAGTGGACCAAAGGTAGCACCGGACACCGCTATCTCAAATTAATGTTCATGTGGTGGCCACTTTGTATTCTAGCAAACACAAGAAGATAATGGACGGAGTGCTGAAACTTCCCAACCACTCACCCCCAGACAGAAGATATGGGCTTAATCCATCGTTTGTTGCTCACTATGCCACACCAGATTGGACCCAGCCATATGCAAGTTAGCCTTGACCCTGCTCCTCATGGGAACAGTCCACCCGAACTGCCAGGCCAGGTCCTCCCTGGACCAGAAAAAAACATCCTGGGACCGGTTTCGGGGTATCATCCCTCATCAGTCACGCTAGCTTGAATCCAGTGGCACAGCGAGCAAGAAACCTACGTCCATCAGTTGTTCTTTTTTGCATTTGTCATCCCAAGTGGGAAGGGTATGCCCAGACGTGGGTCCCATGCTCACCATGCCAATGGATCAAAACTAGAATGGCGTAGTGAGTAAAAAAGCTATGGATTTAGGCCCAGATCTCTGTCTAGGAGTGAGTGTTTGACATTGTTCAAGGACTTCAAGTTGGTTTGGAGACGGTTTAGAACACAAGCTACCCAATTTGATACATTGGGATTGATTTTGTAGATAAGATGTGCACTATTTTAACACGTTTCCTGACAGCCCCATTCTACTTCAAGCACAACTAGAAGGCTACTGTTGCTAACCGTGTCGAACGCAAAGGAAAGATTGATGAAGAGCAGTAGGAATTATCTGTTCTGGTCCAGAATTTTGAATGCATCGTCTATGATGTGTAGGATGCCTGCTTCTATAAGGTGTCCTGTTCGAAAACCAGATTGAACTCATTGAGCAAGTTGAAATCTCTAATGTGCCAGCAAAGTTGGTTGAGTACACTTTTCTCTAGTAGTCTCACAAGGAAGAGGAAGTTCCAAAATTATTCAAATCTGTTGGATCTGCACCTATTTTTTAGGTTTCGCTGGAGCACGGAGCTTTAGCTCCGCCTCCAGAGAAATCTGTAGTCTTCAGTAAGGGACACTTGAATCCGCCCTCTTTCCGCCCTCTGTTCCATTGGCTAGCTCCATAAATGGAGGCTAGCCATTGGAACAGAGATCTGTCCGTCATGGCCGGACCAGATTCGTGGGCGTTCCTGCATTTTTTTCCCTCTCCACCCACTTCTGACGTCATGTGGCTGTGGGCGTGTACTTTTTTTTTTTTTTTTGTCCCGTGATGTTTTCCTCATTTTGGAAAAGCCTTTGGCCGAAGTGGAGTGCTGCGCCCTCGCTGCTCTTCTGTGGCTGTCCCCCCCCCCCCGCTGTCCGTACCCGCCCCCCCCTCCCCGTGTGCCCGTAGGTGCTTATTTTGTCTAAACTTCTCACCCGCAGTAAGGCCACTCCTGCTGACCCCTCGTGCAATGATCCTGCCTTCTGCTCCCCACCTTCCGGCTCATTCAGAGAGCCGGACCTGCACCTCGTGCTCTGTCTCCTCATACAGTTTATTTTGCCTCCTGCTCTCTCTGCCCCCGGCTCTTCAGACGGTGATTCCGCCCTCTGAAACCCGCAGGCGAGACTTGCATACTGCCCCAGGCCTTGTACCACATACAGTTTTCTCTGCTGCTTCACGGATAGTGTACTGTACTCTTTGCTCATACAGCGAGCCTAACTCCTGCGCCCCTCGCCATTGCACTAACGTCCCATGTTACTCTGGGGCGCTAGGCACCGCTATCCCAGTTCTAAATAGATTTGGTGACCCACCCGAGAGGGCAGGACCCGGCTCTCCTTTTGTCCTTGGCTAACCCAGGCCATCTGGCTGCCTCGAGGAGGCCCGGGTCCCCGCGCAGCGCTGGGAGCACCAGATCCGCGCACAATAGAGCCTCATTTACATCCAGAGCCGGCGCACAATAAATAGGTCCTCGTTTGTCTAAAGTCTGCTGTGTTCTGGGGGTGCAAGGCCGGCCTCTAGTGCTGGACTAGGCAGCATTTCTGTCCTCTGCCTTTCCGTTCGCAGCTCCCAAACGGGTTTCATGCAGCTTATAAGCGCTTTGGTAGAAAAAGCCAGTTTTGGTCAATCTAGGGAACGCGCACACCTTCATCTGACGAGGCCGGCCTTCTATTAACACAGCACATGCCCTCCAGGGCGGTCCAAGGCACGGTGCGGTCCCTGAAAGGGGGGTGTATTGCAAGAAAGGAGACCTCTTATGCAAACCTGTGTCATGTAGCTCCTGAATATCCTTATATCGTGTTAAGTTAGCATAGGTACATTTGAGGTTTAAACGCCATTTTCCATGCTTGCAACTTCTGCACACGACACTTAATTGTTGACTTAGCTTTCAACCTAGTAGTTTGCCGTGGTTTATGTGAGAATAATATGTTATTGCTCTGATATCAGCTTTGCTTAATAAAATATGTCTGCACGAAGAGTGCTGAAGTTTCAGGAACAACACGATATGGAATTGTTATGAGGTCTGATCTCCACGCCTTCATAGTCATAACACAAGTGCAGCCTTTGCCAACTCGGGCTTCAGGCGGGATTGATATTGCTTTGCATGAGGCACATAGAACACACTTGATGCGGTGCACATGCAGAGAGAGCTGGTGTATGCTGATGTGATTCCGTCATGCTAGGACACTAAGGTATGGGCCCGCCCTAAACCAACCCAAAGAGACCTTCTTAGCTAATAATATAATATATGTGGTAGGGTGGGTGAGATATAAGTGTTGTTAACTCTTATTCATTACAGTATGTTAACATGCTGTCACCATTCGCTTTTTATGTCTTAGTAACTATGCTGGTAATTTTGCTACTGATAATAAGTATACTTGTATTATCTAAGATACTGCGCCTGAGAAGACGGCATTAGTAAATAAACATTTCAAATGCACATGTGTCTTCTTTACTCCATGTTCTGGTTTGTAATGATAATATAACGAAAGAGTGTTCATGAGTTCCACGTACCCTGAGGTACTGTAAGTTCATGTTCTGGTTTGTCTAAACATTGGGAGTTTGATATGTCCAATGAGACACTGTAGCTAGCTCGGTAAGGGGTGAGTTGGGTACTAAGGTGTGTTTTGGGTCACCCTAATTCGCCGAGGTTCCACTCCTCTGTGCACAGTTCTGTGTGAGAACAGAAACCCTGCGACATGGCGCCCAACGGTTTCGGTGGTCTTATATCATGACACTCGAGTAGTATATCATTCAAACCTTAAACCCTTCACCTCCGTTTCCGGAAAACGGGGTGTCGGTGAAACCTACCTATTTTTTGAAATAGGTCTTTGTCAAGCTTGATTCTTTCTTAAACGGTTTCTTTGAATTACTACCCAGTTGTGCTACAAAGTATTCTTTGTATTTTCTTATTTCCAGTGTTGTAATGGCGGCGGTGGCAATTGCGCAACATAGTCGCGTAGCGGTGCGCACACATCTGCAGGCGTACCAAGTCCCGGTGGACGGTATGGCTGTAATTTTAGTGGTGGGTGCAGATCCGGCGTTCCCTTTTGAGTTGTTTTACTCCTGGGTTACGTTTCCGGCTGTGGACGCAACTTCTGGTTTGTTCCACTCCTACACCGCCTCAGCTGTCCCGGCTGAGTATACACCGTACAGGGCACTGGAAATACCTATTGATCATTGGCAGCATAGAGTTTGGTTTGATGGCGCCCTCCCCCACTCTTTGTCCGCTGCGAGGTTAGGTCCACTCTCAATTCCAGGTGCAAACTGGCCTGCGTTGGGTGGTTTTACCCCGCACCCGAATCACGGCGCTTGTACCCTTGCAGAAATTCGTAGGCTACATGTGGTTTCTATTTCCGTGATTCGAGCCCTAGTGCAATACATCGGTCGCCATCTTCCTGGTGGTCCCCAGGGGGGTGCGGCCGTTCCCATGGATCGAGGCGGTATGCGTCTCAATCCAGTAATGGTAAATTCGGTTTTTGGTGCACGTCCAGTTGACAACGATGACTTCCCGTTCTGGCTAGCAGAAAAGTTTGATCAACTGGAGGCGGTTTTTCCGAATTCTACTCCTGATGATAAGCATAGAATGTTGACGATTACTTTACCGAAGGATTTAACTCCTGAACTTGTTGACTGTGAAAGCTGGGGGAAAACATTTGCGGACGTTTATACGAGGTGCTTCGGCACCCCGTCTATGAATGCCCTGCCTGACATCATTAAACGTGTTCAGAATGATCACGGTCCAGAGGCAGCGGTTGAATTGGGTATGCGCCTGTGTGGTTCTTTTGAGATTGTAAGTGATCTCATACTCTCCAATGTTAAAGGAGATGCTGTGAACTTTCAGGTGTCGAACGCTTTGGCTGCTCTGCCCGATGCCGATAAACCCCGTCAGTTAGCAAAGATTGTTGTGGCCGCTTATAAGACAATTGGCTGCACAAGTAGAGGTCTGAAATATTTTTCAGTAAAGGAGAAAAAACAACCTCAGGGACAATCTGCAGTTGCAGATGTCCAACCCAAGTCCAAAAAACAGAATTGGCCTAAAAAACAGACACAGGGGAAACAAAATAAGCAGACTCAGGATACTTTTCCTGCACTACAAGCTCCTGCGCCGACAGAAAAAGTTTATGATTTGCGCGATCGCGCGATGATTAAATCACCTGATCGATTTCAGGGTTCTGATCAACGCTCTCCTCGTTCCTTTCAGGAAACATCGGCCCCGAAGACCGTTGGAGGAGGGGGTGGACGTGGACGTGGTGGCCAACAAGGACGTGGTCAGTCCCGCCAGACGGACGGCGCAGTGAAGCAGGAGGATTCTACGCCTAAGCGACCGCAGTTTGCGAAAAAGAAAGTCGCAGCCTTAACAGCGCATAGATATGCCACAGATAGTGAGAACGCGGCTTCGGAATCTGACGTGGGCTCTGACCTTGCTGGACAGCGCGGCGGAGATTACCATAGTCAGAGAGGCGCTCCGTCCACTACTGAGGGTGACAGCGACTGAAGTATTCGTTGTAATAGAAACAGCCGATACGAGACTAGCTCCCCCTGAAAGACTTTTTGAAATTGTCCTGTTAATTGAAGGTGACATACAGCGTACTGTCAGAGGGGTATTTTGGGAGAACCTTTCGTCTACGTACGACATTTTACTTTCCGAGGCTGACTGGCCCCCACCTTTTGTGCTCGCGGCGCCTCGAGGGGAGGAGGTGATCCTTCCCAGTTTCGCGCACACTGTCTCAACTGAGCATGCGCAGCATTTTGCAGAAGAGTGGGCTCGGGCTCTTGCGCCGGCTCTGTACCGCAACCAATGTGGTTGGGATAAATTGTCTCCTTGCCACGAAATTCCTTTGCGGTCTGAGCCGCAGCCTCAGCCTCAATATCCCATACGGCGTGAAGCAAAAGCTGCCATCGCAGAAATCCTTGAACAATTAGAATATCAGGGAGTTATTGAAACGTGTGTGTCACCGATGAATAATCCCCTTTTTACTGTGACCAAGCCTGATGGATCATATCGTTTGGTATTGGATTACCGGCATTTGAACTCGCATTGCCGTAACTGTGCAGTACAGAATACTCACGGCTCTGCCCTAGTGGATAGTCTAGTGCGTAAGCGTTTCAAGACAACCCTTGACATTTCCAACGGTTTTTATGCCCACAGACTGGATAGCTTTAGCTCCCAATGGACAAGTTTTACGTCTGCTGGTGTGCAAAAACGCTTCCGGCGACTCCCGATGGGCTACAAAAATAGTCCTGGAGTTTTCACCTCCCGAATAGTCACTCTTTTAGAGAGTATCGATCCGGATGCATGTTCTTATGTGGATGACATTTATCTCACAGACGACGAGATTTGGATGCATCTGTGTCGTGTAAATTCAATAATTTGTAACTTTGCAGATATGGGTTACAAATTTAATTTTGCAAAATCGCACATTGCAGAACACACAGTGTTGTTCCTCGGCTATGAGCTGAACAATGAAGGTCGGGGTTTGGCTCCTCACTTCTTGGAGAAATGCGCACAATTGCGCGCTCCTACAACACTGAAAAAATTACAGTCTTTGCTGGGCTTCTTGAATTTCGGCAGAACTTACGTTCCGGAATATGCCCAGCGTATCAAGCCTTTGTATGCTTTGATACAACCAACTTTCTCAAAATCATGCTGGCTGCCTGAGCATTCGGCCATTTTGCAATCATTGCAGGCTGATCTGCTCGCCTCTAAATACTTATTGACTCGTGATAACCACACCAACCTGGTGATAAGAATAATTCCAGGGGCGGTGGGTTTCACGTACCTGACTTTTAATGAAGGTGACACAGTGCCTATTGCTTACAAGTCACACTTGTACACTTCGGCTGAATTGCGGTTTCCCGCTGTGGAGAAAGTTTTAACTGCTGTACAGATGGCGATTCTTAAAGAACGAGCTCTGTCACAGGGGAAGCGCATGTTAGTGGTAACACCCTGTCCTCATTTGGAGGCAGTCACGAAAGCCAGTGTACCAAATTCTAAATCGTTGCACCCACGGTGGATTCAATGGGCAGCGTCATTGACGTCCACGGATGTCACGTTTATATTTGACGCCTCATTACGGTCGCAAGAGTACTTGCAGTACGAGTTTGTTCATCCTGCTCCTCTGGCTATGCGACCTTTGGAGGACTTCCATTGCATCATTTACACTGATGGGTCGGCGCAGGTTGCGCATGGCTCTAAACATGCCTACGTTTCCGCATGCGCTATTGTGGTTGGTGCTGGTTGGTGCTATGTTGAACGATGAGTTCATTTCTAGGGAGGTACACACGCTGCCCCTGGGCGATTGCACTGCACAATTGGCTGAGCTTCGTGCTCTTTTACTAGCGTTGGAGTACGTAGATCCAAGTGTTACTACTCTAATTGTAAGTGATTCTTACTACTGTGTCCAGTCTTACAATGAGAACTTGTTCTTTTGGATTCAAAATGATTTTCATGATTCCAAGGGTAGCACAATAAAACATAAAATGATCTGGGTTCGAGTGGCAGAGCTTAAGGCTATGTTGCCACTCGCTTATGTGATTCATACTCTCGGTCATCAGCGCGTGGGAGTACACGCTGTTGGTAATTCGCTTGCTGATGAAGCGTCGAAATCAGCAGTATCTACATACTTAGTTGCAGCGGTTACTAGATCCAAAACCAAGATTGATAGCGACATCTTGGCGGCAGTTGCTGCCTCTGATAAGGGAAGTAAGCATCCTGCGGGATTCCCTTCGAAGTACAAATACCACTTGAGTCCCGAAAAGGTTCCTTTTGTGACAATTCCTGAAGTTGGGGAACGGCTGATTCCCAACTCGGATCGCAGAGCAGACTTGATTACAGCGGCACATGAAGGTGTGGCGTCTGCGCATGCGGGCGTCTCGGCCACTGTAACTCAATTACAACAACGTTTCTGGTGGCGGGGACTGTACAAACAGACGCGTGATTATGTCCTTCTTTGTGACATATGCCAGCAGATTAAACCTTCGACTGCTACGCGTCCGCCACAGACTCAGTTGTATATTTCTAATAAACCGCTAGGTTGTGTTTATTTAGATCACTGCGGTCCTTTTTCATCTGATACTGCGTATAAGTACATCTTAGTAGCAGTTGACTCATGCACACGCTTTGTGTGGGTTTGGCCACATCGCAGCGCTGATTCACGGACTGTCATTAGAGATTTGCGTGTCTTTATAGGGATTTTTGCCTGTGGTACCTTCCATTCGGATCAGGGTCCGGCTTTCGCCTCTAAGGCGTATAAGGATGCCATGACTTCGTTGGGGGTCCAAGTCAAGTTTTCGTCTCCCTACAGACCTGAGGGTAACAGTGTAGTTGAGCGAATGAACCGTGATTTAAAGCAATCTTTGACAGCCCGAGTTATAGGCACTGGCAGAAACTGGCTGGCTCACCTCTATGGCGTGCAGCGTGCTCTTAATAATCTCCCTAGAAGGTCTCTGGGTGGGCGGACCCCATACGAAATGCTCTTTGGCATCAAGATGTACGTCCCTGACCTTGATGGTCTAGACTGTGTGGTTCGCGCCACTTCCTTTGACGCAGATGAACATTGCAATGTTTTACAGAATCTACAAAAGACCAGAGACAGTCTTGCAAAGGAACATTTGCCCTCCACGTCGGATGATGCGTTGCAGATCCCGGTAGTTGGCTGGCTACCCCAAGTTGGCGAACTGGTTCGAGAGAAGATCGATAACAAGAAAGAATTTGGTCCTTCCTATCGAGCTCCGGTTCCTGTCCTTGGAGTGAAGGGCACAAGAACAGTCATTTTACCACCACTTCCTGGTCGTAAGGAAAACAGGTTTATTTCAATTGACAATGTCAAGATACACAGAGTGGCCGATTCTTCTTAGCATGACACCGGCTGTTTCCTGTCCTTCCATTGTGAGAAATTCAGTTATACCCACTGCTTCTAATATTGAACCTGAAGTGACCATCAAGTTACCTGCTCTTTCCAGTCCTTTATTAAATACTTTACCCGGAACTAACATTGATGAGATAGACTATGCCTACCCCACTGATTTGTCCATACCTGACCTGCAAGCACGTTTAGCCACGGAATCCAGATTTTCTTTTGACTCTGTTTCCCTTGCCTCAAAGAAACCCTCTCGTTTCGCAGTTTATGCTAGCCTGTTTAAAAACATTTTTTGATACCCCCTTGGACATACATTTGGCTGGTCCTTTTTTCAGTTTACCTTTTTATGTCAATTGGTTTTGTGTTTTATTTTTTTCGAATCATGAATGGACACTATGTCGAGGAAAGAACTTGCATTACTCATCTGAATGGAATTTTGGCCCCGCTTTCCTCGTCCCATTCTACACACAGATTTAAAAGAGACATGACTTTGGTTAACATCACAGCATGGCCTGTCCTTGATGGAATCGTGTGGGATGCAGTTCGGTTTCAGATTCATGGCCCAACGGAAGTCGTTAATGTCCCTAATGTACTTAGAGTGAATATGGGGGATGTGGTGAAACAAAACATTAGTTCTGATGACTGGGATGTCAATGCTGTAGAAAGTTTATTTTCTGATTTGCAATACTATGCTGCATTTGATGCTGAGGATTTATATTTAGAATCTGCTAATTATGGTGAATTATTCTGTTACCAACATTATGGCAATCACTTCTTACACAAAACATCATCCAGAAGGGATACTGTTAACTTTACTCAGTGGGAACATTGCCCAGCGCCTCAACAGGGGAGTTCTGAAACATTTCTGAAAAAGTATACTTACTTCAATGACTTTAATCAGTCCAATCCCGAGTCCTTTTATTTTAAATTTCAAAAAATGCCAATGTCCAAGGTTAGACTTACCGATACTAAATTGTTGTATTCGAAGGCCTTCCTTGATCAATTAGTTACTGGAGGCTATGAGCTATGGAAGGATACAATAGACCTTAAATCAGTTTGGGGTTCAAGGGCCTGGCAGGTACAAGGCACTGAGGCTTTGCACCGTGCATGTCTCATCCCGAATCATATGTTGTTTCTAAATGAAACGATTTCCCAGACCACATGCTTTGGATTGGATACTTCTAAAAAGTTAAACACTCCTTCTTTCCCGGAGTTGGAGGAATATGATAGTTGGAGTAATTTTACTCAGTTGTCCATTAGAGAATTACAGACTCTTCTTCTTAATTCCTCCTTTAACATTTCCAGTATGAATCCTAAGGGTTGGCTGCTTTGGCACCGTAGTGCTGATTCTTGCCAACATAGATTTTTAAATTTAACTGACGGTTTTAAAACTGTTAGATCTGATCCCCGGTTTAACTTGGGTCATACTGTCACCTCTTATTCTGTAGGCAAATTGTGACAAAATTGGCTGAAACATTCAACTTTACCTGCGGTTAAGATACATCTATCTAAACTAAATGCAGACGTGGACTTGAATGATTTCATTAAAGGCCCGGCTAGTGGCAGGTCGAAAAGGTGGTTATATGGGGTGTACAATGAAATTTGGAAACTGTCACAGATGGAGGCTGCTACACGCCTTAGGGCTATTGATCAAGCGAATCTTGAGAAAGTGCTTGCAGTTGTTGACAATAGCATTAATGTGCTTTCCTCTAGAATTTACACATTGGACAATATTGTGTCGTCAGTTGTCGATATTGTGCATGATGAAGTGTCAGTATTATACCATGGTCAGAATCAATTACGATCAATCATGCAGTTTGCATGGACCCTTCAAACTCTAAAAATGGGTAAAGTTCCCTGGGGGTACATGAACGTTTCTTCTTTATTTGCACCGTTCAATTTGACTGACAAACAACGCTTGCTTTCAATGCGTGATGCTTCCTTTTCTATGTTACATATTGAAAGGTTAGAATCTTTACCTTTTTCCGTGGCAGAAGCCACTGCTGCAACGTGGCTTATCCACGGTTTGATAACGCTGCCTTTTGCTTTATATAAATTTTCAAATTGTATGAAATATGTACCCATAGGTCGTTATGAACCTTTAGGTAGCGGTTTCCTTCATGAAGTCTGGTTGCTTCCATACACATACAGATGTTTTAAGGATGACCAGGAAGTTTATCTGACTGGGGAGGAGTGTACTGAGACGCCAGATCATTCTTTAATGTGTAGACACATACAGTTACACGGTTCATGCAACAGGGACCGACCGAATATGGCTTGCGTTTTGCAAGGCACGCCAGTTCCTGCTATCATCCCCACGTTTAAATTATTAGAGAATGGTAGTTATTTAATGCTCAATAATGAGGACTGTTGTGGGTTAATTAAAGGTATAGCTTTCATCGTAACAGTAAGTGAGCGGGTTATTTGCTGCAGAAATGTGCTTTATCCTCCCACACGTGAACATAGGGAGTCTTCCATCTGGCCACAGATACCAACCTTGGGAGCAGAATTCAGCGGCATGGCAAGAATAAGGGCTCTTTTGTCCCAGAAAGAGGTGGCCTTGAGCTCGGCCCATGAAACTTTCGTGCTTCACATTGCAAACACCCGTACAGAGGTTCAGGCTCTTTTGAACACTGATTTGCCTTTGCATTTCGGAGCGATGGTTCGTACTATCTTTAACGCATCCTCCACAAAAGGCCTAGCACATTTTTTTAAAGTTGTTAGCAGTGGTCTCGTGACTTCCTTTGAAAAGATTTTTGGAGTCATCCCTGCTTTCTTCCATTCTATTTTTTCATCCTTGTTTGGAGGGTTCCCATTTTTACTTGCATTAGCAGCTGGCGCTCTAGTGGTTTTCTGTCTTTTTAAATATGGATGTCCTTCCTGTGCAAGACCCAGCGCAACAGCTACTGACGCAGTTTCGCAACCGCATGCTTGAATATTATGGCACACTGCCGTTGGCGACATTGAGCACGGCATATGGATTATCTTTTCGATTCTCCTATTTCACCTGTGTCCAGCCTGTATTTCACTGCCTGACCTGTGATTTCCATTGGGCCATTGATTTGTGTCTCTGCGGACCGGTTTCTCCTGACGTCGATTTTAATCAGCTGATGAGTCCTATCATTGCTCACGAGTTGGTTTGTTCTGACGAGAGGATTATGGCCTTAGCAGTGGCACATGGACTAATTGGTCCCTGGGATATATTGTCGGCAGCACGGAATTTCTTGGAACTAAGTTTTCTTGAAAACCCACCGAGCTGTCCTCTGATGGTTATAGAGGATCCGGTGCTGGGAGAACACGTATGTTCTTTTCAACTTTTAAATTGGATGGCTGAACTGTTTTCGGATGAGGACAGTGATTTCCTATTGGAGGCTGTTGCTACTTACTTTGCATATACAGTTTTGTCATAGACACTGCCTCGGATTGACATGCTGATCAATAGCATTTCATTGATTTTATTGACTTATTTGTAAAATTTTTATTATTTCCTTGCCTATTGGCTTGAGCCACGTTATATTTTTGGGCTATTTTTTAGCATTAATTTTTGTATTCAAGTCTGTTTATTTTAAACACAGCGATGAGCCTACAACCTCGTATCGAGGCCGGCCGCGTAAGATGCAATTGCTGAGTGCGGCGGCAAAGCGGCCAGAAGTACAAACTTTAACACAGCGCCTTGCCTACAACCCTCTCAGAAGGGCCGGCCGCACGGCTTGCAGATACAGTGTCAAAGCGTTCGCGGCAGGCAGGAGGTTATTCGCAGTGGTGAGTAGGATACGTAAAGGGCAGATGGCCCGTCCGTCTCTAACTGCCCAACGGGGCATAACCGTCTCTTAGAGAAACAAGTGCCATAGTGGCAAGTAGGAAGAAAGAGAGTAGGAAAGACAGAGAGTCCTAGGTGGGGACATGGAGTGGGGGGGGGGCAGAATGTCAGGCACTGGCGGCATGGCGGAGGACAGCTGGTGCAGGGGCGTGTGTGTCTGTAGACGCAATTGCGTTGTGCATGGAGGTCAGGGACGCAGCCGGGCCGGGTCTCTAGGGACAAGCGCTTCTTCGAAGAGGTGCAGAGTGCGGAGCCTAGTGGGCATGTATCGCGCATATTCTATAGAGCAGAGATGTCGTACTAAGGGTTCCCATACCGCCTTGAAGCGCGTATCCTGCGCCTGCAGCCGCGCTGTTAGGAGCTCCATTGCAAGGACCTGCCAAAGGCGCACAAACCAAGAAGCTATGGGTGGCGCCTCCACTCGCTTCCAGTACAATGCAATGAGCTGCTTGGCAGCACCCAGCATATGGAGCGTGAGGATCCAATCGCCGCGGGTGAGCGCCTTGAGAGCGGTAGGGCGTATGCCCAGCAGGACCGTGGTCACATCCTCTGGCAGAGGGAACCCCAGTACCCCCTTGATATGGCTAAGCACCTCCTTCCAGAAAACAGCAAGGGTCGGACACGTCCACCAGATATGCACAAAGTCACCAGTCGCAGATTTACACCTCCAGCACACCGGGGAAACGTTAGGGAACATCTGGCTAAGGCGAAGAGGGGTGTAGTACCATTGTGTAAGTAGCTTGTAGGCATTTTCCCTCTGTGGGATGCTGCGATATACCTTGGGTATATCCCGCCATAATCTGCTCCACTGAGAGGGGCTAATGTCTGTGCCCGATGTTGAATGCCAATTCCTCTGATAGGGATGCGCTGGCGCCACTGTAGGGTGCTGCAGTATGCTATAGATTTGGGAGATCAGCTTCTTTAGACCCCCGAGAGTACGCGCCAGCTTCTCAAAGGGCGTGTACGCCCGAGTAACTGCCTGATACATTTCGTCGCTGGTGGTCCAGTGGCGTAGCTGTATATGTTGAAGGCTAGCTTGTGGCGGCACCCGGAATTCCTCCCTGCAATCCTTCCAAGTTTTAGGCATGCCCTCCAGAAAGAGATCCCCAGCTACTCTACAGTCCCCCTGAGTCCATTTCTCAAACGCCCGAGTCCGGTGGGCCGGGGGAAACTGCGGGTTCCCAGCTATCGGGGTGTGCGGGGATGGGAACGAGGTCAAACCTCTTGTCACTGCTATGCTGTCCCATATATCCAGCACCGTTTTCGTGGGGACTGCAAGGTATGCACTTCTGGATCGAGCCGTCCGCGGGAGCCAGGGTAGGTCCCATATGGTACGGCCCGTGACCGCTCAGTCCATATGGAACCAGTGTTTATCGCTTTCGCGTGCACCCCATTCCACCACGAAGCGGAGATGTGCCGCCCAGTATTAATGCACCAAGTTGGGGCACGCCAGGCCCCCTCTGTCTCTTGGCTCCATGAGGACCTTTTGCGAGAACCGGGGGCGCTTCCCTCCCCAGATAAAGGATGTGATCTCACGCTGGAGGCTCCGAATACAGTGCAGGGGAATAGGGGTGGGCAGGCATTGGAACACATATAGGATGCGAGGGAGGATCGACATCTTGACTGCGTTAAGACGCCCCAACCAGGATATCATCAGGGGCTTCCACTTCCTAAGATCCTCTAGTACTGCTTTGCGGCATTCCGTCCAGTTCACCGAGGACCAGGAGTCCAGATGCGGAGTAAGGGTGAGGCCCAGATAACGAATGTGGTTCTCCGCCCATTGGTAGGGCACAGCCTCTTTTAGGTAATGAACGTCCTCAGTAGGCACGGTGAGGTTGAGCGCCCAAGACTTAGTATGGTTAATTTTGAGGCCCGACGCCCGTTCGTAGAGGCAGAGGACGTCGTGGACTGCCGGCAGAGACGTTCTAGGCTGCGAGAGAGTGAGGATCAGGTCATCCGCGAAGAGCGCCACCTTATTGACCCTCCCCCCGAGGGTTATGCCATGTATTCTGGGGTCCCGTCTGAGCATTGCCGCTAGGGGTTCCACTGCCAGGGCAAACAGGAGCGGCGAGAGCGGCGAGAGCGGACATCCCTGCCGCGTGCCTCGGTGGATCGTTAGTGGTGGCGTTAGCTGGCCATTTACCTTGATCCTGGCCTGTGGTCCCAGATATGGGGCCATGACTCTCGCTATCATTTTGGGGCCAAGGCCCATTTTCCGGAGGACCTCCTTTAAGAAGGACCAGTCCACCCGGTCGAAAGCCTTCTCTGCATCGAGCGAGAGAAGGCACGCGGGGATATCCCAGTGTCGCGCCTTGCCCACCAGGTGGGCCAGTCTGCGCACGTTGTCAGCCCCCTGTCGATCTCGGATGAACCCCACTTGATCCGGGTTCACCAACCCCGGCATGTATGGGTCTAGTCTTTTGGCCAGGATCTTGGTGTAAATTTTCAGGTCGGTGTTTAAGAGGGCGATGGGCCGATAGGAGGCACATAACGCAGGGTCTTTCCCTGGCTTTGGTATTAGCGCGATCTCCGCCATTCCCATGTCGGAGGTCGGCCCCACCAAGTCCGAGAAGGAGCTGTATAGTCTCAGCAGCTGTGGGCGAAGCTGGGTTTGGAAGACTCGATAGAAGGATAGCGGCAAGCCATCAGGTCCCGGGGTTTTCCCCATGGGGAGGTCCTTGAGAGCCAAGGAAATCTCATCTTCTAGAATGGGCTCTTCCAATTCCGCTGTTTGGGGTGGCGACAGGGGGGTCCCCTCAAAGTCAGCGAGGACGGACGCCCGCGCCTCCGCCGATGTAGGTTCCTCCGCGTACAGGGAAGTATAGTAGGCCACAAAGGCGTCCTGTTTGGCTCGCTCAGTGACCGCACACGTGCCATCATGATGCCGTATTGTAGCGATATGAGCTCTGGCCGCCCGCGCCCTCAGCCGACCCGCCAGCTGTCTCCCCACTTTATCCCCCCCTTCGTAATATTTTTGTTTCAACGCAAGGAGGGAATGTTCGGCCTTGTTAGTGCGTATGAGGCGAAGCTGTCCCCTGAGATTGGCCAGCGTCCTTCTGGATGCCAGCGAAGGCCTCTCTCTGTCCTGCGCCTCCGCCTGTTTGATCTCGCTCGCCAAGTCAGCCTCCAGCTTATATGCCGCTCTCCTCCTCGCAATCGCCAGGGAGGTGATGTGCCCCCGTATGGTGGCCTTAAAGGCATCCCACACCACCTGAAATGGCGTCTCCGGAATGTCGTTGAGGGCGAAGTACGAGTCTATGGCTTCCCGAATGCTGTCAACGTCTTCCGAGTCTCGCAGGATGCTCGGCGGAAGAGTCCAGCGTCGTTCTCGAGGGGCGCATGTCATCGGGTCCTGCATCTGCAGTTCCACGTGTGCGTGATCCGAGATCGAGATATCAGAGATGGTGACCTTCAGTGTATCCCGCGCCAGATCAAGAGACGTGAATAGGTAGTCAATGCGCGAGTACGTTCGGTGGGAATGCGAATAGAAGGTATAGTCGCGGATTCCGGGGTTGTGATATCTCCACGCATCCACTAGCCCTAAGTCCGTAATCTGGTCCTTCAGCGTGGCCGACATTGCGCCCACACCGCTAAAGGCTGCGTCCCCACGATCAACTCCAGGATCCCACACTAAATTGAAGTCCCCGCCTAGGATTGTGCGCGCCGCGCCAGACTGAAACTGTTCCCGTAGAAGTGTCTGAAGAAACTTATCTTGCGACTGGTTGGGTGCATATATATTGCCAAGGGTGTACTGTGTTCCTCCCATCTGTACCGTGGCCCGGAGGAAGCGTCCGTCACCACTCTTGTAGGGCTTGGTGGATCCCCGTCTAATGCCAGCTCTACAGAGGATAGCCACCCCCGCCGTTTTAGTGTCAGCTGATGCCCAGAACTGTGTGGGGTATCTGGGGTGTGCCATGCGTCCAGTGTCTCCCCTCAGGAGATGCGTCTCCTGAAGAAAGACAATGTCAGGGGAGTGCTGCAGGAGGTAGCGCCATACCTGGTTCCGCTTGTTGGGGGAGTTAAGTCCCTTGACATTAAGGGTCATGAGTTTGAGAGGCGCGGGGATAGTCATCGCCATATCACTAAGGGGAAGAGGACCGCCTTTACACTCAGCATCACCCACCCCATCAGGCAAAGGGGTTGCTCCTCCCCCACCCACCGCAAACGCAAAAGCACCCCCAGCAACCCCCAGGCCACCACAGCACACAACTGGAATGAAAGCCAGGTAAAGGGAAAGGTTGAGCAAGAAGTAGGAGGAAAAGAGCAAGCAAGTAGGGGGAGAACATAGAAGAAGTATAGAACCACAACAGGCCAACATGGCCGTAATACAATGTCCCAGGTTCCGGGCATCCTCTACCCGAGGGTTTGGATGTACTCAGGAATGTCACTTCCTAGGGGACAAAGTGGGGGGTTTTCTCGTCAGATAGATGAGTCTCAGGCACCCTGAGGTCCGTCGACCCCGCTGCTCGGGGTTGATTCGGGGGCGGATAGCGTGGAGGCAGTGTAGGGAGAGTCGTACCATTGTAGGCGGTTCAGCAATGTCAGGCCTCAACCCGTGGGACACCCTACCCAGGCCATTCGGCCGCCAGTAGCAGCTGTAAGTGGCGTCCACGGGAGAATAGCTGTGCACCATTCCGACTAGGATAATCACTGTCCCATCAATGTTCCTGAGTGGCCATCCACCACGCCTTGTCGGTGCCCCCCAGAGGAGCATAGCAATGATGAGAGTGTGGGCAATCACGGAGTGCGGGGCTCCAGGGTGCGATCCTCGCAGTCGTGCTCAAGGGAACGGATATGAGCTATGATGTCCTGCTTCGCCTGAGACATGGAGCCTGCATCCATCGGAGGAGATCGGCGTCGTCGATTCACTGTGGTCCACTCTGGCCGGGCCGGGGGCCTCTCCGGGCGGTTGCTGCGAGCGGGACTGCGTTCCGGGGGTTCCGAGAGCTTGAGCAGCTGCGCCGCCTCGTTATAGGAGCGGATCACTTTGCGTGTACCTTCCCAGCGAAAGATGAGAGCAAAGGGATGACCCCACTGGTAGGGGATCTCAAGGGCCCTCAGTTTCTCGGTCACCGGGCGAAAGACCTTCCGCCTGTGTAACGTGTTAGGGGCCAAGTCCTGGAATATTTGGATCTTGTGGGCGCCATATCGCAGGTCCTGCTGGTCCCTCACCGCTTTCAAGATGGCTTCCTTTTCTGTGAAATAATGCACACGAGTGATGATGTCTGGAAGGAGGCCCGACTTGCCTCCCGCTCCGAAGATTCGATGAGCCCGGTCCAGAAGCGGCAGGGGGGCCTCTTTGTCGCCCCTCACCTCGTGCAGGAGCTGTGCCGCGTAGGCCATGGTGTCCGTCCCTTCTTCTCCGAGTGGCACACCCCGGATGCGGAGATTGTTGCGGCGTCCCCTATTTTCGAGGTCCTCCTGCTTAATCTGAAGTTCGATATTCTGCTCCTCCAGGGTTGCCACTCTCTGCCACAGGTGTTCTAAGTCTTCAGTGCGTGTGTCCACCAGTTTCTCGAGACCGTCGACTCTGTCCCCCAGCTCTGTCACGTCCGTGCGCAGTTCTCTGACGCATGATTGCACCTCCGATCGTAGGGACCCTATTTCCGACTTCAGGTCCGCCATGAAAGAGGTCATGAAGGCCTGCGTCACCGGCGGGGATTCAGCGGCCGTTGGTGGCACTTCCTCAGTTGATGCCGTTGCTCCTGCCTTGCCCCACATGGCAACCACCGAGGTGCCCTGTGAGGCCGTCGTCTGAGCTGTCTTGCCTCCTCTTCCGCGAGTCATGGTTCGTCGCTCGCTGTCTGTAGTGCACCACCCCCCTGGTGCTGTAGAAGCGTGGGAGAAGGGCAGGGCCTCACCGATCAACTTCCCTCGCGGCAAATGCTCTCTCCCACGCCGTCCTCTGTCTCCCAGACGATGAGACACGCAAGCCCCCCTCTCTTCAGGGAGTTGCAGGGGGAACTCAGTGGTCGCAGTGGTCAGCGGTTTCACCTTCCAGAGGTGGCCGATGTGCGGGTCACTCCCCACCTCCGCCGCCCTCTTTGAGCCAAATCTCCGGCCCCTCCGAGAGAAGGGGGCTACCCACAGTCCCAGGCCGCAGGGGGAGTGTCCTCCAGGAAATAGCGCAGGCCAGTCAGTCAGCCACTCGTGGATCCCCCACCAGCAAGGGGGGGGCGCAGGCCACACGCTCACTCGGCACCGGTCAGCGAGCGTGCAGAGGGGTGCTCAGATCGCCCTTACGGCCAGCCAGGCAGCGGTAAGCGCTCGAGGGGTAGATCAGGTGCCAGGGGTGTGGGGCCAAGGTCCGCTCCAATGTTCTTGTAGGGCCGCCGCCGACGGGTGACCTCCGGTATTCCCCACAGCCCGCCGGGATGGGCGCACCAGGTCCCGACGCCGGCGTGGAGAGGCAAAATGGTGGGCAGACTCGCGCCCTGGAGAACAAGATGGCGGGCCGCTCCTCCAGTGCACCAACCCCCCGTGCAGGAATTCAGGGCGCCTTCACGAACACAAGCGGCGGGGCAGCTAGGGTCCTCCAGACGCAGTCCACCAGGTTAGCCCCCCAGCGGGCAGCGGCCCCACAGACGTTCCCCCCGAGAGGGGCTCCAGGACCCTCTAGTAGATGTTGAGGTACTCACTGTTCGTAGGGGGCGCAGGCCCAAGGAGGTCCCCGCCAGCAGTGCAGGCCACACACTCTCTCTGCTCTTGGCTAGCGAGCGCTGTTGTGTCCAGTAGTTGAGGGACAGCCCAGGTGCCGGGGGGGGGGGGGAGGCAGGGTCCAGGGCCCACTCTGTCGCTCACGCAGGGCCGCCTCCGTCGAGCACACACCGGTGCCTCCCACTGTCCGCTGGATACGGCGCTCCGGACACAGGCGCCGGCAAGGGGAGACAGGTCAGCAGGCAGGCACCCGATAGATAAGATGGCGGGCGGCTCCTCCAGCGCGCCAACCCGCAGCGCCGTAGTTCAAGGCACCACCTCTGCGCCCGGCAGCAAGGGTCCGCCGATTGCAAGGGACCGCCTGGCGCGGATCTCCAGGGCAGCCCCCCCAGCGTCAGGGGCTCCACAGGCGCGCGATCAGGGTCCGCTACACTTCCGATGCGGCCCCGCCGCCGCTCTAGAGCCGGGGTCCTCTCGTAGGGTCTGCGGCCAGTATGAGAGCACTTCTCCGGCCCGCGGACACTCAGTCTATGGCGGCTCCGCTTCAGCCGCTTGCAGGGCCCGCGATTGCCAACCCCAGCCGGAGTCCGTCACGGTGTGTCCGGCCAGTCGCCAAGGGTCCCCTCGCTCAGATCTCCGCCCGCCAAGCAAGCGAGGCTGGGACGCGGCGGGAAGATGGCCGCTATGCGATGTTCTGACAGCCGGGTCCGCAGGCTTGCAGGCACTCCTCGCAGCAACCTCCGCCCGGGAGCGGCCACCAAACGTGTCTCTACCCACTCAGGAGCCTCACGGGGGTCAGGGACATCGATGGGGCCCCCGAAAAATGCTTTCAGACGCTCGTGAAGGTAGCGGGGCGACGGAGCTCGCCCAAGTTGTGTCCGTTTACATCGCCGCCGAAGCCACGCCCCTAGCATTAATTTTTAATGTTTAGTTTCGGATCATGCTCGTTTACTGTTGAGTTCTGCTCTCATGAGATGGCACTTCTGTTATCATATTTAGTCCGTTCTCGGATCAAGGGGGGGTGTCATGTAGCTCCTGAATATCCTTATATCGTGTTAGCATAGGTACATTTGAGGTTTAAACGCCATTTTCCATGCTTGCAACTTCTGCACACGACACTTAATTGTTGACTTAGCTTTCAACCTAGTAGTTTGCCGTGGTTTATGTGAGAATAATATGTTATTGCTCTGATATCAGCTTTGCTTAATAAAATATGTCTGCACGAAGAGTGCTGAAGTTTCAGGAACAACACGATATGGAATTGTTATGAGGTCTGATCTCCACGCCTTCATAGTCATAACACAAGTGCAGCCTTTGCCAACTCGGGCTTCAGGCGGGATTGATATTGCTTTGCATGAGGCACATAGAACACACTTGATGCGGTGCACATGCAGAGAGAGCTGGTGTATGCTGATGTGATTCCGTCATGCTAGGACACTAAGGTATGGGCCCGCCCTAAACCAACCCAAAGAGACCTTCTTAGCTAATAATATAATATATGTGGTAGGGTGGGTGAGATATAAGTGTTGTTAACTCTTATTCATTACAGTATGTTAACATGCTGTCACCATTTGCTTTTTATGTCTTAGTAACTATGCTGGTAATTTTGCTACTGATAATAAGTATACTTGTATTATCTAAGATACTGCGCCTGAGAAGACGGCATTAGTAAATAAACATTTCAAATGCACATGTGTCTTCTTTACTCCATGTTCTGGTTTGTAATGATAATATAACGAAAGAGTGTTCATGAGTTCCACGTACCCTGAGGTACTGTAAGTTCATGTTCTGGTTTGTCTAAACATTGGGAGTTTGATATGTCCAATGAGACACTGTAGCTAGCTCGGTAAGGGGTGAGTTGGGTACTAAGGTGTGTTTTGGGTCACCCTAATTCGCAGAGGTTCCACTCCTCTGTGCACAGTTCTGTGTGAGAACAGAAACCCTGCGACACCTGTGCCTCTGCATTTCTACGTAGGGCTCTGCCTTCGCTGAGATTTCTTGGCTCTCGTGGACACCCTTGGTGTGTGTGCCTTTCCTGCCCTTTCCTGTGACCCATTGCTTTTCTGTTGCAGTGTTTACTGGGGGAAGGGGTGTGGGGTGTCAGCCTTCCTGCAGCCAGCACACTCGTCGGGTACGTCTCTGGTGTTGGACCGGTGCTTGTTTTGTAGCCCCTGTCTGTAACCTCGCTACTTTCTTATTAGGTTCTAGTGAGACCTACTTTGGGTTCTGCCTGTCTACTTAAACGCGCGCCCTCTATACATCTTGGTTTCCCAATGGTTGTGTGTCACTAGCTGCTCTCACTTTAGCTGTGCTTCCTTTTTTTGTGCTCTTCTGTCTTCCAATGCCCCTCTTTGTCTCGTGCGGCGTCCCCTCTGCACGGTTGCCTGGGAGGACTGCTTTGGCGTGGTGTTTACCTACCAAGCCCCCTTGCTTTTCATGTGATTTGAGTTAAGCAGAAATCATTTTGAGTCTGCCTTGTTGATTATTCATTTCTCGCCTCTTAACCCCCCCCCCCCCCTCTTATACTTTGTCTTTGGGATGGTGCCTGCAGTGAACTTCATGGATCTGTATTATGAGAGTGCCCTGTGTTTGTCGTCTGTTTTAATAGGGGGGGTCTTTAGGTCTTTCTTCACCAGGCCTACCTTCTTTTGTTCACGTGTAATTGTAAGTACATTTGTATAGTGCTGTATGCTAATTACAGGGTGCCGAAGGACATTATCGGATGA
This sequence comes from Lissotriton helveticus, assembly GCF_964261635.1. Classification (NCBI taxonomy): domain Eukaryota; kingdom Metazoa; phylum Chordata; class Amphibia; order Caudata; family Salamandridae; genus Lissotriton; species Lissotriton helveticus. Next base: position 367,137,487 of record NC_136072.1, on the reverse strand, counting down.
GTAGTATGCTACATCGTATGGGAGTGCTTGGTGTGAACAACGTTGTACACCTAATCAAATCTGTGTGTCAATCGTATTTTTGGCATGTGTGATCACATAGGTGCTCTTAAACTGTTTTGCAGTGCTTAAGAGGGATGAAGGGAAGAGCAGAGTGAAAATGTGCCTTTTTTGTTAAGTTGGTTGGAATAACGCTGTAGGTGCTATATTATAATTTGTGCGACTGTGACCATCAACCCACTACTTGTGCTTTCCACTTCGGGCTATGTTGCATTGGAGGTCTGCCTCCTGTGTTGTATGCGGGCCTCTCATCTAGCACTCATGTGGTGTCCTGGTGTGGTCTATGTTTTAGTGAACGACTGTCTTTTGAGGTGCTTTTATTGCCATGTCCGTCCTTTGCGCTTTTCCGCTGTGGTTATGTGTTTGAAAGAAAGCCTTTGAAATCTTTTCCTCGAGGAACCTCCTATATGCCATCCTAGTTTGTTTTTTTGTTTTGGAAGATGCCTGTATCTGGAGTTGCTTATTGGTGGGTTTATCCGTATTTATTGTATATCTCCAGATTTTGTTGATTGCATTAGGTAGCTGCAGTGGGAGTATTGACTCTTTCCAAAAGTTTCACATTAGTGGTTGATTCACAAAACATTTCCAGTCACATCCCTGAAACATGAAAGTTTATTGTTGCAAATCCAATTTCTGGATTCACTTAAGGCTTTGCCGAGGCTTCCGATTGTGAAATCCACATACAAGTACAGAAAATATGCTTGTCTGATAGACTTTTTCGCTATAATGCATTTTGTACAGGTGAGGAAAATGGATGCTCCCAGAGCAAAAGTACTTGATTATGTGGAGAAAGCCCATCTCACCGTTCCTATTTCCCCACAATGTGCACCCCTAGGGCAAACCCAAAGCTGCCCTGTTCCCAGCAACCTTCCTATTTGCTGTATTACAAGATCTCATTAGTAACAGAGTTCCATGGTGTGGTTATCATCAACACACTTCTCGATATTCTGAGTAAAATCATTTGGAAGGACTTACAGCCAATACCTCCAAATAAAACTTGATTCCCAAAAGAAAGCCATGTGCACATTGGTGCTCTCAAGAACCCACTGACATCAACTAAAAACAAAAACTAACATGCCCTAAAACGATCAGATGCATGTCAAGACTCTCAACTCCATACACAGACTCGTCCTCAGGTCACCTAAAGCAATCTGCTATTGATGCATCCACAAAAACAGAGCATTCCACAAGGCAATCGAGGATTGTTGCATCACCCCTCTTTTCGGCCATTGAATACAACGAACAAGCACTTCACAAGGTAGGTAAAAAAGGCCAGGCTTAACAACTAAAGCATCTTAATAACTCCCCATTTATATAGTGCTTGCTACCACAGAGTAAATAAAAAGTGCTACTGCGGCTCTCCTCGCTGTTGGGCAATTTACCGACTTCTCAAGGAAAAAGAAGCGTCGTCGGGCGCGCCGGGCTTCCAACCAGTGAGCTGCTGGTAGCACACCGATGCAGATGAGCTGACACACGCGATGGGCTACCTGCAGGTTCAAATGCCGGCCAGGCCCACACAGCCATCTAGTCGACTGAGCTCAGTAAACGGAGCACCAATGCAATCGGCAATAGTAGCATCTACTGTTTAGTGCACTTAGAGGTGGCAGCGGGTGGTACAAGATGCTATATACAAATGTGATTGTTACTCTAAACAGCAAACTCTTAATGCAGTGATCTATCCTGCTGCCTAGAGAATACCGGTGCATTTAGTGTATATTTAGAAAACGTAGGTTTTAGCAATCAATGAAATGAAATGTGTTTACTACTTTCAGTTTGCTGTGGAAACGACATCACATAGGCACCTTAAAAAGAGTACAAAGGAGGAGGGAGTCATATTGGCTAAGACCGTAAATCTAATGAAAGGTTTGCATTTATTCAGGCGAGTGTATCCCCCCAGCAAGCAGGCCATAGATGACAAGTAATCACCTGATAAGTTGTTGCGCCTCTGGCCTGTTCCCCAAAATCATTCAAAGCTGATGAGTTTGAGTCCGAAAGACTTCCTTAGTTGCCAATGAGAGAGCGATTTACAGAGCACTCAAAATATTTTCGTTCAGTTCACTGTGCTTACTTGGGATTCTTTCTTTTCTGTTTTTTTGTGTGTGCACATTTATACAGCGCAAACTCGACCCGAAGGTTTTGGAGCCCTTTACAAGAGCAGTTAAATTACACCAGGACACATTCAATTTTTGGTAGGCGCAGGGAGATTAAGTGATATGCCCAGAATCACAAGATGCTGAGCTGATGACGAGGTTCGAACCTGGTTCCCCAGCTCCAAAGTAGAGGAGATCAGAGAGACACTGACTTATTTCTGTTCCCCTGCAGTAGAGTCGATGATCTAATTACTATTCTCGCCTAACTCCACTTTTATGGTTAGAAACTTTTATCAAAGGCACATCTACAGTATCCGGAAGCAACAGGCTTAAATGTACACATAAATAAATTCCGTCACTAAAAACAACACATTTGAAATCGTTCAAACATTGTACAGTCAAGCGCCTTGTGATAGGAGGTCACAAAAAATGTATCTACTACTGAATATAAAGTGCATTTCCTTTCCAACGTGCCATTGCCTAACATCCGCTAATTTAGACTAAGTACACACTAGTTTCCACATGTCTTATGTTATGCTACAGTGCAGTCACTGGGTAGGAAACACAACTGAAGCCTGTAGAATTAACCAGGTAACCCCAAGACAGAAGTCTAATAAACAAGCAATGGCATAGCCAATAGGTCTCGCCTTTGGGACCTTATAAGTATTTAGTTATGCAGCACAATATCCTTACTGCAACAACATTAACGGTTGCATGGCTAAACACTTATAAGGTCCCAAAGGCGAGACCTATTGGCTATGCCAATGCTTGTATTTATCTGTTTTCAAAACCAACACATAAATAAAAAGTTTGTCATTTACAATGCCAATAGCTTAAACGTTTGCAAAGGCGAAACCGTTGCATTGTAAATGCTTGTTTTAATAGGGTGTCATTTATCCGATCTTTATGCAGTCTGGGAATGTGCCTTGGGTTATTTACAAATTTACCACCATCACCCAGAGAGGGTCAAAAAGATGACTGAGAGTCTTTGTGAGTGTTGATAGTATTGGGTCGTTGAAATGCTAGGTTGGTTTCATTTCTACTACCACCTTTAGAACCTCACATTCATTGAGGATTTGGAATTCGCATCAAGTGGCCTCATTTTTGGTCATTTTCGGATGGGTGGAAGTTTATGCCTAATGGGTTATTGCCATTTCTCATTTGTAGGAATGCAGGCCTCCCTCCTGTGTTGTCACTATGTCAGCAAAGATTGCTTTTGATTTTTCTTATTTTCTCTTCAAACACGATTGAGAATGCTTCACAGTTATCTGTAGAGGAGTTACTGATCGCTCAGGTGTTATAGGAACGTTTCTGATGTTTGACAGTTTCAAACAGTTTATTACGTTATCGAGCTGTGATACGAAGAATGAGGCTTTGGCATTTGATATGATCTTCTTATAATCATTTGTTCTCTGCCATTGCTATCTAAGATGCATTGTTCAAGGTTCTTTCCTCCATAATCTCTATGCTAATCTGAGTCTCCTCATTTTTTCATTTAGGTTTTTGTTGCATCATGAATGTGACAATTTGTTCTTGTGTCTTTTTAGGTGGAGTGGGGATACTGCCTCCATTATGTCTACCATGGTCTGGTTACCATGAACAGTTAGTTCATATACGTCCTGCAGATTACTCGAGGGTGTGAGGTTCCCCTGGCACAGTGAGGATAGTTCTTGGCTTGCCTTCTTGAGATTTAGCTCTCTGTGTTGGTGCTGTGAAGTTGAATATGATATGGTGGTGGTCTGACCATTCAATAGGGATTATGGATTTGATGTTTAGAGCCCCTTCAATGGCCCCTTTAGTGTGTGTCAGTTCTGTGAATGCTTGCAATAGGTTTTGATCAGTGAGGAAGTATTTAGGGTGGAAACTTGTATGTTATAAGAAGTTGCAGTCCCCTAGTAAGATGGGACTCGGGCGTACCAGTATTTATTTATTTTATTTTATTTATGATCTTTCAAAGTAAAAGAAAACAAACAGAAACAGGAGAAATCATTACAGCAGTAATTTTGGAATACACACCTTGCAGTAGCTACAGCATAAACAGTGAACAGTGCGACAGTAGATTAGCTTTAGCAAGTCATTAGTTACACATATTCTGCAAACCATCAGCTTCACGCCAAAAGGAGATATTCTTCTTCCCGGTAACATCATCATATAACTGAATGCAGCAACATTCTGTTGTAGCATAACCAACCAATATGATCCCCTCATCGGCACCCTGCTTAACCCACCCCAGTACGAGCTGTTTCTGCCTGGGCTTCATCCACTCCGGCTTTTTCCGGTGGGTATTGTCGAAATGGTCCCCAAATATCTTTAGGTGCACTTTTAACAGGCATCAACGCATTGTAGCTTTCTGATAGAGTGGAGCAATATGCTAAATCAGTGTGCCAGTCCGCAATAGTAGGCAAGGGATCTCTCATCCATCTCATGGCCACCCTGTGCTTGGCCAGAAGTAAGCCAATGGCGGCCAGTGTGCACACGCTTTTTGGTATGTGTTTATCAGACCCCAGTAGAGCAACCAAAGGTGATTCTGGCAGTACGCGTTCCAGCATTTGAGACTGGACAGTAAATACCTCCCCCCAAAAAGCACGTATTCCGGGTTATTCCCATGCTAAGTGTGTAAAGTGTGCATCTGTTGCAGTGTATCTCATGCCTCTGTCATCCTCCCACAGTCCGTATCTACAAAGCCGCGCTGGGGTATAATAGGTCCTATGGAGGTATTTGAAATGAAGCAGTCTGTGCCGACCATTCAGTGAGATAGATTTAAGGTTCCTGAAGCACCAAGACCACTGCGCCACAGTCATTTCTATCCCAAGTTCTTTCTCCCACTCCAACTGAAACTTTAGTTTAGTCTGCCCACTGTGTTCTTTGAAAAGTGTGTAAAGTATTGTAATACCACGTTGTGGGGATTGAGTTTGAAACAAGTATGTCAGAGGTTCAATTTCTGGTGGTTCTTGCATTGTTGGGACCAACAAAGTGCGCAGAGCCCTACAGATCCTGTAATATTGAAAAGCATCCACCGCTGTAACCCTTCCTACATGTGTGACTACCTGATCACATGTTTTAACAATCCCTTCTTGAAGCAGGTCGCCCATGTACCTTATGTCCAACTTGTCCAGAGTTTGCATCGTGGCTCTGTCATCATTGAGTGGAAGCCAATCACACCATTGCACAGGCAATTTGGAAGAGTATATTAAACTTAGCTGTTGCTTGCTAGCTATTTTAAATAACTGAAATCCGGTAAAATTCACAGGGTCTATTATGCGCGTTGTGTTCCGTGAAGCCCCGGTCAATAGCTTTGGTAGTGGGGCGGGGGAAACCATATTATACTCCAAGTAGTGATGCAGCATTTTATTAGTGCCATGTATCCAGCCATGGGCATGCAGCGGATGAGCAGCCCTATAATACCGTTCAACCCGCCCTCCAAGTATGGTTTTGTTAGGATATCCCACTTCACACGTGGCTGCTTACCAGCCCGAACTAAACGTGACAGCAGTGTACGCCAACAGCGGAAAAAGGACTGAGGCAGACTGATGGGTTATTTACGAGAAAAAAAAAGAAAACGAGGAAGCACCACCATTTTCACCAGAGCGACACGACCAACCAGCGACAGCGGAAGCTTGATCCACTTTTCTATGACCTCTGTTAACCTGTGTAGTACACATCTGTAATTCTCGGACAGTACTATCTCTGAATCAGGTGTATTTTTATGTCCAAATACCTTACTGGGTCTGTAGTATATTCCAGGGGGTAAGTGGTTTGCACTGGTGTGGTGGTGTCAGTTAACGGAAAAATAATAGACATGTGACAATTGATATTTAGCCCTGAATGTTGACTAAAACGCTCCACTTCTTGCAGCATTGGAACCAAGTTATGCTCCGGATTATGAATTCATAGTAAAGTATAGTCTGCGTATGCAGAGATAGTGAGATTGTAGGTCAAGGACCGAATACCACGATATGCATGGTATTTCTGCATTGCGCCTGCTAATGGCTCCGCCACCAGGGCATGATCCAGCGGGCTATAGGAAATATGTCATAAGCTACGCTACCCAACTCCACTATATACACCATCAATCAGTAATTAATCACAAGGCCCATAAATCTACCATGACATATTTTTACCAACTGAATCATGTGACCTAATTAACCTATTCACAAATTATATACAATTATATACAATCGCTGTAAATGAATTCATCACACTTTACAAACCCTACTAATTAATTAAGCCACTGTGGCGATAAATCTAGCTAATGGTAATCTAAACACATGAAATAACAAGACCAGCTTGTTTTCCAAAGTAAGATTTTTATTAGCTACTCATTTGGAAAATGTATTTGAAATTTTATTAAAGCATTTTTATTAGAATCATTGCAAATGGTTATGACAGTTTTATTATGAATCAAAATAATATTGCAAATAGAAATTATCAGTTTGGCATTTTCAAAACCTAAGTCCCTAACTAATGCTAAGCTATAATAAAGAATTAAGGAATAAAGTCTTTGAGGGCTCTTACGTGTTCCAAGGAAAGTTCATCTGCACGACACCCTCATCAAAAGGTCCGCAAAGAGAAGCGTCACTCTTCCATGGGGCAAGAGTTTTTATACCTCTCTACGCTAAGCTAATCTAAGAAAATGTATAATTTTCTGCTGAAATCGGAGTCCCATTGGTCCAAAAGTGACAGGCGACGTGTCACCACATTATAGAATCACAGTTCCGTCACATTCTTAGAGACCATTGTCTCTAGTTTTCGAACAACGCAGCTTCCTCCAGTTTGCAACATTTGATACAAGGAAAGTTTTAGCTTCCTCGGATACGTAGTTGTTTCAGGCCCTCTCGCCGGTTCCTGGCCTTGGCCTTGCTCGACTAAGGGATTGTCAGCTCAGCACGACAAACTTTTTTTTTCAGGCAGGAGAAAGCTGTTGCCAACATGGACTCTCTCTGGCTCCAAGCAGATTATTAGTAAACGTGAATTTTCACTAGGCCCAAAGCTTTTTCTCAAAAACTAGCATATAAACAAACACAAAAGAATAATTAATGCGAGTAATACAGTTCGTTCTGTTGCCACCCTCCATTTCTAATGATTAACCCATTAGTCTAAATTACCTAGCTGAAAGCGTACAAATAAAGCAGCATTTTATATCTACCATTTTTCTTATAATCCAGCAGAATTCTTAATGCACCTATAAGAACAGAGTGACACCACATAGACAGGGAAGCAAAATAAGCACATGCCATTTATTCTAAACAGCTGCAATTAATTATGACACAACAATAGACACGATTAATTTATTATTTTTCACAAATAAGGAAATGCAACATAATGCACATTTATGAGCACACATGTTAGTAGCCCTTTATGTAATTTCTCGTGTATGTAACTTAAAACTAGGTTGGATTAATACACATACAGCACAATTGTTACCTTTATTATTTTCTTATTATGGAAGTGTGACTTCACGAGTTGAAATGAAAAACATTTCTGAATCTCGCTCCATCAACTCCCTCATCTGGTGATTCCCAAATCACCACACCACACCCAAAAATTTACCAAATTTTATCTTAAACGAAAATGATTCAATTTCACTGTGTTAGTATTTTCTAAAGACTTGTTTTAGCAAAATCCTTTCAATTGTCATATTGAGCTCTGCGTAACTCCTCAAGCTCTACCTCCCTCTCTTGCTCCTTCTTGATTTTGTAAATTCTCTTCTTTTCCCTCATGTGCTTCTTTCTCTTGTGTAACATGCAACTGATCTTTGTCAAAACTATCACAAAAATTATCACAAACAAAGGGGTTAGAATCTTGCCAAGAACTGAACCACCAATTTCTTGAAACCAGGTTTTGATAGCTTGGAATCTTTTTGAAAGACGTTCTGAAAAATCATCCTCTTCTAAGGGAACTATTTCTGAGTGCATCTCTGTGATGTTTCTAATGTACATTTCAATATTCTTACTCTCATCTGGAATGTAGGTACAGCAGTGCTGTACATGTAAAATGCCACAGACTCCTCCCTCTTTTGCTAGGAGTATGTCTAAAGCAAGGCGATTTTGCATCACCATCGATCTGACCGCAATGACCTCAACATCCACTAACTGAAAACCACCTGCTGTGTCAGTGGACAATCTGTCAACAATTGTGGACAATTTTCCGATTCTTCCTGCATTCAGGGTTATACCTACTAAAGGTATTACTGCCTCAAAAATGTCTCCCAAAATTTCTGAGAAACTTTCTCTTCTAAACCTGTTTGCATGGCTACTGATTTCAAATGAACCTTCTACATTCCTGTCAACATGAAATTTTTTTGGAAAAACAAGACCAACAAAACATGTCCCATACCAATGGTCCGGGAGATTATAATAAGCTTTATCTCCACAGACAAAATAGATCCCAGGAAAAATTGGATCTTTGCCACCTTTGAATCCCCAACCCTCCATGATTTGGTAAGTGTCCTCACAATTGCTAGCTCCTACAAAATAATTATCGAAAAGGGTATTGTCTCTTCTAATGCAAAGCTTGCCACTAATTGGTTTGTCTATGTGAATTGCAACATTGTCAAAAGACTTGCCATTAAGCTTATCATCCTCCTTCTGCCAAAACTTCGATTTGGTCTGTTTGACCATCTCATTTCTTTTATAAATCGCCCTTCTCTCCTCAACAAGGTTCAGGAAAGTCTTTTCCTCAGCTCTCAATTTGCAGGTTAAATTATTTCTGTATGCGTACTCATAAGTAAGTTCATTAGTAACTAAAAAGAATTCCCTCATCTGTTTAGCTTTTTTATGTTTATTTAAAGCATTTTCTATTTTCAAGTTAGCAAAAAAGTCTCGTCATAATTTGAAAAATAGTATTCTAAGCGACCAGTCTGATAAAATAGACTAGCTATCACACTGCAGGTTATGCCATAAGTAAGAGGAAGCATATTGTATGTCACTCCCTCAGAAACAGAAGCAGGCAACTTTACACAGATGTAGCAATCTTTGACACTCCATGACCTTAACATACTCTCCCAAAAGCCTTGAAAATGTATTGCTTGAAAAATCACCAACAGACCTATCCTGATGAACATCTGGTCTGTGATCAATAACCCTGTTAGCTTTGTGTGTTGCACTATGTTTGTCTTGACTAACTGAAGCTTTGCTTGTCATGTTGACCGTGTACCTCTCCTCATCGATCCCGAAAGGAAAGATGACAGCTAAAACTAACCAGAGCAGAATTAATATGAGCATACACATCAGAGTCATCTTACAGCATTTTTTGAAAATGGAACATTTTGAAGTACCATGCGTCAAAACAAAAGGCATTTTTTAACCTTATTTACAAAAAGAGAAAACAAAATGTTTCAAAAATTTCTAAAACCTAACACCCCCTTTTACATTTTTTTTAATTTTTTTAAAAACCCTCTAACAATTTTTCTTCGACCTTGCGTCACAAGTTATTCTCCAACTAAATACAATTTCTTCGACCTTGTGTCACCTAACACAATTTCTTCAGCCTTACGCCAAGAACAGAAACCTAAACTTAATCCTAAATTCTAACAGGTTAGTACTTCAATCGTTGTCACTATTGTCCTCAATTTCTTCCTGACTACTACTGTTTATCTCAATTACAGGTGGTATAATCAGATATGCCCATTCAGGAGATTTATATTTTTGGTTTGGCCTCAAAACTCTCTTTGTCTTTCTAGTCACCACTTCTATTTTCTTTCCTTTTTCTGCTTTCCTTTCAGGATCCTCCTGACTAGTGATTTCGTTCACCTGCTCTTTCGACCTCTTTATTAACCTGACTCTCAACCTTCCGTTTTCAGTTGGCCAGGTCTCTCCTTTTCTCAGTATTTTTCTTTTTGGCTCAGACACATTAGATTCTGTTTTCCACGATCTTTTCTTCACTCTTTCCCTCTGACACTCTTCATCACTCTCTCCAGAGTCACTGTCAGAAATTTCAATTCTTATCTCAGGATCTTCTCTAATCGGCAGTTTCACTCCGTTAGGAACAGCACCTTTTCTCCCATCGCTGGTACTCGGCAATTCGTCTTCCTCCACTTCTTCAATCGCCTTTAACTTCCCAGTTCCGGACTTCTCGTTCCTGCTTTCAGAGCTTGTTTTCTGCTTTTCGATACTCTCCTGGTCTTGCTTCTGAACTTGATCAGATTCTTCTGAGGTTTCTTTTTCTTTTCTTTTATCTTGATCAGGTTATTTTACTTCACCTGTTTCCTTGTTTGATTCTTCTGCTGATTCTTTGTCTAGCAGACCATCCTCATCTTCAGAATCTATTTCAATAATCCTCAAGTCTTTTCCGATCAAATCTCCATTCACAGATGGTTTTTCCAGATGTCGACCTCTCTGTCGATCTTCAGAATCTGGATTTTTTTCAGCTTCTTCTTCAGAATCTGAATCATCTGTTGTCTCACTTTCCTCGTCAGAGTTTTCAGGTGTAGGTATCGGAATAGTGTGACTGGGATGGATCCACCTTTTCAATCCTCTACACTTTACTGCATTTGTTGTCACGAGAATCACCTGTCTTGGTTTCTGCCACCTCGGGACCAAGCAGTTTCTTCTTCGATGAACTTTTGTTCTGACCCAGTCCCCAGGTCTCAGATCATGTGTCTGCACTTTGTCTTTTGATTGTATTTCAGTTCCCACCTGATTAGACACAGAAGTCGCTACGTCAGACAGCCGTTTGCAATACTCCAAAATCGCACTGTCATTAATGCTTAACAGTTTTCCTACTGGTACAAAAGCTTGTCTCATGACTCTGCCCATAGGAATTTCATGAGGACTCAGACCTGTCTTTTTATCTGGTGTACTTCTTAAAGTCATCAGAACAAGTGGAAGAGCATCTGTCCACTTTATGCCTGTATCAAGACACATTTTTCCAATCCTATTTTTGATAGTTCCATTAATCTGCTCAACTACCCCAGATGCCTCTGGTCTGTATGCACAATGTATCTTCTGCTCAATGTGTAATGCTTCACAGATCAATTTCATCAGTTTGTTATCAAAATGTCCCCCTCCATCACTCTCAATAGTGACAGGGAAACCGTACCTAGGTATTATTTCTCGCAGAAGCAACTTTGCCACTGTAATTGAATCACTGTGACGTGTAGGAAATGCTTCTACCCACCTTGAAAACAAACACACAATCACCAAAACATATTTCAAACAATTGTGTCTAGGCATCTCAATGAAATCCATTTGTAATCTGGTGAAAGGACCACCCTCCCGACCTATGATTCCCGTTCCCACAACTGATTTCCTGTTTGGGTTCATTTGCTGGCAAGTCAAACACCTTTGGCAGAGAGACTCTGCAATCGTTCTAAACTTGGTATTGAACCATGTCTCTTTGAAAAGCCTAATCATATAATCTCTTCCAATATGACCAGGGCCATGATACATTCTTGCCACGTCAGCAATCATGCAATTTGGTAAAACTACCCTGCCATCTTTGTAAGTCCAAACTCCGTCCTCATCTCGCTGTCTACATTCTGCTTTGACAGGTACTAGCACTGCTGCGCACGCGCTGCTGCTGGCGCTTCTGTTTTTAAATTGCCCTGATTCTGTATTTAATTTTGACTGTTCATTTCTTCACTTTTCCCCTGCTTTTAGCGGGATTTGTCTGGGTTTCGCCCCCTCCCTCTTACCGCATTTAAAAGGTAGCTTCACCGCCGTTTGGCGGGTCCGGGCCCCGAGGGTGGTCCTGTGTGGGCGCCATCTTGCTTTGGGCTCAGTTTTCCAGCTACGGGCGCCATCTTGGAGCGTCCTCGCGCTCGCGCTGGGATTGGTTGGCCTATTTAAGGCGCATCTACCCTTCTGGCAGCCTTGACAGGTACTAGCACTGCTGCGCACGCGCTGCTGCTGGCGCTTCTGTTTTTAAATTGCCCTGATTCTGTATTTAATTTTGACTGTTCATTTCTTCACTTTTCCCCTGCTTTTAGCGGGATTTGGCTGGGTTTCGCCCCCCTCCCTCTTACCGCATTTAAAAGGTAGCTTCACCGCCGTTTGGCGGGTCCGGGCCCCGAGGGTGGTCCTGTGTGGGCGCCATCTTGCTTTGGGCTCAGTTTTCCAGCTACGGGCGCCATCTTGGAGCGTCCTCGCGCTCGCGCTGGGATTGGTTGGCCTATTTAAGGCGGATCTACCCTTCTGGCAGCCTTGACAGGTACTAGCACTGCTGCGCACGCGCTGCTGCTGGCGCTTCTGTTTTTAAATTGCCCTGATTCTGTATTTAATTTTGACTGTTCATTTCTTCACTTTTCCCCTGCTTTTAGCGGGATTTGGCTGGGTTTCGCCCCCCTCCCTCTTACCGCATTTAAAAGGTAGCTTCACCGCCGTTTGGCGGGTCCGGGCCCCGAGGGTGGTCCTGTGTGGGCGCCATCTTGCTTTGGGCTCAGTTTTCCAGCTACGGGCGCCATCTTGGAGCGTCCTCGCGCTCACGCTGGGATTGGTTGGCCTATTTAAAGCTTTCCTCTCCCGCGCAGGTGGGACGCCCTCGCTTAGCCGGAGTCGTGCCAGAGTCCTGCCCGTCTGCGCCCGTCAGCGACGAGGAAGCGCGAGACGTGGCAGGGCTCGACTTTTCTTCGCTGTCACTTCTATCTGACACGCCTTATCAATGCCTATTTACTCCCGGGCAGATTTGATATCTATTGGGAACAGGGTTAGGGTCTGCTCATGTCATCCTATGGACCCCTTGTCCGGCCCATATGTCTGCGCATGTAAGGGTTGGTCGCTAGAAAGCCCGACTATGATCCGCTCTCTGGAAGGCGTCAACCAGATTAAACGCAATATCAACACAGAACAGGGCCTCCGGATCTGGAGTTTAAATGTGAGGTCACTGGTCAAACATCACCAGTTGATATATGACCTCATTGAAAAAGACGATCCAGATCTTTTTTTACTTACCGAAACCTGGCTTCAGGATTCGGATGCCGCTATTCTGAATCTTGCTTTTCCTCCGAACTATACGATTTTTACGCTAAATCGGACTACCAGAGGAGGTGGCATTACAATGGCAGTTAAATCTTGCTTTCCTGCTGAATGGAAAGCTCTCGGGCTACCTGCATGTGAAAGTGCCCTCTTCAAGGTTGCTTTCAGTCATCATTTTACGTTCAGCGGTATGCTCATCTATCGCCCACCTGGCAATGATTCAGCCTTCAAGTCCGCTCTTGCTGATATGGTAAGCTCCTTAGTGCTCGACTGTGCGAATTTTAACATCATGGGTGACCTCAATATCCATTTTGACAACAGGTCGTCCACAGCCGTTAACACCTTGCTCGCGGATCTTGAAGCTCTTCAACTGGTTCAGCTTGTCACTCTTCCCACCCACACTGGAGGCCATATTCTTGATCCCTTTTTTTCCACTCTTGTGAGGGTGAAGGTGTCTGACCCGATGTTGATGGGATGGACGGATCACCTTCTGGTGGAAGCCTTTTGTCCTATTCACGATAAGCGATTTAAACCTGTGGATAGGCCCATTTTTAAAAGGCACTGGCACAAGCTCAAACTTGAAGAGTTCTACAGGTTACTGGAGCAGAAACCCCTGAGCGCTTCTTTGAATGTGGATCATGGGTACCAGCTGTTTTGCATGTGGATTTCAGACGCTCTTGACTCTCTTATACCCATGCGCTGGTCGAAAGGTTACTCGAAGGTACCCAGCCCGTGGTATAATGAGTCCCTTGCCGAGCTTAAAAAAACTTGCCGGAAAGCGGAGAGGGATTGGAGAAGATCTTATGATCCTGCCCGGAAAACCCTGTACCTTGCCAAACTTAAGTTCTATCATAGGGCAATTTGCAGAACACGTGCCGCATTTTATGCTCAGGAATTTCTAGCCAGCACAAATCCATCTAAACTAATATTCAAGGTATTGAAAGACCTTATGAATAAAAGAGCTACCTCGGCAGAGATCTGCACAGACTCCCATTGCGAGAATCTGGCAACTTTCTTCTTGGAGAAAGTGCAGAAAGTTTACCGAGGTTTTGATCTGTGTCGGCCGGATCCAGAGTTAGTTGACCCTAATCTTTTGGGGTATGAGACTTTGACTTTCTTACCTGACTTGTCCACTGAGGCCTTTGATAAACTTAGCCTCAGCGTTAAATCAGGCTCTCCTCTGGACCCGCTGAAGCCAGCTCTTGTTATTAGTACTCTTTCTCCGCTGTGCCGAGTTCCCATTCTAAATCTAATCAACATGTCGTTGTCAACTGGAACGATTCCCGCTTTATGGAAGCAGGCGGTAGTGACCCCTATCTTAAAAAAGGCAAATTCTGACCCCCTTTTGCCAGAAAATTATCGCCCCATATCTTTATTGCCTTGGATGGCTAAAGTTACCGAAGCCCATGTTAACTCGATCTTGTCTGAACATCTGGCTCGTAATCAGATACTGGACTCCAGCCAGAATGGCTTCCGGCCAGGACACAGTACCGAGACCGCTTTGCTCTATATCATCGAGCATCTACGCCTGGTGCTTGACTCCGGACGTACGGCAGCGCTCCTGCTATTAGATCTGAGCGCTGCTTTCGATACTGTGTCCCACCAGATACTGATTCAACGCTTAGAGGAAGCTGGAGTAGCAGGTATTGCCCTCCAGTGGTTTCGATCCTTTCTCTCAGAGCGAACCTTTAAAGTGGCAATACCACCTTGCCAATCCACCATTTATCCCTTGGACCTGGGGGTCCCACAGGGATCCTCGTTGAGCCCCACCTTGTTCAACCTCTACGTGAAACCGCTAGCTGCAGTCGTCAAACAGTGGGGTCTGACGATGACCTCATATGCGGACGATACGCAGCTGGCTGTGACACTTAGTGGAGACCCTGGAGTGGAGGCCCCCAGATTCCGAGCTGGACTTGTGGCTGTAGCGAGTTGGCTTCGTTCCAATTGCCTTCAGTTGAACGCCACCAAAACTGAGGTGTTGGTCTTGGGGAAACATGCTGAGCTATGGGGAAACCAGTGGTGGCCTCCAGAGCTGGGCATTATTCCTATCCCAGCTTCCGAAGTGAAAAACCTAGGAATCTTGCTGGATCCTGCGCTCACCTTCACAGGCCACACGAAGAGGGTTGCAGCCACCTGCTACGGAATCTTGCGTGGCATAAGGCCGGTCTTGAAATATTTTTACCCTCCCACCCGGCAGCTCGTGGTCCAGGCATCAATTCTATCCCGACTGGACTACGGGAGTTCGCTGATGATAGGGGTCAACCAGGCCGAGGCATCTAGGCTCCAAAGGGTTCAAAATGCCGCGGCGCGGGCCATTGTGGAGAAGTGTGGCTCAGGGGTTAGAGGCGGCAGACCCGGAAGCTGAGATCGGTCCTGGACCAGGGTTCAATTCCCCGCCTCGGCGGGTCTTGGACTAAAAATTCCACGGACTCGATAATTCTCGCCCCGGTGCCTCCTCGACTCACGGGTTCACACTCTGCGACTCTGGGCAATAGCTTGCTTAATCTCCACAACAGCCCCTCGCGGCGGGATGCCTGACTTTCACCTTGTGGATACCCTGCTATCTCACAGGGGAATATCAGGACGGGTTCCCTAAGCAAGCGCCGGGACACCCACTGCGGGTAGCCGTGCGCTATATAAGCACAATCTACATTTACATTTACATTTACATTCCCAGACATTGTTCTGTGTCGGGTACCATCTCGGCCCTACATTGGCTATCGGTCAGACAGCGGATCAAGTTTAAGGTGCTCTGTCTGGCCTTTAAAATTATGAAACTTTCTTCGCCGCCGGCACTTGCCAACCTGCTCATTCCCTACATCCCTCCGAGATCATTAAGATCAGAGGCTCTTCACCTAGCAGTCTGCCCCCGTTTTAAACTTAGCAGAATGGGTGGCCGCTCGTACCGGGTGCTTGCTGCAGGACTGTGGAACTCGCTCCCGGTATACATCCGAGCTCTGGATGATTTATCCACCTTTAGGCGGGCTATTAAAACTTTCCTGTTCCCCGCTTCCGAGTAGCCGCCCCCTGTTCCTTCCCTTTGTGTGTTATGTTATAGTACCTGTCTAGAGCGCCAGGACGCCCCTTGGCTGGGGCATCTGTGCGCTATAAAAATATAATTAACATAACATAACATAACATAACCACGTGTCTTTCTCCTCATCATCAGCTTCATTTTGCAAATCCCTGATTTCCTGCCATGTCTCAACAACAGATGTTAGCATCAGTGAACTTGAACCAAATTCTTGGTTTTTCTCCCGATTGAGTGCATAATTATTCCTTGCAAAATACTTTGCGATTTCATCCGCATAAGCATTGCCTCTGGTGATAAAATCTTCACCCTTTCTGTGAGCTGCACATTTTACTACAGCAATCTCTTTTGGCAGCTGTATGCCATCAATTAGTCTTTTAATAAATTCTGCATTTCTTATTGGGGAACCTGCTGATGTCATGTAGCCTCTCTGAGACCAGAGCTGTCCAAAATCATGCACAACTCCGTACCCATACTGGCTATCCGTAATTATGGTGACTCTCAAATCTTTTGCCAATTCACATGCACGAATTAAAGCAATTAATTCAGCCACCTGTGCTGAACGAATTCCTTCAAGACACGATGCTTCTTCTACATCTGCTACTGTGCAGACTGAGTATGCTGCTCTCACAACACCTCCCTCTGATCTCAGACAGGAGCCATCCACAAAGTAGACATAATCTGATTCAGGCAATGGTACATCTTTAATGTCCTGCCTTGGCTTGGTACAGTATTCCATGACATCCAAGCACTCATGCTCCACATCATTTTCATCGATATTTTCAGTGTCAGGTAACAGTGTGGAAGGATTTAAATTCACACACCTTGCTATTGACACATTATCTGAGCCCAGAATAATTTTTTCATATTTTGTCAACCTGTTGCTTGTCAGGTGCTGCGTTTTACTCCTTGTAAGGAGAATTTCAACTGAGTGAGGAACATAGACTTTTACAGGAAATCCCATTATGATTCCTTCACTCTGCTCAAGGCTAACACTTGTTGCTGCAACTGCTTTTAAGCAACCTGGTAAAGCTTTTGCAACTGGATCAAGAACTGCTGAGAAGTAAGCAATAGGTTTTCTCATATTTCCATGTCTCTGAATTAACACAGACAAGGCACATCCCTCCCTTTCACTGCAATACAGCTCAAAACCTTTCTCGTAATCTGGCATGCCCAGAGCTGGAGCTTCACACAAGCTTCTTTTTAGCTTTTCAAAAGCTTCCAATTCAATGTCAGTAAGTACAATCGGATCTTTTACATCTGATTTTGTCAATCTCTGCAGTGGCTTCGCAATTACTGAAAATCCACTGATCCATTGACGACAGTAACCAACCATTCCCAAAAACATTCTCACCTGTCTCTGTGTTCTTGGAGGTTGCATTCCCTGAATCATTTTAATTCTCTCAATTGTCACCTGTCTCATTCCTTTTGCAATTCTACGACCAAGGTATTTCACCTCTTGTTTACAAAACTGCAACTTTGCAGGAGACACTTTATGTCCCTCATCTGCCAGATTATTCAAAAGAGTTATTGTATCTGTTACACAGCTGTCCCTTGTTTTTGCTGCAATCAACAGATCGTCAATGTACTGGACTAATGTCGATCTGCCAGGTAGATTCAAATCTTCCAATGATCGCTTCAATAACTCATTAAAGATAGAAGGACTATCTGTATACCCTTGAGGGATTCTGCACCATGCGAGGGTCCTACTCTGGAACCGAAAAGCAAATATTTCCTGGCTCTCTGGATGCAATGGAAGAGTAAAGAACGCATTGCAAAGATCAATGACAGTATACCATTCTGCATCATGCGGAATCTGGTAAAGAATGACAGCTGGGTTTGGAACAACTGGGCAACAAGGCACAACAATTTGGTTAATTTTTCTCAAATCCTGTACAATCCTAAATGTTCCATTTGGCTTTTTGATCCCCATAATCGGTGAGTTACAAGGACTGCTCACAATTTCTTTTAAAACACCTTGCTTAATGAATTTTTCAATTACAGGAATAATACCCTCAATTGTTTCTGCTTTCATTTTGTACTGAGGAATGTTTGGAAATTCTATTCCCTGCTTTACTGTAATTTTGACTGGATCGACATGCTTCATCAGACCCATTTCGTTTCCAGTCAAATCCCAAATTTCAGATTTAACTGTCTTTTTCAACTCCTGTGGTAAATTTTCTTTATCAAAGGTAGAAAACAATTTCGTTTCTTCTGCCTCAACCATTAGCATAGTCATTCTGTACAATCCATCTTCCTCCATGGTTTGTAATTCAATTCCATCAGGTGAGCAATATATTCTGCAATTCATTTTGCACAATATATCTCTCCCTAGCAAATTAACAGGACTGCTGTTACAAACTACAAATCTATGCTTGTCTTTAAAACCACCGATTTCTACATTCACAGGTTCAGTAAGGTCTGTTCTCATTTGCTGATTGCTTACTCCGACTACTTGGATGATATCCCCAGAGAGAGGTAGGTTTTCAATTTCCACTGATCTAACAGTAGAACGGGTAGCACCAGTGTCCACAAGAAAAGAGATTTCTACATCATTCACCTTTCCATTTACAAATGGACCAGACTGGTCAACCTCAAGAGTGGCTCCAATTACACACTCTTCCCCCTCTCTCGGGCACCGTCAGAAGCAGTCATCAGAATCGCTTCCTTGGTTTCCTGTTAACAAAAATTGTCCTGTTGCATTTTGCAAAGTTTGCCTTTGAGCTCTTATTACCTGTTCACCTCCGCTGAATCCAATATCTGGATTGTATTTCTGACCTCCCCCACAACTTGGAAAAGAGCCAGTGGAATCTGATTCTGCTGTTGTGTCAACTGCTGTTGTAGCCGTCGCTGAAGACTCATATCATTTAGCTGTCGCTGTAGCTGCAGCTGTTGTTGCAGATCAACGTCATTCTGCATCTGTGGGTTTAATGATGTATTTTTAAAATTTCGGGGTGGATTTTTACACTCGTTCTTCCAATGGCCTATCTCGCCGCAATTAAAACAAGGTAATTTTTGCTTTAACTCTTCAATTTTTGCATTAAACTTTGGTTTGTTAAAATTATTGAAATTATTTTTAAATTTTCCCTGACCCTGATTCTGGTTCTGTGCGAAGTTTCCATTTTTATTGTCAAGGCTTGCAATCTGTTGCTCAGCCACCTTTACCTGTGCCCACATTGCCTTTTCTTTTAACTTCTTCTGCTTGGCCTCTAACTCATCACTGCAGTATTTTGCATTCCTCAAAATATCATCAACTGAGTTTGATTGCCATCCGACAATATTATTCCTGATCATTTCTCCAATTTCTGGTCTAAGACCATAGACAAATCTGTAAATAAAATGACTCATGTCCTTTTCATCTAATTTTTCATAGCCACTGTATTGTTTAAAAACCAGTAATAACCTTTCATAAAATGAATGAACTGATTCTTTCGGTTCCTGATTTGTTCTGTTAATTTTAACCCAATCAATTTCCTTCGGTGCAATTTTCTTTTTCAACCAGTAAATCACTTTGTTATAAAAATCCATGACCTCTGGTGCTGGAGCACCTGTCTCTTTAATTCGATCTGGTTCAGATTTTGGCCAACTCACAGCAATTTTGCATTCTGTCCAAAGATCTGATGGGACAACAATGTCGAAAAATCCATCCAGATCAATCCACAGAACTTTTGAAACTTTAATAAACCTGTCTACCTGTCTGTGCCATTCCACAGGCTTTTCTCTCAGCTGAGGAAAATCATTAGTAAAGAGCAGAATGTCCTGTCTTGTCCAGGGAACATGTACATACCCTCCACCTGCAATTTCTCTCATCGGAAACTGTTTAGACAGATTATCCAACCTATCCAACCTTTCATCTTCCTTCTTTTTGGTCCATTTCACTCTCCATTTACTTAAGTCACCCAATTTCTTGATGTAAACAATCAATTCTTTTATGTGTGTAATTCTCCCTCCTGTATTAAAGTTCCCAATGTCCTTCTCTGTAAAGTCTAATCTGTAGTGCTTTCCCAGGTTTTTCTGTTTGCTCAAATCAATTTCTAATTCTGCTGCCAGTTCTTCCAATTGATCGTATTTATTCTTTGTCTTCCATTGAATGCTTTTACTGATGAACAGGAGTTCATCATCTCGATAGAATTTTAAACTGTCAGGACCGATTGTGCCAATTATTAATTCTTCCAAATCTGCTTTTAATTTTGCAACATCCAGTTTAGGATTTGACTCAGTTTTCTCAAAAGAATCAGCATCTGACTCTGCACCCATTGGTGTCTGGTTAAAAGAACCTTGATTAAAAGTCAAGTCAGGCATTCTCGATTTTTCACGATGTATTTCAGATAAATCTGAATAAAATTTTTCAGCTACTTTTTGAATTTCTGCATTTAATGGAATTGTTAAACCTAGCTGTTTAATTTCTTTTTGATCGAAAACAGGCTGAACAGGACCAATCGTAACTGGAACTGTCACTGCTTCCATGCTTTTAGTTATCTGCCGAATTAATTCTTCTTTTGATCGCAAGTATTCTGAAGTATTTGCAACTTCCTCATTTCTGTCAGTTCTCATTAAATTTCTAGGGGCTTCCCTTTGAAATGAAATGAAAAACGATTTTTAACGCGCAACTAAGCCCGGGTGGGCGTCAAGGCGCCTGACCAAATAATACCAGATAGCAGAGACTGATCCTAATTACGGATATGCCCTGACAAAACACCAGGTCTTGAGCGCCTTTTTAAAAGAAGACAGAGAGGGTTGCATCTTAATCTCAAGAGGTAACAAGTTCCATAGTTTGGGAGCAGCAATGGAAAAAGCTCTGTTTCCCCAACGAACGCTTTTGGCACGTGGGACAACCAACAAATTCATCTCTGAAGATCTTAAGGATCTACCAGGCTGGTAGCGGGTCAGCAGGGCACCAAGGGGATCAAAAGAGCCCTCTGCCAAAGCTCGATAGACAAGACAGAGGATCTTAAAGGAGATCCTGAGATGAATGGGCAGCCAATGAAGGCTCTTTCTGGCCATCGTGGCGGATGAGGCTTTGGGAAGTGCTAAGACAAAACGAGCAGCCGCATTTTGGACTACCTGTAATCGCTGAATGAGCCCCTTGTTGGAGTCTACATAGAGCGCATTACAGTAGTCCAACCTTGAACCTATCAATGCTACTGCCACCTGTTTACGTGCTGAGAGAGAAAGATAATGAAGAATCCTCCTGAGAATCTTTAACACACCCCAGCAGGTAGCCACCGTACGGTTGACCTGCAGAGTCATGGATAGGGAGGTGTCAAAGATTACCCCGAGATTTCTTGCCGACTGGGAGGGAGATGGACAGGTTCCCAGTGAGGCCGGCCACCACTCATCCAACCAAATATCCTGGTCCTTGCCAAAGACCAGGATCTCAGTTTTGTCGCCATTCAACTTCAGGGAATTCTGAAGCATCCAGTCAGAGACTGTCTGCATACAGATCCTGAAGTTGGTGGCAGATGATGAAACTGAGTGGGCCAGTGACACCATAATCTGGGTGTCATCGGCGTATGACACCAATTCCATCCCCTGAGATTTTACTAGCCTTGCAAGGGGGGCAACATAAATGTTAAATAGGGTCGGACTGAGAGCAGACCCTTGTGGCACCCCACATTGCAAGGACATAGCAGGGGAAAGGAATTCACCAAGCTTGACTCTTTGCTCCCTGTGCTGCAAAAAGGAGTGCAGGAGGTTCAGAGCAATGCCGGATATCCCTGCCTCCCTCAACCGAGATGTAAGCGTTGATGGAGACAGGGTGTCAAACGCCGCTGTGAGGTCCAGTAGCACCAATACAGTAGATTGGCCAGCGTCCACCTTCCTACGGATGTTATTTGCCACCATAGTCAGAGCTGTCTCCGTACTATGCGCCTTTCGGAACCCATGCTGGGAGCTGTCAAGATACCCAGATGAATCCAGGAAGGCGGTAAGATGGCCGTTAAGGTGTGTCTCAAGAATCTTAGCAGGAGCGGGTAACAGTGAGATAGGTCTGAAATTTTTCAACTGTTCCGGGTCTAGCGAGGGCTTCTTGAGTAGAGGCTTTACTATCGCCTTCTTCCATATTAAGGGGAAGGTACCTTGGGTTATTGCACCATTCATAACTTCCAGGAGTGGCGGAAGCAGTACCGCTCTGCATTCCTTCAATATCCTCAGAGGGCAAGGGTCTAGAGGTGATGAGGATTTGATCCTATCGAGTAGAAGCTCAAGTTCTTCTCGAGTAAGAGGTGGAAAGGCCGTTAGATTATCCGGGTGGTCTCTAGTCCAGGCTTCTAATTTGTTCAAGGTTTTGAGTGAAGAGTCGGCTAGGGACTTTCTCTGATTTTCCAGCGCAAGATGGATGTCCTCAATTTTCTTATGGAAAAACTCTGATATGTTGTTGCAGAGCTCCTGCGAGCCCACAACTGGATCCGGGACCTGAAGAGAGCTGAGGGAGTCTACAATCTTGAAAAGCTCCCTGGAGGAAGTGAGGGAGGTGGTAAGATTAGAGAAGTACTGCTGCTTTTCCCTGATAACACTAGATTTGTATTCGGCAAGCAGACCCTTATGTAATTCCCTTTCAATAGGATCCCATGCTTTCCTCCATTTTCTTTCCTGTCTTCTACAGCCTTGTCGAAGAAGTCTAAGTGAATCCGTGTACCACGGAGCAGTGGGCTTACAGCGAGCCGAGTATCTAAAAGATGAGGGAGCCAGCTCATCAATCGCTATTGTGATAGAGTCAGAGAGCAATACCGCTGCATCCTCCACGTTTCCCAGGGAAGAAAAGGTGAACTCCTTTATGTATGGTTCAAGTGTGTCATTGGTGATGTTCTTAAAGTTCCTTTTTGGGCCTCTGGTAGTGGGGAACAGATCGGATGTTCCTTCCAAAGGAAGGGCCATGACGAGAGGGATCGCCGAATGGTCCGACCAGACCAGCGGCACCGGGGTGTCAACAGACAGTCTGTCGTCGTTAGTAAAGACTCCATCAAGAGTGTGACCCGCCAGATGAGTAGGGCTGTTGACCAGCTGTATGCATTCACAGGCTGCTAGTGCGTCCACTAGCCTGGTGGTATCTGGGTCCCTTGCGTTGTCCAAATGAAAGTTAAAGTCCCCAAGAATGGACAGATGGGAATTGCCAAAATAGGGTTCCAGGATTCTGAGAAGGTCATCAGTGAACGAAGCTCTGGAGCCAGGGGGTCTATACATAAGGATTCCTGAGAAGGAAACCGAGGGAGCAAACAGGATGGAAAAATGCAGGGCCTCAAAAGAATCCGATACTACAGACAGGGCTTTGATCGTACAGGGCAAAGTGGCCTTGCAGACAATAGCAAGTCCACCCCCTCTGCGTATAGGTCGGTCTTGTTGCAGTAATTTATAACCCTCTGGGATGGCCATAACAAGGTCATGTCCAGAAGACTCCGAAGCCCATGTTTCTGTTACAAGCAACCAATCTGGTTGCCTGTCTACCACAAAGTCATGGAATGCAATATTATTTTTAATAAGGGATCTAGCATTGATTAAGAAGCCCTTTTTTATCAGAGTATTCCTAGCCACTTTAGAAGGTGTGGGCGGTAGTATGACAGATTTGCAGGTGTGACAGCGGGAGGAATGCAGAATGCCTTCTGGGGAAAATCTGTGGGTACATGGTAAACATGGAGGCTTTAGGGCAGATAGCTCAGACAGGGAATACAAATGCATTCCCGAAGATCGTGTAGGTGGGCGTCCAGTCTCCAGCCCGTCCTTAGCGCGGACGGGCGCAGACGGGCTGGACTCTGGCTTGAGTCCGGCGCGAAAACGGCGCGCCCGCTTAGCGCGTCCGCTACGCGGAGTCATGGCCGTCTATTTTTATAGAGCCTAGCCCTACCCAAAATGGCCGCCGCCGTATTCCGGCCGTGTCCCCGGCAAGCCCGCCCTGAATTGGCCGGTTGCTCTGGGGGGAGGCAGAGGAATTGTCCAGGTAGCGCCGAGGTCAGAGAATTGCAAGGAAATTTTAAAAACAGTAAGGAGGTAATTGCCTCCACCCTCACTCGGTGGAGACACGCGCTGCAATAAATCCGCGCGCTAACACAGGAAGGGGGGTCGGACACACAGGGAGTTGTTAAAACACAAGAAATAAGAGCAATTTTAGAATCAACTGCCCGGCTCAAGCCTCAGGCATCCATTAAAAAAAGGTATCACACGAACACAGTCCTTCCCCTATTTTTATAGAGCCTAGCCCTACCCAAAATGGCCGCCGCCGTATTCCGGCCGTGTCCCCGGCAAGTCCGCCCTGAATTGGCCGGTTGCTCTGGGGGGAGGCAGAGGAATTGTCCAGGTAGCGCCGAGGTCAGAGAATTGCAAGGAAATTTTAAAAACAGTCAGGAGGTAATTGCCTCCACCCTCACTCAGTGGAGACACGCGCTGCAATAAATCCGCGCGCTAACACAGGAAGGGGGTCGGACACACAGGGAGTTGTTAAAACACAAGAAATAAGAGCAATTTTAGAATCAACTGCCCGGCTCAAGCCTCAGGCATCCATTAAAAAAAGGTATCCATTGGAAAACTTCTGTTCTCATTACAAACACTAGAATTACTTCTTGTTTCAAATCGTTCCGGAGTTTCAAAAGATTCAGAATTATTAGGGTACAATTTTGGGGAATCATTTATTGGAGGTGCACTAGGAGTGGTTCTGGTAGAAACCATCGGAGTGGACCATGAACGAGGCTGTCTCAAAGGAGCATTCTTATTATTTGTCGTATACATTTCTTCTAAGACTGCGTCTTCTGAATCAATTTCTATAACTGCGTTATTTTTCTTTTCAGTTCTCTTCTCACCTGGAGACCCTAAAACCATTTCCCTAATAAAATAGAGACCATCGCACATATCTCCCTATCTCCACATACGCATTCTATATTCATGCGTTTCCCGTCGGTAACTCGGTATTTTTGGAGGTCTTTTTATACCACCTGCTTCTTTCTGAAGTTGAAACATCTCATCCTCCCATTCAACTAAAGCTTCAAATTGTGTTGGTCTGGGCTTCGGTACAAGAGCTAACATTTTTTCTCTTAAATTTCTTAAAACCTTTACATTAAATGAACCATCATCCGGCCAAGCCAATACGCCGTCATCCTTTGTGTAATGCTTCCAAACATCAAACCACAGAACAGTATGGTAACCATATTCACCTTCCATATACGCTGCAGGTGTCTTGTACTTATGAAGTCATTTACCACCTCGCGTCTGTATTTTCTTGTCCGGTGAAATAACAATTTTTAATTTTTGAAGTATCGAAGTCTTTTTCTCAACATGTTTATAATAATAAGTCATTTTTAAATCAAATCCGCTTAATCAGAAATGATCGTAAATGTTTCCTGGTTGTTCCGTAACACTAGCCAATCCGTGCGCGAAACACACCAACAAGCCAATCAGGTTCGAGCTACGTCACCACCCTGCTCGACCAGTAAAAACAGAGCTTCCCACAAAAGCCAATCAGCGTTCAGCTCAACAAAGTCACGTGAGCCAATCAGAGTACAGCTTGTGACGTATAGTACCCAATCCCTGCGCAGACCGTGTGACGTACACAGCCGCTGCGGTTTCTCGTGTCTCACTCTCAGCGCTCACCCCTCCTTCACAAAAACTTTTCACAGCGCCATTTTAAAGACGCTTTTCTCAATGAAATTTTGATTAATTAACAACAATAAGAACAAATCATTTGTCTGTTTCTCTAATAAAGTAATAGTTTTTACAGACACACGAGAAATTCTTTGCGTGGAATAGACGACGCTATTCTCACAGAATATACATTTGCCGATAAAGTAAACTTTTACTCTACCCTTCACACACGTAATAACGAACGCGCTTCTCTCTGAATGCACCTAAAGTAGCAATTCAAAGTTTGACCCGAACGAAATTACAGAACCATTTACGCACTTTCAAGCGGAAAGTATCCCTAACCATACACACATGAAATCCTGGCAGGACTCTAACCCACCAATGATAACATGAATCGTCAGTAAAATAAACGACGTTATCTTACCCTTCACTCAAGCTCGAATAAATTCTATTACTTTTCCCACAGAGAGTTTTAGAACGGGCACATTCAGCCTGATTCATGAACGGGCCGTTTTGCGAGCCCCTAATAGCGATTCATAGCGAATCGCTATTGAGGACTCGCAAAACGGTATTCATGTAGGAATTGCTAAATAAATAGCAATTCCTACACATTCCTTATTTGCGAGTAGCAAATTGCTACTCGCAAATAAGGAATAACTCCCCATTCATTCCTATGGGCCAAAAGGCCCATAGGAATGACTGGGGTGTATCCCTTATTTGCGAGTAGCAATTTGCTACTCGCAAATAAGATAGCGATTTTAAGGGTGCCAGGGGTGTCCAAAGGACACCCTGTAGCACCCCTTAAATGCACATTTGAACAGGTGTTGCGCACACACATGTCCAAAGGACATGTGTGTGTGCAACATGCAACTTAGAAAAATGCTTTTAAAAACATTTTTCTAAGTTGTTGCTATTTACCGAGAGGTCTGACCTCTCGGTAAATAGCGGCCCAAAATTGCAAATTCGCAATTTTTAAAAGTGTCATGAATAGCATTTAAGGAATCTCTAATAGAGATTCCTTAAATGCTAATCCTCGCATATTTGCTAATTCTTTATTAGCGATTTTTGCATTTGGGATTGTGAATCCCAAATGCCAAAATTGCACTCGCAAAAGGCAAGATTCTGAGAATCTTGCCCTTTGCGAGTGCAATTTAGCTTCATGAATCAGGCTGATTGTCCCTATACTCAAAGCTTCGATTTCATAGACAATCCTCACTATGCATATACTCCATCTAACACACCTATATCCCTAACACGTGCTGCACGACGACAACACTTGTGATATACGACGATACCACTATTCTTGAAACAGATCAAATGCACTGTGTGACTCCACTCTTCGCAACACTACTCTGTACCGGTACAACTAGGATTTTTCACACTGCAGGAAAAAACCTTTCGACTACACGTGACAAAAGTGAACGAACTCAACATATGTTAAACATTGATCCTATGCAACTACCATGTAGCATGTCGGTTACCATAGAAACCATCAAGTCTGCTACCAGGAAATTGATCCAGCGGGCTATAGGAAAAATGTCATAAGCTACGCTACCCAACTCCACTATATACACCATCAATCAGTAATTAATCACAAGGCCCATAAATCTACCATGACATATCTTTACCAACTGAATCATGTGACCTAATTAACCTATTCACAAATTATATACATTTATATACAACCGCGGTAAATGAATTCATCACACTTTACAAACCCTACTAATTAATTAAGCCACTGTGGCGATAAATCTAGCTAATGGTAACCTAAACACATGAAATAACAAGACCAGCTTGTTTTCCAAAGTAAGATTTTTATTAGCTACTCATTTGGAAAATGTATTAGAAATTTTATTAAAGCATTTTTATTTGAATCATTGCAAATGGTTATGACAGTTTTATTATGAATCAAAATAATATTGCAAATGGAAATTATCAGTTTGGCATTTTCAAAACCTAAGTCCCTAACTAATGCTAAGCTATAATAAAGAATTAAGGAATAAAGTCTTTGAGGGCTCTTACGTGTTCCAAGGAAAGTTCATCTGCACGACACCCTCATCAAAAGGTCCGCAAAGAGAAGCGTCACTCTTCCACGGGGCAAGAGTTTTTATACCTTTCTACGCTAAGCTAATCTAAGAAAATGTATAATTTTCTGCTGAAATCGGAGTCCCATTGGTCCAAAAGTGACAGGCGACGTGTCACCACATTTTAGAATCACAGTTCCGTCACGTTCTTAGAGACCATTGTCTCTAGTTTTCGAACAACGCAGCTTCCTCCAGTTTGCAACATTTGATACAAGGAAAGTTTTAGCTTCCTCAGATACGTAGTTGTTTCAGGCCCTCTCGCCGGTTCCTGGCCTTGGCCTTGCTCGACTAAGGGATTGTCAGCTCAGCACGACAAACTTTTTTTTTCAGGCAGGAGAAAGCTGTTGCCAACATGGACTCTCTCTGGCTCCAAGCAGATTATTAGTAAACGTGAATTTTCACTAGGCCCAAAGCTTTTTCTCAAAAACTAGCATATAAACAAACACAAAAGAATAATTAATGCGAGTAATACAGTTCGTTCTGTTGCCACCCTCCATTTCTAATGATTAACCCATTAGTCTAAATTACCTAGCTGAAAGCGTACAAATAAAGCAGCATTTTATATCTACCATTCTTCTTATAATCCAGCAGAATTCTAAATGCACCTATAAGAACAGAGTGACACCACATAGACAGGGAAGCAAAATAAGCACATGCCATTTATTCTAAACAGCTGCAATTAATTATGACACAACAATAGACACAATTAATTTATTATTTTTCACAAATAAGGAAATGCAACATAATGCACATTTATGAGCACCCATGTTAGTGGCCCTCTATGTAATTTCTCGTGTATGTAACTTAAAACTAGGTTGGATTAATACACATACAGCACAATTGTTAACTTTATTATTTTCTTATTATGGAAGTGTGACTTCACAAGTTGAAATGAAAAACATTTCTGAATCTCGCTCCATCAGGCATACAGAAGGGGAGAAAGAGGGCACCCTTGTCTTGTGCCCCTAGCTATTTCTATTGGTCGAGACAGCATCCCATTGATCCTTACCTGGGCCACAGGCTGGGCATACAGAACCTCTACTAGTTTCAAAAATATAACCCCTACCCCCACCCTACGCAGGACTGCATATAGAAACCTCTATTCTACCTGATCCAACGCTTTCTCGATATCTATAAAAAGCGCTGTCACCTTAACATGTGGATTGATTCGCGCTATGGTTCCGAATAGAGTGCGCAAAGTGCTGGATAATGACTGACCAGGGACGAACCCCGTCTGTTCTGGCCCCACTAGCCTAGGTAACAGTAGGGCTAACCTGTTTGCCAGCACCTTTGCAAACAGTTTTGTATCTGTGTTGAGCAATGATAATGGTCTGTAGGAAGAACAATGTTCAGGAGGCTTCCCGGGCTTGAGTAGGGTAACTATAGTAGTTTCTCTCAAAGAAGGTGGCATTTTGCCCGATTTAGCCATCTCTTCAAATAAATTCACAATGTGGGCAATTAATTTATCTTGGTACGCCCTGTATAAAACAACTGTCAGACCGTCTGCATCAGGGGCTTTTTCGTTAGGCAGTTCTTTCAGTGCCGCTATTATTTCTGTGGGTCTCAAAGGGCCTATGAGTCTTTACCTGTCGCTATTTTCCAACCATATCATTGCTTTGTGGGCTAGATATTCCTCGTCAGATTCAGGGGCTATGGCCCCCATGAAGGTGTAGAGACCTGTGTAGTAGTCAGCGAAAGCCTCCAAGATGTTCGGTGTGCTATCTACCAGTTCATTTTTAGCATTGTAAATGCTTGTGATGTGGCTATCACCCCTGGGAGGTCAAACCGTCGCCGCCAGGGTGGATCTAGGCCTGTCAATTTCCGAGTAGGCCCTGGCAACAGCATTTTTCCCTAGATGCTTGACTTCAGCTTCAGCTAGTTCATTATATCCGTTAATTTCTGTCCTGATTTGTGCAAGTATCTGCGGGTCGCCCGTTTCGTGGAGCCTGTCCTCCAGTGTCTTAAGTGGAGTTTCGACCTTACGCACTTGGGTGTGAATTGATTTGAGGATACCTGCGTGTTTAGAGATCGTAATGCCCCTTATGTAGAGCTTGAAAGCTTCCCATATCAGGGCTCATAAAATTTAAAAAATCTTACTTGACCTGCAGGTCAAGTAAGTAGACTTTTCTACTCGACCGAACATCAATTGCACTCGACCCACAAATTGGCACCTGGCACTGCAGCTGCAGATTTCACTCGCCAGGCCGGTCAAGTAGGCCTGAAAACTGGCTCGCCCTTGAAGAAATTCACTCGCATTTGCGAGCGGTCATGTACATTTGTCGAGCCCCACATATGGAATCCATAGTCGTGACACTACCCAGATTTGTAAGGAAGAAATCGTCAATCGTTGTGCCTAGCTCCATACGAAATAAAGAGTATTGAGGGAATCGCCAAGCTTGCTTGTTGATGTTAGTGTCTGTCAGCCCTATCTTTAAGAGTACTGGGGAGTGGTCTGACAGGGTGCGTGCCATGTGTGAGCAGTCGTGTATTGAGGAAAATAGTGTACTGAAAGCGTGCCAATAGTCTATCCTGGTGTGGATATCATGTGCAGCTGAGTAGTGCGAATACATCCTACCCAGTGGGGCCAGCTGACGGCAGACATCCTGCAGCCCTTCCATTTGGGCAATACTGGCTATGGCTCTAGCAGCTCGCCATGGAGGTCTAGGGATTCCTTTTGACCTATCTAGGTCTGGGTTCTGAATACAGTTGCATGCCCCACCCCAAAGTATGGACATATGGGAGTACCGCATTATCTTATGATGCATGGAGTGGTAAAATTGAGGGTCGTCATGGTTGGGCCCACAAATCCCCACCAAAAACACGCTGAAGGGCTCCTTACGACACTTTGCTAACACATATCTGCCACCTGCATCAACTTCCATGGCCTGTATCTGTATACCCGAGTTTCTGCGGACCCAAATGAGCACCCCCATAGCATGCGAGGTAAAACCGGATGCAACACATATTCCTTTCATCCTCCTTTGGGATAGTAACCTAGTTTTTGGGGAAAGGTGCGTTTCCTGCAGAATAGCAACATCTATATTGTGTCTGTACAAATATTCCACCACTTTGCGTATTCTTCTCTGGTCATTGTAACCCCTGATGTTCCAGGCCAGGAATCTAATATCGGCATGGGTCTTAATGGGCTGCAACATGTGCAAACTTACTTATCCAAATTGACATACCCCACAACATACAAGAATCATAGCATAGCACAGTGCATTTTTCTTGCTGATACAAACAGAATAACTGGTGTGTTAGATAGAAACCCCCCAACTCCCACCCACACCATATCAAAAGAAAAAGATATGGAAGTTGTCGATCCCCCCAACTAACCTCCCACCCCCCCTGAAAATTGCCCACCCTTCGTAAAACAGTTTTCCCGCAGAAAGTACCCAGGTGTAATACACACAAAGGCAGTGGCAGCCAGACACTTGATATTATTAGATAGCCTACGACCGCACAACTTCAATGCTGCCATCTAGGCGTCTAGATAGCTATACTACCTCACAATGTAGTGGTAGTACAATAACCGGAACATCACAATGTGGTTATAGCATAACATTTACGATTTGGGTGTTACAGAATAAAGTGTTTCCAAAATACTTTTAGCAGAGTGCAGAGCCCATTAGACATTTACAGAGTCAGTGTACCTGACCCCGGTAGACCCTCCTGTGCAGCGTCCCCTGACGGGGCATCTCTATACGCTGACGGTGATCGAGTTGACCTGTTCGACTTTTCTGCATTATACTTTTTTAGGTCCAACTGATTAGGGTCAGCGTACTGTTTAGACTGGCCATCAAAATTGACTGGGAGCCGGGCATAACATTGCATAATCCAATTGAACTTCCCTTAGCTTGTGCTTAATGGGCCCAAATTTCTTACGTGCTTCTTGAACGAGAGGAGTGAAGTCTGGGAAAAGGGACAATTCAGAGCATTCATATTTGAGCACTTTCAAATCTCTTGCGCCCCTCAATGCTGCATCCCTGTCCCTATAGTGCAGTATTCGTGCAATCAAGGGTCGAGTCTCTGCGCCCAACGTACGGTGTGCCCGCTCGACGACAAAGACTTCGGAGAAAGTTTCACAACCCAGCAGTTTTACCAGCAGCTTCTCTACAAAAGTTTCCATATTGCCAATAGCTGTGGACTCCGCCAGTCCTAGTATACGCACATTGTTGTGCCGAGAACGCGCCTCAAGATCTTCGGCCTTGTCCTTCATCATAGCCACTAACTTCTCCATTTGTTTTTTGTGCTGCCCCCATTTCATTCTGAGCGTCTTCAGCCTCTGAGATTCTGCGTTCCGCCATATCAAGCCTTTCATCATGCTTGTCTAACCTCTCGGACATTTGATCCATGCGAAAAACCAAAGAGTCTATCTTGCTTGATTTTCCGGCAAGAAGATTGGAACACACTTTGGCCTTGAAAGATAGCTTTGAAAAACCCAGCGTGTCTGGTTGAAAGTGGCTAAATGGAATTCAATTAATTTTCAGACATCACAAGTCAATCGGTGAGACAAACAGCTGATGTCCAACTTTGCCTGCAAATCATTCGAGCAACTTAAATGAATACCTAACCTGTTTACATTTCATGGATAAACATATCCGTCCTGACAAGTGAGAGAATGGAATAACATCTAAAGCACGCCATGTGCAACCACCTTATCCTCAGGTTACACCATGCCGAGCCCTTATGAAAATCCCGTAAACACTGACCCGGATTGGAAACGTGTCGGCATTTCCTTTTCCTTGCCACAAAGGGTGTTCAAAAAATTCTGAACCTCTGGAGAGGGTGCATGATGTAAAGAGCACCCCACGGAGATGTATGTTCCTCGTGTGGTTGCAGTTCCTAGAAATATGTCAAGTCAGAGAGCCCCTTAGGAATTGCTTTGTATTACGAGTTTGACCAATGTTCTGCTGGTGTAATTCAATTTGAGTGTCATGTATTGCGTTTACTCACGTTTGTGATGTCATTTGACAGCACAGTTGAATTGTGATATTAATTTATTTATTTGTTCCTTATCACGTTGTACCCTTTCACGTATTGCACATGTTTTGTATCTATGATGTATTCATCTCAGGCATGAGATAAATGTTTATAAAGAATGTGTAAAAATGTAAAAAAACTGTGATTTAAACACTAAGAACATATGAACTTAACAGTCTTTGTTATATTGACCGCATAAATAAATAGCTGCATATAAATTTACAGCCAGGTTGTCCTCTTTCTTCTTCACACGTTGTACATACGTACTGACCTGGCCTCTCTTGGACGATAACTCCCCTAGGTTTCCCCATTTCATTCTGAGCATCTTCAGCCTCTGAGATTCTGCGCTCCGACATATCTAGCCTTTCAGCAAGCTTGTCTAGCCTCTCGGACATTCGATCCATGCGAAAAACCAAAGAGTCTATCTTGGCATCTATGGATGACAGGCTCCGCTGTATAGCCATAAACAACAATGGACCTGTTCAGAAGGTGAATACATTGCTCAGAGACCCTTCCAATCCATTGCAGTCACTCAACTTTATGTGACGGACCAGCGGTTATCCTTATACCGTCTGTATGGGAGGGACCTGGATCACTATTTCGTTATTAAAATCAGTTGTGTCTGTGAGTTCTACCTCCCACGGTCTATCCCACCCACTGGTGTGAAATGACCAAACATAGGCAAGAAAGGAAAAAAGGTGAGAAAAGGTTAGCAGTGCCTCACAGGAGTAACACCATTGGAGTCAGCAGACTGGTACTAGCCTGCATCCTCAGGTTCTCATCATCAGCAACCACCAACCGATAACACAAATTGTGATAAAGTAAGACAAAGCAAAAAGACAAAGTGCTAGGTGGTGTATCATGTGCTGCCAGTGCACCAGTTCGCTTATCCAGGTGTGCGGCAGTATCAACCCTTTAAGGAGTGGCGGGATCTGAACTGAAACACCGCCCTTCCTAGTTTAAAACCGAGCTAGACAACACTGGCTGTATACATTTATTCCGTGCTGTAGTGTAGCTCCTATTTTCCCAATAGGCTCTGCGCATTGGAATAGTACCTACCGCAGTAAAGGCCTAGGCCAGACGTTAACTAGGTCTACTACTGTCGATACTAGACTTAATTTTTGGGTTTGCCAGCTAAGCTCAGAGTTCGCTAGAAACTTTCTCGAATGTTCAAGGAAGGATTAACTTCCCTGATTAGACAAGAAGGGATTTAGTTTCTGACAACCATAGAACATGACAACTTTGCTCTCCCCTAATCAAGAGTCAATCTCAAGAGTCGTGTGAGCACAAGGCAATTATTTTACTCAGTCAGTACGTGCATTCTTAGTCTCATCAGAATGTAGAGAAAAGGAAGAGACGGGCGTGTTCAATAAAAGATGTTATTTATTGATCAGTCTCTTTTCTCGTACAAGAGAAATGGATCGATATTATTGCGATACTTATAGTTAAGTAAAGTGCATACATTAGAAGCAATAGTATAAAATAATACTGTAAAAACATTGATATGGTTTCTGAGCCATATGATGTTTAAAATGATTAAAATATATTTACATACACATATACATTTGACTAAACGTACTCAACTGGTGTTTCTAAATACGCCTACCCCGTGTACCTGACCTAAGTCTAATACGTGGGCGGGAATAGAAAGTTACAGTTTAAGTTAAGTTTGTTTTTGCCAAGTGAATAACTAAAGAATTCTCTAGGAGGGGTTATTCAGTTCTGTACCTGGAATTTAGGATGAATGAGGAATGGTATCTCTTTCTCTGCTCTCGATATTCCAGGCTGCCTGCGAGGGCTGCCCAGAAGCGCCGGTGCTGGGTCTCTCGGCTTGAGATAGCAGCGCGTCTCTCAGCGCGTCAGGAAGGCGGGGCTGCTGCCTGCGGGGTCTGCTTCGGCTCTCTGCTTCGGCAAGTATGGCTGCTCCGTCTTGTCACCACGCGTGTGTTTTGCATAGGGCAAGGTCGGCAATATTTATACCTTAAAGGTGCCGGGATTGACGTAAGGATGGACATAGGTACGTCAATAAAGATGTCATACGACTTGCTCGTTAGCACATTCTTTACTAAAGTTCTCTGTGAAATCAAAACAATGGCCGCACGGATTATCCAGGTTGTCATAGGTTTGATTTGTTATGAGAACGTCGTATGCCTTATCAGGGTCTGGAGGAATATCGCTTGTGTAATTAGATCTCAAGCGTTATGACCTAATCAGATAACATGTTCCTGTGCCGTAGTGTGACTGCGTCAGATAACGGTATCTGCATCATGGGGGATTTCTTGCCTCATGGGCTGACTGTTAGTTAACTAGCTAGTAAGTTTAACCAGAATAGGGTCAGGAATAGGGGGATCGATTCAGAACCTATAGAAATACACGACACCCACTCCACGCTAACTATGGTCATATCTACTAATCTATGCATAGTATAACATAGTACAACATACTATAGAGTATAGTGTATACCTTACCACCCCAAAATACATAAATGCATTTTGAAATTTTCAAATATACTGAAAAATTGCAGTCATATATATTGTATGCACTTAAGCTATGAATTAAATGCAAAAGTAAACACGCATTGTTATGCATTATTGCTTGTTGGTATATGAGAAATACACATGAAATGGCTCTTAATATGGCTATACAGAAAAAAAGTCGAAACCATTTCATCACATAAAATATATTGTGAACATACCAGTGGGCAGCTAAAGTCTATATAAAGTCTATAAAGTATCTAAAAAAATAGAAATCTTAGTTCTCTAGGAATAGTTTCTTACTTTAAGCAGAAGATCAGTGTCCCGGGAAAAAATATATAGAAAAATATTTTAGGGGCTTGCTGAAAAAAGTTGCTGTCCGTGAACTGGATTGTAATTGTTCATGTGACTTTATTTTTAAAGTTGAAGGCCGAATTCAGGGAACGCCGTGTGCGAGTTTACTCAAAAGTCTCTATTTCTGTTCCGGAGAGAACATCATATCATTCAGGCTTTCGAAAAAACTGTCAACAGCTTCATGGGAAAGTTCCTCTAAGTCGGAAATAGGGGTAACCATGCATTCGTGCGCATGATTGTCTCCATTGACATTCTGATTTGCATTGCTGACAGAAGGTCGCACCTGTTCGATGCTGCTTTCATCTTGAACTTCACTACTCTTCAATCGCAGTGGTGAAGATTCCAGGAATGCCGTCATCAGAATTGGCAGCCTTTGAGGGCAGCACAGTGCGTGAACCTTGGTAGGAACCAACAGTGTATCTGCATCCACCGGCGCATCCGATTGTAGCGTCAGACAGGTGTCTAACACGCATTCTTCTCCGCATAGCAGACACCTTAGTACAGGTAAAACACACCTTTGCCACATTGGTCATGTTTAGGTCTCTAAGCCGGGAGAGTCCCAGGATTTTTGATATCCGGTCCCGGTATCCAATGGCTAGGATCGTATCTTCCATTGTCGTGAGATTTTGTTCTGTGACATGGGTTGCCATAACGAAAAATAAGGACCAGGAATAGGATTCCTGCAATTAGTCCTAGGATCAGGGGAAGTCCGCCAAAAATCGAATGGACGAAATCTGGAAAAATACCCAGTATGGCTTTGAATGGTGTTAATGCCATCGAAAATACTGTCTTAAATACCTTTGAGACCCCAGTGGTATCAGAAATATTTAAGATTTCGCTCAGGATTTCCGCGAAATGTACGGGGGAATTGGTTGATAATAATGTATGTATCTCTGCAGTCGTCCTTGCGACTTGTAGATCATACGTTTCTTTAGATGACGTGAGCCTTGTAGGCGTCTGAAGAAGCACTGTTTTCATTCTGCTTAAAGTGTCTATTCGAATAGAAGTAATTTTCAGACCGGGCCATGCCCTTGCCTCCCTGTCTGGAAAGGAGCTGGGGAACAAAGAACGTCCACAGCACTTGACCTTCGCCGTCGTAGTGACGAGATAAGGAGTCCCGGGCATAAGACTACAGCATCTGCGGTCTACAATAAGAATGTAACTCCCATTATAGAGTCTTTGAAAGAATGGTTCTATTTCAGTTGCAGGTGCGCCTTGCTGGTGACATGAAAGGTTGTATGAATTCCCTTCACAGGCTCCGTGCAAACTAATACCGTTACACAGAAGCGTGCCGCTTAGTGACATAGCACAATTGTTGCCACTAAGAAACACTTTCTGTCCTTTGTTACTGACACATGCATGTGAATAGGGCAGGTTCCAAGTTGTTTTAAGGTACCCCTTTCCCAATTTCTCGTACATGCCAGCCTGTATATATTTTTGGCAGTATTGAAACCTGAAGGTTGAGATTGGAATATTTATGATTCCGTGGATTATCCATTCACTGACAGGTCGTTCTGACATTGTCATTGGTAATCTTTCTAGTTTTTCAATGCTCAAGATTGTATAATCAGCACCCTTCTGCGCCATACCGATTTGTCTATCAGTAAGGTTAAAGATTTGGAATAGTGACGTTGTGTTGATTAAACGCCAAGGCACGTAGCCTGAACGCAGATTTTGTAACGTCCAGCCAAGCTGTACAATAGAACGCAATTGTGACTGACCATGTTGTAATAACAGTAAGTCTTGCGATAATATATCGATTGCTGAAGACACAATGCTGTCCAATGAAAAAATTCTGGAGGACAGAGTCATTAACCCATTGTCCACTACAGAAAGTGATTTTTCCAAATTAATACGGTCAATTTCCCGTATTCTTTCTGCTGTCTCAATTTGAGTAACCTTCCAGGCCTCATTGTATGCTGCATATACAGAGGCTGCTATGAAACGCTTTTGACGCTGTTTGCGTGGTCCCAGTATGAAATCACGCAAGTCAGCACCATCAGTAAGTAAAGTTAGGTGTTGCTTAATTTCAGGCAGTGTGGAAGTTTGTAGCCATTGAAGGCATAATTTGCCCACACTGTATGTTGTTATTATCCCTGGGTGATGTCTTTGGGGATATCTAGGGTCTGGCCTGTTCATTTTGAAACCCTGTGTTTTATTCAGGAATCTATCTTGACAGTTATTTGTATCTGTGGGCCAGATCAACCATTGTTTCCAATCAGGATGTGTTCTGTTTTGGTTAAGTATATGGTTTATGTCTATATCAGAGTTATTGCTAAACATTGTTGGCTTTGGAATAGACAGGTTATTTAAATCTTTGATTTTTGCTAGGCCAAGACAGGTGGTTTGTTGAACGGTGTCATTTAAAAATATCATTTGTTCTGGGATCATGCAGGCTCTAAACAAAGCTTCTAAACCCTGTACTTGCCATTCTTTTGTACCCCAAACACTTTTCAAATCAACATTTTTGTCCCAATAATCAAATCCAAAAGTATTCATTTTTTCAAAGAAAGAATCTGAATATATCAATTTTGTGTTGGTTATCATGGTTTTCATCCCTGTCTTGTTTGACAATTTGTAATAAAATGTTTCAGCATTAGTTATGTTAAAACCTGAAAAATATGAATATTTGTCATAAACGGTTCTAGAGCTCCCTTTTGGAGGTGTAGCACAATGTTCCCATTGATTATAACTTAAAACATTTCTAGGTTGTGCAGATTTATGCACGAAATGGTTACCATAATGGTTATAGCAGTACATGCTGTCATAATTTGTAGAACCCTGCAAATAATCATGTTTTGTAAATTTAGCAGACATTACTAAGTCAGACATCATATTGTTAATACTTTCAAAGTCCCAATCATCAGCAAATGAGTTTGGTTTTGCAAAGTCACTCAAGGAGATCTTGATTTGGTGTGGATATTTCAGGATCTCGACCGGACCATAAATTTCATAGTCAGTGTTGTCCCAGGCTACCCCACCAGGTATTGGAATTGCTGTGAAGTTGGCTGAAGAAAGTTCTGAAGAAAGTTCTCATTTCTCGACGTGTGAAGATGTGTGTGGTTTGAGGACCAAGTTGATGTTCTGACTTGCTGTGTCCATTTTAGCATATTTTCCCTCAATGAAGCGTCCCAAGGTAAATACCATGATGAGCCAAAGTATGAGGATAAATGCACCAAAACCCACCCAAAATTCAATCCATGGAGAAATCAGATATGTTTCTTTTAGTTGTTTCAAAAGTTCCTTCGCTTTGTCTTTAAAGGATTTTGATGATGGCTGTGTCTTTTGTTCGCTGAAACCGTCGGAGGAATCATCGAAGTTGATGAAGTAACCGGATGCAGTTCTGTCAATTGTTCCAATTGGTTCAGGATTTTTGTTTCTTGCATTTTCACTTGGTACTTCTGTATAGATTGGTGTGTCTCTGCTAAATGTCTTTATTTGGGTTTTCAGAGGTCTTAGTTCTATTGCATTGTTGCATAGTCCTTGTTGTTCTTCTGTAGGCGTTTCGAATGTGATGAGCCTCTTTGATAGGACCTCTGTACTGGAAGCAAACCTTGGTGTTCTGCTACTTATTGGGAGTCCACTTGGCCTACCGTTGGTTATCGGCCACATGTTGTGGTTTTACCAGGTCGATGGATACAACTCGGTTCTCCTTTTTTCCAGCAAGTGGCGGTAGTACAACTGATCTTGTCCCGTTGACAGACAAGACAGGAACTGCTTTTCTGTAAGAAGGCCCAAATTCCTTCTTTACCGCGATCTTCTCCCTGACTAGATCCCCGACTTTTGGAATCCAGACAGGTCTTGCTGGGACAGGTGGTGAATCTTCAGTGGTCGTTGGCTGTTCTTTCAACTGTATGTTGCTCAGGTCTTTTCTTGTTTTGTTTAAGTCCTGCAAAATAGCCAAACGGTCTTTGACATCAAAGCTTTTTTCTGTTACCACTGAAGTCTGACTATCAAGGTCAGAGATCAACATCCTAGTTCCGAATAATAATTCGTACGGACTGAATCCCTTCAGAGAATTTCTTGGCAAGTTATTTAGACTACGTTGGACACTTATTAGATGTTTGACCCACCCAGCTCCCGAACCTAATATCCTTTCTATTATAGATTGCTTTCTGTCTTGGTTTTTTCTTTACACCATCCCATACCCTCAGGAAGGAAGTGAGAAGATTCCCGCTGGGCTGTGCTCATTTGGCCATTCTTTCCCCCCCCCAGGCTGGATTGCCTGAGAAAAAGAAAAAATTGGTCGAACGTAGCATGCTCTTAGCGTATATGCCATTTAGACTCGCAAATCTTGTATAACAGTCCGGACGTCAGCCGAGTGCTGTGGATCTACATTATAAGTGGGAACTAGCCTGTATATGTTAATCGCAAGCCATTCTTTTTACTGGTAATATTATCTGCCTTGATACGACGAGGTATTAAACTGCTTCTCTCCCCACTGCGATCTCTGTTGCAGTTTGGGCAGTTTTTTACAAACATGGTGTAGTGCAGGCTCATGCCTGGCCACCAGTACCGTGATTGTAATTCTTCCAGAGAATCTTTTAATTTAAGGTGTCTGAGACCCTCGCCCATGTGTGCGTCTGCGATTAACAAGTTTCTCCTGTCCATGTTTGGAATCACTCTATCCCCCACTCCAGGGATTCGAGCAAAAGGAATGGAGTTTGCATCTATGATGTATGTGTAATTGAGTGGATAGTTGATCGGTAACGCCGAGCAGTCGCCTTTTGATGACGTTTTTACTGCCAGCAATGTTTCGCCGTCAATGTATTTTAATGTACGCTTTTTCTGATCTACGGGAGCCGGTTTACTGGCTGCCGCTGCGGCTGTTTCAGCCAATGAATTCCCTACAACGTGAACGCCATCACGCTGGTGACTCAGTGAGTGTGTCACGTGAGTCTTTGGTAGTTCTTTTTTCAAAAGAGCTACCTGTTCCCAGAGCAGTCTCTGCTTTATTGGTGCATCCGTGTCATCTTTGTAATCGTTCTGAATCCAGGTCTGCAAATCCTTGTTATAT
Organism: Lissotriton helveticus; assembly: GCF_964261635.1. Taxonomy (NCBI): domain Eukaryota; kingdom Metazoa; phylum Chordata; class Amphibia; order Caudata; family Salamandridae; genus Lissotriton; species Lissotriton helveticus. The sequence continues at coordinate 367,096,917 of NC_136072.1, read as the reverse complement.
GCTTTGACGCAGAAATATGAATCTGACACTATAAGTGTCGGGAATTCGCGATCCGCATTATCTAGCGCCATTTTCAAAGCTAATATTTCAGTTTTGTAGTTCTGAATTAGTTTCTACTGAGTGTGATTTTGTTAATAGAGGTCTTAGTTTACCTCCGTGCCACACTTCTTTTGTAATCTCACATGTGGGATTGTATGCATGTTCTCCCCAAACGGAGGGTTGAGCATGTCCGTCTGTATAGATTACACAGGCGTAGTGTCGTAGAGGCAGAATGTCGATTGGCAGAGGATACGTTTTTTCATATTTTAGATTTTTTAATTCTTCTAGTTCTTAAAAGAAGTAATATACTTTGTCCGTTGTGATTGAATTTACCCATTGTAACCATTCTGAATCCAATGTTGTTGTTGGTAAATTACACGGTGTTGTTAATGCCTCAAAGGCTGATTCTGCTGTTCTGACTGTGATATGTCTACCGTCAGCTATGTCTTTTTCTCTAGCTATTGCGGTTTGAACTGCTTGAACAATTTTTCCTTTGTTGTTGAATCTCTGTTCAGCTTTTGTGTACAAATGTGATTTGAATGCAATTGGTACCTTATCTCCTTCATTAGAAGTCAGGTATGTGAATCCGCATCTCCCTGGGATGACTCGGATCACAAGGTTGCGTGTATTATCACGGGTTTCTAATTTTGTTTTAATTAGCATGTCTGTTTGTAAGGATCTCAAAATTTCTGTGTGTGCTTGAGTCCAACTGGATCTTTTAAAGTCTGGTTTAATTAGATCATAAAGGGGTTTGACCCTTTCTGCGTAATTTGCAATATATGTTCTTCCGAAATTTAGGAAGCCTAGAATTGACTGTAGGTTTTTTAGTGTTTTAGGAGCCTGGATTACGGCACATTTCTCTAGGAAATTGTCTGCCAGGCTTTTGCCTTCACTTGATAACTCATATCCTAAGAATAGGACCGTCAGATGGGCAATTCTGGACTTTTTGAAGTTGAATTTGTAACCCTCTGCAGCGAAACCAAGTATTATGGTGTTCACTCTTTTCAAGTGAGTCTCCAAGTCATCATCTGTTAAGTAAATGTAATCGACATAAGATAATGCTTCATCATCATATAGTTGTAGTAATTCTGTTACTCTCGCTGAGAATACCCCCGGGCTGTTCTTGTACCCCTGGGCTAACCGACAGAATTGTTTTTGAGTGCCATTTACTGAGAATGCAGTTAAATATCTGCTCTCTGGTGCTATGTTTTGACAAAAGAATCCGTTGGAGATGTCCAAGGTTGTTTTGTATTTTTTGCGCACTATGTTATTCATTAGTGCAGCACTGTGTGAGTTTTGCACTGCAAAAGTTTTGCAACATGTGTTAAGGTGTCGGCAATCCAAAACTAGACGGTACGAATTGTCTGGTTTGGAGACCGGAAACAAAGGATTGTTCATTTGTGAGGTGCAAGTTTCAATCACCCCCTGGTATTCTAGCTGATCTAGTATTTCATTTACTTGTTTTTTAGCTTCTTGCTTAATTGGGTACTGCCTTTGTGCAGTTGGTTGTGATTTTAACTGGATTTTGTGAGGAGGAGAATCCTCATCCCATCCTACATGATTTTTATATAAAGCAGGTGCTAAGGCCACTGCCCACCTTCTAGCAAGTGTGTATTTTTTATGAATCGGTATTTGATTCGAGAAGGCAGGCATAATTACTTCTTCGCCATGAGGGCACTCCCTGACAAACTCTGGTGGCCAGTCTTTTTCAGCTAGAAGTATGTCATAACCCTTTGAGAGGTTATCCCAAAATAGTCCCCTTATTTTCCTAGTCTTATCTCCCTCTATACGTAATGTTATCTCGTATATTTTGTGGGGCTTGCTAACTCTGGTATCTGCAGTTTCCACTTGAAGGTATTCATTCGTGTCCACTGTCTCCAGATGATCCATAAGGACTTTGCGAGCTATGCTCACCTCTGCTGCGCTGTCTAGCATTGTCTGAGCCCATTCTCCGTTTTTCAGTTGTGTCCTCAGTATTCTCGGCATTGTTAACTACCTTGATACTGGCTACCTTCTTTTTTGGAAATTGTGATTTCTTTTTCAGTTGAGCAGGTTCCTTGTCTTTGGACTTGGCGTGCTCTTCTGATCGTCCTCTTCTTTCCGATTTCTGCGAGGAATTCTGAAAAGATTGAGAGGGACGTGTATCAATGTCTTGATATCTATCAGGTTTTTTAATATTATCCCTATTTCTAAGGTTATATCTATTCCCAGAGGGTTCACTCTGAGGTGACCTTTGTCTCGGGTTTGGAGATTTCTCTCTTCGCCTAGGAGACCTTCCTCTGGACTGGAATTTCTTTTCTTTTGGATTGGATTGTTTGTTTCCATCCCAGTTCTTTTTTGGTGAATTATTATTATTATTAAAAAACATTTTTTCTGGACTTGTAGTCAGTTGCGGTTTTACTGGTATTCCACCTAGACTATCTCTGCCTAGTTCTTCATAGGATTTTTCTATGATTCTGGCAATTTCAGCTGGTTGGTCTGCTATATCTGTCTCTTTTAACCTCTGGCGGATCGCCACGTTTGCTGCTTCACCCTTTATGTTGGCTAGTAATATAGCCGAGACCTGCTTGAAGTCTTTTAGTAATTTCATACCAAGAGTTAAAGCAGGTTCTGGACCATATTCATCTTGAATTTGTTTTAGCACATCTGGTATTACCGAAATGGATGGAACACCGTGCGTTTTTGTGTAGATGGAAGCAAAGACTGTACCCCAAGTGTCACAGTCCTCAATGTGTGGTGCGATTCCCATTGGGAGACATATAGTCAGAATCCTGTGTTTTTCCAGCGGGGTGGTGTCAGGAAACACCGCCTCTATTTGGGTAATTTTCTGTGCCAACCAGAATGGTATCTGTTCCCGTTTAGCTGGAACTTTACCTAGGCAGGATTGGATGTTCTGTGGTGTAATTTTATTTGTGTTCCCCTGGTGAGGGGTCAGCTGTGGAAGTTTAATCGCTGGCTGAATTATTGAAGTCCGCATTACATACTGAACTAATTGTCTGTGAATTTTTAGTAGTTGTTTTAGCTGTATTAACAGCTCTGCTGCAGGCATTCTTTCGATGTCTGGATATGGTGTGTATCCGGCTAAGACCGGCCACGTTGCTCCTGGTCTTCCTAAAGGACCGAGCCTTGTAATGTGATTATTATGTTTTAGGGCGCCATCAAATAAGAGCAAATGCTCTTGGAATTTGAGTGGTACTTCCACCTCCTCGAAAGGAGTGTACTCATTAGGAGGTTCCTCTACTTTGTAATAGTGGAAGTACTTTGTTACAGCATTTGCTGCTGGAAAATGTATCCATGTATAGTATACCTCTGTCTGCCGATATTCGTGTGCCTCGATTACGAATATGACTGTGCCACCTCTAGGTGTCAGTCCATTTTCTATAAGTTTTAAGGTTATAGATCTTCTTTTGGCGACCGGAATGAGTATTATATCCGCGTCTGCTGCTTGCATGGTAGCATCAGCATCTGCTATTTCAGTAGCTAATCTAATTGCCTCTCTTTCTCCATCACTGTCTCCCATTTTACTGACAGGATGGTATTATTTTTATTTGCAGATCAGGTTTCTTATGGAAACAGAGATTAGATGCACAATATTCTGGAACTGTTTTATCCTTCAACGTTGACTAGACCAAAAACCATACATAGGAGTTCCCTCCTGCGAGGTTTTGGAGGATATAATAACCTTTCACCCACTCCAGACGTCTTTGGAGTATTTGGAAAAAGGGGTCTGAGTGAGAAAGCACGACTGAGTTACTCTAAATGTCTTACGTTAGTTTTATCGCCCTTTCCAAACGCGTTGGGCGCCATGTAGTGTAGCTCCTATTTTCCCAATAGGCTCTGCGCATTGGAATAGTACCTACCGCAGTAAAGGCCTAGGCCAGACGTTAACTAGGTCTACTACTGTCGATACTAGACTTAATTTTTGGGTTTGCCAGCTAAGCTCAGAGTTCGCTAGAAACTTTCTCGAATGTTCAAGGAAGGATTAACTTCCCTGATTAGACAAGAAGGGATTTAGTTTCTGACAACCATAGAACATGACAACTTTGCTCTCCCCTAATCAAGAGTCAATCTCAAGAGTCGTGTGAGCACAAGGCAATTATTTTACTCAGTCAGTACGTGCATTCTTAGTCTCATCAGAATGTAGAGAAAAGGAAGAGACGGGCGTGTTCAATAAAAGATGTTATTTATTGATCAGTCTCTTTTCTCGTACAAGAGAAATGGATCGATATTATTGCGATACTTATAGTTAAGTAAAGTGCATACATTAGAAGCAATAGTATAAAATAATACTGTAAAAACATTGATATGGTTTCTGAGCCATATGATGTTTAAAATGATTAAAATATATTTACATACACATATACATTTGACTAAACGTACTCAACTGGTGTTTCTAAATACGCCTACCCCGTGTACCTGACCTAAGTCTAATACGTGGGCGGGAATAGAAAGTTACAGTTTAAGTTAAGTTTGTTTTTGCCAAGTGAATAACTAAAGAATTCTCTAGGAGGGGTTATTCAGTTCTGTACCTGGAATTTAGGATGAATGAGGAATGGTATCTCTTTCTCTGCTCTCGATATTCCAGGCTGCCTGCGAGGGCTGCCCAGAAGCGCCGGTGCTGGGTCTCTCGGCTTGAGATAGCAGCGCGTCTCTCAGCGCGTCAGGAAGGCGGGGCTGCTGCCTGCGGGGTCTGCTTCGGCTCTCTGCTTCGGCAAGTATGGCTGCTCCGTCTTGTCACCACGCGTGTGTTTTGCATAGGGCAAGGTCGGCAATATTTATACCTTAAAGGTGCCGGGATTGACGTAAGGATGGACATAGGTACGTCAATAAAGATGTCATACGACTTGCTCGTTAGCACATTCTTTACTAAAGTTCTCTGTGAAATCAAAACAATGGCCGCACGGATTATCCAGGTTGTCATAGGTTTGATTTGTTATGAGAACGTCGTATGCCTTATCAGGGGCTGGAGGAATATCGCTTGTCTAATTAGATCTCAAGCGTTATGACCTAATCAGATAACACGTTCCTGTGCCGTAGTGTGACTGCGTCAGATAACGGTATCTGCATCATGGGGGATTTCTTGCCTCATGGGCTGACTGTTAGTTAACTAGCTAGTAAGTTTAACCAGAATAGGGTCAGGAATAGGGGGATCGATTCAGAACCTATAGAAATACACGACAGTGCTGTGTGTCTGCTCATTTAAAAGCCGACATGTTTTATTGCAAGGGGAACTCACTGCAATTTCATCAGGGCAAGGGTCAATTTTTCCACACTGCACCAATGGTTGTCTATTTTTTATGTATATACCGGGTTATTGCCCCTCGTGGGCATACCAGTAACCCTCTTAACTTGTGAGTGTGTGCACGTCCACTATCTCTCTGGCTGTTACATATGCTGCAAAACATCAGGCGTAACAACCTTGGTGTTCGGCATTCGGTCAGCACCGCTGCATAGCCCCCAATATTTGCTGTATGTCCCCCTCAGGAGCCGCAGGATCCTCCCCCTGCTCAGCCATTGTAGGGCCGTGGTCTTTGTTTCTGTGCCTGGACGATTTACGTTGTTCGAACTGGAGTTTTGACTGCGCTTTATCGCCTTCACCCATATTCCCCATCACAGGTAGACTCCAGATGATTGGGAAACAGTTGTGTAAACTATTGCACAATGCAGGGGTCCTCTGATACTGATGTGACACCTAGACAGGGAAAATACAATCATGTAAATATTGTAGGGCTATTTCAATTCGTTAAATCCCTCAAACCATAATGAGGAAAAAAAAGCAATAGTGACACTACAAACTTAGAAAAATATAAAAAAAAGTATTTATTAATTATCTTTTTCTAATTTTTTGTATCATTATAAAAGCATAAATTGAAAATAATCAAGATTTATACAGACACTAGCACATATATACAACATTCTGACCACATTCATTCCAAAACACACACATTCTAAATACATATAGACATATTGATATATATGATCTTTTTTATCAAACACAGTAGAGTTGATGCAGGATGTAGTGACCAAACAATAACAGTCTTTTGATGATTGAATCTTTTTTTAGTGGGTGCAAAGCTGACTCAACGCGCGTTTCGACAGAAACACTGTCTTCATCAGGAGTTCCACCTCAGAATGTTGTGCTCAAGTGAAGATAAATTAGCGTCCCTGAGTAGACGATGAGTAAAAAGAAGGATACTCCAGGATAAATGTTCTAAATTGTCCAGCTAGTATATGCAGACAAAAAAGCTGATTGCCGTAAAAAGATAATTAATAAATAAATTTTTTTATATTTTTCTAATTTTGTAGTGTCACTATTGCCTTTTTACCTCATTATGGTTTGAGGGATTTAACGAATGGGAAACAGTTGTGTGCACCCCAGTCGTGGCCGGTAGCTTAGCAAATATCAGAGGGTTGGGTTGTACTCAGTACAGGTTTGCACCAGAATGTGGGTCAGCCCGGCAAGCCAATTGATGATAATCCGTATGGCGGCAAGGCACAAGCGAGTGCACTGTGTGTGCCCCACTCTATAAGGCTCGGTCTGAGCACTGACAACTCATCCAATGACAGTGTCTATGGCTTGGAAAAGTGGCTACAGATCACAGGCCCCAGTAAAACAGCATGGGCGTTGTATTATAAGGTCCTCTGTGCCAGGTCACTTCAAATTCAAGCACAATTCACAGGAACACGTGCCACCCGATAAGCCTGCACCGTGACTTCTTATAATCGCGTCAGGGCGAGGATCATATGTAGATATCACGTGCGAGGTTTACTGTTCTCTAGGGGCAAAGCGCACCCATGCGCAACAAATGGACTGCACCAATGGGGGCCGCGGAATCAACTTCACACAAGGTCCGGGTCCGTGCGGAATAAATCCGACGTGTTGCACGTTCAAGGCGCTAAGGCTCAATGTACTTTAGCTGGTCAGCCCGCTCACTCTGAAGCACTCGCTGAGGCTTACCCGGACCTCTCCATCGCCAATATCACTTCCGCAACGCGGACCGCCGGCGAGACACACAGCCCAGAGGGACCAGCCGGGATCCAGCCGCTGCATGCCAACAAATCACAGAACCCAGGATCGGAGCGGGAGCACCCGCACCACAACCGACAGCACAAAATGGACGCGGTCGGCCTCCGCCGGGGCACTGCTGGGTTACTCTGCACAACTCCGTCTTCTCGCCAAATATGACCTCCAGACTGCTACTGATCGTGAACCGCAGCCTAAGTCACGTCTACCACTAATAAATTATGCCATCAGCTGTCCAGATGGCGTAAATAAATGCAGGATATTTAGGGTGGCTGCAGGAACTCTCTCAGGCTGCGGCCATCTTCGAGTCAGGCAAGCCACGCCCCCAGGCATACCAGGAAGTGTAATGAAAACGTTTCCATGATTTGTTAGAGGAAAACTTAATAATCCACTGGGGAGTGGTATACAAGGTGTAGTTTAGCCAGTGACTTGCTTGCTGTGAGAATTTTGACTCCCATGCATTCACAAGAGGAGAGGTTTTTTACAGGGAAGGGGATGAATATGTAGCGAGTTACAGGTAATGACAGCAAACCCACTGCGTTGGCTTTGTTGTCGTTCTAGCTATTTTAGGGTGAAGTTCAGGGGTACTACCATACATCCTTACTGTACTGGCAGGTGGTGGGAGTGCGGTATGTTTTTCTGTTGGTACCCCACTGCATACATGGCAGCTTATTCTACATGGGTAGTGCAAGAGGGCATTTACATCTTGGAAATTAGGTGGAATGTGATGAGTTGCCAGAAGTTATTGGTCAAGTCCTTCTTGAATCTATTTCACCGAATGCATGTCCATTTAGTGATCATCTGTAGAGTATGTAGTGTTGGGCCCTAGGCCCACATGGTGTAAGGAAACATGACACACGGACACCAGTTAGGGGATAGCAGATCTGGCCACGAGCACGTGCGCTCTGGCTCTTTTATTGACAGCGTCACCTGACCCAGTGACATCTGTGGTGGGTGGGTGTTTAGTGTAGGGTTACATAGAAAACAACTAGACAGTGTCCTAGCAGGACACTACATTCCTCCCAAACTTTAAGGAAAGGAAAAGCGAATGTCCAACCTGTAAGAAAACAGAACAATAACAGTTGATAGCCCCAACAGATCTTCTTCAGGCGATCTGCTGGGAGAATGTTGAAAGTTCCAGGACTACAAAGTCAGTCAGATGAGCTTCACCTCGGCGGTGTACTTCAGATCATCCTTGTCTTGCTGTGTTGACGCTTATATACAGTGTTCTCACTTTGGGAGCAGAAAGGGTGTGACCCTTGAGGGGTCTCGCAGGTGTTCCTAGTCCAGTGGATGACCACGATTGTTGGTTGTAGGAGACGATTATGGCACGAGAGGTCTTTCTTTGGATTTGCTGATCTTGATGCCTTCACATCTCCGTCTGGCCAAGTAACTTCCGACTTGCCTTTCTTGCCGGACTCCTCTCTCACGGGAGCCTTGAAGACTGGCCTCTCCTGCTCGGACTCTTCTCTCACCAGAGACGCTGGGAGGACCCTCTTGCCGGACACGACGGGACCGGGTGGGCCGTGCGGGCTTCGCATGAGCCGCGCAAAGGCGTCGCTGCCGAACTGCCAACGGACTCACCGCCAAGTCTCTCATGATGTCCTCGGGGGTGTTGATGTCATCCGCCAGGATGGTCTTGCCGTTAGGACATGGGTTCAGTGTCTTCAACCGACCGTTACTCGGTGCCAGGTGATTACCTGGGGCCTTCATGCTTCCTGTTGCCTGTCGTGGAGCTGCCGCTGCTGCACCTCTCCCATCCGGATTCCTCTCTCACAGGATATGCGGCCGAGGCCCTTGTCCCCTGGACCGCCACTTGATCGCGTGGGCTGTACGGGTCGCTGCCGAACTTCGGACATGGCCACAGTCGAGTCTTGTGTAGTCCACAAGGGTGGATTGTCTAGTGCTCGGGTATGCTCTGCTTCGGTAAGCTTCAGGTTCACGGGGCACCCATGCAGTTCATCAGTGGTTGGTCTCTTCGAATGCAGGTTGTAGGGATTACTGGGATCCACGCGGATGTTGCGATGTTCCTTGGACAGCACCGATGTTCCTGTGTGCTGATTGTTACGATGCTCCTTGGACAGCACCGATGTTCCTGTGTGCTGTAGTTCTCTCTCCTCCTCTGTGGAGTGATGTGATTCTCCATTCTTCCTCTTCGTTCACTTCCTCGACGCGGTCCGGTCTTCTTTCTTGCTTTCTCATGCTTACCAGGATTCTCCATGTAGCGGGCCCTCTACATGTCGTCCCCGTGGTCTTGTCCATGTGGTAGGACACTGTCTTCATTTGGCTTGGTGACTAGACCTGTCGTCGTATCTTCCTTTTCTTCATGGCGTCGCGCCCTCCCTTTCCATGTTGGTCAATTTTCCTCTTGGGCATGAGTTGTCATGCTGTGCTATTTTCTTTGTGGTCGCTATTCACCGTCACGGTGTTTTGGCGTTGGCGCGCTTTGTCTGCGCGGAGGAGGGTTGCGTCACCGCTCCTGGTGCAACTCTGGTGCATGCTGCCATGCGTGCTGACGATGGCGCTCCGGTTGCTGCGAGACATTGCTGTCTCTGTTGGGGACCTTTGTGTGCGGTCCTGTGGCGTTGGTGTGTCGCTGTGCAGCGTCACTTTGGCGCTCATGATTCCTGGCACGTTCCGGCGCAGTGCTGCGCAGTCCTGTCGTGCGGGTGTAGAATTCTTGGACGCTTGTTGCGAGTCGTTGGGTACTTGCTGCTTTGGCTGTTGTCAGGGACTTGCTGCTTTGGACCGTTGGCGGGAGTGGTTGATGCTGCGGTGAACACCTGTGGCCACAAGGCGTCGCTGCTCTCTCCGTCGTTTGACCTCGGCAGTCGTTTCCCTGGACGTTCTCCCAGTGCTTGGCAATCGTTTCCTCCAGACGTTCTGTCAGTGCTTGGATGCTTGGTGAGGCGTTCGTGCCTCTTTCCCACGTCGCGCTGGAAGTGGCATCTGCAGACCCTTTGCTGGTGTGTGCGGGTGTCTTCTGCGTGGTTGCGCACTTACTTGCTGCGTGGTAGTAGATCCTAGTTGTGGTTGCGTTGTGTTGCGTTGCGCATTTACTTGCTGCTTGGTTCCTTGGGGCGTTACTCAGTCTGTTGCCCCTTGCTGCTGTTGACCCATTGTGGGTTCGTGCAATGCTTGGTTTTTTTTTTCTTAAATGGCAGGTGCAATGCTTTGTCCCGGGACGTTCTTCCCTAGTTGCCTTCCCACTTTACTGTCCCTGCTACTCTCGGGCTGCACCGGGGGCTGGAGTCACTGACCTCACCTCTTCCTTCGGTGAGTGTTTGTTCGCTTCACTTGTGTTCCTGGCAGGCAGGAGGGCATGTGTGTGAGGGTGAGGTACTGCTCCGTGTCTGTGCACCGGGGGGGGGAAATGCTCGGTGTGTTGCTGGGTTCTTGCTTGGTGCTGTCTGGTGCGTGGAGTTCCTTCTGATTTCGGGGGTGGCGGCAGCACCACTGCCAGACGTGGATGTGGCTTTGCGCCACTTGTTGATATGGCACTTGCTGTGACCAATGCTTGTTTCTGTCTCGCCGGGAGTTCTTCGGCTTATGGAGCTGCACTCTGCGGGCACCGTGACACAGTCAGTATGTCGCTCCTTTGCTGATGCAGCTTGCAACCTTCTTGTATGCTGTTCCAGGTCGTATTGTAGATACCTTTATGTCTGCTGGTTCTAGCTGTCCTCTGCCTAACGTACCTTCAGTACTCACTTACTGAGTGTGTTGCCCTTCATGCCACTCTCGCATGACAGTGTCTTAGGGCCTGCTAGTGCAGTTTCGGGCAGTTGCACGGCACTCTAGGCAGTCTTGGGGGGTGTCCCAGTCTTATTGCCGTGTATTTTCGATAACTGATGTAGTGCCGCCAGCCGGCCACTAGATGGCAGTCGCAGCACTTTGGAACAGGCTCCGGCAGTCTCTCCCTGATTGCAGGCTTTCCTGTTTGTTGCCGGTGCCGGGCCTCGGCGCTGCTGGACACCGAGTCGCAGAGCCTCTCCTCTCGGTGAGTGTCCTTTTCTCTTCTTTCAAACTTGGGGCCAGTAGGCACGACTTGGGGCTGTGCTGATTTAGGGTGGAGCCCTTTAGTGTCTGTGTCGTGGAGGGGATAGAGAGAGACGTCGGTCTCTTGCAGAATATGCACCCAGTTTTTTTTTTTTGTTTATGCCTTGCCGCTTGTACAGGCAGTTGAATACAGCCGTAGGCAACACGCTATCTCGTCTTCACTCTCCCGAGGTGCGCGTGGGGCGCGGGGAGTTTGTGCCAGCGCAGCTCACAGTGCCTACAGTCGGCACACTTCTTTTCACTAGCTCCTTCTCCCCACCGCAGCAGCTTTAACCAGTCAGCATGCTGCGCGGGTGGGGTGGGGGTCGGCCGTAGCGTAGAGGCAGGCAGGCAATGTTTTGGCTCCAGGGACGGGTTGCTCTGTTTGGCTGTGGGGCAATCGCGGGTGGGCTCCGCTTCACTTTTCCCTGGTGGCGCTAGTTGTCATTCTGCGGTGACGTTGCGGGTGGGCTCCGCTTTCAGCAGTCGGCGCCCGGCAGCTCTGCACACGCTGCGGGCGCTCTCCTGGGCAGCTTGTTCACCCCTCCCCCCCGCCGCCCTTCACACACGCGGTGGGGGACGCCGCTGGCAAGCCGCGGGTGGGCTCCGCTGGTCTCGCTTTTACAGGGACAATAGTCCGCACCACTCGCCCTGTTTGGGGCACAGTCAATGTTCACAGCGGGTGGGCTCCGCTTCATTGAAACCGGGCCCGGCAGCTCTCCACACGCTGCGGGCTCCTTTCCCTACCGCCGCAGCGGCTTCAATTAATCGCTGCGCGGCGGGGTCGCTGAAGGCAGGCCGCGGGTGGGCTCCGCTTGGTTTGCCTAATCAATGGGCCACTAGTTAATGTTCACAGCGGGTGGGCTCCGCTTTATATGTGGTGCTGGTGGCGCTAGCTGGCAGCCGCCATTGGTACCGCTGTGTGCGTTGCGGGTGGGCTCCGCTCACGATTACAGTCACGGGGGTCGCTTCAGGCTTGCGCGGCCCCCTCCGCTCACCTTCGGCTGGCTGGCGTCCGTCCTTCACGCGGGTGGGCTCCGCGGAGGTCGTAGTGCTTGGCTACCAGTCCTGGCTCGGTGGCGGTCGATGCAGGTGGGCTCTGCACGGCTCGCTTCTCCAGCGCTGGGGGTCACTTTCGGCCGGCGGGCCTGATGCTCTGTCGCGGTCGTGGCGGGTGGGCTCCGCCCGGCCGGTGCACCTCTCCGGCGGGGGTCTCTGCTTCGCGGCCGTCTCAGGTGGGCACTGGGCGGTCCGCTCCTCCTGGTGGCGCTGGATGGTGGCGGCCGACGCGGGTAGGCTCCGGTCGGCTCGGCTTTGAAGGCTGGTGCGGTGGGCCTCACGGTCGCTGCGGGGCTCCGACGTGCCCACCGGCTTCTCGGCGCTGCTGCGCCCTGCTACAGGGGGTGCCCTGCAGGCGGGCAGCTCTCTCCCCCTTATCTCAGGATGTTTTGGCAGTGGCACGCGTGGCTTCACTACCGGCCTCGTCGCCAATGTAGTGTTGGGCCCTAGGCCCACATGGTGTAAGGAAACATGACACACGGACACCAGTTAGGGGATAGCAGATCTGGCCACGAGCACGTGCGCTCTGGCTCTTTTATTGACAGCGTCACCTGACCCAGTGACGTCTGTGGTGGGTGGGTGTTTAGTGTAGGGTTACATAGAAAACAACTAGACAGTGTCCTAGCAGGACACTACAGAGTAGTATTTCATTGGATGCTTTTTTCTGAAGCTTTTCTCCTTCTTCTCAAAGTCAAAATCATCCTTATTTGTCTTGGAAAAAGCTATGAAAGTGCAAAAACCTTAAAAAATGCAAAAGTACAATACAAACAAACAATAAAATCTGCTAGCTTAGAATAAAATTACCCCTTATTAAAATATCATAACAAAATCGTATTACATGTACATGATCCTTAAAATATAGACAACATTTGAATACATTGGCGCAGTGCAAGCAGATAATAACAACTGCTAATTTACCATAAGGTTGCCACCAATAAAAACCACATACAGACCTTAAGCCATGTTTGAGCGTTCAGAGGTCCCATATCTCGCCACTGTAAACAATAAACACCTAATGTAGTTGATTACTCTGCAATATGTGCGCAGCCATCCTAGCTCCTTCTTCTCATGAATATGAGGGTCAAGCAGAGCTGAATTTCTATGCACGCGTAAAGGTTCAACATGGTTGTTTCAGAGTGCGCTGGATCCAAGGTGGTGGTGGTCATCAAGTAGATTATTTACATTGACTTAGTGCATTGCTTGCAGTCTCGTCAGTATGACGGTGACAAAGATGGAATTAGTTGTGCAGTTGTTGCTGCTTCATGCCAGTGCCTCCCATGTGCAAGACCTCCATTCATCCTCTGTGGAGTTAAGGTGATATGACATATGTTTACAGGTATTTTCTCTTTAGATCATGTTCTAGTACCTTTAACTATACAAATGCCATGAATTTCATACTTTGGAATTTTTGCTCACCATGATGTACCATATTATTCCATATTCCACGGTGTGTTGTGAATGATCCATAATATAATTCATTTTGGATATTTGTTTAACGTGACTGAATGCCTGAAAAATATGATTTAGTTTTTAGCGCACTTTGTTTGGGCCATGCTTTTGGTTATTCATTTCCTGGGTTAGGTGTGATCATGAACATGTGATAGTAAACACAGGAGCTTCTCTCCTGTTGATTTAGCCAAACCAAGGGGTTGTGTTGCGTTGCACAAAAGTAAAGAAATTAGTACAGAGACATATTTATCAATAGAAATGAGCTGCTGCTCTCATTTCCTGCACTGGCACACAAACATACTGCCTAGCGCCACGCATAAAGTTTTCACCTTGATGCAAAGGGGTGTGTGTGTGATGTCTTACATAGGTTTTGTACTGGAAATATACCACTCCAGTTCTGAATCCCAGGCCCACAACATTTCTATAACGTTGCACACATTGGACGTGTGCTATACAAGGTACTTGCAATTCGTAGAATGTTTATAGAAATTAAAACATTTCTCTAACTTTGCGCCTGGTTCAAGTAGGTACTATTGTTTGACCCAAAGCTGACTATCTTAGTAAACATCAAATGTGCATCAAATGTGTGCTGCTGTTTACTTGACTGAGCCTTCACATTTAGAAAGATGGTAAACAAACAGCAATCATGTATTTACAAGTTAACTGAAGTAAAGGAAAAGAAGCAAATACGGTGTTTTGAGACCCTTAACTTTAGGAACACCTTCATTTTTAAAGAAACTTGAAACAAACATCTAAAAATAAGATAATATCTTTTCAAAATTCAAAAGTGTATGTCATTAACATGAAGCCGTGTTTCACTTTAGTACATCAGTTTATATCACTGCATTGAGAGGCATTTATTAAAAGTGATAGTTTTCAAACATGTACTTAAATTATTCATGCCTCCCCCTGCCCTTACAACAATGCCTTTAGTAAATCAAGAGGAACAGCATTTGTCATGTGTAGCCTGTGGGCTGCGTAGGTTGTTATTAGGCACAGAACAACATTATAGATAATTAAATCAAACACAAGAGAAGGTGTTGAATAGTGCTCAATCTGGACTTATGTATTTCAAGTCCCCTCAAATGTGATAACAAACGAAAGGGAGGCAAAGTGAAATAAAATAATTGGTTAGGATCACACAGTTTAGTCAAGTGGGGAAGCTGGGAATGATCGCAGGTTTTCTGCTTTCACATTGTGCAATTCAGCCAGTAGATAGGAATCTCCATTCCTCTCTCATTTTACATCAAATGTAATTGTTTTGTCTTCAATTCTTAGTACATGACCATGGGTGGCAGATAAGGTCAGACTGGGACAAAAATAGGCCCAGGCACCTATGTTAAAGTGGCTCCCATCAGCGAACCAGACAGCGAAAAATTGGCCCACACCTACAAATCAGTCCAGTTTTGGCTTGTACAGACATGCTGTATGGGTATTTTGCAAGGTATGGGAGACTGCGTGTATTTGCATTTGCATTTACTGAAGGCAATGCACTTAGGTAATATCCGGCAAATTAACAGTAAAAACTGGTCCACCTGTCCATAAAAAAGGCTGCAAACTGCTAAATAAAATCAGGTCACACACTGATCTGTGAGACGAGCCCATCAGGTACTGCTTGGTTGCCCTATAGGCTAGTCTCATGTTTGGACTCATGTGACTCTGTTGATGCCTAGCCACGCCTAGCCTTGCCTTGTCGACTGAGCCGTAGCCGCAGCCTGAACAATCGAGCACGGAGCACGGAGCGTGTGAATGCCGGATACCGGACGCCGGTCACCGGCCGACGGGAAACAAACGGCGCGAGAGGCAGCGTGTGTTCTACGGGGGGGTAACAAGTTTGGAGACGTTGACATCGTGCGCCTGAGACACCCCCCCCCGAGACACCCCCCAGCTGCCCCTCAACCCCTCAGCCTCGCGAAAGGAAAAGTAGCGGGATTGCTTGCACGGGCACCGGTAGGAGCCTTCGGCGCTGCCAGGACCCATCAGAGGCATGCCAGACAGCGGTGCAGCAGGGGGGGGGGATCAGGTACAGTTTGGACATTTGGTTATCGTGACAGCACTTAAGATAGCACCTGAGGCACCTGAGGAGCTATGAGCCAGCCAAGAAACGAAGGTGCAATTCTAGTATCTAGGCTCCGAGAACTCGGGCTTATAATCGTCGTAGCAAAAAGGGGAGCAATTATCCTGAGCGCAGGGAGAAGCAGGAGAGACACCCTGGGAGAGGATAACAAGTGCGGCAAGGCAGGCTGGTGGACACAAGGCACAACAAAGGTAAGTGAAAGAATTAGCGTACTCTTACAAGTCAATTTTGAACAGAATTGTGAAATTATTTATAGCAGCATTGCAGATAAAGGCATTACAAACCTAAGAGATGGTCCCGAAAAGAGGGCAAAAATTGCGCAAAGACGAAAGCTTAGGGAAGAGTAAGTTAATGGAGGGCTCAATATCACTGGAAGAGAGCCAGGAAAGCCAGGCCTCCGTCATGGACAACAGCAAGGGGCGATGCAAGAAAAGAAAAGTCAAAAGGGCAACTAAAAACGTCCTGCAAGCCAAAAGGGATTGTACTACAACAACTGCTAAAAAAAAAGATAACACGGCAGTCTCCAAATCTATAAAGGACTTTGTAGGGAAACACTACAAATCTATAGAGCCAGTAATAAACCTGGAACACGAGGAAGACGAGGAGGAAAATGGCGCGGAGGCCAGAGAAAAGACGGGGGTAGAGGAAGAGAACCAGATAAGGAAAGAAATGGGAGAATACCCCGAACAAGAACCTTCTGATACAGAGGCAGGAAGGGAGGACCCCATAATGATAAACCTTACCCTTCTGAGCCAAAATCTTCAAATAGCAGCGCCTCGTCTCTCATCATCTCCAAAAATGTTCTCGTTGCAATCCTCGGAAAATGAAGGGCAAAGGGGAAATGAAAGTCAGAGCCCGAGCTATGTCTGGGGAGCTGCGCCAGATCAACCCCTGCAGCATCAAAAAGGCCAAAAAAAACTATCACAGCAGGACGTTATAAGAACTGGAAATCAAGCAAACCCAGAAAGGAACAATCCACAGGACTCGGTTCTCTCTGTAATGCCCACATCTTCCTTGATGGAACTAATATTGATGTTACAGAAGACATTACAAGGAATTCTAGAAGTAACACTATCAAATAATGGAGTGTTGAAAGCTCAGAAATTGTTCTTAAAAAAGATTGAAGAGGAACTGGTGGGGATTAAGAGCCAAATGCCAAATATGTTAAGCCCAGTAGTTACCCCCCAGCCCATAGAAGAAAGCGTAGAGAATGAACCTGCAGAGGCAGTCGTGGTAAATCTAGTAGTTACACCCCAACCCATAGAACAAAGTATAGTAAATGAATCTGTAGAGGCATTAGATAATGTATATATTTCCAGACACCCAATGCTGATAAAAAGGTGTGGTGTGTATGCAGTGGCCCCCACTAAGAATAGGGTTGGTAAGAAGCGGGCCCGAACTTAGCAACAAAGAGAAAAGGGAAGAAACTAGAGGGGGAGGCACAGTCAGGCCTAAATGCATCCGCTCCGATCTACGTACCGCTTGGACCCTCGCAATCGGAGATTAAAATAACAAAGACCCCGATAGTACCGAGGAAAAATTGGAGTAGTAAGGAGCTGAAGGAGAAACCCACAACATCCCACACCGTAAAGCAGAAAGTAAGGATATCCTTAGGACAACCCAAAAGTGGCCAAAGAGTTGATAGCTCACAATCTCGAGAACTAGCAGGAGTGGAAAGCAAAGGGTTGCCACCAGGGAGAACAAAGGGCAGACAGTTAAAATACGAAACTCCCAAGAAATTATTAGAGGTGGATAACAACAAATGGGTATACTTGGAACAGATACAGGCTGTGAAAAGGGGAAAGATGGTTAGAAAAATGAACCCCCTAAATAGGGCGCAGATTCTGACCGCATTCGCCAAATGCAGTAGCCTGAGTGGGATCAGCACAAACGATCTAAGGCAAATTGGCTTTGTATAAAATAAAAATGGTAAGGAAATAACAAAAGTGTCACTTCACTCAGACCTGGTAAAAATGGCAATTCTAAAAGCTACTAGTGAGATAAACCAACTGGGAATAAGGGTAATTCCAGGGAGGGAAGTAAAAGTCCTCTCAGGCAGTACCTTTCTAAAATACCACGCAGGTCTAGGGAGGAGACAAGTGAAGTTATATAGAGATAACGAAGAAAACCGAAGCTGCATGAATATAGTGATAAATAATACAGGAAATGATGCCTCATGGGATAATTGGTCTCTATGTAGCAGCTATGTGGGAGACCCCAACGAGAGTTATACGGAGGAAGGGGCAGAAGAGGGTGGCTTAAGTGAGGTAGAATAGGATGGGGGGGTGCCGCAATGTCTAAGTCTCTTAACATGGAATGTAAATGGCTTAGGCAATGAGCTAAAGCGAGAATATATAAAGGAAGTAGTAAATAAAGTGGAAATTGCCTGCCTACAAGAGACTTGGACATGCGACGAAACCCCACTCATCGAGGGATTTCTACAATTGAGTCGCCCGGCCACGAGAAAAAGGTTTGGCCGCCCTTCGGGGGGTTAATGACACTAGTCTCAACAAAAGTATTGAGAGAAGTAACATCGTTAAAAATGAAATGTAAATGGGTACTGGCTTGTAGACTAGAATTGTTGACCTTGGAAATGAAATACAAAATGTTGACTGTGATGAATGTATACATGCAGTGGGATAATGGAGCAGAGTATGAGAGTGAGATGGGATATTTTAAAGAGGATGTCGACCTTCTACTAGAAAAATATGCATAGGATGTACTGATAATTATGGGGGATTTTAATCATAAACTAAACCCAAAGAAGGCCGACCTCTGGAATAGAGAACTGTTAGAGGTGTATGGAATAAACCACGCTAGCTTTCCAGTATGTGAGTCCTTGAAACAGGAAACGGAATTAGTACATTTCCTAGGAGTTAGAGGTCTCCAATGTCTGAATGGTAGAATGAAGACAGATTGCCCAGCAGGGAAGACCTTTAAAATAGGTTTACAGAATTGTCCAATTGACTACATGTTTATGCCAGCCTGGAATTTCCCTCTAGTACGGGATTTCAAGGTAGAACAAAAAGAATTTAGTGACCATAATCCACTGTACTTAATGATATTTGGGGGAAGAAAGATGACTAGAGACAAAGTGATCCCACAGGATGTCGAGTACCCTAAACGTGTAACAACACGACTTACTGAGGAATACCAGGAAAAACTGAAGGCTATGCAAATTAAAGTTGAATCAGAAAATTTAGAGAATAAAAACTTGGAATGGTTCATAGAGAAGATAGACCAAGTAGTTCAGTGTCTAAGAATAGAATTAAAAAAGGATAAAAAGAATAGCTCAAAACCCCCGGTCAGTCGAGTAAAATGGTTCTCTGTCGAGTGCCAAACTAAAAAAAGGGAGATACGGGCAGCACAAAGAAGGCAAAAAAAGAACTTCACCCATGAGAGACAGAAACGTATAAACAAGCTGAAAACAGAATTTAAATGATGCAAAAAGGTCATACAAAGAAAAATGCTGGTTAAACCTGTTAGAAGCAATTGAAGAAAAAAACGTAGACAATTCTGGAAAATGGTAAAGGCAGCAGCTGGCCCAACAGATGGAGAAATTAAATGTGTCGTCAGTGAGGCAGCCTGGGAGGAGTATATAAGGGAATTGTATGGGGTACGAGCTCCTCGAGATCATGTAGAGCCCCAAAAGTGGCAGGAAATATCTGAAGATCATAAATCTGAGTTTAACGAAAAGCAAGTAGAGCATATAATAAGAGAACTGAAGCTAACTCGTGCGGCAGGACCAGACAACCTTCCTGCACTAATACTGAAGTCAGAAGTAAAGTGGTGGGCAAGATTCTTCGCCCAGATGTTCCATATAATACTAACAGAAGGCATAATGCCACCAAACTGGAAGGGCGCAGTAATCAGGCCAATCCATAAGAAAGGGAGCATGGATGCACCACAAAACTACAGACTGATTAACCTCCTAGATATAGGAGAGAAGGTTTTCTCAAAAATTGTGTTAAATCAACTTAACGCATGGGTTAAGGAGTATCAAATCGTACCCATAGAACAAGGAGGATTTAGGGAGGGGCACTCAACGATAGATCACGGCTTCGCATTGTGGGCAATGGCAAAGAAGTCAACGGAATAAAAACGGCAAGTTATGCTGTTGTTTCGTTGACTTCCAAGCAGCCTTCGATTCAGTAGACCGGGACTGCCTATGGGAAACATTAATGAAGGAAAAAATTCCCAAAGACCTACTGACTATAATAAAGGAATTACATCGAGGAAACTGGGCTCAAGTCATCAGGGATACTGTGGGGTCATTGACGCAAAAAATACCCATTGCTAACGGCTTAAGACAGGGTTGCGTTCTGGCCCCACAGCTATTCTCCATATTCCTGTCAGACCTACCTGCCTACTTAGAGGTTGAGGGTAGTGCAAGTCCCAGAATGGACGGAAAAAAGGTGCCATGTCTACTCTATGCAGACGATCTGGTAATAGTAGATCAGACCGAGATAGGCCTCCAAAGAAAGTTGAACGCATTTAATGTATACTGTGCTAGCAAATTCTTAACAGTAAACTTAGATAAAACAAAAATGTTATGCTTTGGCAAAAAGGCAAGTAGGTTTAATTGGTATCTAGGTGATCTTAAACTGGAGACGGTCAAAGAATATCGCTACCTAGGGATATGGTTCGATAAGACACTAAACTGGCGTACTCATCTGGAAGCACAAAAAGTAAAAGCTCATACTTCAATCTGTGGACTAAAAATGTTTAATCGGGATTATGGTGATTTGTCGCACCGTCCACTGCTAAAAGCTTTTAACGCAATGATACCCCCACAAGTCCTTTACGGAGCAGAAATCCTTTATTTGAGCGGTAAGGGAGCCTGGGACTTGGTGGATGGGAAATGCCTGAAAAGCCTCTTATCTCTCCCTCAATCATCTATGGTCCAAGCTATAAGAACAGAAATAGGTACAAAGTCTTGGGAGGTACAAGTAAAAACGGCAATAATCAGACTTTGGAAACGATTGGAAGACACAGAAGGTCAAAAAGTTGCACAATGGTGCAGGAAAGAAATCCAAAATAGTGACCTAACATGGGCAAAAGCTTGTAGGGAAAGAATGATGCGGGTTTGTAAAAGGCTAAAGGTGGAGGTGAACCAGGAAACGCATCAATTAGTCTGTACTAAGAGTGAGCTGAAATTTAATGGGAGGGAAGTATCCAGAAAGACTGATATGGGATATCTAGTAAAGAAAAATTCAGTAGAATTTATGATGAATTCTTGGTCAAACGATAACTGGTTTCCCTACTTAGACATCCTACCAAATCGCTGCTATAGGCAGGAGATATTAAGGTTGCGGATTGGGATCAATCCATGGTTAACAAATAAAGACCTTAAATCAAAAATGTTAGATCATAAAGGGTGCTGCAGGTGTAATTTGGGCTCCAAAGGAGACCTTGTACATACCCTTCTTGACTGTCTAACATTACTAGAACAGCGGAAACTGTGGCTGCGTCCAGTATTCTTAAAACACGATATAAGAACAAGGGCGCAGGCGGCCAACCTCCTAACTGAAATGCCCACTATTGACATTGCAATTGCCCTAGGAAAATACATAAAGGCGGTACAGAGCTTACTAAGAAGCCAGGAGAAATCCATAGGATTTTATGAATCTTAAACCAATGAAATATATACTTGAGCTAAAGGAAATGAAAGTGTTTTAATGCGATAATAAGTTTTATTATAAGTGCAATTTTATTGGCGTTTATTTTATTTATTTTATATTCTTCTATAGCGCAAGACTAGACCCCCGGAGGGGTATCTCCGCGCTTTGCCAGTGAGAATAGCCTTGGGTGGTAGTGAAGAGTTGTATGGTGCGTTATGAGAGAGGGGGGATCAGTTACTGGGGAAATAAGTGCGTTTTTAGGACCTTACGAAAGGTCAGATGGTTGGTCAATGATCTCATCTCAAGGGGTAGGGAGTTCCAAAGCTTTGGTCCAAGATAAGCCAGGGCTCGCCCTCCTTGTCTGGCCCGTTGGTTTGAAATGTATACGGGTGTGTAAGAGTTTTAACCAATATTGGAATAGTTTGTACAATGATTTTATTACCTTTTATATGAATATTTTAAACTTGTGGTATTGCCTCTTACACTTGTTTAAAGATTACGATCATAATAAACATATCTTTGACTAGTCCCACCCTAGTGGCAGACAGAAGCCCCATAAAGGCTCAGTTCATTTTTAGATCGAGGTTCCAAGAGAACTTCGAGCTGAGACAGAATCCGCCATCTATCTCAAGCATTTAATCGTTCTATCACATAATGGCAATTAAAGGGATAAAGGCACTGGAAGCATATGATTTGACAATCATCAAACAGGAGTGCCAACACCACAATGCAGGACTTTAGTTTAACCAAGATACATAACTTTCTCACTGCACCACATTTTAGTGGGTGGACTATGAGAAAGTGTTTTCTCTCCCCATAGGTAAAATCAAATGATCGTTGGGTTACAGTACTGATGTCTTACAGTATACTAACTAATAGTGTTTAGTTTGATTTAAGTTGTTCCTATCTCCGTTTAAAAAAAACAAAGGGGCAGAGAAATATGTTTAAAAAGTGATTACCCAAAAGCACACAAGTTGTCACAATCGGATGCGTAGATTAAAAAAAATGCCTTCTGGTTCCATAATTTCCCTCTATCTCATTAAACAACAACTTGTGATTTTACAAATTAAGCACTGTGTCAGGTATTGTCATATTACTCAGGCTCAGCTCTTAATCAGATTCCAGGACTTTGTCCACCTTACTTGGCCAAGTTAATTACTCTGATCCTCAGCACAGTGGAAAAGGCTTGGTCACATAAAAGGAGCAATTATCAGGGATTGACTCAGCACATGGGAAAGGAAGGTATGAGGTGGAAATCTGCATGTGGTAATTAGCTTGTTATACTGCACCTGAGCTGAGACAAGCCAGGCCCTTTTGAACAAAGGGGGCAATCCAGATCTCTAGAGCCAACACAGTAGGGGGCTCACCTTTGAAGTTTGGTGGGAATGGATCTGGCAGTTAGGTCAGCTAGATGCAAAGCTGAGGCTCTTAGAGGAGCTCTTTCCAGAAATGTCACCATGATGGATTGTCTAGAATGCTGTTCAGAACTATTTGGACAAGGGTGGGTGGATGATGTGGCCTCCTAGAAATGGCCATGGGTGTTTTTTATCTAGAACATTCCACCCGCACTTTAACAAACCTGCCCAAGGGTGAGGCAAGAAAAGACGTTGTACCTAGGAGGTGACAGCGGCAGAAAGGATGCTTTGCTGAAAAGAGATGCCACAAGACACCCTGTAAAGATTGACACATTACTTAGTTACCAGTGCAACCCCCAAGACAAGGATGGGTTCACTCCAGGGCCAGTGGCACTGACCCCCTTCTTCCACCTGAGGACCAGTTGGGGGAATGACTTGCCCTCCACTGCCACAAAGAGGTGCTATGCAAGACAGCCAGGAGGCTCTGGGGCTTGGGGAGTCTTGCAAGGAGGGAGTTGTGCTGGCTGTTTGTGGATGGGCTGCACAAGTTTCCACACCTGCAGGAATGGAGCGCCAGGCAAAGGAGAAGGATGGAGCTGGGATCCAGAAAACCCAGCTTTCTGCAAGATATGACCATTAAGAGGCCATGAGGCCCGATGAAAATGCTTCCGTGGCTAGGCTTGGCCACTAGAAACAACAACAGAGAGTCGAGGTTGCAGAACCCCATAGCAGGAAAAAAGAATGGGACCACTGTACTCCCGCCCACACTAGCAGGAACGTGGGTTGGCTGGGGACTAAAGATTGCTATCGACACCTGGCAGGAGCCAAGAATCAACATTGCTCTCACCCAGCAGGAGCAGAATAAACTGCTGCCAGCTCCCACACCTGTTGTGGAAGGCGCCCGGGAGCTATCTAGGGCTGCAGTGGCCTTTTGCCTCCCACACTGACCCCTTACAAGTTGCACAGCTGTGAGTATCCTACCCCTGAGGCTTCAGATTCGAAGGCCGGCCAACTAACCCTTTGAGTCACTCTGGGATCTGGGTTCAAGATGTAAGTCAAGTTCTTTTCACCTAGGCAAGAGGGCAGCAGACAGCAGGTCAGCACTGCCGGGCACAGTTCCTTCAGAGCAGCATTCCAGCGGAGTGGCAGTCCTTGTAGCAGCACAGTAGTCTTTCTTCCTGGCAGAGTATCCACAAGTCCAGAAGAGTATTGAAGAAGCGGTGTCTGAGGTCCAGTATTTATAGCCAGTTGGGCCCTTGAAGAGGGAGAAGCTTCTAGGGGCATTCCTTTAAAGTGTACAGGTGACCTGCTTTTTTTGGTCCTGGCTTCAGAATAACTACAGTGAGTATGCAGCCCTTTCTGTGGATAAATCCTATTCAAGTGTAAATGGAGCTTGGTCCACCTGCTCTCACCCATCCAGCCAGTGATGTCCCATCCAGTCCCCACACCTAAGGTCCCCATTGTGTGTGGTGGTCTAGGAGGAATACACAAAGCCTAACTGTCACCCACATCCAGTCATCGGACCCAGAAACAGACTGCAGGCACCAAATGGCTAAGGCAAGAAAAGCCACCTTTCTAAAAGTGCCATTTATTGAACTGAAATATAAAATCTGACTTCACCATAAGTTAGGATTTTAAATTGCAATTCCTGAGACATCAAACAAGAAGGGGTTCCCATTTGAGAATTACACTTAAAAAATGTAATATTGAAATCCCAATGTTATCCTATGGGAAAGGTAGAGCTTGGCAGCAGCGAAAAACACATTTAACAGTGTTCCACAACCAGGACATGTAAAACTTAAAAGTACATGTCTTGGTTTTCAAATACATTGCTCCCAGCCGTCTGGGCCACCCAGGGCATAACCCAGGTGTGACCTATATGGAAGTTTGGGTCTGCCAAAAGGTTTACTTTGCCAGGTCGAAATGCCAGTTTAAAACTGCACACACATGTGGCAATCGCAGGCCTGAGACATCTGTTAAGTGCTACTTAAGTGGGAGATACAATTAGTGCTGCAGACCCACTAGTAGCATTTAATATACAGGCCCTTTACTAAGGATTTACAGGTAAATTAAATATGCCAATTGGGTAGAAGCCAATTCAACACGTTTTATGGAGAAAGGACAACCACTGGTTAGTAGTGGGAAGGTGCGCAGGGCCCTAATGTCAGCAAAAACTAGAGGTCTAAAGGCAAAAGATTAGGGGGAAAACCACACCATATATTAACTAGAACTGGCTAAAACGTCCCCTTATGACGTGGGGCTAGTAGTCAGCCATGTCATCAACTACTAATAGTTTGTGGTAGAAACTCAAGCTAATGTAATGATTGTAAATAAAGGAGGGGTAGCTAGACAACACTGTTTAGACCACACCTCCGATCAGACCTTACCCTTAAGCCAGTTATTTATTTAAAATACAGCAGGCTCAGGCTAAACCAAGGTAGTACATTCTGTTCTCTTGAAGGTTCTACATGCAGTAAATGTAAAGAATGTAAAGAACTCACGCCACTTTGTGTGCCTATGCTTGTGTCTGTTGTCCTGCATTTAGAGTTAGCCTACGGCACAGAATGGAAAGCAGTGCAGCTTAAAAAACAGAAGTGGCCGGACGTACCACAGCGGACAATAGACAACTTCAGATTGGAGCAAAAGGAAGTATTCCTTTTTTTAGATTGTAATATTCAATTAACGTGTAGGCTTTCATTCATAGGAACTCTAACTAGTTTCCACTCTTGTTGATAACCTGTTATATTCGGTTATGGAAAGTCGTAAAACTGACACAAAGTGCTAGTTTAAAAACAAATATTACTGTATCAAATGTCTGTTTTTATTAGACCCTAACTTTGCTAACGTTATCAAAACCATTATTTGTTATTATATTTACACTTTCGGTTAAAAGCATACTTTGGAATTGCTAAACAAAATACACGATCTAGCATTTGTTTTCCCAACTTTTGCAGAACAAGTGACGCTCTTCTCTTTCCTTCTGCCATCAGGTGAATTCTCTGTGCTGCGTGCCTGGCATAGTTTCCAGATTAGCGGTAATCTTGTTTATAAGGACCTGGGAAAGAAGAGAGATTAGATTCTATTGCAGGATTTATCTCGCACGTCCCCGGCTCTAGAAAACAAGCACTGGCAACTCCAATCGTTTGAGTTTCTGTGAAGTGAAAAGATTATACGAAGCTTCACTAACAAATAGGCAGACTTGGCACCAGCAGTGCAAGTTCCGTAAACACACACCCAACAGTTACAGTGGGAGTGCAAGCTTCCTTCACATACACAGACTGGGTACAATCAAACAGAGCACTTCAAACTTACGTCAAATACTCAGAGCCATGATGGCACGTGCACTGGCAGAGCAGACATCCCTTAGGTATCAGCTACAAAGCAGGTAGATGCAGTGTAAGCTTCGCTCAGCTACAAAGCACAGCTACAAAGCAGGTAGATGCGGTGTAAGCTTCGCTCAGCTACAAGGCAGGTAGATGCAGTGTAAGCTTCGCTCAGCTACAAAGCACAGCTACAAATTAGGTATATGCAGGGTAAGCTTCGCTCAGCTACAAAGCAGGTAGATGCAGTGTAAGCTTCGCTCAGCTACAGAGCACAGCTACAAATCAGGTAGATGCAGTGTAAGCTTCGCTCAGCTACAGAGCACAGCTACAAAGCAGGTAGATGCAGTGTAAGCTTCG
The DNA here is from genome assembly GCF_964261635.1 of Lissotriton helveticus. Classification (NCBI taxonomy): domain Eukaryota; kingdom Metazoa; phylum Chordata; class Amphibia; order Caudata; family Salamandridae; genus Lissotriton; species Lissotriton helveticus. Next base: position 367,070,578 of record NC_136072.1, on the reverse strand, counting down.
CTCAGCTACAAAGCAGGTAGATGCAGTGTAAGCTTCGCTCAGCTACAAAGCAGTTAGATGCAGTGTAAGGATCGCTCAGCTACAGAGCACAGCTACAAAGCAGGTAGATGCAGTGTAAGCTTCGCTTAGCTACAAAGCAGGTAGATGCAGTGTAGGCTTCGCTCAGCTACAAAGCAGGTAGATGCAGTGTAAGCTTCGCTCAGCTACAAAGCAAGTAAATGCAGTGTAAGCTTCGCTCAGCTACAAAGCAGGTAAATGCAGTTTAAGCTTCGCTCATCTACAAAGCACAGCTACAAAGCAGGTAGATGCAGTGTAAGCTTCGCTCAGCTACAAAGCAGGTAGATGCAGTGTAAGCTTCGCTCAGATACAAAGCACAGCTACAAAGCAGGTATATGAAGTGTAAGCTTCGCTCAGCTACAAAGCAGGTAGATGCAGTGTAAGCTTCGCTCAGCTACAAAGCACAGCTACAAAGCAGGTAGATGCAGTGCAAGCTTCGCTCAGCTACAAAGCAGGTAGATGCAGTGTAAGCTTCGCTCAGCTACAATGCACAGCTACAAAGCAGGTATATGCAGTGTAAGCTTCGCTCAGCTACAAAGCAGGTAGATGCAGTGTAAGCTTCGTTCACCTACAAAGCAGGTAGATGCAGTGTAAGCTTCGCTCAGCTACAATGCACAGCTACAAAGCAGGTATATGCAGTGTAAGCTTCGCTCAGCTACAAAGCAGGTAGATGCAGTGTAAGCTTCGCTCAGCTACAAGGCAGGTAGATGCAGTGTAAGCTTCGCTCAGCTACAAAGCACAGCTATAAATTAGGTACATGCAGTGTAAGCTTCGCTCAGCTACAAAGCAGGTAGATGCAGTGTAAGCTTCGCTCAGCTACAGAGCACAGCTACAAAGCAGGTAGATGCAGTGTAAGCTTCGCTCAGCTACAGAGCACAGCTACAAAGCAGGTAGATGCAGTGTAAGCTTCGCTCAGCTACAAAGCAGGTAGATGCAGTGTAAGCTTCGCTCAGCTACAAAGCAGTTAGATGCAGTGTAAGGTTCGCTCAGCTACAGAGCACAGCTACAAAGCAGGTAGATGCAGTGTAAGCTTCGCTTAGCTACAAAGCAGGTAGATGCAGTGTAGGCTTCGCTCAGCTACAAAGCAGGTAGATGCAGTGTAAGCTTCGCTCAGCTACAAAGCAAGTAAATGCAGTGTAAGCTTCGCTCAGCTACAAAGCAGGTAAATGCAGTTTAAGCTTCGCTCATCTACAAAGCACAGCTACAAAGCAGGTAGATGCAGTGTAAGCTTCGCTCAGCTACAAAGCAGGTAGATGCAGTGTAAGCTTCGCTCAGATACAAAGCACAGCTACAAAGCAGGTATATGAAGTGTAAGCTTCGCTCAGCTACAAAGCAGGTAGATGCAGTGTAAGCTTCGCTCAGCTACAAAGCACAGCTACAAAGCAGGTAGATGCAGTGCAAGCTTCGCTCAGCTACAAAGCAGGTAGATGCAGTGTAAGCTTCGCTCAGCTACAATGCACAGCTACAAAGCAGGTATATGCAGTGTAAGCTTCGCTCAGCTACAAAGCAGGTAGATGCAGTGTAAGCTTCGTTCACCTACAAAGCAGGTAGATGCAGTGTAAGCTTCGCTCAGCTACAATGCACAGCTACAAAGCAGGTATATGCAGTGTAAGCTTCGCTCAGCTACAAAGCAGGTAGATGCAGTGTAAGCTTCGCTCAGCTACAAGGCAGGTAGATGCAGTGTAAGCTTCGCTCAGCTACAAAGCACAGCTATAAATTAGGTACATGCAGAGTAAGCTTCGCTCAGCTACAAAGCAGGTAGATGCAGTGTAAGCTTCGCTCAGCTACAGAGCACAGCTAAAAAGCAGGTAGATGCAGTGTAAGCTTCGCTCAGCTACAGAGCACAGCTACAAAGTAGGTAGATGCTGTGTAAGCTTCGCTCAGCTACAAAGCAGGTAGATGCAGTGTAAGCTTCGCTCAGCTACAAAGCAGGTAGATGCAGTGTAAGCTTCGCTCAGCTACAGAGCACAGCTACAAAGCAGGTAGATGCAGTGTAAGCTTCGCTCAGCTACAAAGCAGGTAGATACAGTGTAAGCTTCGCTCAGCTACAAAGCAGGTAGATGCAGTGTAAGCTTCGCTCAGCTACAAAGCAGGTAGATGCAGTGTAAGCTTCGCTCAGCTACAAAGCAAGTAAATGCAATGTAAGCTTCGCTCAGCTACAAAGCAGGTAAATGCAGTGTAAGCTTCGCTCATCGACAAAGCACAGCTACAAAGCAGGTAGATGCAGTGTAAGCCTCGCTCAGCTAGAGAGCACAGCTACAAAGTAGGTAGATGCTGTGTAAGCTTCGCTCAGCTACAAAGCAGGTAGATGCAGTGTAAGCTTCGCTCAGCTCCAAAGCAGGTAGATGCAGTGTAAGCTTCGCTCAGCTACAGAGCACAGCTACAAAGCAGGTAGATGCAGTGTAAGCTTCGCTCAGCTACAAAGCAGGTAGATACAGTGTAAGCTTCGCTCAGCTACAAAGCAGGTAGATGCAGTGTAAGCTTCGCTCAGCTACAAAGCAGGTAGATGCAGTGTAAGCTTCGCTCAGCTACAAAGCAAGTAAATGCAGTGTAAGCTTCGCTCAGCTACAAAGCAGGTAAATGCAGTGTAAGCTTTGCTCATCTACAAAGCACAGCTACAAAGCAGGTAGATGCAGTGTAAGCTTCGCTCAGCTACAAAGCAGATAGATGCAGTGTAAGCTTCGCTCAGATACAAAGCACAGCTACAAAGCAGATATATGAAGTTTAAGCTTCGCTCAGCTACAAAGCAGGTAAATGCAGTGTAAGCTTCGCTCAGCTACAGAGCATAGCTACAAAGCAGGTAGATGCAGTGTTAGGTTCGCTCAGCTACAAAGCACAGCTACAAAGCAGGTAGATGCGGTGTAAGCTTCGCTCAGCTACATGGCAGGTAGATGCAGTGTAAGCTTCGCTCAGCTACAAAGCACAGCTACAAATTAGGTATATGCAGGGTAAGCTTCGCTCAGCTACAAAGCAGGTGGATGCAGTGTAAGCTTCGCTCAGCTACAGAGCACAGCTACAAATCAGGTAGATGCAGTGTAAGCTTCGCTCAGCTACAGAGCACAGCTACAAAGCAGGTAGATGCAGTGTAAGCTTCGCTCAGCTACAAAGCAGGTAGATGCAGTGTAAGCTTCGCTCAGCTACAAAGCAGTTAGATGCAGTGTAAGCTTCGCTCAGCTACAGAGCACAGCTACAAAGCAGGTAGATGCAGTGGAAGCTTCGCTCAGCTACAAAGCAGGTAGATACAGTGTAAGCTTCGCTTAGCTACAAAGCAGGTAGATGCAGTGTAGGCTTCGCTCAGCTACAAAGCAGGTAGATGCAGTGTAAGCTTCGCTCAGCTACAAAGCAAGTAAATGCAGTGTAAGCTTCGCTCAGCTACAAAGCAGGTAAATGCAGTGTAAGCTTCGCTCATCTACAAAGCACAGCTACAAAGCAGGTAGATGCAGTGTAAGCTTCGCTCAGCTACAAAGCAGGTAGATGCAGTGTAAGCTTCGCTCAGATACAAAGCACAGCTACAAAGCAGGTATATGAAGTGTAAGCTTCGCTCAGCTACAAAGCAGGTAGATGCAGTGTAAGCTTCGCTCAGCTACAATGCACAGCTACAAAGCAGGTATATGCAGTGTAAGCTTCGCTCAGCTACAAAGCAGGTAGATGCAGTGTAAGCTTCGTTCAGCTACAAAGCAGGTAGATGCAGTGTAAGCTTCGCTCAGCTACAATGCACAGCTACAAAGCAGGTATATGCAGTGTAAGCTTCGCTCAGCTACAAAGCAGGTAGATGCAGTGTAAGCTTTGCTCAGCTACAAGGCAGGTAGATGCAGTGTAAGCTTCGCTCAGCTACAAAGCACAGCTAAAAATTAGGTACATGCAGTGTAAGCTTCGCTCAGCTACAAAGCAGGTAGATGCAGTGTAAGCTTCGCTCAGCTACAGAGCACAGCTACAAAGCAGGTAGATGCAGTGTAAGCTTCGCTCAGCTACAGAGCACAGCTACAAAGTAGGTAGATGCTGTGTAAGCTTCGCTCAGCTACAAAGCAGGTAGATGCAGTGTAAGCTTCGCTCAGCTACAAAGCAGGTAGATGCAGTGTAAGCTTCGCTCAGCTACAGAGCACAGCTACAAAGCAGGTAGATGCAGTGTAAGCTTCGCTCAGCTACAAAGCAGGTAGATACAGTGTAAGCTTCGCTCAGCTACAAAGCAGGTAGATGCAGTGTAAGCTTCGCTCAGCTACAAAGCAGGTAGATGCAGTGTAAGCTTCGCTCAGCTACAAAGCAAGTAAATGCAGTGTAAGCTTCGCTCAGCTACAAAGCCGGTAAATGCAGTGTAAGCTTCGCTCATCGACAAAGCACAGCTACAAAGCAGGTAGATGCAGTGTAAGCTTCGCTCAGCTACAGAGCACAGCTACAAAGTAGGTAGATGCTGTGTAAGCTTCGCTCAGCTACAAAGCAGGTAGAGGCAGTGTAAGCTTCGCTCAGCTACAAAGCAGGTAGATGCAGTGTAAGCTTCGCTCAGCTACAGAGCACAGCTACAAAGCAGGTAGATGCAGTGTAAGCTTCGCTCAGCTACAAAGCAGGTAGATACAGTGTAAGCTTCGCTCAGCTACAAAGCAGGTAGATGCAGTGTAAGCTTCGCTCAGCTACAAAGCAGGTAGATGCAGTGTAAGCTTCGCTCAGCTACAAAGCAAGTAAATGCAGTGTAAGCTTCGCTCAGCTACAAAGCAGGTAAATGCAGTGTAAGCCTTGCTCATCTACAAAGCACAGCTACAAAGCAGGTAGATGCAGTGTAAGCTTCGCTCAGCTACAAAGCAGGTAGATGCAGTGTAAGCTTCGCTCAGATACAAAGCACAGCTACAAAGCAGATATATGAAGTGTAAGCTTCGCTCAGCTACAAAGCAGGTAGATGCAGTGTAAGCTTCGCTCAGCTACAGAGCATAGCTACAAAGCAGGTAGATGCAGTGTTAGGTTCGCTCAGCTACAAAGCACAGCTACAAAGCAGGTAGATGCGGTGTAAGCTTCGCTCAGCTACAAGGCAGGTAGATGCAGTGTAAGCTTCGCTCAGCTACAAAGCACAGCTACAAATTAGGTATATGCAGGGTAAGCTTCGCTCAGCTACAAAGCAGGTAGATGCAGTGTAAGCTTCGCTCAGCTACAGAGCACAGCTACAAATCAGGTAGATGCAGTGTAAGCTTCGCTCAGCTACAGAGCACAGCTACAAAGCAGGTAGATGCAGTGTAAGCTTCGCTCAGCTACAAAGCAGGTAGATGCAGTGTAAGCTTCGCTCAGCTACAAAGCAGTTAGATGCAGTGTAAGCTTCGCTCAGCTACAGAGCACAGCTACAAAGCAGGTAGATGCAGTGTAAGCTTCGCTCAGCTACAAAGCAGGTAGATACAGTGCAAGCTTCGCTTAGCTACAAAGCAGGTAGATGCAGTGTAAGCTTCGCTCAGCTACAAAGCAGGTAGATGCAGTGTAAGCTTCGCTCAGCTACAAAGCAAGTAAATGCAGTGTAAGCTTCGCTCAGCTACAAAGCAGGTAAATGCAGTGTAAGCTTCGCTCATCTACAAAGCACAGCTACAAAGCAGGTAGATGCAGTGTAAGCTTCGCTCAGCTACAAAGCAGGTAGATGCAGTGTAAGCTTCGCTCAGATACAAAGCACAGCTACAAAGCAGGTATATGAAGTGTAAGCTTCGCTCAGCTAAAAAGCAGGTAGATGCAGTGTAAGCTTCGCTCAGCTACAATGCACAGCTACAAAGCAGGTATATGCAGTGTAAGCTTCGCTCAGCTACAAAGCAGGTAGATGCAGTGTAAGCTTTGCTCAGCTACAAGGCAGGTAGATGCAGTGTAAGCTTCGCTCAGCTACAAAGCACAGCTAAAAATTAGGTACATGCAGTGTAAGCTTCGCTCAGCTACAAAGCAGGTAGATGCAGTGTAAGCTTCGCTCAGCTACAGAGCACAGCTACAAAGCAGGTAGATGCAGTGTAAGCTTCGCTCAGCTACAGAGCACAGCTACAAAGTAGGTAGATGCTGTGTAAGCTTCGCTCAGCTACAAAGCAGGTAGATGCAGTGTAAGCTTCGCTCAGCTACAAAGCAGGTAGATGCAGTGTAAGCTTCGCTCAGCTACAGAGCACAGCTACAAAGCAGGTAGATGCAGTGTAAGCTTCGCTCAGCTACAAAGCAGGTAGATACAGTGTAAGCTTCGCTCAGCTACAAAGCAGGTAGATGCAGTGTAAGCTTCGCTCAGCTACAAAGCAGGTAGATGCAGTGTAAGCTTCGCTCAGCTACAAAGCAAGTAAATGCAGTGTAAGCTTCGCTCAGCTACAAAGCCGGTAAATGCAGTGTAAGCTTCGCTCATCGACAAAGCACAGCTACAAAGCAGGTAGATGCAGTGTAAGCTTCGCTCAGCTACAGAGCACAGCTACAAAGTAGGTAGATGCTGTGTAAGCTTCGCTCAGCTACAAAGCAGGTAGAGGCAGTGTAAGCTTCGCTCAGCTACAAAGCAGGTAGATGCAGTGTAAGCTTCGCTCAGCTACAGAGCACAGCTACAAAGCAGGTAGATGCAGTGTAAGCTTCGCTCAGCTACAAAGCAGGTAGATACAGTGTAAGCTTCGCTCAGCTACAAAGCAGGTAGATGCAGTGTAAGCTTCGCTCAGCTACAAAGCAGGTAGATGCAGTGTAAGCTTCGCTCAGCTACAAAGCAAGTAAATGCAGTGTAAGCTTCGCTCAGCTACAAAGCAGGTAAATGCAGTGTAAGCCTTGCTCATCTACAAAGCACAGCTACAAAGCAGGTAGATGCAGTGTAAGCTTCGCTCAGCTACAAAGCAGGTAGATGCAGTGTAAGCTTCGCTCAGATACAAAGCACAGCTACAAAGCAGATATATGAAGTGTAAGCTTCGCTCAGCTACAAAGCAGGTAGATGCAGTGTAAGCTTCGCTCAGCTACAGAGCATAGCTACAAAGCAGGTAGATGCAGTGTTAGGTTCGCTCAGCTACAAAGCACAGCTACAAAGCAGGTAGATGCGGTGTAAGCTTCGCTCAGCTACAAGGCAGGTAGATGCAGTGTAAGCTTCGCTCAGCTACAAAGCACAGCTACAAATTAGGTATATGCAGGGTAAGCTTCGCTCAGCTACAAAGCAGGTAGATGCAGTGTAAGCTTCGCTCAGCTACAGAGCACAGCTACAAATCAGGTAGATGCAGTGTAAGCTTCGCTCAGCTACAGAGCACAGCTACAAAGCAGGTAGATGCAGTGTAAGCTTCGCTCAGCTACAAAGCAGGTAGATGCAGTGTAAGCTTCGCTCAGCTACAAAGCAGTTAGATGCAGTGTAAGCTTCGCTCAGCTACAGAGCACAGCTACAAAGCAGGTAGATGCAGTGTAAGCTTCGCTCAGCTACAAAGCAGGTAGATACAGTGCAAGCTTCGCTTAGCTACAAAGCAGGTAGATGCAGTGTAAGCTTCGCTCAGCTACAAAGCAGGTAGATGCAGTGTAAGCTTCGCTCAGCTACAAAGCAAGTAAATGCAGTGTAAGCTTCGCTCAGCTACAAAGCAGGTAAATGCAGTGTAAGCTTCGCTCATCTACAAAGCACAGCTACAAAGCAGGTAGATGCAGTGTAAGCTTCGCTCAGCTACAAAGCAGGTAGATGCAGTGTAAGCTTCGCTCAGATACAAAGCACAGCTACAAAGCAGGTATATGAAGTGTAAGCTTCGCTCAGCTAAAAAGCAGGTAGATGCAGTGTAAGCTTCGCTCAGCTACAAAGCACAGCTACAAAGCAGGTAGATGCAGTGCAAGCTTCGCTCAGCTACAAAGCAGGTAGATGCAGTGTAAGCTTCGCTCAGCTACAATGCTCAGCTACAAAGCAGGTAGATGCAGTGTAAGCTTCGCTCAGATACAAAGTACAGCTACAAAGCAGATATATGAAGTGTAAGCTTCGCTCAGCTACAAAGCAGGTAGATGCAGTGTAAGCTTCGCTCAGCTACAGAGCATAGCTACAAAGCAGGTAGATGCAGTGTAAGCTTCGCTCAGCTACAAAGCAGGTAGATGCAGTGTAAGCTTCGCTCAGCTACAAAACAGGTAGATGCAGTGTAAGCTTCGCTCAGCTACAATGCACAGCTACAAAGCAGGTATATGAAGTGTAAGCTTCGCTCAGCTACAAAGCAGGTAGATGCAGTGTAAGCTTCGTTCAGCTACAAAGCAGGTAGATGCAGTGTAAACTTCGCTCAGCTATAATGCACAGCTACAAAGCAGGTATATGCAGTGTAAGCTTCGCTCAGCTACAAAGCAGGTAGATGCAGTGTAAGCTTCGTTCAGCTACCAAGCAGGTAGATGCAGTGTAAGCTTCGCTCAGCTACAATGCACAGCTACAAAGCAGGTATATGCAGTCTAAGCTTCGCTCAGCTACAAAGCAGGTAGATGCAGTGTAAGCTTCGCTCAGCTACAAAGCAGGTAGATGCAGTGTAATCTTCGCTCAGCTACAAAGCACAGCTATAAATTAGGTAGATGCTGTGTAAGCTTCGCTCAGCTACAAAGCAGGTAGATGCAGTGTAAGCTTCGCTCAGCTCCAAAGCAGGTAGATGCAGTGTAAGCTTCGCTCAGCTACAGAGCACAGCTACAAAGCAAGTAGATGCAGTGTAAGTTTCGCTCAGCTGCAAAGCAGGTAGATACAGTGTAAGCTTCGCTCAGCTACAAAGCAGGTAGATGCAGTGTAAACTTCGCTCAGCTACAAAGCAGGTAGATGCAGTGTAAGCTTCGCTCAGCTACAAAGCAAGTAAATGCAGTGTAAGCTTCGCTCAGCTACAAAGCAGGTAAATGCAGTGTAAGCTTTGCTCATCTACAAAGCACAGCTACAAAGCAGGTAGATGCAGTGTAAGCTTCGCTCAGATACAAAGCACAGCTACAAAGCAGATATATGAAGTGTAAGCTTCGCTCAGCTACAAAGCAGGTAGATGCAGTGTAAGCTTTGCTCAGCTACAGAGCAGAGCTACAAAGCAGGTAGATGCAGTGTTCGGTTCGCTCAGCTACAAAGCAGGTAGATGCAGTGTAAGCTTCGCTCAGCTACAAAGCAGGTAGATGCAGTGTGAGCTTCGCTCAGCTACAAAGCAAGTAAATGCAGTGTAAGCTTCGCTCAGCTACAAAGCAGGTAAATGCAGTGTAAGCTTCGCTCATCGACAAAGCACAGCTACAAAGCAGGTAGTTGCAGTGTAAGCTTCTCTCAGCTACAGAGCACAGCTACAAAGTAGGTAGATGCTGTGTAAGCTTCGCTCAGCTACAAAGCAGGTAGATGCAGTGTAAGCTTCGCTCAGCTCCAAAGCAGGTAGATGCAGTGTAAGCTTCGCTCAGCTACAGAGCACAGCTACAAAGCAGGTAGATGCAGTGTAAGCTTCGCTCAGCTACAAAGCAGGTAGATACAGTGTAAGCTTCGCTCAGCTACAAAGCAGGTAGATGCAGTGTAAGCTTCGCTCAGCTACAAAGCAGGTAGATGCAGTGTAAGCTTCGCTCAGCTACATAGCAAGTAAATGCAGTGTAAGCTTCGCTCAGCTACAAAGCAGTTAAATGCAGTGTAAGCTTTGCTCATCTACAAAGCACAGCTACAAAGCAGGTAGATGCAGTGTAAGCTTCGCTCAGCTACAAAGCAGGTAGATGCAGTGTAAGCTTCGCTCAAATACAAAGCACAGCTACAAAGCAGATATATGAAGTGTAAGCTTTGCTCAGCTACAAAGCAGGTAGATGCAGTGTAAGCTTCGCTCAGCTACAGAGCATAGCTACAAAGCAGGTAGGTGCAGTGTTAGGTTCGCTTAGCTACAAAGCACAGCTACAAAGCAGGTAGATGCGGTGTAAGCTTCGCTCAGCTACAAGGCAGGTAGATGCAGTGTAAGCTTCGCTCACCTACAAAGCACAGCTACAAATTAGGTATATGCAGGGTAAGCTTCGCTCAGCTACAAAGCAGGTAGATGCAATGTAAGCTTCGCTCAGCTACAGAGCACAGCTACAAATCAGGTAGATGCAGTGTAAGCTTCGCTCAGCTACAGAGCACAGCTACAAAGCAGGTAGATGCAGTGTAAGCTTCGCTCAGCTACAAAGCAGGTAGATGCAGTGTAAGCTTCGCTCAGCTACAAAGCAGTTAGATGCAGTGTAAGCTTCGCTCAGCTACAGAGCACAGCTACAAAGCAGGTAGATGCAGTGTAAGCTTCGCTCAGCTACAAAGCAGGTAGATACAGTGTAAGCTTCGCTTAGCTACAAAGCAGGTAGATGCAGTGTAGGCTTCGCTCAGCTACAAAGCAGGTAGATGCAGTGTAAGCTTCGCTCAGCTACAAAGCAAGTAAATGCAGTGTAAGCTTCGCTCAGCTACAAAGCAGGTAAATGCAGTGTAAGCTTCGCTCATCTACAAAGCACAGCTACAAAGCAGGTAGATGCAGTGTAAGCTTCGCTCAGCTACAAAGCAGGTAGATGCAGTGTAAACTTCGCTCAGATACAAAGCACAGCTACAACGCAGGTATATGAAGTGTAAGCTTCGCTCAGCTACAAAGCAGGTAGATGCAGTGTAAGCTTCGCTCAACTACAAAGCACAGCTACAAAGCAGGTAGATGCAGTGTAAGCTTCGCTCAGCTACAAAGCAGGTAGATGCAGTGTAAGCTTCGCTCAGCTACAATGCACAGCTACAAAGCAGGTATATGCAGTGTAAGCTTCGCTCAGCTACAAAGCAGGTAGATGCAGTGTAAGCTTCGTTCACCTACAAAGCAGGTAGATGCAGTGTAAGCTTCGCTCAGCTACAATGCACAGCTACAAAGCAGGTATATGCAGTGTAAGCTTCGCTCAGCTACAAAGCAGGTAGATGCAGTGTAAGCTTCGCTCAGCTACAAGGCAGGTAGATGCAGTGTAAGCTTCGCTCAGCTACAAAGCACAGCTATAAATTAGGTACATGCAGTGTAAGCTTCGCTCAGCTACAAAGCAGGTAGATGCAGTGTAAGCTTCGCTCAGCTACAGAGCACAGCTACAAAGCAGGTAGATGCAGTGTAAGCTTCGCTCAGCTACAGAGCACAGCTACAAAGTAGGTAGATGCTGTGTAAGCTTCGCTCAGCTACAAAGCAGGTAGATGCAGTGTAAGCTTCGCTCAGCTACAAAGCAGGTAGATGCAGTGTAAGCTTCGCTCAGCTACAGAGCACAGCTACAAAGCAGGTAGATGCAGTGTAAGCTTCGCTCAGCTACAAAGCAGGTAGATACAGTGTAAGCTTCGCTCAGCTACAAAGCAGGTAGATGCAGTCTAAGCTTCGCTCAGCTACAAAGCAGGTAGATGCAGTGTAAGCTTCGCTCAGCTACAAAGCAAGTAAATGCAGTGTAAGCTTCGCTCAGCTACAAAGCAGGTAAATGCAGTGTAAGCTTCGCTCATCGACAAAGCACAGCTACAAAGCAGGTAGATGCAGTGTAAGCTTCGCTCAGCTACAGAGCACAGCTACAAAGTAGGTAGATGCTGTGTAAGCTTCGCTCAGCTACAAAGCAGGTAGATGCAGTGTAAGCTTCGCTCAGCTCCACAGCAGGTAGATGCAGTGTAAGCTTTGCTCAGCTACAGAGCACAGCTACAAAGCAGGTAGATGCAGTGTAAGCTTCGCTCAGCTACAAAGCAGGTAGATACAGTGTAAGCTTCGCTCAGCTACAAAGCAGGTAGATGCAGTGTAAGCTTCGCTCAGCTACAAAGCAGGTAGATGCAGTGTAAGCTTCGCTCAGCTACAAAGCAAGTAAATGCAGTGTAAGCTTCGCTCAGCTACAAAGCAGGTAAATGCAGTGTAAGCTTTGCTCATCTACAAAGCACAGCTACAAAGCAGGTAGATGCAGTGTAAGCTTCGCTCAGCTACAAAGCAGGTAGATGCAGTGTAAGCTTTGCTCAGATACAAAGCACAGCTACAAAGCAGATATATGAAGTGTAAGCTTCGCTCAGCTACAAAGCAGGTAGATGCAGTGTAAGCTTCGCTCAGCTACAGAGCATAGCTACAAAGCAGGTAGATGCAGTGTTAGGTTCGCTCAGCTACAAAGCACAGCTACAAAGCAGGTAGATGCGGTGTAAGCTTCGCTCAGCTACAAGGCAGGTAGATGCAGTGTAAGCTTGGCTCAGCTACAAAGCACAGCTACAAATTAGGTATATGCAGGGTAAGCTTCGCTCAGCTACAAAGCAGGTAGATGCAGTGTAAGCTTCACTCAGCTACAGAGCACAGCTACAAATCAGGTAGATGCAGTGTAAGCTTCGCTCAGCTACAGAGCACAGCTACAAAGCAGGTAGATGCAGTGTAAGCTTCGCTCAGCTACAAAGCAGGTAGATGCAGTGTAAGCTTCGCTCAGCTACAAAGCAGTTAGATGCAGTGTAAGCTTCGCTCAGCTACAGAGCACAGCTACAAAGCAGGTAGATGCAGTGTAAGCTTCGCTCAGCTACAAAGCAGGTAGATACAGTGTAAGCTTCGCTTAGCTACAAAGCAGGTAGATGCAGTGTAAGCTTCGCTCAGCTACAAAGCAGGTAGATGCAGTGTAAGCTTCGCTCAGCTACAAAGCAAGTAAATGCAGTGTAAGCTTCGCTCAGCTACAAAGCAGGTAAATGCAGTGTAAGCTTCGCTCATCTACAAAGCACAGCTACAAAGCAGGTAGATGCAGTGTAAGCTTCGCTCAGCTACAAAGCAGGTAGATGCAGTGTAAGCTGCGCTCAGATACAAAGCACAGCTACAAAGCAGGTATATGAAGTGTAAGCTTCGCTAAGCTACAAAGCAGGTAGATGCAGTGTAAGCTTCGCTCAGCTACAAAGCAGGTAGATGCAGTGCAAGCTTCGCTCAGCTACAAAGCAGGTAGATGCAGTGTAAGCTTCGCTCAGCTACAATGCACAGCTACAAAGCAGGTATATGCAGTGTAAGCTTCGCTCAGCTACAAAGCAGGTAGATGCAGTGTAAGCTTCGTTCAGCTACAAAGCAGGTAGATGCAGTGTAAGCTTCTCTCAGCTACAATGCACAGCTACAAAGCAGGTATATGCAGTGTAAGCTTCGCTCAGCTACAAAGCAGGTAGATGCAGTGTAAGCTTCGCTCAGCTACAAGGCAGGTAGATGCAGTGTAAGCTTCGCTCAGCTACAAAGCGCAGCTATAAATTAGGTACATGCAGTGTAAGCTTCGCTCAGCTACAAAGCAGGTAGATGCAGTGTAAGCTTCGCTCAGATACAAAGCAGGTAGATGCAGTGTAAGCTTCGCTCAGCTACAGAGCACAGCTACAAAGCAGGTAGATGCAGTGTAAGCTTCGCTCAGCTACAAAGCAGGTAGATACAGTGTAAGCTTCGCTCAGCTACAAAGCAGGTAGATGCAGTGTAAGCTTCGCTCAGCTACAAAGCAGGTAGATGCAGTGTAAGCTTCGCTCAGCTACAAAGCAAGTAAATGCAGTGTAAGCTTCGCTCAGCTACAAAGCAGGTAAATGCAGTGTAAGCTTTTCTCATCTACAAAGCACAGCTACAAAGCAGGTAGATGCAGTGTAAGCTTCGCTCAGCTACAAAGCAGGTAGATGCAGTGTAAGCTTCGCTCAGATACAAAGCACAGCTACAAAGCAGATATATGAAGTGTAAGCTTCGCTCAGCTACAAAGCAGGTAGATGCAGTGTAAGCTTCGCTCAGCTACAGAGCATAGCTACAAAGCAGGTAGATGCAGTGTTAGGTTCGCTCAGCTACAAAGCACAGCTACAAAGCAGGTAGATGCGGTGTAAGCTTCGCTCAGCTACAAGGCAGGTAGATGCAGTGTAAGCTTCGCTCAGCTACAAAGCACAGCTACAAATTAGGTATATGCAGGGTAAGCTTCGCTCAGCTACAAAGCAGGTAGATGCAGTGTAAGCTTCGCTCAGCTACAGAGCACAGCTACAAATCAGGTAGATGCAGTGTAAGCTTCGCTCAGCTACAGAGCACAGCTACAAAGCAGGTAGATGCAGTGTAAGCTCCGCTCAGCTACAAAGCAGGTAGATGCAGTGTAAGCTTCGCTCAGCTACAAAGCAGTTAGATGCAGTGTAAGCTTCGCTCAGCTACAGAGCACAGCTACAAAGCAGGTAGATCCAGTGTAAGCTTCGCTCAGCTACAAAGCAGGTAGATACAGTGCAAGCTTCGCTTAGCTACAAAGCAGGTAGATGCAGTGTAAGCTTCGCTCAGCTACAAAGCAGGTAGATGCAGTGTAAGCTTCGCTCAGCTACAAAGCAAGTAAATGCAGTGTAAGCTTCGCTCAGCTACAAAGCAGGTAAATGCAGTGTAAGCTTCGCTCATCTACAAAGCACAGCTACAAAGCAGGTAGATGCAGTGTAAGCTTCGCTCAGCTACAAAGCAGGTAGATGCAGTGTAAGCTTCGCTCAGATACAAAGCACAGCTACAAAGCAGGTATATGAAGTGTAAGCTTCGCTCAGCTAAAAAGCAGGTAGATGCAGTGTAAGCTTCGCTCAGCTACAAAGCACAGCTACAAAGCAGGTAGATGCAGTGCAAGCTTCGCTCAGCTACAAAGCAGGTAGATGCAGTGTAAGCTTCGCTCAGCTACAATGCACAGCTACAAAGCAGGTATATGCAGTGTAAGCTTCGCTCAGCTACAAAGCAGGTAGATGCAGTGTAAGCTTCGTTCAGCTACAAAGCAGGTAGATGCAGTGTAAGCTTCTCTCAGCTACAATGCACAGCTACAAAGCAGGTATATGCAGTGTAAGCTTCGCTCAGCTACAAAGCAGGTAGATGCAGTGTAAGCTTCGCTCAGCTACAAGGCAGGTAGATGCAGTGTAAGCTTCGCTCAGCTACAGAGCACAGCTACAAAGCAGGTAGATGCAGTGTAAGCTTCGCTCAGCTACAGAGCACAGCTACAAAGTAGGTAGATGCTGTGTAAGCTTCGCTCAGCTACAAAGCAGGTAGATGCAGTGTAAGCTTCGCTCAGCTACAAAGCAGGTAGATGCAGTGTAAGCTTCGCTCAGCTACAAAGCACAGCTATAAATTAGGTACATGCAGTGTAAGCTTCGCTCAGCTACAAAGCAGGTAGATGCAGTGTAAGCTTCGCTCAGCTACAGAGCACAGCTACAAAGCAGGTAGATGCAGTGTAAGCTTCGCTCAGCTACAGAGCACAGCTACAAAGTAGGTAGATGCTGTGTAAGCTTCGCTCAGCTACAAAGCAGGTAGATGCAGTGTAAGCTTCGCTCAGCTACAAAGCAGGTAGATGCAGTGTAAGCTTCGCTCAGCTACAGAGCACAGCTACAAAGCAGGTAGATGCAGTGTAAGCTTCGCTCAGCTACAAAGCAGGTAGATACAGTGTAAGCTTCGCTCAGCTACAAAGCAGGTAGATGCAGTGTAAGCTTCGCTCAGCTACAAAGCAGGTAAAGGCAGTGTAAGCTTCGCTCATCGACAAAGCACAGCTACAAAGTAGGTAGATGCAGTGTAAGCTTCGCTCAGCTACAAAGCAGGTAGATGCAGTGTAAGCTTCGCTCAGATACAAAGTACAGCTACAAAGCAGATATATGAAGTGTAAGCTTCGCTCAGCTACAAAGCAGGTAGATGCAGTGTAAGCTTCGCTCAGCTACAGAGCATAGCTACAAAGCAGGTAGATGCAGTGTAAGCTTCGCTCAGCTACAAAGCAGGTAGATGCAGTGTAAGCTTCGCTCAGCTACAAAACAGGTAGATGCAGTGTAAGCTTCGCTCAGCTACAATGCACAGCTACAAAGGAGGTATATGAAGTGTAAGCTTCGCTCAGCTACAAAGCAGGTAGATGCAGTGTAAGCTTCGTTCAGCTACAAAGCAGGTAGATGCAGTGTAAACTTCGCTCAGCTATAATGCACAGCTACAAAGCAGGTATATGCAGTGTAAGCTTCGCTCAGCTACAAAGCAGGTAGATGCAGTGTAAGCTTCGTTCAGCTACCAAGCAGGTAGATGCAGTGTAAGCTTCGCTCAGCTACAATGCACAGCTACAAAGCAGGTATATGCAGTCTAAGCTTCGCTCAGCTACAAAGCAGGTAGATGCAGTGTAAGCTTCGCTCAGCTACAAAGCACAGCTATAAATTAGGTAGATGCTGTGTAAGCTTCGCTCAGCTACAAAGCAGGTAGATGCAGTGTAAGCTTCGCTCAGCTCCAAAGCAGGTAGATGCAGTGTAAGCTTCGCTCAGCTACAGAGCACAGCTACAAAGCAGGTAGATGCAGTGTAAGTTTCGCTCAGCTACAAAGCAGGTAGATACAGTGTAAGCTTCGCTCAGCTACAAAGCAGGTAGATGCAGTGTAAACTTCGCTCAGCTACAAAGCAGGTAGATGCAGTGTAAGCTTCACTAAGCTACAAAGCAAGTAAATGCAGTGTAAGCTTCGCTCAGCTACAAAGCAGGTAAATGCAGTGTAAGCTTTGCTCATCTACAAAGCACAGCTACAAAGCAGGTAGATGCAGTGTAAGCTTCGCTCAGATACAAAGCACAGCTACAAAGCAGATATATGAAGTGTAAGCTTCGCTCAGCTACAAAGCAGGTAGATGCAGTGTAAGCTTCGCTCAGCTACAGAGCATAGCTACAAAGCAGGTAGATGCAGTGTTAGGTTCGCTCAGCTACAAAGCAGGTAGATGCAGTGTAAGCTTCGCTCAGCTACAAAGCAGGTAGATGCAGTGTAAGCTTCGCTCAGCTACAAAGCAAGTAAATGCAGTGTAAGCTTCGCTCAGCTACAAAGCAGGTAAATGCAGTGTAAGCTTTGCTCACCGACAAAGCACAGCTACAAAGCAGGTAGTTGCAGTGTAAGCTTCTCTCAGCTACAGAGCACAGCTACAAAGTAGGTAGATGCTGTGTAAGCTTCGCTCAGCTACAAAGCAGGTAGATGCAGTGTAAGCTTCGCTCAGCTCCAAAGCAGGTAGATGCAGTGTAAGCTTCGGTCAGCTACAGAGCACAGCTACAAAGCAGGTAGATGCAGTGTAAGCTTCGCTCAGCTACAAAGCAGGTAGATACAGTGTAAGCTTCGCTCAGCTACAAAGCAGGTAGATGCAGTGTAAGCTTCGCTCAGCTACAAAGCAGGTAGATGCAGTGTAAGCTTCGCTCAGCTACAAAGCAAGTAAATGCAGTGTAAGCTTCGCTCAGCTACAAAGCAGGTAAATGCAGTGTAAGCTTTGCTCATCTACAAAGCACAGCTACAAAGCAGGTAGATGCAGTGTAAGCTTCGCTCAGCTACAAAGCAGGTAGATGCAGTGTAAGCTTCGCTCAGATACAAAGCACAGCTACAAAGCAGATATATGAAGTGTAAGCTTCGCTCAGCTACAAAGCAGGTAGATGCAGTGTAAGCTTCGCTCAGCTACAGAGCATAGCTACAAAGCAGGTAGGTGCAGTGTTAGGTTCGCTTAGCTACAAAGCACAGCTACAAAGCAGGTAGATGCGGTGTAAGCTTCGCTCAGCTACAAGGCAGGTAGATGCAGTGTAAGCTTCGCTCACCTACAAAGCACAGCTACAAATTAGGTATATGCAGGGTAAGCTTCGCTCAGCTACAAAGCAGGTAGATGCAGTGTAAGCTTCGCTCAGCTACAGAGCACAGCTACAAATCAGGTAGATGCAGTGTAAGCTTCGCTCAGCTACAGAGCACAGCTACAAAGCAGGTAGATGCAGTGTAAGCTTCGCTCAGCTACAAAGCAGGTAGATGCAGTGTAAGCTTCGCTCAGCTACAACGCAGTTAGATGCAGTGTAAGCTTCGCTCAGCTACAGAGCACAGCTACAAAGCAGGTAGATGCAGTGTAAGCTTCGCTCAGCTACAAAGCAGGTAGATACAGTGTAAGCTTCGCTTAGCTACAAAGCAGGTAGATGCAGTGTAGGCTTCGCTCAGCTACAAAGCAGGTAGATGCAGTGTAAGCTTCGCTCAGCTACAAAGCAAGTAAATGCAGTGTAAGCTTCGCTCAGCTACAAAGCAGGTAAATGCAGTGTAAGCTTTGCTCATCTACAAAGCACAGCTACAAAGCAGGTAGATGCAGTGTAAGCTTCGCTCAGCTACAAAGCAGGTAGATGCAGTGTAAGCTTCGCTCAGATACAAAGCACAGCTACAAAGCAGGTATATGAAGTGTAAGCTTCGCTCAGCTACAAAGCAGGTAGATGCAGTGTAAGCTTCGCTCATCTACAAAGCACAGCTACAAAGCAGGTAGATGCAGTGTAAGCTTCGCTCAGCTACAAAGCAGGTAGATGCAGTGTAAGCTTCGCTCAGCTACAATGCACAGCTACAAAGCAGGTATATGCAGTGTAAGCTTCGCTCAGCTACAAAGCAGGTAGATGCAGTGTAAGCTTCGTTCACCTACAAAGCAGGTAGATGCAGTGTAAGCTTCGCTCAGCTACAATGCACAGCTACAAAGCAGGTATATGCAGTGTAAGCTTCGCTCAGCTACAAAGCAGGTAGATGCAGTGTAAGCTTCGTTCAGCTACAAAGCAGGTAGATGCAGTGTAAGCTTCTCTCAGCTACAATGCACAGCTACAAAGCAGGTATATGCAGTGTAAGCTTCGCTCAGCTACAAAGCAGGTAGATGCAGTGTAAGCTTCGCTCAGCTACAAGGCAGGTAGATGCAGTGTAAGCTTCGCTCAGCTACAAAGCACAGCTATAAATTAGGTACATGCAGTGTAAGCTTCGCTCAGCTACAAAGCAGGTAGATGCAGTGTAAGCTTTGCTCAGCTACAGAGCACAGCTACAAAGCAGGTAGATGCAGTGTAAGCTTCGCTCAGCTACAGAGCACAGCTACAAAGTAGGTAGATGCTGTGTAAGCTTCGCTCAGCTACAAAGCAGGTAGATGCAGTGTAAGCTTCGCTCAGCTACAAAGCAGGTAGATGCAGTGTAAGCTTCGCTCAGCTACAGAGCACAGCTACAAAGCAGGTAGATGCAGTGTAAGCTTCGCTCAGCTACAAAGCAGGTAGATACAGTGTAAGCTTCGCTCAGCTACAAAGCAGGTAGATGCAGTGTAAGCTTCGCTCAGCTACAAAGCAGGTAGATGCAGTGTAAGCTTCGCTCAGCTACAAAGCAAGTAAATGCAGTGTAAGCTTCGCTCAGCTACAAAGCAGGTAAATGCAGTGTAAGCTTCGCTCATCGACAAAGCACAGCTACAAAGTAGGTAGATGCAGTGTAAGCTTCGCTCAGCTACAAAGCAGGTAGATGCAGTGTAAGCTTCGCTCAGATACAAAGTACACCTACAAAGCAGATATATGAAGTGTAAGCTTCGCTCAGCTACAAAGCAGGTATTGCAGTGTAAGCTTCGCTCAGCTACAGAGCATAGCTACAAAGCAGGTAGATGCAGTGTAAGCTTCGCTCAGCTACAAAGCAGGTAGATGCAGTGTAAGCTTCGCTCAGCTACAAAACAGGTAGATGCAGTGTAAGCTTCGCTCAGCTACAATGCACAGCTACAAAGCAGGTATATGAAGTGTAAGCTTCGCTCAGCTACAAAGCAGGTAGATGCAGTGTAAGCTTCGTTCAGCTACAAAGCAGGTAGATGCAGTGTAAACTTCGCTCAGCTATAATGCACAGCTACAAAGCAGGTATATGCAGTGTAAGCTTCGCTCAGCTACAAAGCAGGTAGATGCAGTGTAAGCTTCGTTCAGCTACCAAGCAGGTAGATGCAGTGTAAGCTTCGCTCAGCTACAATGCACAGCTACAAAGCAGGTATATGCAGTCTAAGCTTCGCTCAGCTACAAAGCAGGTAGATGCAGTGTAAGCTTCGCTCAGCTACAAAGCACAGCTATAAATTAGGTAGATGCTGTGTAAGCTTCGCTCAGCTACAAAGCAGGTAGATGCAGTGTAAGCTTCGCTCAGCTCCAAAGCAGGTAGATGCAGTGTAAGCTTCGCTCAGCTACAGAGCACAGCTACAAAGCAGGTAGATGCAGTGTAAGTTTCGCTCAGCTACAAAGCAGGTAGATACAGTGTAAGCTTCGCTCAGCTACAAAGCAGGTAGATGCAGTGTAAACTTCGCTCAGCTACAAAGCAGGTAGATGCAGTGTAAGCTTCGCTCAGCTACAAAGCAAGTAAATGCAGTGTAAGCTTCGCTCAGCTACAAAGCAGGTAAATGCAGTGTAAGCTTTGCTCATCTACAAAGCACAGCTACAAAGCAGGTAGATGCAGTGTAAGGTTCGCTCAGCTACAGAGCATAGCTACAAAGCAGGTAGATGCAGTGTTAGGTTCGCTCAGCTACAAAGCAGGTAGATGCAGTGTAAGCTTCGCTCAGCTACAAAGCAGGTAGATGCAGTGTAAGCTTCGCTCAGCTACAAAGCAAGTAAATGCAGTGTAAGCTTCGCTCAGCTACAAAGCAGGTAAATGCAGTGTAAGCTTTGCTCATCGACAAAGCACAGCTACAAAGCAGGTAGTTGCAGTGTAAGCTTCTCTCAGCTACAGAGCACAGCTACAAAGTAGGTAGATGCTGTGTAAGCTTCGCTCAGCTGCAAAGCAGGTAGATGCAGTGTAAGCTTCGCTCAGCTCCAAAGCAGGTAGATGCAGTGTAAGCTTCGCTCAGCTACAGAGCACAGCTACAAAGCAGGTAGATGCAGTGTAAGCTTCGCTCAGCTACAAAGCAGGTAGATACAGTGTAAGCTTCGCTCAGCTATAAAGCAGGTAGATGCAGTGTAAGCTTCGCTCAGCTACAAAGCAGGTAGATGCAGTGTAAGCTTCGCTCAGCTACAAAGCAAGTAAATGCAGTGTAAGCTTCGCTCAGCTACAAAGCAGGTAAATTCAGTGTAAGCTTTGCTCATCTACAAAGCACAGCTACAAAGCAGGTAGATGCAGTGTAAGCTTCGCTCAGCTACAAAGCAGGTAGATGCAGTGTAAGCTTCGCTCAGATACAAAGCACAGCTACAAAGCAGATATATGAAGTGTAAGCTTCGCTCAGCTACAAAGCAGGTAGATGCAGTGTAAGCTTCGCTCAGCTACAGAGCATAGCTACAAAGCAGGTAGGTGCAGTGTTAGGTTCGCTTAGCTACAAAGCACAGCTACAAAGCAGGTAGATGCGGTGTAAGCTTCGCTCAGCTACAAGGCAGGTAGATGCAGTGTAAGCTTCGCTCACCTACAAAGCACAGGTACAAATTAGGTATATGCAGGGTAAGCTTCGCTCAGCTACAAAGCAGGTAGATGCAGTGTAAGCTTCGCTCAGCTACAGAGCACAGCTACAAATCAGGTAGATGCAGTGTAAGCTTCGCTCAGCTACAGAGCACAGCTACAAAGCAGGTAGATGCAGTGTAAGCTTCGCTCAGCTACAAAGCAGGTAGATGCAGTGTAAGCTTCGCTCAGCTACAAAGCAGTTAGATGCAGTGTAAGCTTCGCTCAGCTACAGAGCACAGCTACAAAGCAGGTAGATGCAGTGTAAGCTTCGCTCAGCTACAAAGCAGGTAGATACAGTGTAAGCTTCGCTTAGCTACAAAGCAGGTAGATGCAGTGTAGGCTTCGCTCAGCTACAAAGCAGGTAGATGCAGTGTAAGCTTCGCTCAGCTACAAAGCAAGTAAATGCAGTGTAAGCTTCGCTCAGCTACAAAGCAGGTAAATGCAGTGTAAGCTTCGCTCATCGACAAAGCACAGCTACAAAGCAGGTATTGCAGCGTAAGCTTCGCTCAGCTACAGAGCATAGCTACAAAGCAGGTAGATGCAGTGTAAGCTTCGCTCAGCTACAAAGCAGGTAGATGCAGTGTAAGCTTCGCTCAGCTACAAAACAGGTAGATGCAGTGTAAGCTTCGCTCAGCTACAATGCACAGCTACAAAGCAGGTATATGAAGTGTAAGCTTCGCTCAGCTACAAAGCAGGTAGATGCAGTGTAAGCTTCGTTCAGCTACAAAGCAGGTAGATGCAGTGTAAACTTCGCTCAGCTATAATGCACAGCTACAAAGCAGGTATATGCAGTGTAAGCTTCGCTCAGCTACAAAGCAGGTAGATGCAGTGTAAGCTTCGTTCAGCTACCAAGCAGGTAGATGCAGTGTAAGCTTCGCTCAGCTACAATGCACAGCTACAAAGCAGGTATATGCAGTCTAAGCTTCGCTCAGCTACAAAGCAGGTAGATGCAGTGTAAGCTTCGCTCAGCTACAAAGCACAGCTATAAATTAGGTAGATGCTGTGTAAGCTTCGCTCAGCTACAAAGCAGGTAGATGCAGTGTAAGCTTCGCTCAGCTCCAAAGCAGGTAGATGCAGTGTAAGCTTCGCTCAGCTACAGAGCACAGCTACAAAGCAGGTAGATGCAGTGTAAGTTTCGCTCAGCTACAAAGCAGGTAGATACAGTGTAAGCTTCGCTCAGCTACAAAGCAGGTAGATGCAGTGTAAACTTCGCTCAGCTACAAAGCAGGTAGATGCAGTGTAAGCTTCGCTCAGCTACAAAGCAAGTAAATGCAGTGTAAGCTTCGCTCAGCTACAAAGCAGGTAAATGCAGTGTAAGCTTTGCTCATCTACAAAGCACAGCTACAAAGCAGGTAGATGCAGTGTAAGGTTCGCTCAGCTACAGAGCATAGCTACAAAGCAGGTAGATGCAGTGTTAGGTTCGCTCAGCTACAAAGCAGGTAGATGCAGTGTAAGCTTCGCTCAGCTACAAAGCAGGTAGATGCAGTGTAAGCTTCGCTCAGCTACAAAGCAAGTAAATGCAGTGTAAGCTTCGCTCAGCTACAAAGCAGGTAAATGCAGTGTAAGCTTTGCTCATCGACAAAGCACAGCTACAAAGCAGGTAGTTGCAGTGTAAGCTTCTCTCAGCTACAGAGCACAGCTACAAAGTAGGTAGATGCTGTGTAAGCTTCGCTCAGCTACAAAGCAGGTAGATGCAGTGTAAGCTTCGCTCAGCTCCAAAGCAGGTAGATGCAGTGTAAGCTTCGCTCAGCTACAGAGCACAGCTACAAAGCAGGTAGATGCAGTGTAAGCTTCGCTCAGCTACAAAGCAGGTAGATACAGTGTAAGCTTCGCTCAGCTACAAAGCAGGTAGATGCAGTGTAAGCTTCGCTCAGCTACAAAGCAGGTAGATGCAGTGTAAGCTTCGCTCAGCTACAAAGCAAGTAAATGCAGTGTAAGCTTCGCTCAGCTACAAAGCAGGTAAATTCAGTGTAAGCTTTGCTCATCTACAAAGCACAGCTACAAAGCAGGTAGATGCAGTGTAAGCTTCGCTCAGCTACAAAGCAGGTAGATGCAGTGTAAGCTTCGCTCAGATACAAAGCACAGCTACAAAGCAGATATATGAAGTGTAAGCTTCGCTCAGCTACAAAGCAGGTAGATGCAGTGTAAGCTTCGCTCAGCTACAGAGCATAGCTACAAAGCAGGTAGGTGCAGTGTTAGGTTCGCTTAGCTACAAAGCACAGCTACAAAGCAGGTAGATGCGGTGTAAGCTTCGCTCAGCTACAAGGCAGGTAGATGCAGTGTAAGCTTCGCTCACCTACAAAGCACAGGTACAAATTAGGTATATGCAGGGTAAGCTTCGCTCAGCTACAAAGCAGGTAGATGCAGTGTAAGCTTCGCTCAGCTACAGAGCACAGCTACAAATCAGGTAGATGCAGTGTAAGCTTCGCTCAGCTACAGAGCACAGCTACAAAGCAGGTAGATGCAGTGTAAGCTTCGCTCAGCTACAAAGCAGGTAGATGCAGTGTAAGCTTCGCTCAGCTACAAAGCAGTTAGATGCAGTGTAAGCTTCGCTCAGCTACAGAGCACAGCTACAAAGCAGGTAGATGCAGTGTAAGCTTCGCTCAGCTACAAAGCAGGTAGATACAGTGTAAGCTTCGCTTAGCTACAAAGCAGGTAGATGCAGTGTAGGCTTCGCTCAGCTACAAAGCAGGTAGATGCAGTGTAAGCTTCGCTCAGCTACAAAGCAAGTAAATGCAGTGTAAGCTTCGCTCAGCTACAAAGCAGGTATATGCAGTGTAAGCTTCGCTCATCTACAAAGCACAGCTACAAAGCAGGTAGATGCAGTGTAAGCTTCGCTCAGCTACAAAGCAGGTAGATGCAGTGTAAGCTTCGCTCAGATACAAAGCACAGCTACAAAGCAGGTATATGAAGTGTAAGCTTCGCTCAGCTACAAAGCAGGTAGATGCAGTGTAAGCTTCGCTCAGCTACAAAGCACAGCTACAAAGCAGGTAGATGCAGTGTAAGCTTCGCTCAGCTACAAAGCAGGTAGATGCAGTGTAAGCTTCGCTCAGCTACAATGCACAGCTACAAAGCAGGTATATGCAGTGTAAGCTTCGCTCAGCTACAAAGCAGGTAGATGCAGTGTAAGCTTCGTTCACCTACAAAGCAGGTAGATGCAGTGTAAGCTTCGCTCAGCTACAATGCACAGCTACAAAGCAGGTATATGCAGTGTAAGCTTCGCTCAGCTACAAGGCAGGTAGATGCAGTGTAAGCTTCGCTCAGCTACAAAGCACAGCTATAAATTAGGTACATGCAGTGTAAGCTTTGCTCAGCTACAAAGCAGGTAGATGCAGTATAAGCTTCGCTCAGCTACAGAGCACAGCTACAAATCAGGTAGATGCAGTGTAAGCTTCGCTCAGCTACAGAGCACAGCTACAAAGCAGGTAGATGCAGTGTAAGCTTCGCTCAGCTACAAAGCAGGTAGATGCAGTGTAAGCTTCGTTCACCTACAAAGCAGGTAGATGCAGTGTAAGCTTCGCTCAGCTACAATGCACAGCTACAAAGCAGGTATATGCAGTGTAAGCTTCGCTCAGCTACAAGGCAGGTAGATGCAGTGTAAGCTTCGCTCAGCTACAAAGCACAGCTATAAATTAGGTACATGCAGTGTAAGCTTTGCTCAGCTACAAAGCAGGTAGATGCAGTATAAGCTTCGCTCAGCTACAGAGCACAGCTACAAATCAGGTAGATGCAGTGTAAGCTTCGCTCAGCTACAGAGCACAGCTACAAAGCAGGTAGATGCAGTGTAAGCTTCGCTCAGCTACAAAGCAGGTAGATGCAGTGTAAGCTTCGCTCAGCTACAAAGCAGTTAGATGCAGTGTAAGCTTCGCTCAGCTACAGAGCACAGCTACAAAGCAGGTAGATGCAGTGTAAGCTTCGCTCAGCTACAAAGCAGGTAGATACAGTGTAAGCTTCGCTTAGCTACAAAGCAGGTAGATGCAGTGTAGGCTTCGCTCAGCTACAAAGCAGGTAGATGCAGTGTAAGCTTCGCTCAGCTACAAAGCAAGTAAATGCAGTGTAAGCTTCGCTCAGCTACAAAGCAGGTAAATGCAGTGTAAGCTTCGCTCATCTACAAAGCACAGCTACAAAGCAGGTAGATGCAGTGTAAGCTTCGCTCAGCTACAAAGCAGGTAGATGCAGTGTAAGCTTCGCTCAGATACAAAGCACAGCTACAAAGCAGGTATATGAAGTGTAAGCTTCGCTCAGCTACAAAGCAGGTAGATGCAGTGTAAGCTTCGCTCAGCTACAAAGCACAGCTACAAAGCAGGTAGATGCAGTGTAAGCTTCGCTCAGCTACAAAGCAGGTAGATGCAGTGTAAGCTTCGCTCAGCTACAATGCACAGCTACAAAGCAGGTATATGCAGTGTAAGCTTCGCTCAGCTACAAAGCAGGTAGATGCAGTGTAAGCTTCGTTCACCTACAAAGCAGGTAGATGCAGTGTAAGCTTCGCTCAGCTACAATGCACAGCTACAAAGCAGGTATATGCAGTGTAAGCTTCGCTCAGCTACAAGGCAGGTAGATGCAGTGTAAGCTTCGCTCAGCTACAAAGCACAGCTATAAATTAGGTACATGCAGTGTAAGCTTCGCTCAGCTACAAAGCAGGTAGATGCAGTATAAGCTTCGCTCAGCTACAGAGCACAGCTACAAAGCAGGTAGATGCAGTGTAAGCTTCGCTCAGCTACAGAGCACAGCTACAAAGCAGGTAGATGCAGTGTAAGCTTCGCTCAGCTACAAAGCAGGTAGATACAGTGTAAGCTTCGCTCAGCTACAAGCAGGTAGATGCAGTCTAAGCTTCGCTCAGCTACAAAGCAGGTAGATGCAGTGTAAGCTTCGCTCAGCTACAAAGCAAGTAAATGCAGTGTAAGCTTCGCTCAGCTACAAAGCAGGTAAATGCAGTGTAAGCTTCGCTCATCGACAAAGCACAGCTACAAAGCAGGTAGATGCAGTGTAAGCTTCGCTCAGCTACAGAGCACAGCTACAAAGTAGGTAGATGCAGTGTAAGCTTCGCTCAGCTACAAAGCAGGTAGATGCAGTGTAAGCTTCGCTCAGCTCCACAGCAGGTAGATGCAGTGTAAGCTTCGCTCAGC
This sequence comes from Lissotriton helveticus, assembly GCF_964261635.1. Taxonomy (NCBI): domain Eukaryota; kingdom Metazoa; phylum Chordata; class Amphibia; order Caudata; family Salamandridae; genus Lissotriton; species Lissotriton helveticus. The sequence goes on along the minus strand of NC_136072.1, from coordinate 367,044,384 downwards.
TACAGAGCACAGCTACAAAGCAGGTAGATGCAGTGTAAGCTTCGCTCAGCTACAAAGCAGGTAGATGCAGTGTAAGCTTCGCTCAGCTACAAAGCAGGTAGATGCAGTGTAAGCTTCGCTCAGCTACAAAGCAGTTAGATGCAGTGTAAGCTTCGCTCAGCTACAGAGCACAGCTACAAAGCAGGTAGATGCAGTGTAAGCTTCGCTCAGCTACAAAGCAGGTAGATACAGTGTAAGCTTCGCTTAGCTACAAAGCAGGTAGATGCAGTGTAGGCTTCGCTCAGCTACAAAGCAGGTAGATGCAGTGTAAGCTTCGCTCAGCTACAAAGCAAGTAAATGCAGTGTAAGCTTCGCTCAGCTACAAAGCAGGTAAATGCAGTGTAAGCTTCGCTCATCTACAAAGCACAGCTACAAAGCAGGTAGATGCAGTGTAAGCTTCGCTCAGCTACAAAGCAGGTAGATGCAGTGTAAGCTTCGCTCAGATACAAAGCACAGCTACAAAGCAGGTATATGAAGTGTAAGCTTCGCTCAGCTACAAAGCAGGTAGATGCAGTGTAAGCTTCGCTCAGCTACAAAGCACAGCTACAAAGCAGGTAGATGCAGTGTAAGCTTCGCTCAGCTACAAAGCAGGTAGATGCAGTGTAAGCTTCGCTCAGCTACAATGCACAGCTACAAAGCAGGTATATGCAGTGTAAGCTTCGCTCAGCTACAAAGCAGGTAGATGCAGTGTAAGCTTCGTTCACCTACAAAGCAGGTAGATGCAGTGTAAGCTTCGCTCAGCTACAATGCACAGCTACAAAGCAGGTATATGCAGTGTAAGCTTCGCTCAGCTACAAGGCAGGTAGATGCAGTGTAAGCTTCGCTCAGCTACAAAGCACAGCTATAAATTAGGTACATGCAGTGTAAGCTTCGCTCAGCTACAAAGCAGGTAGATGCAGTATAAGCTTCGCTCAGCTACAGAGCACAGCTACAAAGCAGGTAGATGCAGTGTAAGCTTCGCTCAGCTACAGAGCACAGCTACAAAGTAGGTAGATGCTGTGTAAGCTTCGCTCAGCTACAAAGCAGGTAGTTGCAGTGTAAGCTTCGCTCAGCTACAAAGCAGGTAGATGCAGTGTAAGCTTCGCTCAGCTACAGAGCACAGCTACAAAGCAGGTAGATGCAGTGTAAGCTTCGCTCAGCTACAAAGCAGGTAGATACAGTGTAAGCTTCGCTCAGCTACAAGCAGGTAGATGCAGTCTAAGCTTCGCTCAGCTACAAAGCAGGTAGATGCAGTGTAAGCTTCGCTCAGCTACAAAGCAAGTAAATGCAGTGTAAGCTTCGCTCAGCTACAAAGCAGGTAAATGCAGTGTAAGCTTCGCTCATCGACAAAGCACAGCTACAAAGCAGGTAGATGCAGTGTAAGCTTCGCTCAGCTACAGAGCACAGCTACAAAGTAGGTAGATGCAGTGTAAGCTTCGCTCAGCTACAAAGCAGGTAGATGCAGTGTAAGCTTCGCTCAGCTCCACAGCAGGTAGATGCAGTGTAAGCTTCGCTCAGCTACAGAGCACAGCTACAAAGCAGGTAGATGCAGTGTAAGCTTCGCTCAGCTACAAAGCAGGTAGATACAGTGTAAGCTTCGCTCAGCTACAAAGCAGGTAGATGCAGTGTAAGCTTCGCTCAGCTACAAAGCAGGTAGATGCAGTGTAAGCTTCGCTCAGCTACAAAGCAAGTAAATGCAGTGTAAGCTTCGCTCAGCTACAAAGCAGGTAAATGCAGTGTAAGCTTTGCTCATCTACAAAGCACAGCTACAAAGCATGTAGATGCAGTGTAAGCTTCGCTCAGCTACAAAGCAGGTAGATGCAGTGTAAGCTTTGCTCAGATACAAAGCACAGCTACAAAGCAGATATATGAAGTGTAAGCTTCGCTCAGCTACAAAGCAGGTAGATGCAGTGTAAGCTTCGCTCAGCTACAGAGCATAGCTACAAAGCAGGTAGATGCAGTGTTAGGTTCGCTCAGCTACAAAGCACAGCTACAAAGCAGGTAGATGCGGTGTAAGCTTCGCTCAGCTACAAGGCAGGTAGATGCAGTGTAAGCTTGGCTCAGCTACAAAGCACAGCTACAAATTAGGTATATGCAGGGTAAGCTTCGCTCAGCTACAAAGCAGGTAGATGCAGTGTAAGCTTCACTCAGCTACAGAGCACAGCTACAAATCAGGTAGATGCAGTGTAAGCTTCGCTCAGCTACAGAGCACAGCTACAAAGCAGGTAGATGCAGTGTAAGCTTCGCTCAGCTACAAAGCAGGTAAATGCAGTGTAAGCTTCGCTCAGCTACAAAGCAGTTAGATGCAGTGTAAGCTTCGCTCAGCTACAGAGCACAGCTACAAAGCAGGTAGATGCAGTGTAAGCTTCGCTCAGCTACAAAGCAGGTAGATACAGTGTAAGCTTCGCTTAGCTACAAAGCAGGTAGATGCAGTGTAAGCTTCGCTCAGCTACAAAGCAGGTAGATGCAGTGCAAGCTTCGCTCAGCTACAAAGCAAGTAAATGCAGTGTAAGCTTCGCTCAGCTACAAAGCAGGTAAATGCAGTGTAAGCTTCGCTCATCTACAAAGCACAGCTACAAAGCAGGTAGATGCAGTGTAAGCTTCGCTCAGCTACAAAGCAGGTAGATGCAGTGTAAGCTTCGCTCAGATACAAAGCCCAGCTACAAAGCAGGTATATGAAGTGTAAGCTTCGCTAAGCTACAAAGCAGGTAGATGCAGTGTAAGCTTCGCTCAGCTACAAAGCACAGCTACAAAGCAGGTAGATGCAGTGCAAGCTTCGCTCAGCTACAAAGCAGGTAGATGCAGTGTAAGCTTCGCTCAGCTACAATGCACAGCTACAAAGCAGGTATATGCAGTGTAAGCTTCGCTCAGCTACAAAGCAGGTAGATGCAGTGTAAGCTTCGTTCAGCTACAAAGCAGGTAGATGCAGTGTAAGCTTCTCTCAGCTACAATGCACAGCTACAAAGCAGGTATATGCAGTGTAAGCTTCGCTCAGCTACAAAGCAGGTAGATGCAGTGTAAGCTTCGCTCAGCTACAAGGCAGGTAGATGCAGTGTAAGCTTCGCTCAGCTACAAAGCGCAGCTATAAATTAGGTACATGCAGTGTAAGCTTCGCTCAGCTACAAAGCAGGTAGATGCAGTGTAAGCTTTGCTCAGCTACAGAGCACAGCTACAAAGCAGATAGATGCAGTGTAAGCTTCGCTCAGCTACAAAGCACAGCTACAAAGTAGGTAGATGCTGTGTAAGCTTCGCTCAGCTACAAAGCAGGTAGATGCAGTGTAAGCTTTGCTCAGCTACAAAGCAGGTAGATGCAGTGTAAGCTTCGCTCAGCTACAGAGCACAGCTACAAAGCAGGTAGATGCAGTGTAAGCTTCGCTCAGCTACAAAGCAGGTAGATGCAGTGTAAGCTTCGTTCACCTACAAAGCAGGTAGATGCAGTGTAAGCTTCGCTCAGCTACAATGCACAGCTACAAAGCAGGTATATGCAGTGTAAGCTTCGCTCAGCTACAAGGCAGGTAGATGCAGTGTAAGCTTCGCTCAGCTACAAAGCACAGCTATAAATTAGGTACATGCAGTGTAAGCTTTGCTCAGCTACAAAGCAGGTAGATGCAGTATAAGCTTCGCTCAGCTACAGAGCACAGCTACAAATCAGGTAGATGCAGTGTAAGCTTCGCTCAGCTACAGAGCACAGCTACAAAGCAGGTAGATGCAGTGTAAGCTTCGCTCAGCTACAAAGCAGGTAGATGCAGTGTAAGCTTCGCTCAGCTACAAAGCAGTTAGATGCAGTGTAAGCTTCGCTCAGCTACAGAGCACAGCTACAAAGCAGGTAGATGCAGTGTAAGCTTCGCTCAGCTACAAAGCAGGTAGATACAGTGTAAGCTTCGCTTAGCTACAAAGCAGGTAGATGCAGTGTAGGCTTCGCTCAGCTACAAAGCAGGTAGATGCAGTGTAAGCTTCGCTCAGCTACAAAGCAAGTAAATGCAGTGTAAGCTTCGCTCAGCTACAAAGCAGGTAAATGCAGTGTAAGCTTCGCTCATCTACAAAGCACAGCTACAAAGCAGGTAGATGCAGTGTAAGCTTCGCTCAGCTACAAAGCAGGTAGATGCAGTGTAAGCTTCGCTCAGATACAAACACAGCTACAAAGCAGGTATATGAAGTGTAAGCTTCGCTCAGCTACAAAGCAGGTAGATGCAGTGTAAGCTTCGCTCAGCTACAAAGCACAGCTACAAAGCAGGTAGATGCAGTGTAAGCTTCGCTCAGCTACAAAGCAGGTAGATGCAGTGTAAGCTTCGCTCAGCTACAATGCACAGCTACAAAGCAGGTATATGCAGTGTAAGCTTCGCTCAGCTACAAAGCAGGTAGATGCAGTGTAAGCTTCGTTCACCTACAAAGCAGGTAGATGCAGTGTAAGCTTCGCTCAGCTACAATGCACAGCTACAAAGCAGGTATATGCAGTGTAAGCTTCGCTCAGCTACAAGGCAGGTAGATGCAGTGTAAGCTTCGCTCAGCTACAAAGCACAGCTATAAATTAGGTACATGCAGTGTAAGCTTCGCTCAGCTACAAAGCAGGTAGATGCAGTATAAGCTTCGCTCAGCTACAGAGCACAGCTACAAAGCAGGTAGATGCAGTGTAAGCTTCGCTCAGCTACAGAGCACAGCTACAAAGCAGGTAGATGCAGTGTAAGCTTCGCTCAGCTACAAAGCAGGTAGATACAGTGTAAGCTTCGCTCAGCTACAAGCAGGTAGATGCAGTCTAAGCTTCGCTCAGCTACAAAGCAGGTAGATGCAGTGTAAGCTTCGCTCAGCTACAAAGCAAGTAAATGCAGTGTAAGCTTCGCTCAGCTACAAAGCAGGTAAATGCAGTGTAAGCTTCGCTCATCGACAAAGCACAGCTACAAAGCAGGTAGATGCAGTGTAAGCTTCGCTCAGCTACAGAGCACAGCTACAAAGTAGGTAGATGCAGTGTAAGCTTCGCTCAGCTACAAAGCAGGTAGATGCAGTGTAAGCTTCGCTCAGCTCCACAGCAGGTAGATGCAGTGTAAGCTTCGCTCAGCTACAGAGCACAGCTACAAAGCAGGTAGATGCAGTGTAAGCTTCGCTCAGCTACAAAGCAGGTAGATGCAGTGTAAGCTTCGCTCAGCTACAAAGCAGGTAGATGCAGTGTAAGCTTCGCTCAGCTACAAAGCAGTTAGATGCAGTGTAAGCTTCGCTCAGCTACAGAGCACAGCTACAAAGCAGGTAGATGCAGTGTAAGCTTCGCTCAGCTACAAAGCAGGTAGATACAGTGTAAGCTTCGCTTAGCTACAAAGCAGGTAGATGCAGTGTAGGCTTCGCTCAGCTACAAAGCAGGTAGATGCAGTGTAAGCTTCGCTCAGCTACAAAGCAAGTAAATGCAGTGTAAGCTTCGCTCAGCTACAAAGCAGGTAAATGCAGTGTAAGCTTCGCTCATCTACAAAGCACAGCTACAAAGCAGGTAGATGCAGTGTAAGCTTCGCTCAGCTACAAAGCAGGTAGATGCAGTGTAAGCTTCGCTCAGATACAAAGCACAGCTACAAAGCAGGTATATGAAGTGTAAGCTTCGCTCAGCTACAAAGCAGGTAGATGCAGTGTAAGCTTCGCTCAGCTACAAAGCACAGCTACAAAGCAGGTAGATGCAGTGTAAGCTTCGCTCAGCTACAAAGCAGGTAGATGCAGTGTAAGCTTCGCTCAGCTACAATGCACAGCTACAAAGCAGGTATATGCAGTGTAAGCTTCGCTCAGCTACAAAGCAGGTAGATGCAGTGTAAGCTTCGTTCACCTACAAAGCAGGTAGATGCAGTGTAAGCTTCGCTCAGCTACAATGCACAGCTACAAAGCAGGTATATGCAGTGTAAGCTTCGCTCAGCTACAAGGCAGGTAGATGCAGTGTAAGCTTCGCTCAGCTACAAAGCACAGCTATAAATTAGGTACATGCAGTGTAAGCTTCGCTCAGCTACAAAGCAGGTAGATGCAGTATAAGCTTCGCTCAGCTACAGAGCACAGCTACAAAGCAGGTAGATGCAGTGTAAGCTTCGCTCAGCTACAGAGCACAGCTACAAAGTAGGTAGATGCTGTGTAAGCTTCGCTCAGCTACAAAGCAGGTAGTTGCAGTGTAAGCTTCGCTCAGCTACAAAGCAGGTAGATGCAGTGTAAGCTTCGCTCAGCTACAGAGCACAGCTACAAAGCAGGTAGATGCAGTGTAAGCTTCGCTCAGCTACAAAGCAGGTAGATACAGTGTAAGCTTCGCTCAGCTACAAGCAGGTAGATGCAGTCTAAGCTTCGCTCAGCTACAAAGCAGGTAGATGCAGTGTAAGCTTCGCTCAGCTACAAAGCAAGTAAATGCAGTGTAAGCTTCGCTCAGCTACAAAGCAGGTAAATGCAGTGTAAGCTTCGCTCATCGACAAAGCACAGCTACAAAGCAGGTAGATGCAGTGTAAGCTTCGCTCAGCTACAGAGCACAGCTACAAAGTAGGTAGATGCAGTGTAAGCTTCGCTCAGCTACAAAGCAGGTAGATGCAGTGTAAGCTTCGCTCAGCTCCACAGCAGGTAGATGCAGTGTAAGCTTCGCTCAGCTACAGAGCACAGCTACAAAGCAGGTAGATGCAGTGTAAGCTTCGCTCAGCTACAAAGCAGGTAGATACAGTGTAAGCTTCGCTCAGCTACAAAGCAGGTAGATGCAGTGTAAGCTTCGCTCAGCTACAAAGCAGGTAGATGCAGTGTAAGCTTCGCTCAGCTACAAAGAAAGTAAATGCAGTGTAAGCTTCGCTCAGCTACAAAGCAGGTAAATGCAGTGTAAGCTTTGCTCATCTACAAAGCACAGCTACAAAGCATGTAGATGCAGTGTAAGCTTCGCTCAGCTACAAAGCAGGTAGATGCAGTGTAAGCTTTGCTCAGATACAAAGCACAGCTACAAAGCAGATATATGAAGTGTAAGCTTCGCTCAGCTACAAAGCAGGTAGATGCAGTGTAAGCTTCGCTCAGCTACAGAGCATAGCTACAAAGCAGGTAGATGCAGTGTTAGGTTCGCTCAGCTACAAAGCACAGCTACAAAGCAGGTAGATGCGGTGTAAGCTTCGCTCAGCTACAAGGCAGGTAGATGCAGTGTAAGCTTGGCTCAGCTACAAAGCACAGCTACAAATTAGGTATATGCAGGGTAAGCTTCGCTCAGCTACAAAGCAGGTAGATGCAGTGTAAGCTTCACTCAGCTACAGAGCACAGCTACAAATCAGGTAGATGCAGTGTAAGCTTCGCTCAGCTACAGAGCACAGCTACAAAGCAGGTAGATGCAGTGTAAGCTTCGCTCAGCTACAAAGCAGGTAAATGCAGTGTAAGCTTCGCTCAGCTACAAAGCAGTTAGATGCAGTGTAAGCTTCGCTCAGCTACAGAGCACAGCTACAAAGCAGGTAGATGCAGTGTAAGCTTCGCTCAGCTACAAAGCAGGTAGATACAGTGTAAGCTTCGCTTAGCTACAAAGCAGGTAGATGCAGTGTAAGCTTCGCTCAGCTACAAAGCAGGTAGATGCAGTGCAAGCTTCGCTCAGCTACAAAGCAAGTAAATGCAGTGTAAGCTTCGCTCAGCTACAAAGCAGGTAAATGCAGTGTAAGCTTCGCTCATCTACAAAGCACAGCTACAAAGCAGGTAGATGCAGTGTAAGCTTCGCTCAGCTACAAAGCAGGTAGATGCAGTGTAAGCTTCGCTCAGATACAAAGCCCAGCTACAAAGCAGGTATATGAAGTGTAAGCTTCGCTAAGCTACAAAGCAGGTAGATGCAGTGTAAGCTTCGCTCAGCTACAAAGCACAGCTACAAAGCAGGTAGATGCAGTGCAAGCTTCGCTCAGCTACAAAGCAGGTAGATGCAGTGTAAGCTTCGCTCAGCTACAATGCACAGCTACAAAGCAGGTATATGCAGTGTAAGCTTCGCTCCGCTACAAAGCAGGTAGATGCAGTGTAAGCTTCGTTCAGCTACAAAGCAGGTAGATGCAGTGTAAGCTTCTCTCAGCTACAATGCACAGCTACAAAGCAGGTATATGCAGTGTAAGCTTCGCTCAGCTACAAAGCAGGTAGATGCAGTGTAAGCTTCGCTCAGCTACAAGGCAGGTAGATGCAGTGTAAGCTTCGCTCAGCTACAAAGCGCAGCTATAAATTAGGTACATGCAGTGTAAGCTTCGCTCAGCTACAAAGCAGGTAGATGCAGTGTAAGCTTTGCTCAGCTACAGAGCACAGCTACAAAGCAGATAGATGCAGTGTAAGCTTCGCTCAGCTACAAAGCACAGCTACAAAGTAGGTAGATGCTGTGTAAGCTTCGCTCAGCTACAAAGCAGGTAGATGCAGTGTAAGCTTTGCTCAGCTACAAAGCAGGTAGATGCAGTGTAAGCTTCGCTCAGCTACAGAGCACAGCTACAAAGCAGGTAGATGCAGTGTAAGCTTCGCTCAGCTACAAAGCAGGTAGATACAGTGTAAGCTTCGCTCAGCTACAAAGCAGGTAGATGCAGTGTAAGCTTCGCTCAGCTACAAAGCAGGTAGATGCAGTGTAAGCTTCGCTCAGCTACAAAGCAAGTAAGTGCAGTGTAAGCTTCGCTCAGCTACAAAGCAGGTAAATGCAGTGTAAGCTTCGCTCATCGACAAAGCACAGCTACAAAGTAGGTAGATGCAGTGTAAGCTTCGCTCAGCTACAAAGCAGGTAGATGCAGTGTAAGCTTCGCTCAGATACAAAGTACAGCTACAAAGCAGATATATGAAGTGTAAGCTTCGCTCAGCTACAAAGCAGGTAGATGCAGTGTAAGCTTCGCTCAGCTACAGAGCATAGCTACAAAGCAGGTAGATGCAGTGTAAGCTTCGCTCAGCTACAAAGCAGGTAGATGCAGTGTAAGCTTCGCTCAGCTACAAAACAGGTAGATGCAGTGTAAGCTTCGCTCAGCTACAATGCACAGCTACAAAGCAGGTATATGAAGTGTAAGCTTCGCTCAGCTACAAAGCAGGTAGATGCAGTGTAAGCTTCGTTCAGCTACAAAGCAGGTAGATGCAGTGTAAACTTCGCTCAGCTATAATGCACAGCTACAAAGCAGGTATATGCAGTGTAAGCTTCGCTCAGCTACAAAGCAGGTAGATGCAGTGTAAGCTTCGTTCAGCTACCAAGCAGGTAGATGCAGTGTAAGCTTCGCTCAGCTACAATGCACAGCTACAAAGCAGGTATATGCAGTGTAAGCTTCGCTCAGCTACAAAGCAGGTAGATGCAGTGTAAGCTTCGCTCAGCTACAAGGCAGGTAGATGCAGTATAAGCTTCGTTCAGCTACAAAGCACATCTATAAATTAGGTAGATGCTGTGTAAGCTTCGCTCAGCTACAAAGCAGGTAGATGCAGTGTAAGCTTCGCTCAGCTCCAAAGCAGGTAGATGCAGTGTAAGCTTCGCTCAGCTACAGAGCACAGCTACAAAGCAGGTAGATGCAGTGTAAGCTTCGCTCAGCTACAAAGCAGGTAGATACAGTGTAAGCTTCGCTCAGCTACAAAGCAGGTAGATGCAGTGTAAGCTTTGCTCAGCTACAAAGCAGGTAGATGCAGTATAAGCTTCGCTCAGCTACAAAGCAAGTAAATGCAGTGTAAGCTTCGCTCAGCTACAAAGCAGGTAAATGCAGTGTAAGCTTTGCTCATCTACAAAGCACAGCTACAAAGCAGGTAGATGCAGTGTAAGCTTCGCTCAGCTACAAAGCAGGTAGATGCAGTGTAAGCTTCGCTCAGATACAAAGCACAGCTACAAAGCAGACATATGAAGTGTAAGCTTCGCTCAGCTACAAAGCAGGTAGATGCAGTGTAAGCTTCGCTCAGCTACAGAGCATAGCTACAAAGCAGGTAGATGCAGTGTTAGGTTCGCTCAGCTACAAAGCAGGTAGATGCAGTGTAAGCTTCGCTCAGCTACAAAACAGGTAGATGCAGTGTAAGCTTCGCTCAGCTACAATGCACAGCTACAAAGCAGGTATATGCAGTGTAAGCTTCGCTCAGCTACAAAGCAGGTAGATGCAGTGTAAGCTTTGTTCAGCTACAAAGCAGGTAGATGCAGTGTAAGCTTCGCTCAGCTACAATGCACAGCTACAAAGCAGGTATATGCAGTGTAAGCTTCGCTCAGCTACAAAGCAGGTAGATGCAGTGTAAGCTTCGCTCAGCTACAAAGCAGGTCAATGCAGTGTAATCTTCGCTCAGCTACAAAGCAGGTAGATGCAGTGTAAGCTTCGCTCAGCTACAAAGCACAGCTACAAAGCAGGTAGATGCAGTGTAAGCTTCGCTCAGCTACAAAGCAGGTAGATGCAGTGTAAGCTTCCCTCAGCTACAAAGCACTACAAAAGGGGGTGGTGATGGACGGAGCATCTGAACCAATCAAACACTCACACCCAGTCAACAGATCTGGGTTTAATCCATCACAGTTCTTTAGCCCACTCTGCCACCCCAGTTCAGACATGGCCATATGCGAATCAGTCTGACCCTGTGCCTCATGGGAACAGTGCAGCCCGAACTGCCAAGCCATGCCTTCCCTGGACCGGAAACAAGCTTCCTAGGACCGGTTTCTGGCATTTCAGCCATCTTCAGCCAGGCTTCTTGAATCCAGTGGCAAAGTGAGCAAGGGCCTCACGTCTGAGCTTACCCTGCCAACTTATGGCGAACAAAGCGGTACAAAAGGGGGTGGTGATGGACGGAGCATCTGAACCAATCAAACACTCACACCCAGTCAACAGATCTAGGTTTAATCCATCACCGTTCTTTAGCCCACTCTGCCACCCCAGTTCAGACATGGCCATATGCAAATCAGTCTGACCCTGTGCCTCATGGGAGCAGTCCAGCCCGAACTGCCAAGCCATGCCTTCCCTTGATCGGTAACAAGCTTCCTAGGACCGGTTTCTGGCATTTCAGCCGTTTTCAGCCAGGCTTGCTTGAATCCAGTGGCAAAGTGAGCAAGGGACTCACGTCTGAGCATACCCTGCCAACTTATGGCGAACAAAGCGGCACAAAAGGGGGTGGCGATGGACGGAGCATCTGAACGAATCAAACAATCACACCCAGTCAACAGATCTGGGTTTAATCCATCACCGTTCTTTAGCCGACTCTGCCACCCCAGTTCAGACATGGCCATATGCAGATCAGTCTGACCCTGTGCCTCATGTGAACAGTCCAGCCCGAACTTGCAAGCCATGTCTTCCCTGGACCGGAAACAAGCTTCCTAGGACCGGTTTCTGGTATTTCATCCGTCTTCAGCCAGGCTTGCTTGAATCCAGTGGCAAAGTGAGCAAGGGACTCACGTCTGAGCATACCCTGCCAACTTATGGCGAACAAAGCGGTACAAAAGGGGGTGGTGATGGACGGAGCATCTGAACCAATCAAAAACTCACACCCAGTTAACAGATCTGGGTTTAATTCATCACTGTTCTTTAGCCCACTCTGCCACCCCAGTTTAGACATGGCCATATGCAAATCAGTCTGACCCTGTGCCTCATGGGAACAGTCCAGCCTGAACTGCCAAGCCATGCGTTCCCTGGACCGGAAACAAGCTTCCTAGGACCGGTTTCTGGCATTTCAGCCGTCTTCAGCCAGGCTTGCTTGAATCCAGTGGCAAAGTGAGCAAGGGACTCATGTCTGAGCATACCCTGCCAAGTTATGGCGAAAAAAGCGGTACAAAAGGGGGTGGTGATGGACGGAGCATCTGAACCAATCCAACACTCACACCCAGTCAACAGATCTGGGTTTAATCCAGCAGGGCTCATCCCGCATAGGTCCACCACACTCAATCTTCAAACCGTCTTTTCCATCCTGAATAGAGTGTCTCCAGAGACGCCCGCTGTGGTTGCCCTCCTGGACGCAGAGAAGGCGTTTCGACTCTCTCTTATCCATGTGATGCTATGCAAACTCGGAGAACCTAATGGTTTCACCTCCCTGGTCTCCTTGTTATATTTGGCTCCCATTGCATGCATTCAGATGAAGGGCTCAATTTTCCGTCTCCCGGGGCACCAGTCAAGGCTGCCCACTGCCCCCCCTTTTATTTATTATTGCTATGGATCCCCTGATCCGTCACCTTCCAGAGCGCCATTTGTATCGTGGCCTTCAGTTTCGGTCTGGTCCCCTCTTGATGTCAATGTATGCAGATGATATATTGCTGTTCATCAGGCACCCCTTGGAAAATCTAGACCCTACAGTGTGGTAAATTATTCGATTCAGCGACCTTTCGGGTCTCCATATCAACTGGGCTAAATCCAAACTGCTCCCACTGACAGAGGCCACAATTCCACCATCATGCGAACACCCTTTCCGGTGGTCCGCTGACTCCACTAAATACTTGGGGATCGTACTACACAGGGTCAGGGAACAAATTATCCGCTGGAACTACAGCCCGCCATAGACAAGTTTTCTATGCAAATAGATCGCTGGATTCCCCTTTCTCTTTCCATGCCTGGCTGAATAGTTATCGTGAAAAAAATGTACTCCTCCCTTCTTGTACCTATTCATGAATATCCCCATCCCTTTGAAAAACTCTTACTTCACTTAACTGAGCAGCCTATTGTTGAGGTTGGTGTGGGCAGACGCTCATACTCCTCTAAAACCGTGGCGGGTATGCTGTCCCCAATTTCCGCCTATACTATCCGGTCACACAGGCACACTTTGCCTACTGTTGGTTCCACCCAGAAGCCCGTTTACCCTATAATAGACAGGAACAGGATCTAGCGGACCCCATCCCCCTTAACGCTCTGCTGCTGCCGGGCATCAAGTTGGACGCAACGGATGTTCACATCCTATCCACGACATGCTGGGCATGGTGGAAATTTTGTAGAACTTTGGGCTTTGACCTCTTATATTCCCCCAGCCACCCCCTATCCCGGAACCCCTGCCTGCCACTCTCAATGGAAAGGCTTGTACAACGTACTGTGCTGAGTTTACACCTACACACCTTTGGGGATCTCTTCCCAGATGGATATGTGGGAACGCACCCCATTGACACACAGGAGGGAGTGATAACAAACATGACAGATTCGTCCTTAATAGGCTTCACAGTACACTATGGTCCCTCATGCCCTCCTATACACTTGTCAATTTGGACTTCCCTCCGCTCACACTTTTAACCATGGATCCATAGGGCTCTCACCTGATCGCTAAACTCTACTGCTCGTGCATGGTTCTAAAACACACACCTGACAGTGGGGTCCCATGCCGCTGGGAAGAAGATTTAGGCCACCCCATCTCTGACAAAGACTATTTGCGGAAACTAAACTTGTGTCTCCTGTTGGACTTTGGCCCTTAGGGCAGGTTCACCCCTAGACTTTTTGCTTGAAATGGTGACCTGGAGATGGTGATTTTTGGATACTGCGCACTTTCACTGTGTCCCAGTGGAAAGTGCGTGCGCACTCTGAGTGCATGTGCTGAGCTAGGCCTGCCCGCCCATAGGAATGCATGGGGAATGTATGTGTCCCTGGTAGTTCCTGATGCGTGGGGTGTACAGGCTTGAGTCTGGTATGTGTGAACTCGTGAGAGTGAATGCTGCGAGATGGTGTATGCAGCATGTATGTGTCTAGTAGCGAAGCGCCATTTCTAGACATGGCTGTACGTGTGCTGTGAGGGTGCTGACGCATGATTGGCTGGAGCTGGCTGGCATGCCAGGCTCCAGGAAGTCTGGATGGGTCTGCCCGGTGGTGAGTGGGAGATTAGCATGAGTGATGTGTGGGAGGAGTGTACCTGTGTCCTGGATGGGCTGGGTTTTCCCCACACAATGCTGGCTCCGCCCCCCTGTGGTGTGACTGATGACCCAAGCCCTGCCAGTGAATAGAATGGGTGGTTGGGCCATCAAGAGTGCTCCAGAACCAGCTGCGACTGGTTCTGCCCCCACCCTGCACCTAAAGACAAAGGGAAAAGGTGTATAAAAGAGGGGCTATGACCCCATGAAAAGGTTCTTGTTTGCTGCTTGAATCTACCAGGGGCGTGCTGCTGCTTGGGCTCAGGGATGGCTTGCCTCCCTGAGCCCTGCCCAGCCCCTGGACTTCTGCTGTCCTGGACTCTACCAGGACCTGATTGTTGGCTGTTGCCCTAGCGCCTGGAAGCGCTTCCTTCTCTCAGAGAGCGCTGGGAGCGCTGGATTATTGCCCCAGGGCTGTGGCTGCCCTTAGCGCCCCGTGAGCGCTTTACTTTGCATTCCTGGGCAGAGCGCTGTCGTTTTCCCTCGGAGGGAAGCGCTCCTGCCCTTTTTGGTGCCCCAGAGTGCTTCGTTGCACTTTATTCTTAAATTGCGGGTGCCACCCCGTTTATCTGGTCCTGAGCGAGTGCCCACCTCGCTGGTACCTTTTGAATGCTTCTCGAGGGTGCCACCCCTCGTAAATGCCCCCAAGATTCACCGCCGCGGCCCGAGCGCCGCAAAACAGGAAGCCAGGCACTTCGGTGCCTGACGCGGGGCGGGACTTCCGGTTTTGGAGGGAAGTCCCGCCCGCCACCGCACCACGATTGGCTGGCTGCCTGCCGACCAACCGGAAAGAGAATGGGGCTGAGCAATGGCCGCCCGGGGCTCCCATGATGTGGAGAGAGCCCCGGGGCAGCCAGGAAGCAGTCGCCGGATGTCGAGGGGCTCCCAGGACCAGGAGGGAGCCCCGGTGGGAGGAGAGCGCCGCCGAGCACCAGAGACCCGGTGAGTGCGTGCGGAAGGGAGGGGGCGTCGGGGCACTTTGCCGGTGCCCGCCCCTCCCCTCCAGAGCGAGGCTCGTTGTGTGCAGAGGCCCGTGGGGCCTCACCTAATGCCGAGTCCCCCGAGAGGGACTCCGCCTGGGTTCTGAGCCCGAGAGGCTCTTGGGCCCCATAACTGCTCCGAGTCCCCCGAGAGGGACTCTGCCTGTTGTCCCGAGTCCCCCGAGAGGGACTCCAACGTGCCCACATTTGTTTATTGAATCCTGAGAGGGGCACCAGGCGCCCTAAGTGTTCCTGGGTCCCCCGTGAGGGACCCCCCTGCCTAGTGAGGCGGAATTCCTGTTGGAGAGCCTGAGAGAGGCTCAGAGGGACATTCTTTTTGTGCAAAGAGCCCAGCGAGGCTCAAAGGGGCCAGTTGGTTTGTTCAGAGCCTGAGAGGCTCCAACTTTGCGCTAAACTTTCCCTGCTCCAGTTGCCCAGCACTTTGGGGGCAACTGCCACGTTTAGGCCCTGACATTGGGACACCGGGACAGTCACAGGTGGTGACTGGTGAGTTTGGGGAAATTGGTATTTGTTCTGCACCTCTGAATGTATTGATTATGCGTCATGTGCCTTTACACCTCTGAATGTTACGGCATCATGTGTTGGCTTACACCTCTGAATGGGTAGATTATTCATCATGTGTTCTCTTTGTCCTTTTACACCTCTGAATGTTACGACATCATGTGTGTTGCTTTTGCACCCCTACAGGCAGTGTGACGTGTAGGTGGTTGTTTTCTCCCTAGTACAGGTGGTGCTAGTGAGGCCCTGTTACCAGTAATGACTGGTTGTATGCTATTACTGAAAGTATGGCTTTATTACTGAAGGTATTGCTAAAGTGCTATTACTGAAAGTATTGCTTTATTACTGAAGGTATTGCTTTATTTCTGAAAGTATTATTTCTGAAAATGCTACTTCTGATTCCTGACAGTGGTCCAGGTGGCCCTGTCTTGTAAATATCCCCCTGTAAATTCTGCCCGTGCCTCTGGCACATTGTAAAGTGTGTTTTATCTAATGTGTTTTGGTGTAATACAAAGGCTATTTTTATATAACCTTGTGTGGAGTTTCCTTTGTGGTGGGCCTTTGGTTGTTGTTGCTGGGGTGCGTGCGCAAATACTTAGCCTACATCGCCTCCAAGTTTAGCCTTGCTGCTCGCGCCACGTTACCTAGAGGGTGAGTAGGGGTTATCTTGGCGTGTAACTCCCTTGCCCTGACTTGGGTGTGGTGGTCTCTGACTGACTTTGGCGAAAGCCCTGGCCAGCCAGGGATCCCATTTCCAACATTGGCGGCAAGCGGTGGGATAAGGATTTGTGTTTGCGTTGTACCTTAGTAGCAGCTGGCTGCACCACAAAACTCTGCATTTTAGATAAAAACATTTTGGGGATTATTGTATGGAGTTTGCTAAAAATGTCATTTCTGTGGAAATGTGTTTCTTGTGCACTTTGAGTTAGGTGTCCCTAGCTCGGGAGGGTAGATCATCCCCCTAAGTGCAGTGTGTTTTCTGGATTCACCAGAAGGGTGGGATCCAGTGGTGGCAGCGTAAGTGTGTCCAGTGCATGTGTCCCCCGTCCCTGCCCTGGAGTAATGGTACCTGTGTCAAGTGTGGTCAGGTTGAGAAGTCAGGGGTGGTAGAAACTGCCTTACCAGTCTGGGGAGGGGTGTGTGTGGATGAATGGTGTGTGGCACTGGATGTGTTTGTGAGTTCTCTGGATGGGGAGCTTGCTGAATGCTAGTTTTGTTCAGATACCTAAGTCCTGTGTGTTGAACTTTTCCCAAGAACGTCTGCAGATAGTGGAGCCTGCTTTTTGATTTCTGTGGTCTGTTGAGAGACAGAATTTTGGAGTTGGTAATGTTCTGGGAGGAGAGAGGCATAGGGGATGGAGTGATTCCAAAAGGAGTGTCTGAGGTGTCTTCCAGCCCAGCGTGGTGGAAGAGGTTCAGTGTAGCCCAGCTAGGTCTCGGTGTAGGGGCTCACGTCCTGTCTCAAGAGGAGAAGGAGTGGGTGGGACTGCATGTCTCCAGGTGCCCGAAACCCAGTGTCAGGGCCTGGAGTGTTTCTGAAGGGAACATCAGGTCGGGGGCCTAGGCTGTACCAATAGGTCATTTGAGGAGGATCTTCCAGAGTGTCTGGAGAACGTGGAACCTCTGTAACCAGGGTTCCAGTAGTTCTGGTGTCTGGCAGTACCGCTCCAGTTGGGAGGGTGCAGAAGTCCAGATGGAGGGGTGCGAGGGGGATAGGTTCCCCAGTGGAAGAACCAGTGGGTCAGGGGCCAACCAGAAGGGTTGTGTCGCCAGTGAGTGGCCATGGTGATGCCACTTCTGTCCTGAGTGTCAGGCAGACTTGTACACGACACATTAGTTGTGTCACCCTCAAGGAAGTCCTGGTGCGCCAGGCATCTGACCAAAGAGGTACGTCCCTTGGTTGGGGAGCCAGTAGCCGGTGTTTCCGGATCTGGACGTAAGGGCAACTGTATGTAGTGTCCTGAAGTTACAAGAGGGAACTCCTGCCTGATGAGAAGGAACCGGGTAAGCTGTATGGGGTATTGACCTGCAGTGGTTGCCTTGCTGCTGAAGGAGGAGAGAAAGTCTTAGATTTTTGTTTCCAACTTGTAGAAGTCCTGGTGCGCCAGGCATCTAACCAAAGGGTAGCATCCCTAGGTTGGGGAGCCAGGGTCAGGTGTTGCCTGTCCTGGACGGTAGGGCGACTGTAGCCAGTGTCCTGGCCGGTTTGTCTTCTAGGGGTACCCCTGTGAACACAGGTGGGGCTCATCTTAAGTGAAGAGACCCTGTGTTTCCCAGAAGGGGTGGTACAGGCCTAGCAGGGATCTTTAGGGTTCTTGGCTGAGTGTTGTGGTACTACCCTGCGAGCAGGTGGGGCCTACCTTAAGTGGAGGGACCCTGTTCTACAGTGGGAGGGTGCAGAACTCTGGAAGGGGGTCAGAGGAAGTCTGACCCCTGTGCATCCGGTGAATTTGAGTCCCAGGTGGTAAACCAGTTAAGGGAGCTGTGACTCAGTCATGACCACCCTGGTGTCCTGTAGGCACCGCACTGAGCAACGTCCCCCTCGAGCAACGCCGCCTCTGCGCTCACCGACGTCGTCTCGACGCCGTCAACGAGCCATAGGATGCACCGCAACTGGGGGGCACCGCTGCGTGCAACGCCTCGCTACACCGTTCTGGTGGTGGTCTGACTGTGGTCACTGCTGCTGAGGAAGACAGGTCCTAAACTGGTGGGAGAGTTGTGTTCTGGAGGGTGCTTCAGAAATAGAGGTAGGGTGGGGCATTCCTGCCCGTGACCTCTGGTCAGCCTGAGGGTGCGGACCCTAGGTTGAAGGACCAGTGATAGTTTGGAACTAGACTGAGAAAGGGAGTGGAGAATGGCTATTGTAGGCCAGGGGTTACTACCCCCCACTCTGTGGATGGGCATGGACCAGTGGTATCTGGGTGGCCTAGGGCCTGGTCCTGGCCGTGGACAGCTTGGGAGTACCAGTGGGGTAGCCCAGTTGGTCCAGACAGTGTGTTTAGAAGGAATCCCATGGGTTCACCGTGGCGTAGAACAGGAGGGTGTCCCTGCAGTTGCGGGCCTGCGTCCGTGTTCTATCGCCCCAAGCAGGGAAGTCCATCACGGTGGTGATTGTTCTCCCCTGCGTTTTGGCTGGAAGGGGGTTATGTTGGACTTTGGCCCTTAGGGCAGGTTCACCCCTAGACTTTTTGCTTGAAATGGTGACCTGGAGATGGTGATTTTTGGATACTGCGCACTTTCACTGTGTCCCAGTGGAAAGTGCGTGCGCACTCTGAGTGCATGTGCTGAGCTAGGCCTGCCCGCCCATAGGAATGCATGGGGAATGTATGTGTCCCTGGTAGTTCCTGATGCGTGGGGTGTACAGGCTTGAGTCTGGTATGTGTGAACTCGTGAGAGTGAATGCTGCGAGATGGTGTATGCAGCATGTATGTGTCTAGTAGCGAAGCGCCATTTCTAGACATGGCTGTACGTGTGCTGTGAGGGTGCTGACGCATGATTGGCTGGAGCTGGCTGGCATGCCAGGCTCCAGGAAGTCTGGATGGGTCTGCCCGGTGGTGAGTGGGAGATTAGCATGAGTGATGTGTGGGAGGAGTGTACCTGTGTCCTGGATGGGCTGGGTTTTCCCCACACAATGCTGGCTCCGCCCCCCTGTGGTGTGACTGATGACCCAAGCCCTGCCAGTGAATAGAATGGGTGGTTGGGCCATCAAGAGTGCTCCAGAACCAGCTGCGACTGGTTCTGCCCCCACCCTGCACCTAAAGACAAAGGGAAAAGGTGTATAAAAGAGGGGCTATGACCCCATGAAAAGGTTCTTGTTTGCTGCTTGAATCTACCAGGGGCGTGCTGCTGCTTGGGCTCAGGGATGGCTTGCCTCCCTGAGCCCTGCCCAGCCCCTGGACTTCTGCTGTCCTGGACTCTACCAGGACCTGATTGTTGGCTGTTGCCCTAGCGCCTGGAAGCGCTTCCTTCTCTCAGAGAGCGCTGGGAGCGCTGGATTATTGCCCCAGGGCTGTGGCTGCCCTTAGCGCCCCGTGAGCGCTTTACTTTGCATTCCTGGGCAGAGCGCTGTCGTTTTCCCTCGGAGGGAAGCGCTCCTGCCCTTTTTGGTGCCCCAGAGTGCTTCGTTGCACTTTATTCTTAAATTGCGGGTGCCACCCCGTTTATCTGGTCCTGAGCGAGTGCCCACCTCGCTGGTACCTTTTGAATGCTTCTCGAGGGTGCCACCCCTCGTAAATGCCCCCAAGATTCACCGCCGCGGCCCGAGCGCCGCAAAACAGGAAGCCAGGCACTTCGGTGCCTGACGCGGGGCGGGACTTCCGGTTTTGGAGGGAAGTCCCGCCCGCCACCGCACCACGATTGGCTGGCTGCCTGCCGACCAACCGGAAAGAGAATGGGGCTGAGCAATGGCCGCCCGGGGCTCCCATGATGTGGAGAGAGCCCCGGGGCAGCCAGGAAGCAGTCGCCGGATGTCGAGGGGCTCCCAGGACCAGGAGGGAGCCCCGGTGGGAGGAGAGCGCCGCCGAGCACCAGAGACCCGGTGAGTGCGTGCGGAAGGGAGGGGGCGTCGGGGCACTTTGCCGGTGCCCGCCCCTCCCCTCCAGAGCGAGGCTCGTTGTGTGCAGAGGCCCGTGGGGCCTCACCTAATGCCGAGTCCCCCGAGAGGGACTCCGCCTGGGTTCTGAGCCCGAGAGGCTCTTGGGCCCCATAACTGCTCCGAGTCCCCCGAGAGGGACTCTGCCTGTTGTCCCGAGTCCCCCGAGAGGGACTCCAACGTGCCCACATTTGTTTATTGAATCCTGAGAGGGGCACCAGGCGCCCTAAGTGTTCCTGGGTCCCCCGTGAGGGACCCCCCTGCCTAGTGAGGCGGAATTCCTGTTGGAGAGCCTGAGAGAGGCTCAGAGGGACATTCTTTTTGTGCAAAGAGCCCAGCGAGGCTCAAAGGGGCCAGTTGGTTTGTTCAGAGCCTGAGAGGCTCCAACTTTGCGCTAAACTTTCCCTGCTCCAGTTGCCCAGCACTTTGGGGGCAACTGCCACGTTTAGGCCCTGACATTGGGACACCGGGACAGTCACAGGTGGTGACTGGTGAGTTTGGGGAAATTGGTATTTGTTCTGCACCTCTGAATGTATTGATTATGCGTCATGTGCCTTTACACCTCTGAATGTTACGGCATCATGTGTTGGCTTACACCTCTGAATGGGTAGATTATTCATCATGTGTTCTCTTTGTCCTTTTACACCTCTGAATGTTACGACATCATGTGTGTTGCTTTTGCACCCCTACAGGCAGTGTGACGTGTAGGTGGTTGTTTTCTCCCTAGTACAGGTGGTGCTAGTGAGGCCCTGTTACCAGTAATGACTGGTTGTATGCTATTACTGAAAGTATGGCTTTATTACTGAAGGTATTGCTAAAGTGCTATTACTGAAAGTATTGCTTTATTACTGAAGGTATTGCTTTATTTCTGAAAGTATTATTTCTGAAAATGCTACTTCTGATTCCTGACAGTGGTCCAGGTGGCCCTGTCTTGTAAATATCCCCCTGTAAATTCTGCCCGTGCCTCTGGCACATTGTAAAGTGTGTTTTATCTAATGTGTTTTGGTGTAATACAAAGGCTATTTTTATATAACCTTGTGTGGAGTTTCCTTTGTGGTGGGCCTTTGGTTGTTGTTGCTGGGGTGCGTGCGCAAATACTTAGCCTACATCGCCTCCAAGTTTAGCCTTGCTGCTCGCGCCACGTTACCTAGAGGGTGAGTAGGGGTTATCTTGGCGTGTAACTCCCTTGCCCTGACTTGGGTGTGGTGGTCTCTGACTGACTTTGGCGAAAGCCCTGGCCAGCCAGGGATCCCATTTCCAACATCTCCCAACTACTGCCATGAGCTTCTTCATTTCCGTTTTTTGCATAGGTCTTACACTACCCTCCTCGAAGTCGCCAAGTTTGACCCCACCAGATCCTCACACTGCCTCAAATGCTGCTCCCTGGAGACTGACTTTGTACACCTGACCTGGTCCTGTCCAATCATTACCACTACTGGATGGAAGTGTTTGAGATTCTGTCACAAATGATCCCAGTTACCTTTGAGCCTCCTCCAGTGCTCGCTTTGTTGGGTAACGTGCCCTCCATCCCAGCATGCCACCGTAGATACGCAGCCACAGCCCTGCTGTCAGCAAAGAGAGAAATCACATTACACTTGGTTAGCAGAATACATCCCAGGATTTGGGCGTGGCTCCGCAGCATGACACAATGTGACTTGACAAGTGAGGTTTATTCCATGCTGCAAGCCCCCTCTGCGCAGCCAAAAGACATATGGAAACCACTCTGCGCTTATCTGCTTCCCTGCACTCCAACTCCCCGATGCCATCCCCCCAGTTGCCCAGTCATGTGCCACCATCATGCCCTGCCAGCAAACTCACTGACTCTTAGATCTGCTAGGGCTCTTGGTCCCCCTTCTCCATCCCAAACTGGCTAACATTCAACCTTGCAGAATGATGATCTAGGAACATTTCACCTTTCCTGTTGCTATTGGATGAAAATGTAATGTTGTATGACATGGCATAGCTGCCCTATATGTAACGCTCGTATTGTTCTTTCCGATTTCGCCTACCCCACTCCTTTTTAGGTCGAGCTGGAGAAAGCAATGTGAAGCATTGCGTCCAGCGAAGTATCTAATGTTGTCCGCCTCCTGGGAATCTGAGACAGGGGAAGGGCACGCGCGGCGATTGGTGTCTGTGGACGCGCACGTCCAGGCCGGCGCCGTGCACATCTCCTGCCTCAGATTCCCTGAAGTGCGCCAACACACACACACACATACACATACACACATACGCAGGCAGGCAGGGACGCACGCACACACACACACACACGCACACGCAACAGCCACACTCACGCATGCACACACACGCGCGCGCGCGGAGGGAGGGTGGAGTCTGCGTCTATGAGAGTCCGCTCCTGCACAGGCCCCCGCGGGGCCTCCCTCTTACCTGCTTCCGATAGCTGCTCCTCACTGCTGTTGGGGACAATCATTTCTGGAGCGCCGGTGGCGGCTGCACGACTCTCGCAGCAATCCCTTAGTTACGGCGGCAGATCCAGGGACAGCGCATGCGCGAGCAGAGCTCGCGCCCCCACCCCCGTCTCCTCCCCAGCCCGGATGTGGGCACTAGCCGCAGATCCAGGGACAGCGCATGCGCTAGAAAACAAGCAGCCACCGTAGATAGTAGTTTGTTGGTGCATTGGGACACTTAAGGGCAGGAAAGAGTCACGCGAACACCAAAACAGTTCTGTATAATGCAAGGCATCCAACCAGTTACGTAATATGCCCGCAGTGGGTATGCTGCATGTTGATTGAATGTCATAAGGCAGATTATTACTCCATCGTTATAGACAATGGTACCATTGTCTCATCAATAGTGCTGCTTAGAAGGGATACATCAATACCTCCGAAGACTGCAGAAGGAGCACAAAAAATGAAAAAGCCCTCCAGAAGGCTCGATATCCCGCTAAAGCTTTTCGTTTTGGGGGGATGCGAAGACATTTCATGCCCAAGTGACCCGGGGTTTTAATTGGACGGAAGCAACGTTTATTTCATGAGGCTGGTGGCGTTTGCCAAATTGCCATTACCTCTTTGGCGGATAACCTGTCACGTGAAACAGGCTTCCGCACAATCATTGTCCACTTCTTCACTTTAAATGTGCTTTTTTTCAAACTCGTACAATAATGTATAAATCTGGGTTACGTCCACCCCTCACTACCAAAGACCCGTCCCGGGGCTCAGGCCCTCTTTAAAAGGTTTATAACAGATCATGGGATCGGCCTTGGCCACAAGTCCTGTGATGTACGTCTTACAGGCAGTTGTCTTGACCCTCATAAAGAGGTGCTGGAGCACAAGTTTAGGGACAGAGGACAAAAAAAGTCACCCACCAGCGGTTTGTGGCAAAGATAGCGATTGATGGTCATTTTAAAGGCAAAGCCATTTGTTGTTTTTTCTGTCCTTGTCTTAATATCTCCTGTGCGGCGTTGAGCATGCCCTGGTCACATGGACCAGTCCTGAAATGAGGCAAACCTTGCTGGCTACTCAGGGCAACACATGTGAGAAGGCGCAACAGAGACACAATCAACACAAAGGGATTGACAGCAAGCAGCCTGCAAGTTCCATCCACTCCTACAGGACTACCGACTTTGTGCGCTTTCGGTGAGCGCCCCAGATGCAACGACTCCTCTTGGTGCGGAGCCCTCTTTACAGTAAAGTACGTGTGTCCAGCGTTGGTCTACAAAGGGTCCCCTCTGACTGAGTATCTGACTCCTATCGCATTTAATTCTTTAATATCCATTCATTGTGTTGCTATCCTCTACCTTAAATGTAATCTGCTAGTACGGGACATTCGTTTCTGCCCACTTTCTGCCCTCTGTTAGACTCGTTTTTTGTGCCTTTCTGCCCCCTGTTAGACTCTTTTTTTGTGCCCTCCTGCCCTCTGTTAGACTCGTTTTCCCTTGTTTTTCTGCCCTCTGTTAGACTCGTTTTTTTGTGCCTTTCTGCCCTCTGCATCACCACTAAGCATGGGCGGATTTTGCGGATTGGCAATCCGCGAACTTGCGTATTTACGGATTCGCAATCCGCGAAGATCCGCGAACTCTAGCGGACTTGCGGATTTTTCCGTTTTTTGTGTTGGCGCGTGTTCGCGCCGATTTTGGGACAAGTTCGCAATTGCGAACTTACTTTTCGGCTTGCAACGGCCGCGACTATGTTGTTTCTACGTCTGGTTTATCATCACAGGTTCACAGCACCCTCTGTTTCACCACTGCCACCCTCTGGGACACCCATGCCACCCTCTAGTACATCCTCACAGGCACCTATTAGGTTTATTTATTACTGTAGATTATGGTGGTTGAAAAAAGCTAGCACACCTGCCCTTCTTCAACTGCCATCAATTAATTTGTGTTTCATTAATGTGTCAGTAATTTTGAAAGTTCCAGTCTGGCTGGCACCTGCTTCCTTCCTTATCTGTAATTTGCTTTTTGTTGCAGTGAAATTTTTTTTTTACAGGACCTTTATGGTGCTATTCTATGAGCCTGCTGTTTGGGTCATAGCAGGGTCATAGAATTGTTGCAAACTCTGGAGGGGCCCATCAGGAAGCACTACCTTGAATGTTACTAATGTTAAGTTTGAACTTTTGCACCTGCTCATTGCTTTCATTTTAGCTAAAATCGTTTTTTTTGCAATTTCGCGCGTTATTTGGGGCGCGAATCCGTGCGAGATCGATTTCGGAAGCCGCGAATACGTGCGAATACAAAATTGTTTTTGTTGCGACGTGTATGTTCGCGTGATCTTGCGCGTGTTCGCGAGGCGCTTCTAGCTATTCGTTTGCCAAGTTACCCTATCGGTCGTACACGGGCGCGGCCATCTTGTTGGCGTGACGTAATTCCGTTTCCGCCCGCTATGTGTAATCTCGCAAAGTGTGCTGCTCGCGAGTACAAGTTCGCACGTACTCGCAAGGAAAATCTCGCGCGAACTTACCCACGCGGTCGTGAACGGGCGCGGCCATCTTGTTTCTCATTCATTGCTATGGTTCTGGGCATGCTTTCTCTATCCTCTCTCAATCTCTGCCATCCTTTGCTTGTTTGAAGTTTTTTTGATCTAATTTTACTTATTATCTAACCCTCTATTTTTCTAGCTCTATATTTTTGTGTTTTCTGCAGCTTTTAGTTACTTTTAAACTACTTTTTTAAACTCTTTTATTTTCTTCTTCACTATTCTATTTCTTCTTTATCATTTAAGTTTATTTCTGCCCAGACCATGGTAAAGGGAGCCGGGAAGCACCCTGAGAAGGGGAAGGGTCCCGCACCCCGTGCCCGGCTCCCGTGCGGGCGTTTAAGGGGGGAGCAAGTGGTCCCGAGGGAGATCTTTAGCGCGGAGGAAGTGGCGGCACTGATCTTCCATGTCCAGCGCCGCCTCCCCAAGACGATCCTGGGAGGCGGCAAGATCGCGACCGGCTATGGCATCCGGGAGCGCCGCCAGCGGTGGGAGAAGGTGTGCCGGGCCATGTACAAGATCTCTGGGGTCCGGCGCACATATAACCAGGCCACCCACCGCTGGACCGATGTCATGGACCGGGAGCGGGACTTGCTGGACGCGCTCGGCGTAGAGGTCCCCGGGCTTGGTGAGTAGTAGTAGTAGTACATTTACTACTCTGTTTTATCCTGCTCTGTTATTTGCAAATCTTTGTTCTTTACCAAGAGCAATAATGCTGCCGATTACATTGAGGTAAATTATATTTCAAAATCTTCTATGCATTTCATTTTCAGGTGCACTGCTCTCCTTCTCAGTAGCCTTGCTTGCTACTATGCTTCTTTGTTTTGTATGTTGTGTTCAGAAGCATTTCATTGGCCTGAGAAATTATGTATCAGTGTACTGTAAAGAAAAGAACTGCGTAATGCTAGACAGTAAGGGTCATATTTTCAATTACCGGCGCATCCCTGCAAAGTAGCAGGGATGCGGCAGTAATTGTGTGCCATGCCACCACCACCCATTGGCCCAAAACGTCACAGAAGCCTTACGCATCTGTGCCGTAAAGGCAGCGCATTGCTGGAGTTGCGTGCCAACGATGGCGCAGCTCCAGCAATGCTCTGGGGTACCCTATCTCCCCAATGCTGCATCAAGCCGTACGTCGGCTTCAAGCGCGCAGGGTTTGAGTCATGCATCATTGTCATAAAAATGACTGATTGACATCTTGTAGATTTCCCTCAGCCACTTTTAGGATTCGTTCCTGCGCAGGTACGCCCTCCCTTGCGCCGGAACGCCCCCTGATGGCGCAGGGCTTTACAACGTGATGCATCGCCCATATGCCCATATGTGTTTTTTTTTTTAATATATACGCCGCACCAACACCATGGCGAGTCTTTTGTTCTGCCGCTGCGTCAGAAAAGGCACGCAACAATGGAGGAAAATCAGCCGCAACTTCCGCAAGGGACTTATAAATCAGCCCCAACAGACTGAAGTCCAGTGTCCTTCCTTTAGACAGTCACATGGCTATCAGAAGAAATAGTGGCGGTGGTGGCGGGTGGATTGATAGTTTGAGTATTCACTGATCTGCAAGCAGGATGGACTTTGTCTGTCACGTGTTGTGCACTACTGCCTGCAGTGCCAGGCCTAGGCAAACCTCTTTAGTAGTCTGTTTATTGAGTTACATAGGAACTTTCTAAGTCAACGTTCCGCAAATCAGGCAATACGAATAACGTAGTATACCACATGAGATAGATCCCGTGGAATAGTTGTCTATCTATTTGCTATTTTTCCAAAATATGTTGTTATTGTTCTTTTGAAATGTTTGATTTGGTTGAAAAATCTCATCCATGTTTTATGGTTTTTCTTTCTTTCATGTTGTACATCAGCTCCCCCCAAGGGCAAGAGGACACAGGAGGAGGGTGCTGAGGATGCAGGCCAGGATCGGGCAGGCGAGGGCTCCTTTGCTGGCCCCAGTAAGTTTACATTTTACTAAACAGTACCTATTTTTTCCTAGCGTTCCTCATTCGATTTTTTCTAAATCGTCTTTGATCTTCTTGTAGACTGGATATAAATTCTTATCCTGCCTCGAATATGATGACTCCCTGTGGTATTACTAGACTATTCTTATTAGTCTGTCTGTGTAGCTAACTAAGATTGGACATTTGGCAATTCCATTGGACTCCCATTATATTCAGCAATACCTCTATGCACTGTCTCCTTACTGACTAGATAGTGTGGCAGAGTCATTCAGCTCCCGAAGTCACCGATTATAGATCCCCAATGATCTCTAGATTATCGTACGCAGGACAAGAGAGTAGTACGGAGTCACAGCACAGTCAAGAAGTGTCAGAGGCACTCATGCTTGCAAAAATTCCAAAACCTTTAGCTCATCCACTCTAGTCTAGAGGAACAAAAACCACAGAGTCTATTTAAGTGTAAAAGCTTTATTAAAAGTAAACACATTTATTGAAATCTACTTTGTCATAAAACTATTTAACTGTAAACGGAAAAGTGGTTAGTGCTGACGATTAATTGGACACATTTCTTGTGGTCGAGCCGAACTCTCACCTACTTTGAACTTGATCCTGGTCGTGTTCTTAGGACTCAGGAGTCAAGCTTCTGTCTGTTAGGAGAAAAAGTGGTGCGTGTTAAAAATCAAAAGCAAGCATTCATCAGTTGTGCATAAAAGTGCAGCAAGACAACAGCCTTCCCTGGAAAATGGGACATTTTTACTATGGAGTAGACAGTCACAAATTATTACATTGTATTCTGTTTTTTTAACATTTCTCCTAGACCAAATATTATATAGTAGTGAGTGGTGTATTCTAACTTTCTTAAATGTACTTTGTAGGTGTAACATCTGGTGACGGGGCCAGCGCGGAGGTGGCTGATGTGTTGGACTTGGACTCGGAGGCCTCTGGGGAGGATGCGGCGGTAGAAGAGCTGGTGGCCGTTCCTGTGGGGGATCAAACGGTGGTGGCGGAAACAGGTAAGCTATATATTCCTTACTTATTGAGATTGAAGACTGCATAGTGTGCTTTCTGCACGGGTGTATTACAATTACAAATCAACCAGGTAGTAGCCTCCTCGAAATGTACTTCGACTTAGCTGTGAAGTTTTTGGTGAGAAGAATCCCAATAAGTTCTTAGACGAACGTGATGGATGGGATGAACGAAAAGCGAAAGAAGGGTGTAAGTAAGTGGGACGCGAACTTGTATGATGGCTGGCAAAGAAGAACGATATGTGTTTGCTTGGACCCAGAGGTGGCTGGGAAGGAAAGAATATGGTATGGTGCATGGCTGGGTCAATGATGAAGCAAGGATGGGTGGAAGGACAGCAGCCTGGGTGGGTGAAACAGAAACTGTATGTGTGCGTATACTTTGAATGAATGGATGCCTGGAGCATGGTATTCTCTGACTCTTACATAGCAAATGTGTATCTAGAGAGAGTAGATGGTCGCCAGGTGAAGTAAGTGTTACCTTGAAGAGCATGTACCACCGCACCCGCACGTCCGTCCCAGTGCAGGGAAGGCAAGGAAAAGAAATTGTAAATGTGTCCAATACTTCCATGAATAGTAGCAGTACTTTGTATTGCGTTTGCATTCACAGCATATATCTGGTTATTACGGTGGACACTCCGTACCTCTCTTAATAACTTTAGTTTACTTGTAGTACGTCATTCATGTGTGGGTGTATCACTGTGTTCACTCAATATTAAGCAAAGCACCTAAAGTCATCTCATCTGTCATTAAATACGTCCCATGTGAAGTGATAGATAATCAAATTAGTTAGCTTCTTCAGTTTCCTTTTCTAGTACTCATTTGCACTGTAGGGTGAAAGGTAAATTAATTAAGCAGTAGCCCTTGTAACAGAGTATTCTCAGTGCCACCCGTAATAGAAAAGTAATAGCTTCACCACCTGCATGTACTGGACCGGTACAGTAACGCAAGTCTGTCTCCATCATCATGGTGTGCAACTTTTTTTCTCGGGTGCAACTTCACTGTGCTGTGTCCATGTCATTCTGCCGGCTTGCATAAGATAACGTACCCATTTCTCTAAACAAGAGAGAAGAAGAAGAATAAGACTGGTGTACTGTCATAGTCGACTGTAATGGAAGTCCATAGTGGTCGTAGAATTAGTTCATTAAACTACCACTACTGTTAGAGCAAGGATGCAGAAGTGGGAGGGTTACATAGATACTGTCCTCAATAGTTATGTACTGTGCTTTCAATTTGCTACTTGTACTCTGTGACCCAACTTTCGGCTCAATCACTTTGTGTTATTAATAAGGAGCATTGGTTACAGACTATGTCTTTCTTTCTTCATATAGTTGCTCCTTCTTCCAAATCAACAACAAGGAGGGAGCAGGCTAGATTGGCCCGGCAACGGAGGCTGGAGGCCACAGTCGCCGAGTATCGGCGGCTGGTGGCCCTGGAGGAGGAGGAGGACACGCAGTCGAGCGGGGCAACATCTTCGACTGCATCCTCCTCCGTGACTAAACCAGCGGGACCGAGCCGGGCTAAGAAAGCCGACCGCCACCGCCAAGCACCGGAAACACCAGCTGCCCCCCACAGGAGCTGCAAGGAACGCCAACACCGCCTACGAGTCCGCATGTCCAACCTGGAGCAGGAGGTCCTGAGGTATAAGACCTTGGTTAAGGGCCTCCGCTCCGAGCTTGCCACCCTCCGCAAGGAGTATGATGCCCATGCCGCATCATGCACCAGCACCAGCACCCTCCAGTAGTGGAGTGTCCCTTGCCCTTTTTTTATAGACTTTTGGGGGGTGGGATTTGGGAGTTGGGATCGTTTTGGGACGTTTCAGAGACAATCGTTGGGGTTAGGGTGGGTGAGGGAGATTATTTTGTTAGGGATAAATAAATATATTTTTCAACTACTTTATCTGACCATACCTGTTTTTTACTGCTTTTCAGTCTGGTGGGTGGGGGGCGGGGGTGTAACAGTAACTTTGTTTTCCTGAACAGTCGTAGGACTTTAGTAGTACAACCGTCAAACTCTTGTCTACTCCGAAATAATACTCCATTATACTACCTCCCACCAAACGCTTATCTTACCTGTAATTTGTGTTAGAAATTAGGGCTAGGCCCAGGGCTGGCTCCAGGTGAAATGGGGATTAACGTTGTCATTCCTGGGCGGGTGACATTTCCTCATTGCGGTGTTACTAGTGGTGTGACACAGTGGCAGTTGCATGCCTATGGAAAAAAAGAAAACGAAACCTTGTTTGTACTCCTTACTGTAGCATTACAACGGTTACGGTACGATCGAGAAAATAGCAGGTGACAGTACACTAGAACAGTGCCATAATGTAGCCTAACAAATGGTAAAGTATTGCAAGTATAACTAGTACTTGCGTTGAATTTATTTGACATTGGCTACTACTACTAGAAGATATAGTACTGAAGCTGAGTAAGTCTAGAAGATATCCTCGTATTCCTTCACCAGCCTGTTGCTGCTATCACCTTATCCTCCCCAGCAAGTGTGTGGAATTATTGATGTCATTTTAGTCAGACATCAAGCAAAACAACACAGCCCGGGGGAAGAGGGTTAGGGTTTGTAAAATGGATGGGAATGGGGGTTTCTTTTTGGGTAGGTTTTGTTGAGAGAAGAAAAAAAAAGCAGAGCATGGACAAACAATAATTGAAGATACAGAGTTTACAGACAATCTTTGGTTACAAAGTAAAGGTAAGCACATGCAGTCACACTCATAGAATAAAAGACAACAATGGATACTGTATCTGTATTGCGTATGTTGTTGGAGTTGTCCTGTTGAAATTGGTAAGTAAGTTGCATGCAGCAAACAATTCCTCTTATTGGCGGCACTCCTCCATTCCAGCTGACGCTTCGTCCATCAATGTGGTGGTGACCACTGACAGAAGAGACACCCTGTCCACTGCCTGCCTGGCGGATGTTGACTGAAACCCGGCCTGTAATTATTGAACGGAAAACAGGAAGTGCTATTACAATACCACTGATAAATAAATAAAAGGTATGTACGCTGTGTGGTTCAAAAAGTCACACTTTGATGATGCCTAGCAGAAAAATGGTTACAAAACGTACTTTGAAAGTAACAGTAGACCCAAATACAGACCGTGGATTGTATTCAAACCACTTGCCTGCAAGCAAAAGTATCCATAGCCAGCATCGCTCCAACAGTGCTCTACAACAACAGAACCGCGTTGCAATAGAACCCCCCTAAACACATGCAATCCTGCTGCTAGGGCTAACCCTAACGAACCCTAACTTACAAAGTGCCAAAACTGGTGTTTCCTTATGGATTTTGTCCAACTAACTTCTAGCCGGTATTAGACCTTCCCAGGAATGCCCCAGGCAAGACCCGCCAACCCACCCGCAAAAAAACACCCGACACAACACCACCAAACAGCGAAAAAGCTAAATCTCATACTTACAATGTCTCTCGGCCTTCGGTCCAAACGCGGCGCTGTGCAGCTAGGTCGTCATCATCATCATCAATCATCATAACTCCTGTTTTCCACCACGGATTTCCTGAAAAGCAAATGCAATCAAGATTAGACTGTCGCAGCAGTGCTTCGACAGAGACCCCGGCCGCAACCCACCCACGAACAGCAGGAAGCCCCCCAAAACGCTACATTGAGCAAGATGTCTGAAGAAATGGCAAAAAAAAGGCTGTTCCTTATGGATTTTGTCCAAAACACTTGTATCCGGTATTAGACCTTCCCAGGAAAGCCCCAGGCAAGACCCGCCGGCGCCAACCCACCCGCAAAAAAACACGCGACACAACACCACCAAACAGCGAAAAAGCTAAATCTCATACTTACAATGTCTCTCGGCCTTCGGTCCAAACGCGGCGCTGTGCAGCTAGGTCGTCATCATCATCAATCATCATAACTCCTGTTTTCCACCACGGATTTCCTGAAAAGCAAATGCAATCAAGATTAGACTGTCGCAGCAGTGCTTCGACAGAGACCCCGGCCGCAACCCACCCACGAACAGCAGGAAGCCCCCCAAAAGCTACATTGAGCAAGATGTCTGAAGAAATGGCAAAAAAAAGGCTGTTCCTTATGGATTTTGTCCAAAATACTTGTATCCGGTATTAGACCTTCCCAGGAATGCCCCAGGCAAGACCCGCCGGCGCCAACCCACCCGCAAAAAAACACCCGACAACACCCCCAAACAGCGAAAAAGCTAAATCTCATACTTACAATATCTCTCGGCCTTCGGTCCAAAGTAACGCGCTGTGCAGCTAGGTCATCATCAATCATCATAACTCCTGTTTTCCACCACGGATTTCCTGAAAAGCAAATGCAATCAAGATTAGACTGTCGCAGCAGTGCTTCGACAGAGACCCCGGCCGCAACCCACCCACGAACAGCAGGAAGCCCCCCAAAAGCTACATTGAGCAAGATGTCTGAAGAAATGGCAAAAAAAAGGCTGTTCCTTATGGATTTTGTCCAAAATACTTGTATCCGGTATTAGACCTTCCCAGGAATGCCCCAGGCAAGACCCGCCGGCGCCAACCCACCCGCAAAAAAACACCCGACAACACCCCCAAACAGCGAAAAAGCGAAATCTCATACTTACAATATCTCTCGGCCTTCGGTCCAAAGTAACGCGCTGTGCAGCTAGGTCATCATCAATCATCATAACTCCTGTTTTCCACCACGGATTTCCTGAAAAGCAAATGCAATCAAGATTAGACTGTCGCAGCAGTGCTTCGACAGACACCAAAAATTACACACAAACCCCCGGAACCCCGCCAAAGAGCACCTCAAAGGCAAGCAAGTCAGCAAAAACGGCAAGAAATTTTCACCTCATATTTGGTCCAAAACACTTTTGTCCATTATTAGAGCTTCACAGCAATGGGCCCAAAACCGTCAACTCACCCGCAAAGAAGTACAACACCCCCACAAGTGCTGAGTCTTTCTTCATTGTGCGTAATCCAGCACTCTGCTTGGAGGGAAATCGCAGTCTGGAGGAGGAGGATAGAGGAGCATGTTCTTCAGAACTTGTGAACCTGAGGAATGTAGACTGCGGCACCTTCAAATCAATAAGCAAACAAGTGAAGACAGTTCTGATGATGGTCTTCTTTTTGGGATTAGGTGATTAAAGTTTGAATTAAATTAACTGTGCAAAACAAAGAAAGAGAGACACAAAGCACACAGGAATAAAAGTGAATAAGGACGAAAAAGAAAGTTCTTGATTGATTGTCTCATTTTCAGGGCTCGGTGTCAGGGAATAAGAACAAGATTTCGTCATCATACTCTGCGAATTCAGGCTGGATGAGGTCAGTGGCACCGAACAGAGAAAAAATCCCCTCATCTACGTTGCTGTCCTCATCGTCTTCATGTGGCGTGCTTTCTCGCACTTTGTAATCTGGTGGTATGAGGTGCTGATTCATCTTGATCATTGTCAGCCGCTCCACATTTTTGGGCGATAGGCGGCTCCGTTTGGCAGTTACAATGCCACCAGCAGCACTGAAAACACGTTCAGAAGACACACTTGCGAGTGGGCAAGACAAATAGTTTATAGCCAGGTTGTAGAGCTGTGGCCACAATTGTTTTTTGCCATGCCAATACTGCAATGGCTCCTCATTAAGAAAGACCACTGTTGAGTCATTCAGATAGTCCTGCACCATCGACTCAAGGTCATCAACTGTTCCTCCACTTTGCTTACTTTTTGCTGTGCCTGTGACATTTTTTAGAGAACCATACCCCATCAAACTTAGCCAATCCTCCTCCCCAGCCACTGTTAGTGTTGTCATTGTGTGTGGTGCAGATGATCCAGTTGCCGGTGTCTTTAACGGCTGAGAGGTCACTTGTGCCCCAGCCACAGGTGCAGAAGTGGATTCTTGTGACTGCGGATGGCCTGCTGATGCTGATGCTGATGTACTGGCTTCTCCTTCAATAACCTGCCGTTCTTTTTCAAACCTCTTGGCTGACCAGGCTAACCAATGTTTGTACTTTTGAACATCTGCATCAGCGAAAGGAAAGAATGCGTTGTCTGCCAGCGCCTTTTTGTAGCGTGGATCCAGAATAGTAGCACAAATGTAATGCTGATCTGAGTTGATGTTTTTAAGACGTTCATCACCACGTAGGCGATGTAATAATTTCTCAGACAAAATGAAATGGTTTTTTTTTTTTCATCTTTTTCAAACTCAGAAGAAACCGCCATCAGTTGGTGCTCCAGTATGCACAACAATGGGATAGCTTTTCCCAAATTACAGTCCTCCTGGCTGACTGCACGCGTGAAGAACTCAAAAGGACGAAGCATGTCTGTCAGGCTTTTAACTATGGCCCATTGCGCCTTACTCATCCGCAGGTCCTCCTTCTGAGATGTAGCCTCTGTCAAGAAATAGTGATCGAGTACCGTATACTGCTCATGCAGACGCTCAAGCATGTAGAAGGTTGAGTTCCAACGTGTTGCCACCTCCTGGATGAGTGCTTTCACTGGCATTCCACGTTGAAGTAGCAGTCTCCGCAGATGCTTCCGGGCCTTAAAAGAATGGCTGAAATGGTTGCACATTTTGCGGCAGGTGGCCATTACCTCGAACGCTGGACTCTCTTTATCACTCAAGAATTTTTGAACTACCAGGTTGATACAGTGCGCCAAACACGGCACTCTAACATGGTGACCCTGTGACATGGCCTTAACTACATTGGCGCCATTATCCGTGGAAACATAACCAATCTTGCGTTTTAGGGGGGATAGCATTGACAACACCTTTTTGTCAAACTCTTCCAAAAGGTTTTCTGCTGTGTGACTTTTCTCCAAGGCAAACATGGCTAGTGTTGCATGTTTCCGAGCAGCTTTGAAAACTTGGTCCGGGTCAACACCTGCGTTTAGCTTTGCTATAACACCTGAAAAAGAGACCCAGTGTGCAGTGATGCACATGTAATCATCGCCTGGGCCACTGGTCCACATGTCTGTTGTCAGATGTATTGTGTGAACAGCACTCTTCTGCAAAGCTGCCCCAATCGCCTGCAGCACATCTTCATGTAGTGCTGGAACCGCAACTCTGGCAAAATAGAACCGGCTCGGAACCTTCCATTTAGGGCAGAGCGTTGCAACTAATTCAAGAAAACCTACCGCTTCTACAAAAGAAAAAGGTAGAAGGTCCACAGCTAGCATTTTAGCCAGCTTAGTGTTATACAGACGCGTCAGTGGGTGGTTGCGTTCATATGGCACGTCTGAAGTAAGCATTGTTCTAATGTTGGCCTGGACCAAGCATTTACGGGCTGATAATGACTTCGTTGACCCAATTTTGCTCGCTGGTGAACTTTTGTGCGTTGGTGTCTCACTCGCTCCAACACTCTTAGTGTGCCTCACATTGGGTGTGCTGCTGAGAGGGGTACTGGGTGTAAGGGAAGTGTTTGACACGTCTTCTTCCTGCTCGTCAACATCAGATGAAACATCAACGTTTCCTTGATTTTGGCCTTTCTTGATCGCAGCTAGGTGCGCAAACCATTGGACACCGTGCTTTCTGTCAAGATGACCACTCTGGCCGCCGGTACCATAGTTGCTACCTGGCTTACCACGACTAACTGCAAGCTTACAAAGGGTACAAATGGCAAACCTTGGATTTTTGGGACAAACAGTAAAGAAGTCCCAAACTGGGGACTTGAAGTGTCTGTGGGACCTGGAGGAGGCGGCGATACTGGTGGTGGTGGTGGTCATGAAGCTAATGCCAGATGAAGTGGAGGATCTGGATTGGCCAACTTTTGTACGTTTTCCACTTTCACCGCCACTAATTAAGGTCGAGGTTGACGCAGGTCTCTTCTTGCCAGAAAGAAATATGGAAGCGGGACGAGTTGGTGTACTACTTAACTCCAATGATTGTGGTGTTTCCACTGCCTCCTCATCGACAACATCATCATCATCATCATCACGCGCAGCAGCTCTTCGGGCTAGGGTCAAAATGTCTGTTTGCTGCATGCCCGCTGGGGCTGCAGTGACCTTTATGATGACTGGGTCGTCGTTGGCAGAGTCTTCATCAGCAGCAGTATCCGCCACTTCTTGTTGAGCCTCATCACACTCCATAAGTCTGAGACTTTGGACGAGCTTCCTTTTACGCTTAAGTACCTTTGTTGGATCATGGTGTGCCTCACTCTCAGACGGCTGTGGTGCTGGTTCCCAAGTTTGATCCGTATCATCAGAAGGAGGTGTGCTTGAAGAGGATGTAGACACCACCCTTGATCTCTTCCTTGCTAGGGTTGTGGAAGACAATGAAGGATCATCAGGAGGAGTGGCTTCCTCAAATGATACCTCGCCTTGATTGTCGATTTCCTGATGTGCCCCTACTTCGGGAGGAACAACTATTGTGGGCACTTGTTGTGACCCTCCATGCACCTCTGCATGCGCATCTCCTTGCGCTGCCTCTCCTTCCACATGTACTTGGGCTTGTACTTGCACATGTGATTGTTGTTGCCGCTGTGGTTGTTCAACACTCGTCAGATGAGCTACAACAACCTGTGTTGATTGAGGGACATTGCTGCTGCTTTCTTGCGATGAGCCAACATCACTGGTCGATGGTGATTGAAGAAGTATACTGGCTGCCTCTGCAGCACTCAAGGGCTTGGACTTAAGTTGGCGTGGTGGTGGTGGTGGCACTGAGCCCAATGGAGCGGGGGTGCTGCTGCCAGCTTGGTCCCCAGCAGATCCCGCTGCAGCTGCTGCAGGCATACTTTTTTTTTTACTCACAAAAAAAGGGGCGGGCGGCACACCAGTGTCCTTGGTAACTTGCTTCTTCTGCTCCTTACTGGCACCTTTCTTGCTAGAGGAGCTACGGGTTACTTTTTTTGGGGCCATCTTCTTCAGAGCAGGTCAGCAGGCAGCAGTTGCACGAGTTGCAGAGGGTTCTGTGTCCAGACGTGACGTCGCGTGACGTTATGCTGCACACACCGCTGCAGGACTTCTTCCTGGCACTGGTGGTTCTATTGAGTCTTCTTGTGCACCTAAAAGCAATGGAAGACAGAGGAACATCAGTTCAGTTATACACCCCAAAAAATCGACAAAACACAGAAAAATGAGCACAATCCCATGCCATCCATGATGTTTACATTGAAGACACCCCACAGAAAGACTAGGGACATGCAAGTATGCAACACTCACTACCCCTGGGCATAAGGGATGAAAAGTAGGCAAAATAAGTGCAGGCCTCAGACACTGCCTCTCCTCAAAATGGCCCCCTTACACCCCAAGCACATGTTGCTGCCTGTACCAGCCAGCACTCAAGATGGCCACCACCACCACCCACATGGCCAGTCCACATCAACAGTACACCCCCAAAAAACAGAAAAACAGCCAGAAATCACCACAATCCAATGCCATCCATGATGTTTACATCAAAGAGAGTGAGACAACACCACAGGCACACTCAGTCCATGCACCACCACCACCCCTGGGCAAGCAAAAGGCCACACCAGCAGCCCCCCAAAAACGACAAAAAACAATAAAATAAGCACAATCCCAGCCCATCCATGGCCTCAATTATGTTTAAATTCAAGAAGACACCCCACAGAAAGACTAGGCCCATGCAACACTCACCACCCCTGGGCAAAGGGCCACACCAGCAGGCCCAAAAAAACGACAAAAAACAATAAAATCTGCACAATCCCAGCCCATCCATGGCCTCAATGGTGTTTAAATTCAAGAAGACACCCCACAGAAAGACTAGGCCCATGCAACACTCACCACCCCTGGGCAAAGGGCCACACCAGCAGGCCCAAAAAAACGACAAAAACCAATAAAATCTGCACATTCCCAGTCCATCCATGACCTCAATGGTGTTTAAATTCAAGAAGACACCCCTCAGAAACACTAGGCCCATGCAACACTCACTACCCCTGGGCATAAGGGATGAAAAGTAGGCAAAATAAGTGCAGGCCTCAGACACTGCCTCTCCTCAAAATGGCCCCCTTACACCACAAGCACATGTTGCCTGTACCAGCCAGCACTCAAGATGGCCACCACCACCACCCACATGGCCAGACCACATCAACAGTACACCCCCAAAAAACAGAAAAACAGCCAGAAATCACCACAATCCAATGCCATCCATGATGTTTACATCAAAGAGAGTGAGACAACACCACAGGCACACTCAGTCCATGCACCACCACCACCCCTGGGCAAGCAAAAGGCCACACCAGCAGCCCCCCAAAAACGACAAAAAACAATAAAATAAGCACAATCCCAGCCCATCCATGGCCTCAATTATGTTTAAATTCAAGAAGACACCCCACAGAAACACTAGGCCCATGCAACACTCACTACCCCTGGGCATAAGGGATGAAAAGTAGGCAAAATAAGTGCAGGCCTCAGACACTGCCTCTCCTCAAAATGGCCCCCTTACACCCCAAGCACATGTTGCCTGTACCAGCCAGCACTCAAGATGGCCACCACCACCACCCACATGGCCAGTCCACATCAACAGTACACCCCCAAAAAACAGAAAAACAGCCAGAAATCACCACAATCCAATGCCATCCATGATGTTTACATCAAAAAGAGTGAGACAACACCACAGGCACACTCAGTCCATGCAACACTCACCACCCCTGGGCAAAGGGCCACACCAGCAGGCCCAAAAAAACAACAAAAAACAATAAAATCTGCACAATCCCAGCCCATCCATGGCCTCAATGGTGTTTAAATTCAAGAAGACACCCCACAGAAAGACTAGGCCCATGCAACACTCACCACCCCTGGGCAAAGGGCCACACCAGCAGGCCCAAAAAAACGACAAAAAACAATAAAATCTGCACAATCCCAGCCCATCCATGGCCTCAATGGTGTTTAAATTCAAGAAGACACCCCACAGAAAGACTAGGCCCATGCAACACTCACCACCCCTGGGCAAAGGGCCACACCAGCAGGCCCAAAAAAACGACAAAAAACAATAAAATCTGCACAATCCCAGCCCATCCATGGCCTCAATGGTGTTTAAATTCAAGAAGACACCCCTCAGAAACACTAGGCCCATGCAACACTCACTACCCCTGGGCATAAGGGATGAAAAGTAGGCAAAATAAGTGCAGGCCTCAGACACTGCCTCTCCTCAAAATGGCCCCCTTACACCCCAAGCACATGTTGCCTGTACCAGCCAGCACTCAAGATGGCCACCACCACCACCCACATGGCCAGACCACATCAACAGTACACCCCCAAAAAACAGAAAAACAGCCAGAAATCACCACAATCCAATGCCATCCATGATGTTTACATCAAAGAGAGTGAGACAACACCACAGGCACACTCAGTCCATGCACCACCACCACCCCTGGGCAAGCAAAAGGCCACACCAGCAGCCCCCCAAAAACGACAAAAAACAATAAAATAAGCACAATCCCAGCCCATCCATGGCCTCAATTATGTTTAAATTCAAGAAGACACCCCACAGAAACACTAGGCCCATGCAACACTCACTACCCCTGGGCATAAGGGATGAAAAGTAGGCAAAATAAGTGCAGGCCTCAGACACTGCCTCTCCTCAAAATGGCCCCCTTACACCCCAAGCACATGTTGCCTGTACCAGCCAGCACTCAAGATGGCCACCACCACCACCCACATGGCCAGACCACATCAACAGTACACCCCCAAAAAACAGAAAAACAGCCAGAAATCACCACAATCCAATGCCATCCATGATGTTTACATCAAAGAGAGTGAGACAACACCACAGGCACACTCAGTCCATGCACCACCACCACCCCTGGGCAAGCAAAAGGCCACACCAGCAGCCCCCCAAAAACGACAAAAAACAATAAAATAAGCACAATCCCAGCCCATCCATGGCCTCAATTATGTTTAAATTCAAGAAGACACCCCACAGAAAGACTAGGCCCATGCAACACTCACCACCCCTGGGCAAAGGGCCACACCAGCAGGCCCAAAAAAACGACAAAAAACAATAAAATCTGCACAATCCCAGCCCATCCATGGCCTCAATGGTGTTTAAATTCAACAAAACAGTTGTATCATGCACCCATAACCAACCCTGGTCCTACTGGATACTGTGGCTACCCACAATATAATTTATTTAATTTTCTGAAAAAGTTCCAAAATTGTACTTGCAGCAACTGTAATGCCCCAAACAAACTTACTTGTGAAAGTTGATTTCTAATCCAAAAGTGATCCAAAGACAGTCAAAAAGGCCTCAAATCCAAATATCCAGCAGCACCCACAAAAAGTAATCCTTCCAGCTCCAGATCCAAATGAAAGTGACCAGGAGATGGACAAAGCACTGGGAGGAGCCTGCTGGACAGGAACAGGAAGTTGGAGACTGTGGGGCACTTCCTTCCTCCCCCCCCCCCCAAAATGGACTCCTTGCAAAAAAAAAGGCCATGCAAATGTCAACCTGAGGAGTGATTCTGATAAAAATCATAATTTTCTGAAGGTTTATCCTGTTTGCTGGTGATTTTCTTGTGCGAAATTGCAAAATCTCTATTTCGCAAGTGCGAGATTGTTCCTTTCCGCCGCAACTACATGTTCGCAATTGCGAACTC
The DNA here is from genome assembly GCF_964261635.1 of Lissotriton helveticus. Classification (NCBI taxonomy): domain Eukaryota; kingdom Metazoa; phylum Chordata; class Amphibia; order Caudata; family Salamandridae; genus Lissotriton; species Lissotriton helveticus. The sequence continues at coordinate 367,004,151 of NC_136072.1, read as the reverse complement.
TCGCGAGGTGTGCTGTGCAAGGTGGCAAGCCGCGAGTACGTATTCGCGGGCGACAAACTCCCGCGGGAACACGCAGCAAGATCTAAAATGGCGCGTCACTCGCAAAGAAAAACAACTCGGCAAACGCTAAAATGACGGAAAGTGAACGCCGTGCACCACGCCGCGCGCCGCAACCAAGCAAAAAATCCGCCGCGAGCGGATTCACGGATTTTCGACAAATTCGCGAGCGTTCGCGGATTGCGGATTTGCCGAAAATCCGAAAAATCCGCGAGCGGAGCGGATTTTACGCCCATGCTTAATCACCACATCACTCAGCGCTACCCCAGCATCACTCAGCACCACCACATTATCACTCAGCACCACCACATTATCACTCAGCGCCACCACAGCACCACTCAGCACCACCACATTATAACTCAGCACCACCACATTATCACTCAGCACCACCACATTATCACTCAGCACCACCACATTATCACTCAGCACCACCACAGCACCACTCAGCACCACCACCACAGCACCACTCAGCACCACCACAACATCACTCAGCACCACCACAGCACCACTCAGCACCACCACATTATCACTCAGCACCACCACATTATCACTCAGCACCACCACAGCGCCACTCTGTACCACCACAGCATCATTTAGCACCACCACAGCACCACTCAGCACCACCACAGCACCACTCAGCACCACCACATTATCACTCAGCACCACCACATTATCACTCAGCACCACCACAGCACCACTCAGCACCACCACAGCATCACTCAGCACCACCACAGCACCACTCAGCACCACCACAGCACCACTCAGCACCACTCAGCACCACCACAGCACCACCATAGCACCACCCAGCACCACCACAGCATCGCTCAGCACCACCACAGCACCACTCAGCACCACCGCAGCACCACTCAGCACCACCACAGCACCACTCAGCGCAACCACAGCACCACTCAGCGCAACCACAGCATCACTCAGCACGACCACCGCATAACTCAGCGAAACCACAGCAGCACTCAGCGCAACCACAGCATCACTCAGCGCAACCACAGCATCACTCAGCACCACCACAGTTTCACTGGTTCAAATATGTTCTCTCAATTTTTCAAGCTTTATTACAAATTTCACAAAAAGATGTTAATATTTCACTTCTGTTCTTGGATTAACGTCACAATAAAATACACTGAACATAATGTTCACAAAAGTTATTTACAAAAGTTTAAGCTATTGCCATTATAAATTACAATCACTTTTATTTAGGTATTAATTATTAAAAAAAAATAAAAGCCATTGTTATTTGTAATATCAATACATCTAAGTCACGTAAATACAAAACATGTTGCATTACAAATGCTATAGGTGTCACATTTGCGAAAGTTATAACTATTGGCATTGTAAATGACAAAGCTATTAATTTAGCAAATGCTTGTTTTTTCTGTACCATGTTTTTGAAAATCTTAACTAAAGGAAAAATAAAAGAAAACAGGACACACAGACGTGGTTGGTGGGCTAAATGGGATGCAGGAATGGACGGAGATTGGGAGTTTATGGAAGTGTCAACAAAAAGTTCCATTGCCAAGTCATCCATCCTCTACCCTTTTCCATTCGTAACTCTTTAAGGAGAGCCCTCCTCCTCATGCATATATTAAGTTATCCTACTTCCATTTCCTACCGGTAGGACACTTAAAAATCACCCTGCTGAGAACAAGAGGGACAAAGGCCTCCAAATGAAAGGCATCAAAAGTATCTCCAATATGTATTTCAGAATCACCACTTTTATTTTTCTGCTCTTCCTGAAGTTAGCTCTGAGGGTATTTACACAAACTGGGGGCTTTTTTGGTAGGCCTGCTGCACAATTAGGGCATTTCACTGCACCCTTCGATGATTAGCTGATCCACTCATTATTAAAAGCTCAAAAACTCAAACAGAGAGCCATTTTCAGTGGGTTATCTCCATTCTTCAAACCTATGGCTTGAATCAACCAGAGGAAAGACAAGCTTACCCTGATGCGGAATATAGAAATCAGAAGAGCAAGATTTTGTTCAGACGAGAACACATTTTTGAAAGTACAGAGACATGTGTCAGCCACCCTGGAACAGAATCATCCCAAGGTAAGATCCTGGCTTCAGGTGTAGGGAGACATGGCAACAACAAAGAGGATTGTTGACTGGGCATTTTGTAATCCCTTTTGACATCTTCTGGCATCCTGGAGTGGAGCCTCCATGGATCTCGAAGCTCAAATCAATGTGCCACATTCCCTTAGGAAGGAACTTTAGTGGTGGCTGTATCCAGTACATCTGAAAAGTGGGACTTCTTTATGGATGCCCGTCCCAAAATCTACCACAATAGGTGCTAATGGATATGGATGGAGATCTACAATTGGCTCTTGTTCCCTGCAGGACAATTGGTCCAGACCACTTTCTTCAACATGGAAGGAGTTAGAGGTAATCTGGGGGTCACTTCTAGGTTTTATCTCTCAGATTCGGTGGTTTGCAGTTCTAATAAGAACAGACGACATGGGAGCCCAGGACTAGATAAACACACATGGGAAAGTTCAGCCCCGGAGTTTGGTGACCTGAGCATTTACTATCATTTGATGGGCCGAGCAGTACCTGTTGTCCCTTTCAATAGTACATATCAACAGAGTAGACTATACAGCACCTGGCAAATTCATTAGGGTATTATTAGAGTCCTCTGACTTTCATGCAGAACTGCAGGAAATGGGATCAGCCAGTAATAGTTTGTTCTGCCAGCAGAGTAAATAATCTCAATCCGATGTTGTGTTTCAGAGACACAGGAACTTGAGCAAAAGATGCACTGACATATCTGTGATCTCAGGGCTTTCTCTGTGCTTTAACCTTTTCCTCATATTCTGGGGGTTCTGGCCAAGATCAGGAAGGTTAAAGCGCTGGTGATCATGATGGTGCCTTTTTGGCTTTCCTCATCCTGCTTTCCTCTTCTGCGTTAAATGGCAACGGGTCCAGCAAGGGCATTTCTAACTCTTCCATCACTTAGCCTATTTGCCACTCTGATCCAGACAGGGTTGTTGCATATTGCCTGGGTGGCCTGGTCATTGAAAGGGTAGGCCTTCAAAGGAAGGGGTTATCTAGAAAGCTGGTGGTTTCTGTACTGGCTTCTAATGAACATTTCACTCTTACTCTCATCACTGGTCAACTTTTCATAAATGCTGTGCAAACAGTTAGATTGATCCAGTGTCATGCGATAAAGCGTTCATCTTCTGTTTATGTTAGATGGGCTCTCTTTACGTTTAGACGTATGGTTTATCTTGCAAACCAATAGGCCAGCAAGATGGCTTCATTTTTAACCATTTGCTATCTGATCAGTAAGGAGCTAGGAAGGGCTACATATGGATAGGCACAATAGTACAGCTTGATGTTGCCCGCACAAAGTCTTGTTGATCTTTCCAATTTGGAGGATGGCCCACCCATCTGCCATGGGCTCTGCTCCTCTGGTGGAAGACCGCTGACATATCTAAAGATCCCTACCTCTGCTGAAAGCACTGAAGCTTTGGTGAAAGGTTGACATGTTTAATATAACTGTTTGGCAAAGCTTTTATTTTTCAATAACAAACACCCAATTCAGAAGTTTGTTACTGAAGAGGAAAAAGATAATGGCTCTGATGCATTGGAGGTTTTTCTCCCAGTATGTGGAGTCATTCTTTTTGTGTCCTGTTCAGGACCCCAGCCTTCACTTAGCTGTCCCAAACAGGAATAACCTATGACTTAGCAACTACTCTAAACAGGGTATCAACAACCCTTTGGTGAGTAGGTCATTGGTCAAAGCTTTCTGCTAGTAGAGCCAGCAGATGGCCCATCAACAGGAATCTGGTACATACTTCTAAGAAGAGCAGGGAAAAAGCAAGTTTTAGGGAATGGGCATCTGCCAAACCTGTAGTGCCCTGTTTGAGCTTCTTTTGCAGGAAAAAAGTAGATGACTTTTTTCTGCATGTGTATTTGAATAATTAAATTCTAAGGACCTTTACATTAACGTGGAACACCGCCAGAAGCGATGATCATACTGGTCTCTGTACAATGTGCTCCCTGTCAACTAAGGAAAGTTTAAGCTACATCTTGTTCTTTTGCCGCGCTTATAATAAGCCCAGAGGTAAATGGGTTCGCCCACTGTGTAATCACTTAGGCATTAGAAGGCATACCAAGGCTCAAGGATACTGAAAGGTGATACCTCTATATACTCTGTAGCCATCCTAAGTAAATGCCTCTTCTCAGTAGGGATGCTAAGGAGAGGTAGAGGCCTGACATTTTAGGGGCGGCAGAGGAGCATGGTTGAAAAGCATGCTGAACTTGCTGACAAGTATACTTGTCTCCCCTCTTATGACTAGTGATGGAATGTTGATTTTTCTAGCCATTCAGGAATGATGGGCTAGCCTCAGGTTCATCATTTTTATTCATACTTTTCATTGACATGATATTTAATTGTACTATTTTTAAGTGCTTACAATTAGCCTGCAGGAATATGTTAACTGAAAAGTATGCTCGATTGATGGAACGAAGCAGCATAAGGTAGCAATTGTTGTACTGTGTATTACTTTTTGTATCCTGATTTTATAAAATATGTAAAACAACTTAAAACCCCATCAACACTTGGAAGAGGGGGATCGATCGGACAAAAAATGTATCATTGTTAGATTCTGATGTAGTATCAAGTATTGGGTCACTTTCAGAATGAAATGTTTTATTGAGTGTATGTTTTATGAAATGAAATTCCAAAATAAGCATTTACTACCGCAATTAATTCTAAGCATTTACATGAATCTGTAGTTGTAACATGAGATCATCAACAAGCCACATTTAGAGGCCCTTAAATTAATCAATTATGGGGTCTGATAAGTAGAAAGAAATTCTCCTTTGGCTTTTTAAAATCCTCTTGACCTGGGTTGGCGCTATTGAGTCAAGTTAACTTGTATTCATATGTGCTTGAACATGCTAAAGGCTATTGATTAAACTATTATATGTTCATGTTGACTGTTGTTTCTGGTGCCTCATGTTGTGAAAAGGCCAGTCCAATATGGCTGCTTCTAAATGTATGTACACCTATGATACACAGGACATTCCTACATTATTTTGCTGGAACCTGGATAATCTTATAAAACAGACGGATTAGTTACTTACCTGTAATCCTAGTTCTCTTCCAGGGGTATCCTCATCAAAGTCATAAGCATTAGAATTTTCCCGCCCATGTGCGGGACCCCGGAAACACTATATTATATGTGCCCCACATATATATATATATATACACTCATATATAATATATACACATATATATATATATATATATAAACATGCAATAGCAGCCAAATAAAAACAGAGCTGAAATATGCTGTAAAGAATTTCCACCATACATGAGTTATAAGCATTATAAACGTGAGAAAAACAACACAAGGTTTGTTTCAGAAACTGTTTTAATGCTCAGAAAGCAGTAGATATTCTAATAACTCACTGGAAGCATAGAAAGCTCCCAGGCTGCATTGCAAACCCACAGTCTAAAAAGACTGAAAAGCTAACCTGTAGCTGCATAGCAATAAACTGACACCGTTCCTTTAAGGCACCCATGACCCCCAGTATCCCATCATGCCTCAGGGGTGACAGTTAGGTCAGTTGTTCTTTTCGGAGACGGAAAATAAACCCAGTAACAAATAGGTTAACAATATCTCCTTATTAAAGAATGTCCTTTGCCCGGGGAGGCGGGAGGGTTGCTTATGACTTTGATGAGGATACCCCTGGAAGAGAACTAGGATTACAGGTAAGTAACTAATCCTTCTCTTCCAGGGGATCCTCATCAATAGTCATAAGCATTAGAATAGAATAGCGAGCCTCACCTCATCTCCCTGCGGGCAAAGGAGTAACAATACAGTAATAACCATATGAAGCCTAGTAACTACTAAGCTTGTACAGGCCATAGGCTACCCAAATAGATTCCTCAAAGAGGCTTGTCCTACTTGAGTATCGGCCCTGGAATCAGACTCGAGACAGTAATGTCTCGTAAAGGTATGAACTGATTTCCAAGTCGCAGCCTTGCAAATCTCCAACATTGGAATGTCGTGCAAGAAGGCTCCTGTAGCGGCCTTCCCTCTAGTGGAATGCGCTTTGGGTGACTGCAACAAAGGCTTGCCTGCGAGCTGATAAGCCAATTTAATGCAAGAGACAATCCATCTCGCGATGGACCTCTTGGCCGCTGGAAAACCTGTTCGCATTGAACCATAGTTCACAAACAGTTGATCCGTTTTTCTAATCCCTTTGGTCATTTCCAAATAGAACTTGAGCACTCTCTTAAGATCTAAGGAGTGAAGTGACCGCTCGGCTGGGGTCGTAGGATTTGGAAAAAACGAAGGGAGGGAAATGGACTGATTTATATGAAAATCAGAAATGACTTTAGGCAAGAAAGCTGGATGAGCCCTTAGGACTACCCTATTGTGATGAAAGACAGTATAAGGTTCTTTCGCACAGAGAGCTTGAATCTCGCTGACTCTGCGAGCAGAGGTAATAGCCACCAAAAAGGCCGCCTTCCAAGAGAGATGTTGCAAAGAGGCCTTGTGGATGGGCTCAAAAGGAGGTGACATTAACCTGGATAGAACCAGGTTCAATTCCCATGGAGGAGAAGGATTTCGCACAGGGGGATACACTTTTTTCAACCCCTGGAGGAAGTCCTTAACCACTGGAACCTGAAAGAAAGAAACCTGATCAGGTGATTTTCTGTATGCTACTATGGCTGACAAATGCACCCTAATAGAAGCGTATTTTAAACCAGCAGTCGCTAGGGAAAGGAGGTATGGCAAGATGACGTCCTCCTGTCCTTTAGTCGGATCAAGGTGATGATCCCTACACCATAAGAAAAACCTCTTCCACTTGAACGCATAGGACGCTCTCGTGGAAGGTCTCTTAGCCTCTTTTAAAATGTTCATGCACTCAGGAGGCAAGTTCAAATGTCCGTATTGCAGGACCTCAGGAGCCATGCTGTTAGGTTCAGTGAAGGGAGGTTGGGATGCATTATCCTCCGTTCATCTTGCTCAACAGGTCCGGCCTGCAAGGGAGTCGTCTGTGTGGACACACAGACAGATGTAGAAGATCCGGGTACCACCACTGCCGCGGCCAATCCGGAGCTATCAGGATCATTTCCATGTTCGACCTGCAGAGCTTGGAAACTACTCTCGGAATCAGATCCAGGGGAGGAAACGCGTAAGAGAACGTCCCTGACCAATCCATCAGTAGAGCATTCCCCTGAGTCCCTGGCCGGTGGAACCTGGACGCGAAGGCGTGGCATTTGGAGTTTTCGTCGTCTGCAAACAAATCTATGGTTGGACGACCCCAGCAACGAAAAAGCTCTTCTACTACTTCGTCGTTTAGCACCCAGTCTGGCTGATCTTCGAAGTGCCTGCTGAGTGCGTCTGCTTTTACGTTCAACTCGCCTGGAAGGTGTACTGCCACTACCGTAAGGCCTCGAGAGAGGAGCCAATTGCCTGAGCCTCTCGAGACAGAGGGCGAGACCTTGTGCCTCCTTGTTTGTTCAGATAGAACATGGTGGTCGTATTGTCCGTCTGAATTAGGACGGAGTTGGACTCTATCGCTGGGAAAAAAGCTTTGAGAGCCAGGAATACCGCTCTGAGTTCCAGCATATTGATGTGGTATGTCTGCTCCTGCGCAGACCACTGGCCTTGAATTTGAAGCGGACCCATGTGCGCTCCCCAACCTTGCAGAGAGGCATCCGCCACTATAGACTGGGTTGGAAGAGGCTGGTGAAAACAAACCCCCACCATCAAATTCTTTCTCCGTGTCCACCATTTGATGGCATCTCTCGTCGCTTGGGAGAGCTTGATGCGATCCTCCCAAAGACCTGTCGCCTGGTCCCATTGATCCTCCAGAGCCTGCTGTAGAGGACGCATTCTCAGCCTGGCGTTTGGGATGAGAAAGATGCAGGATGCCATGGAACCCAGCAGGGATGCTACTTGTCGGGCTGTTGGAAGCCGAGATTCTAGCAGGATTCCACATTTCTGGTTCATGGAAAAAAGTCTCTCCTCCGAAGGAAACGCTTTTCCCACTTTTGTGTCCAGAACGGAGCCTAGGTAGTGAATTGACTGTGTAGGCCGCTGGATTGATTTCTCCAGATTCACATGGAGGCCGAGCCTGCGCAACTGGAGTAGACACAGATGTAGATCGTGTTTTACCTGCACTGGAGATGGACCTTTTAGGAGCCAGTCGTCCAGGTATGGGTAGATGAAGAGCCCTTTCTTGTGAAGAAAAGCCGCCACCACTGCCATGCATTTGGTGAAGACTCGTGGTGCGGACTTGAGACCGAAGGGTAGCACTGTGTACTGATAGTGTTTGTTCCCTACGACAAACCTCAAGTACTTGCGAAGTTGTAGAGCAATAGGGATGTGAAAGTACGCATCTTGCAGGTCCACCGAACACATCCAATCCCCGACTTGAAGATGTGGGCATATTTGGTGAAGCGCCAACATGCGGAACGTTTCTCTGATGATGACCTTGTTTAGAAGTCGTAGATCGAGTATTGGTCTGAACTTGTCCTCCTGATCTTTTTTGGGGACAAGAAAGTACCTGGAGTAAACTCCCTTTCCTCTTTGAGCGAGAAGAACCTCCTCTATCGCTCTTTTTTGTAGTAAGACTTTTACCTCTCTTCGGAGCAAGCTTAGTTGGTGAGGGTAAGCGCTCTTTGGAGGGATGTTCTTTGGAGGCGCACGGAAACGTAGTTTGTATCCATTGCGCAGTATATTCAGCACCCACTGATCCTTTGTGATGCTGACCCACTCTGCCAGGTGTTGTGAAGCACTTCCTCCCACTGGAGTGGGTAACGGCGCCAGAGGAAGCCACTGCTCAGGCTTTCCCTCCTCTTGTGGTGTTAGAGGATTGTTGATGACCTCCTCTACCTCTGCCAGGTTTACCTCGAAACTGGGGTTTCCCTTGGCTCTTATTTTGGGACCACTGAGGGGTTTGAACCCTCTGTTGAGCCCCTCTCCCCCTGTTGGTCTTGAAGCGGCGCTTGAATTATTTCTTCTTCTCCAAGCCCACCGCTTTCACTGTGTCCAGCTCCGTCTTCATTCGGGTCATTTCCTCGTCAGCATGCTCCCCGAAGAGAGCGGAACCCGAAAAGGGGAGATTAAGGATGCGATGCTGAGCATCCGGCTTCAGGCCTGTTAGGCGCAACCATGCCGACCTCCTGGCACAAACCCCATGTGAATAGGAATGCGCCGCAAGGACAGCACCATCCGCAGCCGTGCTTATCATCTGATTCGCCACCAGACATCCTTCAGTCACGGTCTCTTCAAAATCCTGCTGGTCTTCTTTTGGCAGCTTGGCTTTGAACCTTTCCATAGAGTCCCATAAGGCTCTGTCGTATCGACCCAGAAGCGCAGCCGCACTAGAAACCTTAAGAGTCGAAGCAGCTGAGTTGCAAACTTTGCGACCCCAGGAGTCTTGAGTCTTGCTGTACTTGTCTGGTGGGACTGAAGAAGAACCGGCAACTGCGTGTGTCTTCCTCGCTGCTGCCACAATTACAGAGTCTGCTGGAGGGTCAGATCTTACAAAAACCGGGTCAGAAGAGGCCGGTTTGTATTTCTTCTGAATGCAGGCTGACACCGCTCTGATAGCCGCCGGAGTTAGGAATACCTCCTTGACAGGATCCATAATCCCCGGGACTAATGGCAGTAGAGGACGGGAGATCGCTTTTTTGTGTAAAGTCTCAAAAATGACTGTCGTTGTAACCTGAGGGACAGACATTTCAATGTTCAGATTCTGAGCTCCTCTTTGCAAGACATCCAGATACGTGCCAATGTCATCCACTGGGGAGGATCTGGACGTAGGACTGTCCGTCAACGTAGGGGAGTAGTCCCTCTTGGAGGACTTGGTAGAAGAGGTAGATGAAGTAGACGGAGTTCGTCGACGTCTACGGTGAACACTGTGCCTCCTCTCTTTTGATCTCTTCGAACGCTCTTCCCGTCTAGGAGAGCGAGACCTGACTCGATCCTCCGGTTCTTTTCTGGGAGATCTGGTTGGTGTTTGCACAGGAGATTTGCGCCTGGGAGGACTATGCTTGTCCATCTCCTCTACCAGATCCTGAAGAGGAGACCTGTGCTGTGAGCTGGCATAGTCCTGCATACGTTTTGCAGCCCCAGAATCTCTCCAATGGTCCAAAGATCTGTACCATCTAGGTGACAGTCTGACTTTATCCGCCCACGGGTCTGTCCGACGCTCAGGAGATTTGCGCACAGGACTTCTGGACTTCGAAGAAGCAGTTGAGGAGCCAGAGGACCTTGAAGTGGAATGACGGGAAGCTGACTCCGTTACCATAACCACATCTGAACACCTCGACGTCGAGCGATCTTCCCTCGTCGTCGAGTGCTTTGGGGGAGTCGGCGGATCAAACAATCTTGTCTTTGATTGTCTATGCGAGGATGTATGGTCTCTCGACGTCGAGCGGCGATGATCAGCCGCCGACGGAGTCCCCTGTCTCGACAGCGAGTACCGGCCGTCGACGGAGTTCTCTCTCTCGACGTCGAACGACGATGCCCAGTCGTCGACGGAAGTCTTTTTCTCGATGTCGAACGACGATGTCCAGTCGTCGACGGAAGTCTTTCTCTCGACGTCGAACGACGATGTCCTGTCGTCGACGGAGTTCTCTGCCTCGACGTCGAGTGACGATGTCCAGTCGTCGACGGAGGTCTTTCTCTCTACGTCGAACGGTGATGATCAGCCGTCAACGGAGTTTTCTGCCTCGACGTCGAATGTCTGTGCGACGACGGCGGAGGGGTATTGGGCACCCTCGACGCCAAGGTCTGACGAGACACCGACGGAGACTGCCTCCTCGACGCCGATCGACTTTTCCCTGTCGACGGCGGAGGGGTCTTGGTCCTCGATGCCGAACGCCGTTTCTTCGACGACGGCGGAGGAGTCACACTTCTCGACGCCGGTCGTCGTCTGGATGACGTCGGCAGAGGGGTGACCTCCCTCGATGCCGGTCGTCGCCTGGTTGACGACGGCGGAGGGGTCTTGGATCTCGACGCCGACCGTCGCCCGGTTGACGGCGGCGGAGTTCCCTTCCTCGACGTCGGACGTCGCCCGGTTGACGCCGGCGGAGGGGATTTCGATGACGGAACTGGATCCTTCGACGTCGTCGACGTACCTGGTCTTCTCTTCGACGGCGAGCCCGCCGTCGACGGTAGTTTAGATGATGAATGATCCACCGGTGGTTCTTTTCTCAGCGCCCAGCCCGACGCTGAAGGTGAAGGGTGTGAAGACTTCTTTCTGGAAGATGTATGAGTCTTCTTGGAGCCCTTCTTCACCGGAGATCTTCCTCTTGATGACCTATGAGCTAGGCCATAAATGCGAATCCTCTCCCTGTCCTTTAGAGTTCTTCCTGACAGGTGTTCACAATGAGGACAGGTGCCTGGATCATGATCTTCAGGCAGACACAGGATACAGACGTCGTGGTTGTCTGATTTGGCCTTCTTGTTGCCACAAGAAGGACATTTGTCAAAGAGTGAAGGCATTCTCAGGAGAAAATGTTCACCAAACCGACTGAAAAAGACAGTATCTTACTTGACTAGATGTTAAATGTCAAGTAAGAACAAAAAATTGTTAAAAGTGAAGAGCTTTTCTGTCAAAAAACAGAAAAAGTAGTGGAGCTGTGTAACCAGGGTCCTTCTCTGAAGGAGCCGGAAAGAACAACTGACCTAACTGTCACCCCTGAGGCATGATGGGATACTGGGGGTCATGGGTGCCTTAAAGGCACGGTGTCAGTTTATTGCTATGCAGCTACAGGTTAGCTTTTCAGTCTTTTTAGACTGTGGGATTGCAATGCAGCCTGGGAGCTTTCTATGCTTCCAGTGAGTTATGAGAATTGCTACTGCTTTCTGAGCATTAAAACAGTTTCTGAAACAAACCTTGTGTTGTTTTTCTCATGTTTATAATGCTTATAACTCATGTATGGTGGAAATTCTTTACAGCATATTTCAGCTCTGTTTTTATTTGGCTGCTATTGCATGTTTTTATATATATATATATGTGTATATATTATATATGAGTGTATATATATATATGTGGGGCACATATAATATAGTGTTTCCGGGGTCCCGCACATGGGCGGGAATATTCTAATGCTTATGACTATTGATGAGGATCCCCTGGAAGAGAACTATGATGCCTCTGGTGGTGTTTATGTAGTATTTCAGAATTCTCATGCAAATTTATATAGTAGAATATTTGGAGTGCAGGTGGGTGGGAACAGAAAGAGGCCTGTGATACATTTTTATTCAAAATCTGTCATCATATATACTAAGTGCACTGTTTTGATGGCAGATTGCCTGTAAATGTCAAAAGCTTTTTGGGGAAAAAAAGGGTGGGAATATGTGGTGGCTTTTATATAGCGCTTACTACTCCTGACGAGGCATTGAAGCGCTTTACGGAGAGTAACACACTACCTGGCAGCCCAAAGGTAGTGGCCAGTCTATTAGCTATTGCGGTTAGTTTTGCATGCTCATTCAGCTCATGCACATCAGTTTCTTTGTGGTACATTAATGACACAGATGTGATCATTAGAGGGGACTTTAGGTGAAGCAATTGCACTTGTTTCCAAAAAGAGCTTAAGATAGATAAGCATGAGATTTAGAGTAACTTGTATACAGAAGAGGCAGAAAGAATGAAGAAGGGAAACAGTAGTGTACTTAAAAAAATTGGGGATAGAAACAAGTAAATGTTTGATCGCATGGCAATTTGTCATGTAGGATTTTAAGGAATATAGCAGGAGGAGAATGTTTTAATGTAATTTGTGGATGTAAACCTGTTGAAACACTTTTAACCCTGTTGAAACACTTTTAAATTCTGCTCCTAATAAATGCAGCTTACAAAATCTTTCTACGAGGAGACACAGGTTCTTCCAACAATGAAAAGGAAACCCAGTGCTTGTTGAGATCTCTTTACCGTCAAGCAGTGTGACAAATAAGCACATCCTGTTAGTAGTAAATAAACTTTATTCGGTTGTAAATACCCATACAAGTGTGCACAAACCAAAATACAATAGTACAACCACATCATACAAATAAGCACATTCTGTTACCTGTAATTACAACGAGAACACCCCAGAGAGACCCCTTCTATAAACCTACTACAGCAGTATATTTAATACTGTAAAGAATTGTTACGGTTTATACAAATCATAGGAATCATACATAACTACACATATAATATGAAACATATGTTATGTAAACATCCATCAACTTAAAACAATCTAACAGGGCAATAGATAAACACATTGCAGCATTCATTTGTATATTCAGTCCATGTTCAGAAGGTATTACCCACTGCGCCATCTGAAGAGCCAATCCAGAGAACACTCACCATGCCCAGCAGAATGGATGTGTCTGAGGTGACCTTCATCTTTCAGCATCCACACTGCCTCGTTGTGTTGTTACTACTGGGATGTGAGTGCAGACTGCCATGAGAGAAATGGGAAAGAGGGACTCGCCCGCAATGATCATGACCAAGGGAGAGACAACATAGAATAATGATCAGCAAAGTCATCAGAGAAAGCATGCACAGTTTGAATGATTCTGAGCAGGTTAAAGGTGTTTGGGAGGCAAAAGGCCTGACGGGTGTAGGGCATCAACCAAACAGAACTTGGGATACAACGGGAGAGAGCACAGCAGCAGAGTTCAGTTCCTTGTCTTAATAGTCAAGGTGATTTATGGGCTTTTCAGTGGGTGGGAACTCATTGCTGGTATGTTGGCATCAGCCTCCTCACGGCATTAAAGATATATGCAGTTGACAAACATATTTGTAACCATAGTTCTTGAGTTTCAGCCTTCAGGTATAAGCGCTACCAGTGTAGGATAGCTCTAGGCACGTGTGCCGTGCTAGTTCATTCACTTTAAGAGAGCGGTCTGGTTTTCGTGGATGATCAAGATGCCACATTCAAGTCTCTCTGGAAAAGCCCCATTCCCCCAACACACCCACTAATGCATCCAATGGCTCGCCAACCAACCACAGATACCGCAATACCAGTCATCCCACTGCATACGGTAGATGCAGTTCCAAAAAGCATTTGGACCCACAGGCCTCAAGTTTTTCCATCGAGTATTTTGTGAATTGTGGCAATCAAAACATATTCGGAGGACTGGTGTCCACATGCTAATAGTGTGCAGTTGTTGGCTGGTGTGAAGAGACTATGGATACAAAATAAGTGGCTGCTTTCATCTTTAGACTGATATTACTATGTTCATCATGTTTGGATGGGGGAGGGGTTACTTTATATGACATTTGTAAAGTGCACAGCTGTTAAATTGAGCATCTTAGTGCTACTGGAACACACTCATTTAAGAACCATTGCAGACAGGCGATGGGCCTCTAAAACAAAGGAGTTTAAGACCATGAAAAAGTGAAATGGTGCATGGTGAACTTAATGAATAGGGGCAGTACATATCAAAGCGTTCCAAAGTCCAATCCCAACAAGCAACAATGACAGTGGTGGTGGGGTCAATGGGCAAAGCAACAATAAAAAGACAGGGAAAGGGGGTGGGTGAATGTGCAAGCAAGGATGGCAGAAATGGGCGTGGGGATGGGGACAGTAAGACAGAGAAGAGGTGGGAAGGAGGGAAAAGGATAAGCACGGCAAAAACATTTTTTTTTTAAATCACCTCAGTCACGGTGCAAGTAGCGGAGAGAGACATTAATTAAGAGGGATCAATCTGTGCTTAGTTTATGTGCCAGAGAAGAAACAGGAAGTGACTCCTGGCCTGTGCTGTCCAATTAGGAAGCAGCAAAGGAATGGTAAACAATAGGTGGAATCCAAGCCCTTTTTTATTAAACAATAGTGTCTCACAAGTGAGATCACATGTGCTAGCACATGCTCCTTACCCATGCTCGGCCCTAGAAAAGTGGAAGTTACATCAGATCGACCAGCAAAGCGAAATGCACAACCCCCCAATGATTGTTGAATGCCTTCAAGGAATGTATGGCCTTTCAGACAAACTGCCTTATTTATAGGGGTGGGATAACTCCCTTAATATCGTGGAGCACAATCACATGGAATTACCCAAAAATTCCTCAAGATTATGCGGAATTACGCAAGAAAAGTAATTCTGGGTTGAGCGCTATTTCATAACTCAAAAACGCCCTCTTGCGTCCAAAATGGATGCAAGGATGCAGCTAAATGTAACAGAATAGCTAAAATATATTCTTGGGGTAGGATCTTTCCCCAACATAAATCCTGGCATTTTTTGCTGTTTCGTTTAGCTAAAAATTCTCCCTTGTCTCCAAAATGGAGGCGGGAATGCATTTTTTGCGCTAAGAAATAGAGCTAAATACAGCAGAACAAGATTAGCCGGCTCCTGCTCATGCTCGCCAAATGTGCTCTAGCTGTAAGATTCTTCCTCCAAATTATGCAAGCAGGAGTAATTGGTAATTATTGGTAATTCTGCACCAAAGAGTAATGCAGAATTTCTAAAATTACTCCGATTACTCTGGCACTATTGAAATTCCACCAAAGCCTACTTATTTAGAGTTTGGTGGAAAGGTTACTCCATCACCACATAGCAAATGTCCCATCAGCCTTTTAATAAGTGCTATAGGATACAGTTCACTTGAAATGAAGATTATCTATCGTGTTTGTGACGTATCTCATCCACCAAAGTCTAAATCAGCCCTAAAATAATTTCAATGCGAGAGTCTACCATAATTATTCAAAGCTTCTGCCTTGAATCATTGAAGCAACACAATTAAGTATTCCCAGTGTAAATGTGCTTGAACACACTATGAGCCTGTTTTTTTCTTTTTGGCCCATAGGACTTTGCATCTTGGGGCTTGGAATTTCACTTTTTCCCTTTCTCTATAAATATTATCTAGTTCCCGCTTGGTGGTGCTATCTGGTAGGCAGTGCTCTGTACAGATGTTAACGCTACAGGGAATTTACCTTTTTGATAATACATGTGATATATGTTGTTCAACTTGGCCTTTTCGGCAGGGACATCCACAGACCTTTTGCCTTCCTCCTACTTTTTGCTAAATTCGTATTTATTGGCCTTAGGACTTTACGCACTTTACGACTGCTAACCAGTGCTAAAGGGCATGTGCTCTCTGCTTAAAACATGGTAACATTGGCTTATACTCTATTGGCATATTTAATTTACTTATATGTCCCTAGTAAAGTGCACTATATGTACCCAGGGCCTGTATATTAAATGCTACGAGTGCGTCTGCAGCACTGATTGTGCCACCCTTTAAACATGTCTTGGGCATGCAAGTGCAGAGCCTGTGTGTGCAATTTAAACAGCCCTTTAGACCTGGCCAAATAAACCTTTTGCTAAGACCAAAACTTTCCATTTTATACATTGCTTCTTGCTGGGGTAGCCGATCTCGACCTGGTGGAGACGGGGAGGGAGCTCTGAACCGGATGCGGTGCAGACCTTGGCTCCCGGGACCAGTGTGAGGTGGTGACGACGCTAAGAGGCCTGGCAGCTTGGAGGCGCCCGCGGCCCGGGTGTAGAAGGAGCTGACCGGAGCAGACGCCAGCCAGAAGTTGTCGAGAGCTGCTGCATGACCAGGGTGATTTTGCTTCTTGCCTCTGTGCTCCCCGGGGAAGTACCTGGGAGGCGCACACGGAGATACATAGCCCCCGGGACTTAGAGGAGGGATCGCCTAAAAGCTGCACAGCCGAATCCTCTTCGGGCGTTGAGGTACGGAAGTGGGACGGGAGCGGAGCGACGCCCTCCATTTTGCTGACAGGACTGAGGATCCTGCACCCCGTGCTGCAGGGGGTTGAACGCCCCTGGGCGGCTCATGCAGAGAACAATAGCCCCTGTGAACTGAGGTGAGGATCGCTTGAGAGCTAAGTCGCCTTCCTCGGCGGTGAGGTAACAAGGCGGCTGATAGCCGGAGGTGGACGCCCACCCTCTTTGGGCCCGCGGTCGTCTGAGCAGTCCCTGAAATTTTACGTGCGGATCCGGTAAGCGCATGACTCCGCGAGGCCTGCGGGGGGAGGAGTCTGCAGATGCGCGCCCTGAGGGGCCCCCCCCCATTGTTTTGCGCTCGCTGCCCACCCCTTCTGAGGGTTAACAGGGCGAAGGGGAAGGAGAGTGCTTTGTTTAGGGCTACTACAGGGCTTGAGAGCTGGCAGCCTTATACCCCGCATTTGCAAGAGCACTGGCCAGTGGGCCCTGGCCTGCGGAGGATACAGGTGAAGGCCTGGTCCCCTGTGACAGTGCATTCCAGCTCTGGAGGGACCCCTCCTCCTTGCAATCTCTATTACCCCCTATGGCAGTGTGAAGGCAGACACAGGGGGCTCCTAGTGGACTTGCTGCTGGTGATATACATGAGCGCAGACAATTTTGCTCCCCCTGACAGAGCTAGTTGATGCGCCCCTGGGCCATAGAGGCCACAGATCGGGGCTGAAGTTTGGATTTTGGCGCTCTTCGGCCGCTGCCTTTGGGCCCTGCATAACTGGTGAGGTTGTGCTGCCTCTATTCGCTCTCTCCTGCTCCTAATTCTTTGAACAAGATCGTACCTAATCCTCCTGGATCCCTTAGTGCAAGTGTCAAAGGTGTAAAAGGACTGAGACACAGGGGCCAATACTCTTGCTACAGCCCCCACTTGCCACTCACCTCCTGACGGCAGTGGATCTTGGTCATTGGGGCTTCCACAATTCCGGAGAGACAGGAGGGTGCAGGGGGACTTTGGAGCGCTTTGCCACCGAGGGGCTGAGGATGGCCACTGATAACGGACCAGATACGACACTCCAGGTGATAGGAGGTAACGCGTAGACATGGGGGGCATATAACCAAGCATCCAAGTCGGCGCCTCACGCTACGTGGGAGTGGGATATCATGTGACACAACCTTGCCCAACATCGCTCGCTGACATGCCCGCCGCTGGCGCCAAAAAAGACAGGACAGTAAAAGAGATGTTGATGAAGCATTCTGGAACAGGTGGCCTTACAAGTGATGCGCATTGCGAGGAAGGACCTGTGGAGGCGACTGATGGCAAGGACAGTCCAGCGACCAAGGCTTTCATGACTGAGCTGTTTAACTCTCTCAAAGAGGACGTCCAAGAAATGAAAATCCAGCTCTCCGCGGACTTAAGGGAGATCAGACGTGACATAGAAGAGGTGGGGGACTGCGTTGCTACCTTGGAGGAGCATGACATCAGTTGAGACGAAGAAATCCACATGATGCAACAAGAACTGATTTGTCTTCAGGAGCAACACACAGACTTACAGGCACTGGCCGAAGATCTCGAAAACTGCTCTTGACAGAACAATGTAAGGATCCAAGGAGTTCCCTGGCAAGCGGAGGGAGATGATCTTCGAGCTTATGTCCCGGCCCTTTTTCAGCATGTTCTAGGTGGTGACGCTTCCAAAGGCATTCAGATGGATAGGGTGCAACAGGTAGGACTACCGAAAGGGAACAAGGCCCCACCACCGGATATCGCTGTGTGCGCGCATGATTTTTAGTTGAAGGAGAAAATTATTTGCAAAGCACGGGATAGCCAGCCCCCCCACTTTCAAGCCCATGCACCTACTTTACTCCCTAGATTTGGCAGCATCTACACTGGTCAAGAGACGAGGATTTCGAGCCGTCGCCACCCACTTATAGGAGCAAGGCATCAACCTACTCCTGGGGCCATCCCTTCCGGATCATTTTCAAATACCAGGGTTGACTATGGCAACTCCGTTTGCTGAAAGAGGCACAAGTGGTGCTGGGCCTTACAGACAACTCAACTACAAATCCGTCCGACGAACCTCCTGGAACCTCCTCCCAGAAAACAGCACAGTGGCAACTGGTAGGGAAGTCATCTTCCAAGCTTAAACCAGGCCCTGCAACGATAGCTAGAGAAAGGGAGGCGGTGCTTACCTCCCTGTCCGGGTTGCCAGATCGCCCGGTCACCCCCTGAAACACTTACTTATCAGTAGCCAAGATGGACCACCTGAGGCGGAGCTGGGGGGACCCCAGGTATGGTGCAGACTCCGAATGAGGGACTCTATCGTGCCGATGCATATCGACATCAGTTCAGTCTTGAAGGTCTACCACTACACCACGTCCCCTTGGTATTTCCCACTACTGACAAACTCTTGTCATTCCTTATGCTCCCTGTTTTGAGGCTTGAAGGGTTTAATCTGTTTTTGGGATTGTTATTTTTTTCTTTTTATGTTTTCCGCACCAGTCAAAAAGCTTCCTAACATCCGCTCCCCATTGCTGCAACAGACACGGCTTGGATGGGTGGGGGCAGGGAGAAAGAAACATAACTTGCACTGCACGTCTCTTCCAATCCCACACAATGGGTAGAGTCCTAAAGGTGGTGGTAAGCCTCAATGTCCGAGGGTTGAACAATCCGGTTAGGAGATCAGCAATCCTCTCCCTCTTAGAAAATTCAGGGGGGGATCTCTGCCTATTGCAGGAAACGCATCTGCTCTCGAGGGACTGTATGCGCATGCGAACACAACGCTTCCCGCAGCAGTTTTGGTCCTCTGGCCAAGCCAAGAAAAATGGGGTAGCAAATTTGATCAGGGCTAATTTCCCGGGTAAAGTAGTGCCTACTCCAGCGGGCCGTCTTTTGGCATTCAGAATACACTGGGAAAAGTCCTATATCACTATAGCCTCCATATACACTCCAAACACACAGCAAGAATCATTTACTCTTAAAGCTTTAGCAGAGGTGCTGGCGTCCCCCGATGCAGCAGTCTTGGTGGGCGGGGATTTTAATTTGGTAATGGACACGGGGCTGGATTGGTCCGCACAGAGGTCGGCCCAAGTGGGAGCCTTCTCCACGGGAGGGCTGAGTTGGCTTGCGGATAACGGTCTCCTAGATGTATGGCGTATACACCACCCAGGAGAAAAAGATTACACCTATTATTCTGCAGCTCATAAATCGTAAGCACGGTTGGATCACTTTCTTTCCACTAGGTCCCTAATATCCCGCCTCGCAGACTCTGCCATAGAACCTAGATCCCTCTCTCACCATGCCCTTATCTCGGTTACCATACAGGGGAACCAGGCCCCTGTCAATCCCCTCAGTGGCGCCTGAGGGAATGCCTGCTACAGTCCCCTGAGAAGGTGGCCTCGATAAAATCCAGACTGATAGAATAACTTCAGGTCAACGATGTGACGTCCTTAGCAGCAGTCTGGGAGGCACTGAAACTAGTAATGAGAGGGGAACTTATCGCAATCTCTGCGGCAGAGAACAAGGTTCGCCGGGATAAGCGGCAAAATCTGGAACGCGGAGTGGGGGAGATGGAAACCATTCATAAACAAACGGGAGCTCCGAGGGTGTGGCGTTGATTGGAGAAAAAGAGACTAATGCTAAAACAGCTTTACCTCGATAGGGCTGAATACGCGGTCTCCGCTTGCGACATAAATTTTACCTCAGTGGTGATAAATGTGGTACGCTCCTGCCACAACCACTTCGGGTTAAGATGTCGGCATCCTCGATTGCAGCGATCAAATGCACCGGGGGAGAGGAGGTCACTGCCGACTCTCATATCGTGGAGGTGTTTCGGTATTTCTACAACTCTCTCTATACAGGGCAGGGCCCCCGGTGCAAGACCCTTATTCCCTTTTGGAGACTTGTACGCTCCCCACCTTACCGTCGGCTACAGCCAAACAGTTAGACCAGCCAATTTAAATAGAAGAAACCATTTCTGCCATTGCGCGCCCGAAGGTGGAGAAAGCTCCGGGTCCCGGTGACTGCTCTGCCTTGTTCTACAAGACTTTTTGCCCAGAGATAGCGCCATTCTTGACTAAGCTTTTTAATTCATTCTTAGAGGCAGGCTCGGTGGCTGACTCTATGTCAGAGGTGGCCATTTCGGTCATCCTAAAGCCTTCCAAAGACCCCACTGAATGTGGGCCTTACTGACCCATATTACTGCTAAACATCGACGCGAAAATCTTCGCTAGCGTTTTGGCGTCACGCCTAACTCCATTGATGGCAGGTCAGATCGACCCCGATCAGGCCGGCTTTATCCCTACTAAGCGGGGGTGGGGGGACAATACCACGCGCCTCTTTCATCTAATGGACACTGTTCAGAGGTCACGCAAACAAGCTCTGTTTTTATCAATAGATGCCGAGAAGGCTTTTGACAGGGCCTATCTATTTGATACTTTACGCTACTTTGGGTTTGGCAAAAAATGTATAGGATGGATCAAATGCATTTACCAACAGCCGAAAGATTTTATCTGTGTCAATGGTGTCACCTCCACTACCTTCCCGATCTCGCGAGGGACAAGGCAGGGGTGCCCTCTATCCCCCTGTTGTTTGCTCTGTATATGGAGCCTTTCACGCAATGCCTGAGGAATGATCCTCAGATAGAGGGAATCAAATTCGGAAAGGACATTCATAAAGTCAGCTTATATGCTGATGACGTGATACTATTGCTTACGAAGCCTCAGACTACTGTGCCAGCATTAGTCACTGATTTACATTGCTTTGGCGAGGTCTCAGGCTTTAAAGTCAACTTCAATAAATCCCAAATACTTAATCTCTCGATCCCACCTCAATTTCCATTTCAATGGACGCAACATGAGATCTCCTATCTGGGAATTCGACTGGACCCAACTATAGCCAGAACGGTTACCTTCAACTACACGACCCTTCTCGATCAAACCACAAAAGCCCTTGACAGCTGGGCACCACTGGCATGGTTCGGTAGGATTGCGGCAGTCAAAATGACGGTCCTCATTCGTATTCTCTATGTATTTCAAACACTTGACATGGCGCCTCCTCCTAAAGCGCTGAGTCAACTGCAGACACTAATTAATATATTTGTGTGTGGGGGGGAGCCTCGCTTACCGATGACCCAATCGACGCTGCCTAAAAGTAAGGGAGGGACAGGTCTTCCTTTGGTCTACTGCTATTTTCAGGCTTCATGCCTCAGATACATTGTTGAATGGAATCGACTCCTCTCTGAAAAGCATTAGAACTTCATGGATCAATCGGTGGCTGGAGTTAACATCTAGCGGGAGATTTGGCTCCCTTGTAAGCACAGAGCATCGGGTCTATATTCCTCCCCAGTGATGTCTTCCACCATGAAGGTTTGGGATACAGTTGCAGTCAAGGCTGGTGGACCACCTTTCCTTCACCAATGACTCAGATTGTTGAGAACCCGGAGTTCCCCCCAGGGCGCGACTCTGCAATTTTCCACAGGTGCAGGGAGGCGGGCTGAAAAAGGATTGGCTCCCTATTAGATACGAAGGGACTTATCCCCTTTGCACAACTACACCGGGACTATGACCTCTGTCCCTCTGATGAATTCCCATACCAACAACTGAAGCACTGGGTTACCCATCCCTCCTGCCAAGAAGGAGCTTCACATCCGCTTTTGCCGTTTGAGAAATGGCTTGTATGCAAAACAGGGGATCGCCGACTCATTTCTGAACCGTACTCAATGCTTGCTCCCGACAATGTGGGGAGGCGTACGAAAGGGCAGTTAAGGTGGGAGACGGAATTGGGGAGGACGCTATCTGACAAAGAGTGGGTTGACTTACACTTTCGGGCACACCACACAGCGCATAATACAGCAGGCATGGAATCCGCCTACAAGCTGCTATCGTACTGGTACTTTACGCCAGCACGAATCCACAGTTGGGATAGGAACAAATCAGAGCTATGTTGGAGGGAATGTGGGATGCCTGGTACTCTAGTGCACCTGTTATGGCATTGCCCCATATTGCAGCGTTATTGGGCTGAGGTGCTGGAAAATATTGATGAGGCCTTTAATACATCTCTCCCTCGATTCCCAGCGTACACTCTTATGGGGCTCAGTGGGGGGCAGACAGATTGCTTTAGTCTTCTTAGTGGCCTGGCTAGTGATTCTAGCACACTGGGAATGCTGAATGCACCTGAATTAAATGCGTGGCTGCAGAAATTATGGCTGGCCATGGAACGACTGTCCCTGGTTATCGACCACAAGGGAGAGACATATGCAGAGTTATGGGCCTCTTTTCTACACTTGCTTTCTAAGGAACTGATGGAGATCACCTGTCCCAAATTCTTACAAACCCTTCACCTCTTGCCACGAGACAATACTTAAATCACTGTAACAGTTAAGACCATGTGTTGAGGGGCAGGTTCCCTTTTTGTTACTTTGCTTTTGGCAGGAGGGAGGTAGATGACTGGTGTGAAAGGGTAGTAGACTGCACCACCCGGGCGGTTTACTGCTTGGCCTCTTTGTCCCACACTCACCTGCTTTCCTTCGCTAAGCCCCTTCTTCGTGCTGTTCCTGCAATCCTCAGTTCTCCGCTTCAGGCTACAACTGCTCCCCAATCCTGTCCTGACCTGGCGACCACTCCAGCATCAGATTTCCTTGAAGAAGAAAAAAACAACAAAAGAAACAATCTGACATCAGGTATTTTTGCTAAAAAAACTTTCACGTTTTTTGTGCTCTGAGCTCAGTAGCGGAGATTCTAAGAAACAATATGACCCTTTGATTTCTGAAGCATGCAATAGACTCTTGCACTGGCAGGGCTTTGACAAGAATAAACCTTCCTGGTATTAAAACTTGTGGTGCCCTGTAAGATTACAAGTTGGGTGGATTCCGGCTTAACACATGAAGTACAACTGAGACACCTAGTCGCATGATAAGTGGATGCCCAGAGATTTCTTGCGCTGCACATGGGATGCTACAGGATAATTGTGTTGACATCCGTCACAATTCATTAGGAATCCATGCTTTAACTACATGATGACACAAGCCTTCTGACTGGAAAGACAGAGAGCTACTAGATATCTGTTGGGGTATGAATAAAGGACATACAAATACGTTTTTATGATTCTGTTTAATAACTATATTGTGAGCTAAAACACCGTTTTTGCAATTTACAGATACTCCTCTGATCAGGTGTTCGCACAAGATGGGTGCCAGGCCTTTTTGAGACCCCACTGTAGCTGCCAAGGAGGAGCAGCACAGCATCTTTGTTTGCCTTTCTCAATCCCAACCCCCTTTCCCCTTGTGGCGTGCGACCAATACAGTGCCATTTCCTGCCACTGAAGGTAGACCATAGGATGAATAAAGGAATCTAGCGTCACCCTATTGGAACCACCTAGGACTCAGGTGAGTGGCTCGTAACAGTCCTGTCTCCACAAAAAGGTCCTAATGACTCGGCATTGTCACTTCAGCCAGCTTGGAGCCAGTGCAGGGGACGAAGGGAATTCCATGCATTTTAAATACACTGTCTAGAAGCTTCTCCCACCTCCCAGAACCAGGGCACTGATGTATAAAAGAAAGACGTCAGACACCACCACTTCAGTACACTTGTGGAACTTCTAGGAAGAAGGGTTGCTGTGCTGCTGAAAGCACTACCACTCTACTGGACTGCTACTCAGAAGAAACCTTGCTGTGCAGCCTGATGCCCTCTTGCTTGGGGAGGAAGAACTGGACCTGCAACTCATCTTCAACCCAGGACCCCCAGAGTGACTCTAAGAACTAGTCTGCTGGCCTCCTGATAAGAGTCTCAGGGTCATAACAGGTTCCCCACTGGTCCTGTATCCATCTTCAACAAGTTCCTGACCCCCAAGAGGTGGCCCTGAGGACCTAGGCCCTTGAAGTGGCTCAGTGGGCGTAAAACAACTTTTGGGCACTTCGCAACTGCAAACAGGCTCATTTCCACCAGAACCACGCCACTCACACCAAAATACAGCGTGATCCACTGCCAGTCCATCTCTTTACACAGCAACATCACCACTTGCTGGGATCGCCAGAGCGAAGCACCAGCCAGCCGGTCTATGATGCCCGGCCTGCTCTTCACGCCATGCTGACAGCCTGCAGCGGCGCTCTCCTTGCTCCTCATGAATGGGACTCTTGGCACAAAAACTGAGAAGGTAAACCCTCAGCTGGACTAATCTGGGACTGTGTTTCGCCTGCGCTCCATTGCAGTCTGCCTGAACTTTTGACTTTGACCCAGTCTAGCTTGACCAGATAGCTCAGTCTAGCTTGACCAGATAGCTGCGGTTGGTACTTTTTGTTTCTAGATGCTATTTTACAGCAACTGTTCAAAAATTCATAGATCTGGTTCTACTGACTGGATTTTTGTCATTTTGGGCTTGTTTTATTTAATAAATTTTGCTCTATTTTTCTCATTTGTGTGGGATATTTTTGTGTGGTGTTTTCACTGTTTTACTGTTTCAAGTGTTGCAGAAATGCTTTACACATCACCTCCAAGTTAAGCCTGACTAATCTGTGACAAGCTACCAGGGGTTTGAGATCAGGGTTAATTTTCGGCATGCTTGTGCCTTACCCTGACCAGGATTGTGGTTGCTCTTGACCAGAGCTCACACTCCAGTCAACCAAAACCCAATTTCTGACACATGTTTATACCATTGCACAAAATACATGATGCATGAAACAAACTTGGGAGATTAACAGAAAATTTTAAAGTTTTTCCATATCACATGAGAACATTGGGATTGCCATGGTGTTTATAAGGTGTGTTAAGTGAGAGCTCTATTTTGCGCATGTAGCGCTTTTTGGCAATACTTTTTTTTTATCCTGTGGATGGGGTTTTCTGTAAACACTTCTCTGAACAGCAGAATGATACAGCCAAGAAATCCTCATTTTAACAGCCTTCCATTTTTCTTCCTGGAACAGTGTTTTCGTCCCTTTGCCATTTCAGTTTTCGGCAAAGACCTCAGCAGATTCCACAGGCATCAGGTGGCTGCTGTTCAAATTGGGTTTTTGACATGTTGCCTAAATTGCGTACATGGAGAGCACGCATTGTTCTGTGAGTGCCTAAATTCTAGTTACTATTAAGGCAACCCTGCTGAATGACCTTTTGAGGAGCATGTTACACTTGAATAGGTCTACACTTAGATCACAACTGTCTTGCAGAAGATAATGTACTAGCACAGGACTCCAGTTCAGACTGCACACTTATCTACCATGTCGAGGAGGACAAGAAAGATACCCAATGGTTGTTGTATCACTTTTTAGAAGAGACTAAACTGGATGTCTGCAAACCCACTCGCCAGCTCCCAGGAGATCCCATTGTGGCATACACCTAACCTCTCACTATGCATGCGGATAAGTCCATCCTACTGCCATAGTCATTGCCAGCATTGGAAATTCCCCAGGTCCTCTGGGAGAACAAGTTTTAAAGCTGTTACAATGAGACACAGAAGGAGACAAACTGTGGACAAACAGTTTTATAAGAACTGAAGAACTAGGAGAGGGTTGCAATCCGCACCCAAAATGGCAAACCTATTTCCACCATCTCTGAATCTGAGCCAATAAACAGGGAATTACAGGGAAGGGGGAATGCATAATGTTGCTGGTTAACCACAGACTGAGAAGGCAACTACAATCACTGGAACTCTCCTAGATGTAAACTTTGAGCAGATCCAAAAGAGCAATGTATTTTTCCTGGGTTGAGCAGTGATCAATGAAGGAGCTTTAAACTAACTGCAGAGTTCTATGAATGTCTTCTTTGATAGGCAGTAGCTATTGGGTGATGGGAAACCCTCAACATGCTGCTATAGTATTGTTTATGACGGTGATGTGAATTGCCATAAGAAAAGTTGAATGCTATTCCACTCACAGGCCTGTGGGGAGTGCAACGTCTGCCAGTGAACTGGAACATGCTGCCTGGCTACCTACATTGTCAAGCGTCATGACCACATTCAAGTCATGAATCATCACTGGAAAGAACATCAGAGACAGAATAATGATGAATAGCTCTTTCCAGTTTGAGGAATGCCTCTCATCCAACCTAATATCCTGGATCCCGAGAAACCCATAATGTGGCGCCTCACAGCCAGAAGCATTTTCAGTATAAACCAGAGGGTTGCAGCAAGCATATGGTGAGCAGGGCCAACAGCCACTGCATCTCTGTGAGAAGTTGGCTTGGTATATGATGTCCACAGTTCTGTGGGCACCTTGTATCAGTCCAAACAATCCCTTATGGTGGTGGTTGTAAGTCAACCTTATAGACAAGCTATCCTAGGGGTAGCATGGACTAAGCAGCCTTAAAGGCTTAACTCAAGAGGGCATGTGAAGCCAGCTGTTTTACCATATGCAATCCTGTAATATCAAATGAAAGGACACCACACAAGTTATATATTATAAAAATATATGTATTTATTCTCAGAATAATCCCCAATACTCTTTATGAGTAAAGAAGCACAAGCGTTTAAACAAAAGCACAATATAACATATGAAAGTTGCACAATTATGGATAGGGCCGGTGGCCACTCAAACCATATATAAAAAAAGTGGTATAAGTATCACTAATCGATCAGTGGTAAGGCCTAGGGCCTTGGGAATTGCTGGGACTACACTGGACTAACAGCAGTTAGGACGGGAGTAGCCCGCGGGATTCGGTGCAGCGCTAAAAGAACACGCATGCACCAATGCAATATCAATGGTGCGTAAAAGTTATCGAGTTACAGTTTTAAGAGTCTTCCGACTGGACTAGAAGGACAAAACTTTAGACTTAGACACTAGAGGTGTAAACCACTACAGGAGCACCGGCGTTCAAGAGTTACCTCACCCACAGGAAGCGGGTGCACAGGTGCAAAGATGTGTCGGGTTTCGTCCCGAAGATATATGGTGCCTGGAGATGAAGATGCTGCAGGCGTCCAGAAGAGAAGTGTCCGGTGCGATCCAAGGGTGGATCGAAGATGTAGAGTACCTGAAAGCAGAGGGGACAGAGTCTGGATCACTAGCCAGTGACCAGGAAGGAACCAGGAAGGAACCAGGCGATGTTGGGCGCAATCAGGTGCTTGTCGTGAAGCTTGTCTCTGCTGCCACGTGGACTCTGGGGCACCGAGGATGTCCTGAAGTGGATCACGAGCTGTCCCACAAAGGCTCTCGCTGTCGGCGGTGTCGGCTTCCGGATCGGAGTTAACAAGCCTTGGCAAGGGCAACCCACGCAGGATTTGAAGATCGCTTCTTACTCGGACCAGCAAGGTCAGAGCGGGTGCTCCTTTTCAGGGGAGCGAGGGCCAGTCTGGAGCAACCAGACCAGCAGTGTAAATTCTTAGGTTCGTCAGTGCAAGGGCCACTAGCCAACGGGCAAGCGACCGGACCAACGCGTCGAGCAGGAAAATGCAAAAGGGCCCCACGCAGCACTCGGTGAGTGTGAAGGGGTGAGCTTCGGTGCAAAAGCAGCTTGGGGCTGGAGCTTCTCAAACTCCAATGCACAGCTTCGAGGGAGCCTCGGAAGCTGCACTGTCAGCGCTTTGTAGTTTTTCCAAGATGGCCGGCCCCACGCTTCAGGTCGCCTCCACGGGTCTCAGCTTTGCATAGACTGTGGATCGGGCTGTTGAAAGGCAAGCACGCTGGGTCTTGTCGATCTCTGTTGCTCGAGTTCTGGCGGGAACTGCAACAAAGCAAACATTGAGGTGCTGGATGGTGCCTGTTTGCACAGGGTGGTCACTCCTTGACCACAAGGGAGATTCTTCAGTCTTCTACGTCGAGTAGGATGTCGAAGGGTCCAGAGTTTTGTTTCATAAGTTTCAGTCAGGATAATCTGATGTGCATCTGTACAGCTCCTACCTTTATTCCAAATCAAGGGGCTGGATTACCTGCTAGGTCCCTCCTATGGATGGGACCCAGGAAGGGGGTGGTTACACCCCTTTTCCTTTGTCCAGTTTCGCGCCAGAGCTGGGGCTGGAGTGCCCCAGAACCGGTTTGACTGGAATTTGCTTGGGACACCTTGTGTGCCCCAGGCAGTGTCTAGTTTCTTTCAACCCACCCTGCCCCAATACACTATCTCCTGTCTGGGGAGCTGTAGCACCTCCCTGTGACAGGAAACCCTTTGTCCAGGCCTCCCCTGCCAAGTTTCGGTCAGCAGCAGGAGGTCAGACTTGTGTCTGTGGCAGCAGCATCCATTTTGTGATGCTGGGGCTCTGGTTAGGATTAACCGCGTTTTCAGTTAAGTAACATGTCTTCTCCCTCTAGAAGGGTGGAATGCTACCCCCGTCGCCGGAAGTGGCGAGGGGGTAGTATTCCAAAGTGTATGACACCAAACACGACATGTTTTGATAAAGCCAAACCAAAGTTAGCATTAACCGCGAGGGTTATAATGCACTTAAGAGTATATGGTATGGCAGTATCACTGGAACAGCTGCACGGAAATGGTTCCGACCTCTGCAGACAGGCTCAGCTCATGCTAGAGCACTATCTCACATAAAACCAAGCACTCTGCCTCCAGGATTGTTAAGGCCTGCCATAGGAGTGACTTATAGGTATATATGTGTCCAGATATAGGTTTAGATATAGGTATACTATATCTAAGCAAGGGGTGATTACACCACCTTGCCCCAGCTGAGTGATCAGCCAGTTGTGTCGATTTAAGTACCAGCCAGGGGTGGCAAAAGATATCCTGCAGCCCCTGGTAGGCCTTGGATGCACCTATGCCCTGGGCACCTATAGTGCACTGTACAGGGGCTGATAAGGTGTCCAGTACCAATTTAGTTATGCACCTAGGGTACATGGAGTCCATTTTAAAGAGAGAGCAGATAGCCTGGGGCCCTGATTAGCAGGATCCCAGGCCAACTAAGTCGAAAACCAGCTAAACACTAGGCAAAAAATCTGGGGTACCCATAGTCAGGTATCCACCTTCCTACATAACCCCCCCCCCAATGAAAGGAGATAAGGCTATCCTTGACCAGGTAAGCCTATATTGCCTAAGCGGCCATATAAGGAAGTACCTGCACTAGCATGGTCACCCCCTGTCTCATGGTCCACTAAGCAATCCCTCACCCTAGGGGTATCAGAGGGTCTCCACCATAGGGAATCACTACCTGTGGTGTGTTTTGGCAAAGTAAAAGGCTGGTGTTGGGATGGAGTACTGAAGTTAGGCTCCACTAATGTAGGGCTCAGCTTCCTCCAATCATCTTCCACCATGTGTGCCTTTCTTTGCTTGACTGAGTTGCACTGTGCTCTCAGGGTCAACCTCTGGCTGCCTACAGCTGGGGGCTGGGTCCCTTCTGTTGGCTTACTGGAGGGACAGCTGAGTGATCAGCCAGTTGTGTCGATTTAAGTACCAGCCAGGGGTGGCAAAAGATATGCTGCAGCCCCTGGTAGGCCTTGGATGCACCTATGCCCTGGGCACCTATAGTGCACTGTACAGGGGCTGATAAGGTGTCCAGTACCAATTTAGTTATGCACCTAGGGTACATGGAGTCCATTTTAAAGAGAGAGCAGATAGCCTGGGGCCCTGATTAGCAGGATCCCAGGCCAACTAAGTCGAAAACCAGCTAAACACTAGGCAAAAAATCTGGGGTAACCATAGTCAGGTATCCACCTTCCTACAATCTCTACCAGGATTGTGGCATACACCGGGATCTGTATTCAAAGAAATTCATGAGTGATCTGATAAGTGTTGCATGCACCTCACCAATGGACAAATATAGAGTCTGATACAGCGTACCAGAAATGTCATTGCTAGCACAGAATGATAGGGACCCCAAAGAATATACACAAAGGACAATATTCCATCAAATTAGGCACAATCAGTTATCTCAACACAAGCTTCACTGTAGTCCCTGTAATCCATCAAACTTGAATCCAAGAGCCAAGGATAGCTAAAGCTCATGGAGCCACCAGAACGACTCAAAGACTTCTACTCAGTTTGTGTGCTCAAACCACCAGAAACAACCATTACAAAGTCTGGCCAGTATTGAGAAATGAAAAAATAACGGTATTGGACATGGAAGATTCCAAACCTTTTTTTGTCTTTAAAGAACCACAACAAACAATTAATACTTGTTCCCTGGTCAAGCATCAGATGGAAATTTTTAATCTTTTAGACACCGAAACACCGGGTCTGTTACTACTTAAAGAAACTTTGCTAACTCTGGAATCCATGTCTGACGTTCTAGCAGCCCTTCCAAGTAATTATTACTTGATGCAGGCCAATAGACCTTCTCGGAAAAGAGGAGGAGTAGCAGCAATCATCAAACAAGATCTCTCTGCCACTTCCATCGCCCCGTTTGAATTTGCCTCAGTGGATAGCCTCACACTAAAACTAATATTTCCTAAATCTACACTAGTATGTACATTGATCTATAGACCCCCTACTGCAATAGGAGATTTTTGTCACTGAACTAGTTAATTACCTGACCCCACTCACTATAGAGTATGCTAAAACTATTTTAATTGGAGACCTGAATTGTTGGTCTACAGAGGAAGGGGGAGCCAGGGCTCTAAGGAACTTACAGATTTACTAAATAACTTGAATCTAGAAGGATATATAACGAGCCCCACCCACTTTAAAGGGCATTCTTTAGACCAATTATGGACCTCGAGCATCTTGGTACGTAATTTAATGGTCAAGCATTGTGTGTGGTCAGACCATCACCTGATACACTTTGTAAGAAATGGTCTACCTTTACCAAAAACTCAGTGGCACGAGTTACTGACCAGAAATTGGAATTTTGTCCGTTTACCAGAGTTCTTTAATACCTTGAATTCTACAATCTCTCCAATAACCGATAATGTTAATGAGTTGGAAAGAGCCATCTCCGACTGGCAACTACGGGTTTGTGAGATGCATGCCCCATCACATTGGAAAGAGAGGTGGTCTAGATGGCATGAAACCTCTTACTGGTTCACAACAGAGCTAAAACCAGTAAAACTTAAGACCCGCCTGGCGGAACGAAAGTGGAGGAGGTGCTACTCCCCAACGGATAGGAAAAGTTATGAAAAAGCACTAACTGAGTATAAAGTTGCCATTGTGGAGGCAATAAGGCCTTTTACATAAACAGGGGGCCTTATTTATGAAGGTCTTGCGCTACCGGTGCGTCACTTTTTCCCATTTTAAAAGTGACGCACCGGCGGCGCAAGGCCTTCATAAATAAGGCCCCGGGTACTTAGCTCTCAAAATAAATCTAAGGATATTTTCAAAATAGTTAGAGCAGTCTCTAGTGCCGACCGTGTCACATTGGCCATTATCCCCTCGAGTTCTGTGTGATAACTTGAGTATCTACTTTGTTGACAAAATTAAGGACATCCAGAAATCTATCTGATCTAATTCTCGAGATTGGAAATCTCATAAGCAATTCATTAATCCTATAACTTTGTCTAATTTCCAAAATGTTACCCCGGATTGGTTGGTAGAGCTTAGAAATAAGATACAATCTGGTTCCCCCAATGACCCTTGCCCCACTAGGATACAAAAAGATCTCTTGACACATTTTCTGGATATTTTTCTCATCCTTATCAACATATCTCTAGAGCAAGGGGTTGTCCCACGTGCCTTTAAAGAGGCTGTGTTGGTCCCACTGCAAAAGACAGAAGGGGTAGATCCCAGTTTAATAAGCAATTACAGACCAATATCCCTCCTCCCATATCCAGCGAAGATACTGGAGGCACATGTTGCGAAACTCCTCTGTGCCTTCATTGAAGAAACTAACCTCCTGGACCGCCATCAGGCTGGCTTCAGACCATCACACTCAACTGAATCAGTTATCCTGAGTGTAGTGGATAATCTGAAAGAGGGAGCAGATAGGGGTGCACACAGGCCATGGTTTTATTAGACCTTTCCTCTACATTCGACATGTGGATCACACCATATTAGCCGATAGAATGCGAGCAGTGGGCCTGAGGGACAAGGCTCTGGACTGGATGCTCTCATTCTTAGGGGATCACACCCAGTCTGTTAGGCTGACCCCTTTCGTCTCAGCTTGGGTCAACACCACTTGTGGTGTACCACAAGGCTCATCTCTCTCCCCTTACTTGTTCAACATCTATATATGTCCCCTGATTCATGCTCTGCAAACCAGGGGAGTGAAGGTATATAACTATGCATCTGACATACTTCTGATCTTCCCGATTGATGAGACAGAGCAATCTAAGGAATTCTTCCAACACACTATGCTCTTCATTAAAGACTGGATGAGTCATAACTATCTCAAATTAAACTCGGATAAAACTGAGATAGTTATCTCTACTAATAGACTCGATCAGTGGACGCCAGCACACTGGCCAGCTGTATTGGGCCCTCCACCCACCCTCAAAAATTTGGTTAAGAGTCTGGGGATTAAAAGTGATGCTAAGCTATCCATGCATGAACAGATCAATCAGGGTACCTCCTCTTGCGTTTACCATCTGTGAACCTTTAAGAAAATCAGGAAATTCTTCACCAGGGAAGCAAGCACGGTTTTCATGCTGGCCCAGATCATGTCCAGGCAGGATTATGCCACCGCCATCTACTTAGGGCTCCCTGCTAATCAGACCCATAGGTTGCAGCTAATTCAAAACCAAGCGGCCAGGCTGGTCCTTCAGCAACCTAGACACTGTCACATCAAACCACTTCTGAAGAAATTACATTGGCTTCCAGTAACTCAACGGTCCATGTTTCAGACAGGCTGCATGGTCTTCAACGCACTTAGCGAGAAGGGCCCCAAATTCATATCTGCTAAGATCTCAAGGTATCTACCGAAGGGGAATCTCAGATCGACCACTATGTTTATGGCGAATATTCCAAGATTCAAGCCCAAGAGAGGGGTGGCTCCCGCTTCTCTGTTCTCGACCCTACTCTTTGGAACTCCCTGCCAATGGACATTAGACTAACATCTGAGTACACCAAATTCATGAAACAACTGAAAACATGGTTGTTCACTCTGGCCTATTGTTAGTAGTCCTTAGGAAGCTTCCCCCTTCTCTTATAGCACCAAGAGACCTTTTGGTATCCGTGCGCTTAACAAATTTCCTAAACATAAACATAAGCAACATAAACAATCCATTCAAGAAAACTGTAGAAACAACTTTAGCCTGAAGGCACATACTTTCTAATGAAAATGTTAGTTAAGAAAGGGCAGCAGTATTGCATCAAGGGACTCTTTAGGTCAGACTGGTTTAGATCATCATTCTGACGGGCGGACACAGGATTCTGACGGGACACACTCTGACGAGAAGATGCACACACGCAGAAGGACGCCGGTAAAACTCAGCACAGCTGCAATCTTGTCTCCCGATGATTTACAGCTCCCGGCACACGATCCCTGTACCCTGCCCGAATTTCAGCAAGGGACACTGACGACCTCAGGGCAGGGCACACAGGAGCTGAGTGGAGCGAGCTATTGGGAGAACATTTCGGGAGATAGGAGGAGCGGGAGGACGGTGTGATAGAGGAGGGGTGTGGATGAGGCCCTAATGCCGTGGTTGTCCCCAGCAGGGCAGAAGTGGCCGGTGTTAGGCCAGTGTGGCTTGCTCCTCCTGGGGTCCCCACATGCCACACTCCCTCAGTCGTCTAACCTCCACAATCTAGTTGGCAATCTCCTTGGGGGCCTACTGCAGCAATATCTAAAAGGACTTGGACTAAGTGTGCATAGGATGCTTGGACTTGGCTCTAACCCTTTGGCGTGGCGAGCGAGCGAGGATGTCTCGTGGCTGGATCAATCAGCCTTGTCAGGAACTGCCACCTGTCTCTACGGCTGCCCTTGTGTGAGCTACAAGTCACCAGTCCCGGCTGGCCGCTCTGCCGACTTGGGAAGGAGTTGGTGGCACCGGTGCCGGTCCCAGGAGAAAGAGTAGGCCGGGAGTTGGCTGCTATCAGTGCAACAGGGAAGAGAGGATTGGACCGATATTGAACTGTACTCAAAGGAGTGTTCCAGGGATATCCCCCCTCTAAAGATCCTGCAAACGGCTTCATTCATTTGAGGCTCAATGTTGTCCTGCGACTAAACTGGATCTTTTTAACCATTAAGTTGCATACTCACTTTCTAGGAAAGAAAGTGTTTTTCTTTTTTTTCCTGAAGCGTGCATAATCGTCCGTAAGGCATAGATCGAGTGGGAGGTTGTTCCATAGGACCGCTGCTGCCTTAGAGAAAGATCTGTCACCCATTCTGACCTTATTTGTGCGTTTGACTGAGGCTAAGGCCTGATAGCGTGATCTTAGGTTCCGTGAAGGGACATGGAATTCTATCCTATCTCATAGAATGCAAGGGTCTTTTTTATGCAGTGTTTTGTGTGCAAAACACAGGAGTTTGAAACTAGCTATTTGTCTTACTGGAAGCCAGTGAAGCTCTTTTAAGAGCAGCTGGAAACCGAGCTGAATTTCTTTTTATTGCAAATTAGCTTGGCGGCAGCGTTCTGAACCACCTGAAGGCGGGAGAACAAATAATCGGCCATGCCCACATAAAGGGCATTTCCGTAGTCCAGCCTGCTCAGAAACAGAGCTTGAGTCGCCAACTTTCTACATTTTTGGGGAATCCAAGGGAAAAGTCTTCTGAGAAGTTTTAGGTAGCGAAGCCCTTTCCACAGAATGTGTGGACTTGTCTTTGCATAGCTAAGGCATCATCAAAGATGATTCCCAGGTTTCGTGCAAACTGCTTAGGTACAGGGGCGGTGCCCAAGGCCTGGGGCCACCAGCTGTCGTCCCAGATTGTATGGGCTCCTCCAAAAAGTGTTTGGACATCCAACCTGCGAGTTCCGATAGGCAGTTTATGAGGTTATTTTTGGTGTTGATGTTTGTCAGCCTATTTGTAAGGGGAATCACCAATTGTGTATTATCAGCATATGAGCAGATTTCAAATCCCCATTTCCTGCTGATGTCTACCAGAGATGAAACGTATGCATTAAAAAGGGTGGGGCTCAAGGTCGCTCCTTGGGGGACCCCCGTGTTTGACGCTTTTTGCATTAAAGGAGCAAGATCCCATTTGAATTGTTTGTGTGCGATCTTTCAAAAATGTTGCGAACCATGCTAGGGCTTTATGGCAGATCCTTTTTTTGTGCAGAATTCGTAACAGATTGGTGTGGGAGACAGCATCGAAAGCTGCACTAAGATTTAATAGGATCAATGCTACAGCTCTTCCCTCATCGACAAATAGTCTGGCTACCTGTTCTTCCGTGAATGGAGTCAGAGCATCCAGATGGGCTTGGGCCTCGGGGTTGGGTGCTATACTTTCCCAATCAGTATCGGTATCTTCAAATGCATATTATTATTGATCAATTCACAGTTCTCTATCTTGGTTCCATAGTTTGTGCCAGAATAGTGGGATTATGGAGTTCTCAAACAACCTTGTATAGTTCTTTAGAGGAACTGCCATTGTCTTCGATTCTTTTTGTGTAATAGTTAGTTTTTGCCTTTTACAGTGCAGCATGGTAATTTTTCAGTTCGACTAGATAACTTTGTCTACCTACGCTGTTTTTAGAAAGCCTCCATTTATGCTCGAGAAATCTGCATTTCCTTTTCTTTAACTTTAGGTCTGGTGTGTACCATTTTTCCGAGCGAGGTTTGTTAACTATATTACTAATGTGTTTGGGAGCGCATTGAATCAGTGATTTTTCTATTTCTTGTTGTAGGTGCAGTATCGATGTGTTAACGGATTTGCAGTGCTGTGTAGACGGTTCACAGTGAGTGAAGTGGTTGTAAAAAGATTCCTGGGTGACTAAATTCCAAGCTCTTTTACATGTCTGATATGTTGGTTCCATTCTAAGATGCTTGTTCGGTAGGTTGATTGAGAAGGAGATCAATGTATGATCTGTCCAGGGCAGTGGTTTTATCTCAAGAATGTTAGTGTCTTTTATGTTGGTGAACAGTAGGTCCAGGGTGTGTCCGGATATATGGGTAGGTTCAGAGATTAGCTAGGTGAGTTGCATTATTGCCATATCGTCTTCCAGGTGTTTGACCCAGGGGTTTGAGATATTTTCATAATGAAGATTGAAGTCTCTAATGAATAAAAACGGATTCTGTTTTAGGCATAGATGGAAGAGTTGGGAAAGTAAGTTAGTGCTTAGTCCGGGGTAGAAACCAGAGGGGTTGTAAATAACTGCCCCTCTCAATAATAGGTGTTCTCGTTCTGAGACTGAGAAAGCTAGAATTTCGAGCGTTTCTATTTGAGTAGTGGTGGTGGTAAGGCAGGAGAGGTGTTTTTTTTATATGATGGCTTTACCTCCAACTTTTTTGCCTTTCCTGTTCTGTTTTAGAATTTTGTATTCGGTTGGTAGGGCAGCGACAATATCAGGCGTGTTATTATTGTCAAGCCAAGTTTCTGTAACAAAAGCCAAATCTGGGTTTAGCTCATCTAGAGTTTTCCATACCTCAATACTGTGTGTTGGGAGTGATCGGGAAAAAAAGTAGATACAATTCAAAGCCTGGTCCCAGGTTTGCGATTAGTTACTGTCTTAATGGGAGTAGGCTGAACCTCTTCGCTTGACAATTTACAGTTGAGGCAAGTGGAAGGTCGCTCCAACCCAGTTGGAGATAGTTTCATGTGGCACTTGATTTTTTTCTCTTTTGCCAGCTCAAAGAGCCTATTTCTTGAGTAAGTGCGGGTAGTGTTATTTTTTGGGGTAAAAGGACAAGGGGTACTGGCCCCTGGACCCGGTTGGGCGTGGACAGGCGCAGACGGACTTGCCTTAGGCGATCCTGGTATTAGAGGCTAATGATGGGCTTAATGGACTTGGCTTAAGAATTGTCCCGATATCTGAGATGGAGCCTTCCTGTACAGATCCGCCCTGCCAGGTAAATCATGCCAGCTTAAACCAGGAACAAGTAAATTTGTTAATTGGTGGGAGGGTAACCCCCCTGCTGCCAAATGGTGGGGTATAATTGAGGTACTTTAAAGATAACTATTCCACCCTACCCAAGAAATGAAGGGATAAAAGCAATAGATTTGCACATCTAAGCGTTGATAGGGAAAGTGTTTTATCTTGGGGGGATGGGTGGACTAGGTAGCAGCTGCACCCGCTGGCTTGGAGGTCATATCCTGGGATGTTCATGGGTTGGGGGATTTAATAAAAACAACAGATCTTACTCAAATATGGGAGAAGAATGAGATCATTTGCTTCTAGGACACCTGGTTGGCAGGTGATCCAACACATCAAAGTGGATTTATGCAGTTTACTAAAGGAGGAACTAAAATAGGTCCTGGACAGATCAGAGGTGGCTATCAGTCACGGCCGGAGTGGCTTGTGAGCAGGGGCGAGTGGGGGGGTCGAGGGGGCGGTCGTGAGGGGGGCTTACCTTGAGGCCGGGTCTAGGGTCTTCTTGGCTCCTGCTCTCCTGCTTCCACCAACAACAGGAAGCAGGCAGCAAGGCTCCCTCCCCAAAGCTAATCACAATTCTGCAAGCGGTATTGTGATTGGTCTGGAGCACCGTAACACGGGGCTCAGCCAGGGGCTTATGGGGTGGGCATATTCTCCATACAGGCTGCATTGCAGCCTGCATGGAGAAGGGAAAAGTGCGTATGACTGCTTTGGGCGGCCCAAGAGGGGCGACCAAACAGTCTTTGTGCACTCAGGAGTGGGCACACTACTCCTCCCCTGCCCTGCTCGGTGAGCAGAGCAGCCCCACCCACCGGCCCGCCCGCAACAAAAACATAAAATGGTCATAACTAAAAGTTATTACCTTTTTAGGTTATTGCTTCTCGCACTACAAGAAAGCAGTGGGGCGACGCTCCTCCGCCATAGCGGAGGAGCTGTTCCTGGTGGCCTTATGACATTAATCTGGCACCGCGCTGAGATGGATCCAAGACTTCCTCAATGAGAGAAGTTTTCAAGTCAGGCAGGGAGACTGCTATTCTAGGGGGGTGCCTTTGGGCCAAGGCGTGCCGCAGGGCTCGTCCTTGAGCCCTACCCTTTTTAATTTGTACGTCGCGCCTGTTGCATCGATCGTGGAGAGTCATGGCCTCCAACTAGTCTCTTATGCCGACGACACGCAGCTGGTAATCTCCCTGTCGCAGGCGCCCTGTCTTGCTGCCGATGGCTTCCGTTCGTGTATGAAAGATCTTGCCGAATGGATGGCCAACAATTGCTTGAAGCTGAACGGCAGCAAGACAGAGGTGCTGGTGGTAGGGAGAGCCCA
This sequence comes from Lissotriton helveticus, assembly GCF_964261635.1. NCBI lineage: Eukaryota > Metazoa > Chordata > Amphibia > Caudata > Salamandridae > Lissotriton > Lissotriton helveticus. The sequence continues at coordinate 366,965,363 of NC_136072.1, read as the reverse complement.
GTCTGCCTGGTCGCCGGCATGGTGGCCCTCCTGCCTTGGCCCCACCCCTACCCCGTGCCTAGAGGCGCGCAATTTGGGGGTGTGGTTTGACGTAGGGCTCACCTTTGGCCCCCAGATTAATCGGGTGGTGGGAGTCTGCTTCGGGATTCTGAAGAAGCTGAGAAAGGTCCTGGACTTACTCCCGCTGGAAGCACGTCAAACCCTGGTTCATGCCCTGGTAACAGCTCGGGCGGACTATGGGAACCTGCTGTACCTGGGAGCGCCAGAAAAAAGCATGGCCCGGCTGCAAGTGCTGCAGAATGCGGCTGCACGGCTGATACTCAGACTGCCAAAAAGGGCGCACTCTAAGGCGGCCCTCCAGCAGCTACACTGGCTCCCTGTAAGGAGAAGAGTGGAGTATAAAGCCCTATGTACCTGTCACCGTATTTTGAATGGCAGGGCACCCGTCCCCCTGACGAATTTGATCGAAGCCTACATACCAACACGGGCACTTAGATCAACAGGGGGTGGCTTACTGAGGACCCCAAGAATCAAGAAGGCCCGCATGGGAGGCAGGTCTTTCAGATATTTGGCGGCAACTTACTGGAACAAACTGCCAACGGACCTGCGTCTGGAACTAGATGAGGCCAGATTCCGGGCAAAATTAAAAACCTATCTTTATAGCAAATAAGGGCCCGTGATGTTTTTGCTCCCTGTCATCTGTCTACTCCCACTCTCAGCGCGTGGACACGCCGGTGTGCGTAAGCGCAGCGCTCAATAAATGTCCCAATAAATAAATAAATAAATAAAAAATCTCAACTAAATGTAGTAAAAGCAATCATCCAGACAAGTTGTGAGTAGCTTTTGGCTTGCTCCTTGGATCTGTATGATGGCTGCTTGCCACAAAACAGCCATACAATTGCTAATGTCTATATAAACCACAAAGAGTCTTGGAAGAAGATGTAGGAGGTGCTCCAGGGGGACCTGGTGGGTCAGACAGAATTGCTAGCCCCCCCCCCCTCAGATCTGCTTTTAGGGGATTTCAACCTCCGTTTGGCCCAAAAAGGTAGACTTGGGAGTCCCACATATGCTAGAATCCTATGGTATCCCAAAGGCAATCTCCCCAGAGTGCACTCAATCTAATTTAGAGGGGAAATGCACACAATTTCTCTCAGAGTTAGGGTTTGTCTGTATAAATGGGCATTTAAGGGGGATTCCCCGGCAGCCCAAACGTATCTGCATAGGAACCAGCGCTTCCCAATAGACTATATGTTTATACAGGCATGTTTTTTTTTCCTTTGTAAAGGTTTGAGATGTTAAGAATTAGGGGCAATGATCATTGAATTTTGCAAATGGTTATTGTTGCACACTTATTAGTGAAGGAGCGGGTGATACCGATGGAAGTTGCTTTCACAAAACACCTAACAACAAGTATAGATGAAAGGTTCATGAACCAACTAACGCAGTTTCAAATCCTTAGCGATCTGGATCTTGGGAGGGGTTACAAGGTTGACATTCTTGGAATGGTATGCTAAGACCACTACTAAGGTTTTTAAGATTTAGACCCCAACAGTAAGGCTATGTAATAAGAAAGCCAGAGAGGAAAAGCGTAGTTGGTACCCAAAGCAGCCCTGGTATGATAAGGAGTAATTGCAGGTTAGTAAGGAGTTAAGGAAAGCAGGTAGGGCCAGGCGCTCTTGGGACCCTATGATTACTCTTGAGAGCTATAATCATAAACCAAGGGTGTATGAGGCCCTGGTTAGGGCTAAGAAGCAGGCTTATTATCAATCTAATTGGGACCTTATGATTAGCACCCCCAGGGTAAGGACATGAGAATATTTTAGAAGTTAGTCAAGAAGGGATGTGGTAATGTGACACCTCCTGTAAGATGCATGGTTCCAGAAACAAATTGGGGTACCTTCTTAAGTGATATTTACAAACCCAGGGAGGAACTTTTGAGGGATAACTGGCTATAATTGGAAGAGGAGGCATTGGAGGTCTTCTCCATCCAATCTATGGTCAAGTTAATAATCTCTTTAAATCTGACCAAAGCAGCCAGGCCAGATAATCTTCTCACAGGCTACTTTCTTCCCAAAGGTTTTTATAGCCATAACTAAGTTGGGTATATTCCCGCTTAGTTGGAAGGGGGCAGTTATCAAACCGATCTATAAAAAAGGGGAGATGGATGTACCTGGTAATTATCGATGGATACCCCTACTAGATGTGGGTGCAAAATTGTATTCGTCATCTTTATCTCTTTAAAGAATTTGATTGATTGTAATAAAATAATACCAATGGAACAAGGGGCGTTTAAATGCAGGCACCCAGCGATAGAGCATTGTTTTAGTTTGTGAGCCCTGGACCAAAAGGCAATGGAAACTACACAGAGTTTATTCTGTTGTTTCGTTGATTTAAGTGCGGATTTTGATTTGGTAGATCACAGTATGCTTTGGACTAAACTACGACAACAGGGTAATTCCCTATGTTTATTGGCAATCTTGCAATAACTACATTCCTAAAATTGGGCCCAGGTGGAGCTTGACATAAATGGACCCTCTCAGAAAGGATATCTCTATGCAACAGGTTAAGACAGAGTTGCATTTTGGCCCCAACACGGTTTTCCTTGTTTCTTGCAGACCTCTTGGGAGTGCTGGCCGCTGCACAGACATTCTTGCTGAAAATGGGGGGTAGACATGTGCCATGCCTACTTTACACAGATGACCTAGCGATTCTTGATCTGATCCAAATTGGCCTCCAGATCAAACAAAATAGATTTAACAGCTACTGTGAGGCAAATAAGTTAAAGGTGAATATGGGTAAACCAAAAATAATGAAACAGTCTTGGATAATCGACTGCTGTACGATGTTACCACCAATTCCCTGAGATTATTAGATCTTTCAGCAGCATTTTACATTGTCGATCATGGTCTCCTTCAGGACATGCTGCAGAAGATCAATATAGCAGGCACAGGATTTAAGTGGTTTGACTCCTTTCAGGATACCCCTTCATTAAGGTATCTATACACCCATTTGGATGGAAAATCCTGTACCTTTCTTTTGGGGCTTACCAATTTGACTCTTACCTTACATTTAATTGTAACTGGGTCTCACTTGGCCACATTAATTTGATCTCATGGCCTTCTCTTGCACATTTATGCAGATAACACACAAATCCTACGAAGGTTCAGAGAAGGACAGGAGTTGGATGCTCTATTTCAACAGTGCGTGTGGGGTCAGGGTGTGGATGAGGGGTCATTGGTTGAAAGTGAAATGCAATAAAACTGAAATCTTCGTAGCACTTAGAATGGTAAAATCTCTTTATGACCTGTGGTCCTGGTGGTGTGCCCCACTCCTTCTAGAAGGAACAATAGATGGACAGAACGCAGAACAATGTCATGCATTCACCCCAGTACAAAGATCTGGGCCTAAATCCATATTTTTTTTGCTCGCCATGCCATTCCAGTTTGGACCCAGCCATTTTCAAATCAGTCTTGGTTTGCGCCCAATGGGAAGAGTACAGCCCGAACTGCCAGGCCAGGGCCTCAGTGGACTGGAAACAAGCATCCTAAAACAGGTTTCGGGCTTTCAGCCCTCATCAGTCAGGATAGCTTGACTCCAGTGGCATGGAGAGCACGGGACCCATGTCTGGGCATACCCGCCCCTCTCGGTGTGACAAATACAAAAAGAACAATTGATGGACAGAAAGCAGAACAATGTCATACAATCACCCCAGTACTGAGATCTGGGCCTAAATCCATCATTTTTTTGCTCACTATGCCATTCCAGTTTGGACCCAGCCATATGCAAATCAGTCTTGACCCTGCGCCCAATGGGAACAGTCCAGCCCGAACTGCCAGGCCAGGTCCTCCCTGGACTGGAAACAAGCATCCTAGGACCGGTTTCGGGCTTTCAGCCCTCATCAGCCAGGATAGCTTGATTGGTGGCATGGAGAGCTGGCTGGCTTGTTTCCGGTCCAGGGAGGACCTGGCTTGGCAGTTCGGGCTGGACTGTTCCCATGAGGCACAGGGCCAAGACTGATTTGCATATGGCCAGGTCTAAACTGGGGTGGGATGGTGAGCAAAAGAATGATGGATTTAACCCAGATCTCTTGACTGGGGGTGAATGTTTTGATTCGTTCTGCATTCCATCCATCAATTGTGTGTCTTTTGCTTTCTCGCCCTAAGTGCGTCGGGTATGCCCAGACGTGGGTCCCGGGCTCACTGTGCCACTGGAATCAAACTGTCCTGGCTGAAGAGGTGTGAAACCCTGAAACCGGTCCTAGGATGCTTGTTTCCGGTCCAGGGAGACCTGGCTTGGCAGTTCCGCTGGACTGTTCCCATGAGGAACAGGGTCAAGACTGATTTATATATGGCCATGTCTAAACTGGGGTGGCATGGTGAGCAAAATAATTATGGACTTAACCCAGATCTCTTGACTGGGGGTGAATGTTTTGATTCGTTCTGCATTCCGTCCATCAATTGTGCGTATTTTGCCACCTCCTTCTAGAGCAGCTTTCTTTGGCTTCTCTGAGTCGAGACTTGACCATGGAAATGCTCTTTATCTAGATGAGGCAAAGCATCTTGAGAATTGGCCCCAGGGTAGTCAGATTAATACAACCAGGATAGTGGCAACTACCCAATGATTCAGTCACCCATCGCCAATTTTGGAGATACTTCACTAGCTTCCTATTACGTCAAAAATTTCCTTTCAACTTGTATGCCTAGAGCACAGAGCCCGGTACTTGCTTTTTTCTGGATTTCTTCATAATAGCTTATCTTGAGCCGTTCCCACAAGTACTCTATCCTCTTCCGACTCCTCCCTGTTGAACTTTCCCTGGGTAAGGAAATGTAAGTAGGAGGTAAATCATTTTCTGTTCTAGCCCCCAGGCTGTTATACAACCTCCGGGAAAATGTCCCATACCCTTCTGTTTTGGAAACACGTTAAGAAATGGCTTTTCTCAAATCTTAGAAGATGCTCTCTTTGCTTGTTTATTGTTCTCTGCTCTCCCTGTACTTTTCTAGAGGCAAAAAATGTGACTGATATATGGACATAAAAATATAACAGTGTAACAAAATATAATGTGTCAGGTTTCCCCAGGCACCGCAGGCCCTCCACTGTTTCCATGTAACATACTAATGACTGTCCTCATGTACATCTATGTCCAAATGCTGCAGACTCCAGCATCTGCTAATGAACTAGTCCCAGATTACCTACTTCCATGTAAGTATATTAATTTGCATTCTGATGTCATATTGAAAACCGAGTTACTTCAAGCTCTCCAATCCACAAGTGGCCATTTCCACCTCCACCCTTCTGTTTGGGATCTGGGCACATTGCTAATACCATCAAAATCTTAGGACTCGTGGCTAGTGTGAGAGAACCTCAATACCTTCACTGAACCAAGCCCATCATGGGCCATAGGATGGCTTCCAAAGGATAGCACCAGTAATCTCAAGAAAAGTCCTGCCAATGGCAACTCTCTGCTGGTATAGACACTCAAGACATTTGCATTGTGAGCAAAAACACCAGCCTCCTTATGAGAACCATAAATGATCCTGGAAATTCTCCCAGACGAAGAAGGAGGTGAAAACCTAAAGTTTGGAAACAAGATATCTGAGTAGATGCACATTCCTCAAATTTTCAAATTGTAGAAGAAATAAGATAAAGAGTCAATGCTAAGAATTCTTGTTGCTGCACCTGAATAAAAAATTAGCTAGCATTGGCGCCAAGAATTTTCAATTCCATTAAGGACACGGAGACGAGGATTATGATTCTCTTTCTATTTATTTGCTACTCACAGCAGCCAATGAAAATGTTTTGTTATGTAAATAAACTACATTTCCCATGATGCATATCTTGAACATCACATCCTGTAAGACCCTAGAAGAGTCACAATAACAGAAAATCATCCTCTTTCTTTGTACGAACAGTAAAGGTCCAATAACAATAACTTAAGTCCAAATAATATCCTCCAACGTGGAAGAACCGAACCAACTGGAAAGTAAAGTCTTCTTAACCAGAAGTACTCTTATTCCATCTTCTTCTCAGAACCTTAAAGGAATGAAACACAGGAAAACCCTGTAACTTCTACTTAAACAGAATATAAATACATACGGGTGGGTAAACATTACAAACATTGTAATATAACCGGGTGGGATAATCCTCGCCTCCATGTCCTTAATAGAATTGTAAATTCTTGCCGCGAATGCTAGCTCATTTTTTTATTCTATTCCAGGACCGGAGGCTTCTGATTATGCTAGTTTAACACTTATCAAATACAACTGAGGCTATATCATCCACCGGTTTATAATAACACTGTTTAAATGCTGACTCTGAGGACCAGTCAGCAGACCTCATGATATCTTGGATGGTAGAACCCAACATGAAGGTTTTAGAGGCCATGGCACCACGAACAGAATGTGCCCCAAATATCTGGGTATCAATACCCGCTTCTTGCATGACTGTTTTTTGCCATCTGGCTATAGTAGCTGCAGACACAGGTTTATAGGGTTTTTGTAACACAATCAACAATTGAGTTGAACCAACAGGTCGTATGGACCTGGTACAATCTTCATATGCTCTAAGACATTGAACTACACATAACTTGGCATTAGCAGGAAAGGCATGATAATCAATAATTTTTGAGAATGTTTTAGTTCTGGCAGTAATATTAAAAGAAACTCCTTCTGGAGTAAATACTCTACCTATAATATCCAGGGCCTTGACGTCCGATGAGCGTCGACAGGCAAAGAGACATAACAACATGGCAAGTTTACACGATAACTGTTACCTAGTCAACAAATGATTATCTGGCCAACTGTCAAATAAGGCAAGAACTAAAGATACATTCCACAAAGAAGAATACTTTGGTTTGGGAAGATTTGCCACGCGAATACCCTTTAACAGCTTACAAATAACAGGATGCATGCCCACAGGCTCGCCATCTATTTGAGAATGACCAGCGGAAATGGCAGACCTAAAATTGTAAAGGAAATGTACGCTAACCCTTCCGAAGCTTTCTCTGATAAAAAAATCACAACATGGGATAACTCGGCCCCCACGGGATCCACATGTTGTTCCACTCACCAACGAACCCAGCCCTTCCAGGCTGAAGAGTATCGCTTCCTGGTGGAAAGAGCCCAGGCCTGGTTAATGAAGGCTGTAGCCTTGTCCAAAAATCCTGGCATTTTCCATTGTTGCCTGAAAGCCTCCAGACCATCTGGAACAACTGCCCCAACACTACCATCGGATGCACCTCTACATGAGGGCCCTGGATCATCGTCGAGGACCAAGGAATCATCCTGGGGAAGTCGCAGCTCATTTCCAACAATATTGGGAACCAGGGCTGCGACTTCCACAGTGGGGTTATAAGGATTATCTCCACCCGTTGTCGGTTTACGAGAGTTGTCACCCTCGGAATCAAGATGAAGGGGGGAAAGGCATAATTCAGGCCCTTGGACCAGTCCTGAGAAAAAGCATCCATCGCTCTCGCTAACGGATCCGGTCTCCAGCTGAAGAACATCTGTAGTTGATGATTCAGTCTGGACACAAAAAGGTCTATCTCGCACGTGCCCCACACAGCTAGCAGTCAACTGAAAATCTGGGGCTGGAGCTGCCAATCGCTGTAATCTTTGAGGTAACATGAGTTCTAATCCGCTACTACATTGGATTGTCCTGGAAGGTATTCCGCTACAACCAAAATCTGGTGAATCAGGCAGTAATGCCAGAAGTCCTTCACTATCTCTGCTTACAGCGACATCCTCGTGCTTCCCAGTTTGTTGATATACCTCACTGCAGAGATGTTGTCCATCCGCAGGAGGATGCAGCATGAGACCTGTTTGGGAGAGAGTGTCCGGATCGCAAACGACCCTGCTAACAGTTCTAGACAATTGGTATGCAGTTCGAGCTCGCCAGGGACCACCAACCTCCGGTGGAGATATCTCCGCAATGCGCTCCCCAGCCCCAATGGCTGGCATCCGACTGAATGACCACTTCTGGTTGAGAGCCGAAGATGGCTCTGCAGTTCCACGCATCCACGTGGGCTAGCCACCATTGAATCTCCTCTCGCACCTCGCTGGAAAGGGGAACTCTGTCCGTGTAGGACAGGCCCTTCCGGAGGTGTTGGATCTTCAATCTCTGAGGGCCCTGTAGTGAAGAGGGCCTGGAAAATCACCCATATCGAGGAGGCTAAAAGATCCACTGTTCTGGAAATCACCCTCAATGAAAAAGTCTGCTTGGACAGCAGAGTGGAAAGCTCCCTCTTGATGTCCTTCAGTTTGGAGCGAAGAAGGCTCAGCTGGGCCGTCTGTGACTTGATGACGAACCCTAGAAAGTCCATTGTCAGAGTCGGACAAAGGACTGACTTGCGAATGTTGATGACAAACCCCAAATTTTGAAGAACAGACATGGGCATGTGCAAATGCTGCGTGACTAACGTCGGAGTCTGAACCATGATAGGAATATTATCCAGGTATACTATCATGCAGTCGCCCTGTTCCCGCAAGTGCGCTATCACCATCTTCATCACCACCGGTTCCGCCATTGAAACTGTAGGAAGCGGCGGCGAGGGGAAAAAATAGGAATCGACAGATAGGCGTCCTTCAGGTCAAACCGGATTATCCAGTCTCCTTCTTTCAGCAGATGTGCCAAGAGATGAATATCCTCCATCTTGAAATGATTGTAAGTCATGAAATGGTTGAATTCCTTTAAATTCAGTACCAAGCTGTGACCTCCACCTTTCTTCTGTACCAAGAAGATATTGCTGTAAAAACTGCGAGGACCATTGTCGCAATACGCAACCGCGTGTTTCTGCAGCAATGCGTTGAGTTCTGCATCTATAAAATCGCATTTGAATTGGGAAAAAGAGAGTTGAAGGGGATGGCCGTCCTGGAAGGGAGTTTGATGAAAATCCAGGTGAAAACCCTGAATGGTCTGTAAGACCCAAGCATCTTGCGATATCAGAGCCCAATTGTGGTAGAAATACCGAGTACGACCCCCCAAGGGTAACTGAAAATTGTCAAAAACTTTTACCTGCAGACTCTGGAGCTTGGAGGCCCGCTCGATGTCCGTCTCTGTGGAAGCGCCTTTTGTTAAAGCGATGTCTGGTAGGGTAGAAGGTACCCCCACGAGTGGAGTCCCACTAGCCTTGACCACGGCCATAGTCTCCGCTTTGAGGACCTTGTTGATAGTAGCGGCCTGGCAAGCGTTCTCTGCCTCGCCCGGTTAAAAAGGCCAGCATTGAAAACCTGTTTGATGCCCGATTGGGCCTTGTCAGGGGACGTAAAAGTGCCCACATACTGGAAACATCTTTTACAAAACGGTCCCGAAGAGGTTGCCCTCCGCCAGAGGTCCTGGTTCCGCCGCAGCCAACTCTGTCAAGTTAGAGTCCATCCTCATGAGGAGTGACTTACGCCTCTCTGTGGAAATAGCACAACTGGTGTTGCCCAACAAGCAGATAGCCCTTTGGATCCATCCAGCCAGGACGTCGGGATCCATGGGAGCACGGACTCCTTTGCCTCCAGGGCCATTTCTAAGATGTTGGCTAGTGGCTCCGCCACACCTAGAAGTTTGCCTTGGCTACTGCGCCAGGCCCGATCGATCCCCTTTTTTAGGACCTTAGCAAATTTCTTAAAGAAAGTAAGGAGGCTTACATCTATGTCAGGCGTCTCCGCCACTATATTCGGAATATCCGGTCTAGGACATTCAGAGCGCTCCTGTTATGCACGTCCTTATCATAACTTTTGCAGAGATTGTCATGGAGATATGCGCTACCTCCAGTGCAGCAGCCCAATGCGATGATCTAGGGTGAACAATATCGGCCGGATTAAAAGTAAGGGGGCATTTAACGCTAGGGACCGGTCCTGCTCAACATTTTTTGTTTTGCATAATCTCTTCCTGGGAGGTTCCTCCTCCTCTGGGATATCCTTCACCGTGGTGTCAGTATCGGTATCAGTGACCGTGTCCCTACGCTCCTGACGTTTAGCTTTATTCCCATGTTCGGAGGAGTAGATGATTTGGGCAATGTCGCAAGTGCTCCGAAATGGGGCCAAGATTTCCCTGTAGGCTCGCCAGAAGCAGCATCCTTCTTCGGTTTGGCGTTAAACCCATGCTTCTTTGCAAACCTTTCCAGTTGTTTAGTGAATGGTTTTATCGCAGCAGCCAATGCTTGTTGCACAGTACCAGTTACTGCCTTTTCAATGGCCCGATTAACAGAATCTTGGACAGAAGCGTCCAGAGCCTCCACAATATTATCCCCAGAGAAGTTGCATGCACTTCTTCCTCATAAACATCATCATCCTCATAGCGAACTCAGTCATCCATGATGCACTGCAGATATGGGAATGAAGAGGAGTAAAGGGGGGAGCTAACCAAAAAGTGCACACCACAAAATCAAGAACCTAGCTCCTCAGCAGATGCTGTATAGATATTATTGCAGCCCACAGCGTGTAGGGAGTGTTAAGTATAAAAATATAAAGTTTTGAGGAGTGTGTGCTCCCTCCTGGGCCAGACGACTGTTGCAGCCAGATCAGGAGTCACAAACCGAAATTTTCCTCGATGCTAATGAGCCTCGGAACAACGAGGAGATGTGCGCTACGTGCGTAGCCCAAAATCTACTAAAAAGTAGCCCAAGTGGGTTTTGCGCGTCAACGCGAAGGAAAGAACCCTTCAGGCACCGCCCAGCACATCAGGGAAGCAACCACGGTGGAAAACAATTGTCGGACGCTGCCGGGAAGCAGCGCGGTACTCAGCACTCCAAGGCGCATCAAATCTCTTCAAGCCCTACCGGGCAGGAAACGTTTTAAAGCTCCGAGCGGGATAGCTACACACAATACAGCCCAATCGGGTGTGCAAACACAGGCAAGGCTCCTAGCGGGAGCGTATTTGACAAAAAGCCAGAGGGCACAATGCAATGAAAGAAAACTCCTGAGGGGAGCGTTTTAAAACAATTGAGCAATTAACCACACAGCGCGCAACGCGCAAAACACCAATGCATCTCAAAAGCCTCCATGGCCGAGAAGAAAGGACAGTCACTCCCGAATGGCCTGAATAGCCAGAGAGAATATGAGGCAGGCTAAGTCAGCAGGCTAGTGTGCTGATGTGTAAGATGTTCTTTGTATGAGTTCCAAATTTCCCTCTCACAGTTCTTTGACAAGGCTGAATCAGAGCAAGGCAGTAGTTCTGTGGAGATTTTGGCAGCCTCAGCGAGGATGACCCAGGCATGATGGGCTCAAGACCAAGTCCAGATGCAACAACAGTGCCTAGCTTCTTGGCTGGCCTTGATCTCGAAAGGTTACAGTGGTAATGGAAATAGTGTATTGAAAAAAAAGGGGTCTGGCACTAATCACCGATAGTAAGGAACATTGTGACATCATAATCTCACTAAAAAAAGCACAATGAATTTTGACATGAGCTCTTTTCCCTTTTCATTGACTGGCTGGCTGTTTTTTTGTGAACGTCTCTGAAACCTTCTGACCCTGCAGCTGAAGTTAGACCAGAGTAGTGCTTTTGCTGGTTGCCAGATCCACTATAGGAGTAATGGTGGCCAAAAAAGAAACACCATAACAGACACAAATTTGCCCTTTTTGGGACTTTGCCCTAGGGATACAATACCTGGGGATTCTGCACAACGTATTTCTTCATATCCCAGGCCAAGTTATTTAAGTCCATTTGGGCCGTAAGGGCTCTGGATTCGGGAACCCTGCTACATTTCTTAATCAGAAAGCAAGTCCAGGAAGGGAGCTGGGCCTTCATCTAACCTGACCGGATGCCACATTCCACATCAGATTAGCCTAAATGCAAGAAGAGCTCACTTTAGGTTTAACTTTTTTTTTATTTGAAATCTGCACCTGGAAGACAAGGCAATCAGCGCAAACATTACATCATCATCAGCAATCATATACATGAGAAGGGTAAGGAGAGGGCACAAGAAAATCAGCATAACAGTCCAATACCCATCTAATCTGCGGCAGTGTTGACCTTCAGGGGAGAATGCACAGTGCCAACCAGGTGGAAACCCCCCTCCCCGCCACCCCCAACTCCCCCCGCCCCTCCCTCCCCTCACCTCCTCGTCCAGTGCTCGAGTCAGTCTCTTCCAGCGTCGTCTTGTCGGGTCTTGATTCAGAGTCCGCCCGTTTCCCCCTTATTAGGCCTCTCCCTCCGGACCCGTGAGTCGTAACAAGCTGAGATACCGTGGGCATGTAAGTTCTCTGAATTCGGTGACCAGTAAGGAGCGGAACGGTTGCCAAAGCTCGTCAAATCGATCCTTATCTCCGGCTAATGTAAGGGACATCTTCTCCATCCCCAACACACCCCACAGCCGATGAAGCCAACCTGTAGTGGAGGGGACTGTAGTAGTGCGCCAATGTATCAAGATATTTTGGATCGCTGAGACTAGGGTGATAGCCATTTGGCGTCCTCTTCGTGAGCGCAGGGGGTATGTCAATGGATTAGGTAGCCCTAGTATGATGTAGGCAGGGAAGCGGGGCAGTTCGGTGTGGAAATGTGCGTCAACGTCATCGATCACTTGTGTCCAGTATGGTTGTATCAGGGGACAGTCCCACAAAATGTGCAATAGCGTGCCTAAGTGTCCACATCCCCTCCAGCAGGTCGGGTCTTTACTGCGGTCCATCTCACTTATCCGTTCTGGTGTGTAGTACCAGTATGTGGTTACCTTAGTCAGTGTCTCAGTAAGTCCAGAGTGGTATGCTGAGTGTTGTGCTCTGTAGGAGATTTGGCCCCATTCTTTGTGGCTCAGGGTCCTGCCTAGTTCCCTCTCCCAACGTTCTCTGCCTGGATTATAAAAGTGGGCTGGTCGTGGTTGGAGGAATTTGTAAAGATCAGATATGAGTTTGGTGTCTGAAGTGCGAGTCAGTAGCCATCTCTCGTATGGCCGAAAGTGTCAATCGGCTGTCTACCTCACCTGTGGCTGGAGTGCCCAGTGGCGAACCTGAAGGTATCTCATACGCTCCGTCTCGGGGAAGTTGAATTCTTGTCGGAAAAGGGGAAAGGGGAGCATGCCATCAGGGCCGTAGATGTGACAGAGGCAGCGACATCCCGACGAACGCCAGTGGGCGTAAGTCCCTTTGGCCATACCCGGAGTGAAATCTGGGTTGTCGACTAGGGGCGTATGCGGCGAGGGAAAGATAGTGAGATCGTGTACAACGTTAGTGGCATCCCACGCTTTTAGTGGGACCCGCGTGACGAATGATGCGTAGAGATTAGACGGTCGGGCTGCTTTGCTAAGGAAGGGGATTTCCTGAAGTGGGCGTCCCGCCACTGCTTGATCCTGGAATAACCAGGGTTTCTCGGACTCCCACTTGCTCCATTCAACCAAATAGCGTAGTTGCGCTGCCTGGAAATATTTGCGTAGGTCCGGTATTCCCAACCCCCCTCCTCAGGGGCTAGCGTGGTCAGAGCCCTCCTCATTCTTGGCTTACGACCCTGCCAGATAAAGCGGGCAAGGTCAGCCTGCATTTGCCGGAGCCATCCCGTGGGTGGCTGGAGTGGCAGTGCTCGGAAAAGGTACAGGATTTGGGGTAAAATGGTCATTTTGACCGCTGCTATTCTGCCCAGCCACGAGAGGGGAAGGCTCCTCCACCGACACAATTCGTCGTGCACTTTCTTTTGGAGCGTGGCATAATTGACGGCCGTCATAGCGGGGAGTGTGGAGGTCAGCTGGATCCCTAGATAGGGTACTGCGTCCGACGCCCATTGGAGGGGAAATGTGGTCCGCAGATACCCCTTGGTGGGGGGTTTCAGGGAGAGGTCGAGGGCTAACGATTTGTCTGTATTCATTTTGAAGCCTGCGACCGCCGCAAAGGCATCCAACTCTGTCATGCACGCGGGCAGGGCCGTCCGCGGGTTGTCAAGTGTGAGTAAGACATCATCCGCGTAGAGGCTAATGGCGTGTGTGTAGCCACCAAATTTTATCCCCGTCGCCGTGTTGTTTTGACGGATCCTCTGGGCAAGCGGTTCCATATAAAGGGCATAGAGCAGAGGCGACAGCGGGCAGCCCTGTCTCGTGCCCCTCTCTATGGCGAAGTTCCGGGAGCTATAGCCATTTACTCGGACCACTGCTGTAGGGAATTTGAAGCAATTAAAGATGAAGGTGCAGAATTTCTCTCCGATGCCAACTTTCTTCAGGACCATCTCTAGGTACGGCCAGTGAACTCGGTCAAATGCCTTCTCGGCGTCAACCGCCAGCAGCATACATTCTCCGGGGATCCGGGAAGTCTTTTTTATGAGGTGTGTAACTCTCTTGGTGTGGTCGACTGTTTGGCGATCCGGTATGAATCCCGCCTGGTCCGGGTCTATAAGGCCCGGTAGGTGGGGGCCCAGTCGGGCCGCTAGAATGCTCGTGTATAATTTGAGGTCTACGTTGAGCAACGAGATGGGCCTGTACGAACCACATTTGGTTTTATCTTTCCCAGGTTTTGGGATGACTGAGAGAGACGCCTGTAGAAGGTCTTGGGGGATGGCACCAGGTTCCGAGAAGGTATTAAAAAGACGGGTGAGGATCAGAGCTAGGATAGTGCAGAAGGTCCTGTAGAAAAGGCCTGTAAAGCCGTCTGGCCCTGGGGCCTTCCCCGGCTTAAGTTTAGCTATGGCCGAAATCACTTCCTCAATGCGGATGTCTCTGTCGAGATATTCCGCCTGTGAGGGCGCCAAGGAGGGGAGTGCAACCGAGTCAAGATAGTCGGTTGCTGCCTGGCCGTCTAGACGGTCACTGGCGTAGAGAGTGGCATAGAATTCTCTAAACGTTTCTGCGATCTCAGCGTCCTCCGTAACTGTAGATCCATCGGGGCAGGAAAGTTCTTTCACCGTCTACTGGTGACGCAGGACTCAGAGCCTGCTTGCCAACAGTCGGCCACATCTGTCCCCTCCCGTGAAATAGGCATGTCGCAGCCGTATGGCCGCGTATTCTGCTCGATCCGTATCTAGGGCGGACAAGAGGTGTCTGGCCGCTTTAAGTTGTTTCCAAATTCTAGGAGCCCCTGTCCGCTGGTGGATTCGCTCTAACTCCCGTACCTTCTGGGTAAGTTCATCTTGTTTGCGTTGTCTGTCTTTATTCTCTGCCGAGGAGAGGGCTATAAATTCTCCTCGGATCACCGCTTTCATGGCAGCCCACTGCGTCGCCCGCGTCGTGTCCCCATCAGCATTGTGTAATTGGTAGTCGTATATCGTGTCCTGAATGCGTTTCACTACATCTTTTCTATGTAGAAGAGTGTCACCAAGACGCCAGACCCTGAGGGGATTTGAGGTAGGTGGTAAAGTGAGGGTGGTGGTAACTGGTGCATGGTACGAGAGTGAAAGCACCCTTATCTCTGTCGAGGTGGCTAGTGCGCAGACTGGGCCAGAGACGAAGAGGTGATCTAATCTAGCGTAAGTCTTGTGTGCGTTAGAATAATAAGAGTATTCTCTGTCATTTGGATGCGTGCAGCGCCAAAGGTCATATAGGTCCAGCTCAGTTAGTCGGTCTGTGCAGTTGGCGGAGAATGCTCTGGTCTGGGGAGAACGTTGTGCCGACCTATCCAGAACTGTGTCAAACACCATATTGAAGTCTCCCCCCAGTATGATGTGCCTGTCTGGTGTGACTGTAATGTCGGTGAGGGCTGAGTGCACAAAGCGTTCCTGGCCGTCGTTAGGACTATAAATGGACCCGATTGTGAACAACAGGCCTCCCAGAGCAAAGCGGTACGCTAACAGTCTCCCCCTTTGTTCAGCACATTTGTGTAGAACTTTACCTCTAAATGTCTGTGCTACTAAAATCGATACTCCACCGGTCTTGTTGGGGCCGGAGGAAAAGAGCTGAGTTGGGAATTTTCGAGATCGGAGTCTATGACAGTCGCATGCCACCAAATGGGTTTCTTGTAAGAGACAGATGTCGGCCCGGGTGTTCTCCAGTAGGGACAAAATGGCACGCCGCTTAACAGGACTGTTGAGACCCCGTACATTCAGAGTTAAAATCTTAAGGGTTGTAGGTGGCATAATGTCTGCGGGGATCGAACTGGCTAGTTTGCATGCCCGAAGGGGCGCGGGACGCCGGGACTGGACCAAGACCATTGTGAATAGAACTGAGCACTGGACAACCCACCCACTCACCCACCCATTCCTCTCCCCAACCCAACCAGCCCCCCCAACCCAACTGACCCCGAACTACCGCCCCAACATCAACCAAGTCCCCCCCCTACTCCCATGGCCTCCCACCCGTCCTCCCCATAACAACCCCGTAAAGAAATACTACTCATAGTCTCGGGCCTACTGGAGCATAGTGCAGGTCAGTAGTAAGTCACTGTGGAGGGTAACGTGGCAGCGGCCGACTCAGCGGCTCCCCGTCCCTTCCCCCCAGACAAGGCTATAGCGTGAAGGCATACCCCTTGGCAATAGCATCTTACAGTTTAGTCGCTGTGTTATCTGCCACCTCCTGCACTGCCGCCTCTCGTTCCTGAGCGGCTGTGATAGGGTCAGGCCTCGGGAGAGACCTGGGGGATCGTCTCCATCTCACTGTCTGCCATCCATCTCCGAGTCGTCGCGTGGGCCCATCTTGCGATCTACTCGGGGAGGCCTCTCTAGATCCTGCCTCCTTTGGCATGTCAATGTCCGATAATGCACATGTTTCGCGGAGTGATTTGAGTTGGTGTAGTGACCCTTTCCACTTGAAAATGAGACGGAACGGGTGACCCCAGGAATATGGTACACCATTGTCCCTCAAAAAGTTTGTTGCTATCCGAAAGGATTTACGTTTCTGCAGGGTAATGGCAGAAAGGTCTTGAAAGAGGGCTATTGGATCACCCCGGAAGTGGATTGGTTGTTTCGGTCGGGCCTCTCTCAAAATACGTTCCTTCAGGGAAAAATCGGGGAGGAAAGCCAGTATGTCCGGAGGGGGGGGCGGTGCTCTTCGTGCCAGACCGACTCTATGTGCGCGGTCAATACGTATGTCAAACTCCTCGGATTCCCCCAGGATCTCCCGGAATAGCTCCTGCAGGTATTCGACAACGCTGTTCCCCTCGGATTTCAACGGGACTCCCCGGACCTGTATGTTGTTCCTCCGAGAGCGATTCTCAAGATCCTCCGAGTGTGCCTGCAGGTCCACTTGCTGGTCTTGAAGACGGAGGATCTCCTGTTGTAGCCGCTCTATCTCCATGCTGCGGGTTTGGTCCGCTTCCTCCACCGCTGCCACTCGCTCCCCCAGGCCGTCCAGATCTCGACGCAGCTCCCGTTGTTCCCCTGCTAGTTCCTGTTTCAGGGCCTGGAAGTCGTCCCTAAGGGTGTTAAAGAGGGAGGCCAGGAAGGCTTTGGTGATGGGAGCAGTCTCGTCCTCCTGGCCCTGGGGGCTGGCAGGTGTCTTCGGGGACGTTGTCACTTGGGCTTTCTCCCCTTTTGCAGTGTTTTTGTGGAGTAAGTTACGATATTGCGGGATCCTTTGCGTCCCGTATGTGCCATGGCGCCGGCGTGTGGAATCGTTGAGTGTCCAGACGTGGTATTCTAGGAGGGCGCGGGTGGCACTACGGCGATGTCGGGGATGGTACTCGCTAGGCCCGTGGGTCTGTCGTGGAGTCTTAAAGCTTGTTGTGTGCGAGCCACTGGGACCGGCACGGTCGGGAGGAGCTGGGAGCCGATTTGTGTCGGTCCGGGTCCGTTATGCACCTGTGGGTAGATGGCAAACGCGACGACGGGAAGAGGACGTGCGAGGCCCGTTGGCCTGTCTAGGCGTCCGAGAATTCGTTATGTCCGAGCCAGTAGTCTCGTTGGTCAGCCCGTTGGGCGCGAAAGCTGTGAGTCGGAGTGTGCCGGCCCGGGTTTGTTGCGTCACCGTGGGCAGGGACGGGATATGGAAACTCCTCGCCTGGATCTGTGAGCCCCGTGGCCGGTCCGGGTGCTGGGTCCAGAAGGCCGCCGGTGTGGTCAGTTCCCTTCCGGGGGACCCCAGAGTGAACAGTGGTCTCCGAGGGGGCCGCAGGTGTCCGTGCTGTAACCGCCCTGGCTTGAAAATGGCGCTCTGTCAGTGGCCGCTGATGCTCCTCCGCAATAGGCCCAAAGCCGGGGCCTCAAGTTCCAGCCCTCCGTCTGAGGGGCGAGCAAGTTGGTGACGCGGGCGTCCCCCTTCCCCGTCTCCGGGGTAAGCCTCAGGCCGGTGGTGCGCAGGGCCGCCCGACCCCCGGGGCGGGGCGGCACGACTCCCTCAGCCCCAGTTCTCCAAGCAGCGGCCCTCCCGGGAACGAGGCTCGGTCCGTCGCTCCCGCCGCCCTCCGCTCCGCTCACCTCCGTACGGGCTCAGTCTCCAAATGACGGGGCGCCCGCCGCCCCCCAGGCCAGGGGATTCGATGCTCCTCCGGAGGGCCCGCAACCATTCGGGGTGCAGGGGATGCCGGTCCGCTTCGATCTTCGTGAGGACTAGGCCCCAAGCCGGGGAGCCTCGCAAGACATGTCTGATCAGGCCGCCATCTTGGCCACGCCCCAGAAGAGCTCACTTTAAATGGTTGCAGGAACAGCCAATCAGATTGGGTGAAACTCAAAATATTTCAACCACTCTGACTAGGACCTCTGTGGCAATCTCTAGAATATTTCTGTAAATATTACTCAGAGATCGGTGACCAATCAGATTGACCCCAGTATTTAGGACAAGGTGATAAACTGTGAGTCAACCAGTGAGATTAGCTGTAATTCCCCACGTCTGAATTCCAGTCTCAGTTTCACCATTTAACCAAATGGTGTGCTTCTTGGCAATCTTATTTTCTTATAACCTGTTTGTCTTATTTGCTAACATTGTAAAAAGGCATAACTGTAGTATTGTAAAAGAAGAATATTTACATTAAATCATTAAAACAATTTGCTAGGTCCTCCTTAAAATATTTCTTTAAAATGTATCCCTCGTGTTCTAGTGTTCTGGGAAGTGTCATTCCTTAATGAAAGAGCGTTTGGGGTTCTACTAACTATCCCTGCAAAGCCTCATGGGATTGTTTGTTAATTGAAACACATTGCACTCAAATATTGCTCAGAGGGTTGTGGGGTGGCTGTAGTACAACTGTGTTTTATGATTCGTATTGGCAGATTAACTCAGCCCTGGAGCCAAGGGGTCAAGTAAACCGAACCCCAGGTTTCTAGAAAACCTAAAAAAACGTATCGCAGCCCTGTGAATGTTCTATACTTCAACGAGGAAATGGTAAATGTGCAGCACTCTGAAACTGCGGTGGCAAGCGCTATATGAAAAACAAGTTCGGTGCATTCCAGTGAAACCTACATTCAGGTACTAATAAATCATAAGACAGAGTCACTCTAGATGTTCTAAGGTATGTCACTCGGGCCACTTTTCCAATCTCAGAAGGTTGAGCGGGAGTTGAGTGTTGGAGACTGAGAGAAGGGCGCGGGAGAGAGTCCCTCCCTTCATCTGAGATCTCTCATTAGTATATTTTCCCAAACCATAATCCAGAAGGAGACCGTTGTGTTTCTCTCCGAGTTTCAGCGCATCGCCTCACCTTGACGTAGGAACGCAGACGGTTGAATCAGAGGCCACGCCTGCGTCCATCTGCAGTCCTCGCGCGGCAGCCTGTCCTGGCAGGCGGCCCAGTCACATCACAAGTAATAGATTCTTCTGCACGGTAGTAACTGTCGTGCTTTCCCGCCGCGTTGCCCAACAGAGGTGCGGAATGTGACCTGCTCGGATTCCAACCCATCTTTCACCCCTCCACCGCATTCTCTTCATCGGTTACATATTTGACTATTGTCTGGCCAACGTCCAACGACTTTGTTCCTTGTTCGCTGCACCGCGCTGCCTTCGACCAATGGGATGAGAGTCACAGACGTAGCTCTGCGTGCCTTTCTGTTTGACGGGCTTGGGAATTAGGGAGGAGTTGGTTTTCTGTAACAAAGCATACATATCTAAGAAGTTCAACCGTATTTCAAAATAGCTCTCTCTCTCCTACTTTGCCCCATATTTAAATGTGATTCTTTCTAATTTAGTCTGTCTGCTTATTTCTTCTAGCAGGTATTCTATTTTTGCTCTTGGTGCATTCTTTCAATACTTTCAAATTAGTCTCTTGTCCACACCTCGAAGTATATAATATGTTATGGTAGTTGTTATGCACGCACTGTGTATTGAGTCATTCCTTAGTATGGAGTTCAGGAGGAGACCCTGAAGTCAAAAGGGTGAGGCTGAAAGAAAGTTCTGTGAGGCAGAGCAGTGAAGGATATTTTAGAAGGTATCATCTGAAATTTTTTGGGCAAATAACAATTGTTTGTTAAGGAGAAAGGGATGTCCCTTAGAAGACAAGGGTCTGTTAACACGTGCTCTCGAAAAATGAGGGGATGTGTTTTCTGGCCCGTGTATAACCACCTTCTAGCTCATCTTCATAAGGCCTCAGCAGACTGCTCCCATGCATGTCAATGTTTTGAAACAATTTCTCTAAGGGTTAGAGGGCGTTAGACCAGACACATTTTTGGGTTTTTATAGTAAGCGTACTGAAACAAATTCTGTAGGGCCAGACAGAAGTACGTACCGTCATGGATCCATAAAGCTGTATCTCGGTGCTCTGCTCAATTTCCCCGAGCTGCCTTTTTGCCAGTGGACTCAGAAATCTGCAATTGCCTAAGAAGCTCTCCCAGCCCTGTGATGTCAATCTTCAATAGAGCCACAAAGGATGTTCTGTCATCTATATGAAGATGATATCCAATCTATCTGAGGATCTAACTTCCGATTACATCCCCCTTCTCCCCAGAACCCAGGCAAGAATTCAGAAAGGGATATCAACCAACCATCTCAAACTACTCCCTGTTAAAACTGCATTCCTTTGAATATCTCCAAGGAAATCCAACATCCCAATCCAAGGGAGGATGCAATTCTTCTCTGGCCTTGGATTGCAAAGCAGCCACCAGAGAGATTGCCAAGTCTCTGGGCTTCATCCCGGAGAGCCAGCTTAACCTTCAGAGACAAATTGTTGCTATGGCCACACATGCACAATTCCACCTAAAACTTCTTTAGGGCATCAGATATTTCATACCAGATCCAGACTTAAACTAATTCGGGCGCTAATGCTCTCCAGATTGGAGAATGGGAATTTTCTTCCCTGTGGTCTTCCAATAGCTCCAGTCAGAGCAGTTTTGGCTCGTTTCGCCACAGGAAATTTGATCACATCACCCCCATCCCGCTGATGCTTCGTTACCTTTTCATTTAAGGCTGAGCACACTTCAGGCTCACAAAGCCCTGCATGACTCTTCTACCTCCTACCTGACTGGAAAACTCAAAATATCTGGAGCTCAAAGTGGTTTGAGAAATCCAGACGCCTTTTTCCTGAAGCCTCAAACCTTTAAGCAAGAACACAAACTGGTACTTCTCTGGAAGAACCACAGGAATCTGCACCCCACCCCCCTCCAGCCCTTTGAACGACCCTATGTCATGCCATCTTTATAAAAGGAACTCAAAATCCTTCTTCTTCAAAAACAATTTGGCTAAAACTATGCACGCCTTTACACTTATCTCATTGGACTTGAGCACTTCGATACTACAATTTAGTATTGTTTTTTGCTTATGTTTGCATTTGATGTCTGTTCAAATCCACTCTCTTGCACCTTATTGATTTTGTGCTTTTTGAATAGTTTTGCTTATTTGTTTGCTCTTGATGATTGTTGAACGTGTCCTCAGGGGAAGTAGGCCATGGTTGCGCTATATTAAACCATAGAAATAAAAAGAGGTCATTCCAAAGTGTACCTATTGTCGTCGTCAACAAAGGCTAATGCATCCTTATACATGGGTGTGAGTTGAATCCGGCTGAATAGTAGATTAAAGAGACAGGATCTTGTGGCTGCATCTATGCTTTGGAGGCAACCTTCCACACCTAGGCATGTAAAGTTTGATTAGTCCAGCATAAATGGGATCTTTATCTTTGACAAGATGTGTGCAATAAATAGAATGTTGTGGTACATGTGTTTGGTGTGTGTGTGTGTGTGTGTGTGTGTAAAGACAGGAGACTGAGTACGGGGTAAATGGTTTCATGAAGGATACATTGTGAGGATCTGCACAAGGTGATGCTTTTCAAACAGGTTGTCTTCTTTGGACGTGAAAAATGTAGGGCCTCATTTACAATATTTTGCTGTATGGCTGTGTTGCAAGCTTTCCCGCTGCACTGCCCTATGGCAAAAGAAAAGAAGAGGAAAGTGGAATATATATCATATATGGTGTATTCCTGTCCTCTTTCCCTGTGCTGGCACACAATTGGCTGCCTTACACCAGCGCAGGTACACTTCCACCATGGTGCAAGTTTGTCTGAATAGTGGGGATTAATGTTCTTGTGCAGGAAGGGAAACGTTCCTGCACACAAATAATCAATGGGGACAATCTTTCTATGTGCGCTGCTGAATGTTGCACACATAGAAAGAGGCAAAATCTAGGCGAAATTAAGTTATTTTTCCTCATTACTCCTTCCCTGGAGAGGCGTAGGCTTTTGGCGCATTCCCATGTTTACAACTTGTTGTAAATCTGGGAATGTGTCAAATGCCATGGGTGTTATGTGGGAACACCCACCCTAATGCCCACGGCAGACCTCCCCATCGTAGTGTGAGGCACCGCAGTGACTTTCGCTGCATTGCCCCTCTCCTTATCCCTGAAGCCATAAAGAGCCACACAGAGTGGCTTTACTTGGCCTTATAGATATGGCTAAGCTGTCTGGATCACTGGAACATCACAAAAAGTGAAGTTCTGGTTGTCACAGGGCTTGTAAATAAGCCCCTTAGTTCCCTGTGTTCCTACCCCAAAACAGTAGCTTTTTGGTGTGAAGGGAAAAGACATTCCCCACACTAATACTTAGAGGCAGATTTATTAAATATTTATGCAACACAGGGCAGTAAGGCATGTTGTGTGAATGTGAGAGAGCCACTAAGATATGGCGCCGTTCCGTTCTCTCCCTGCCCTGGCGCTCATGAGGCTGCCTAGTGATAGTGCAGGCACCCTTACAGGAAGGACTGTTTTTATGATTTAAATCTATTTTATTGATTTTATAGTAATACGATATACAACAATCTGCCTACATCTAGTGGCCTGCGGTGTTCCAGCATTAAATAGGCAGTGTGCATCATTTAACAACAATAGGAACAGAAGAAAGAGAGAAGACAGTAAGAGGGTCAAACGTGTGGGGTGAGGGATGAGGGGGGTGTGACGGGTATCTAGGGTTCTAGTATGCATCCATGTTCTAGTGATCAGCATGGGATGTCGCACCGTTAAGCGTAGGTTGCGTAAGTTTTGGGGCAGGACGGTTCACGAAATTCATCCGAGGTACTGTATGCAGGTTGGTCACATTTTATCAATGCAGGGCAGTTGTTGCGTGGCTATTACAATTAGCTTCTCTAGCGCCAATATGTCCCTACTTTATGTAGCCAGTCTGAATGGGATGGAAAGACTTCCGTGCCCCACCTTGCAAGTAAGATTTGTTTTGCTGCCCCAGCATTAAGGTAAACGTTCTGCCTCTGTGTGATCGCAGCAGGTATGTGAGCGGGTTAGGAAGCCCTAGGAGTATATAGCTCGGAGGTTTGGGTATATCTGTATGAAACATGGTGTTTACTGCTTCCAGGACCTTGGACTAAAAGGGGTCTAGTTTAGGGCAGTGCCATAGGATGTGTGTGAGTATACCTTATTGTTCACAGTGTCGCCAGCATTGCCCTTCTCCTGAACGGTCCCAAGTAGCTATCCTGGCCGGGGTATGATAACAGTAGTGGGCGATCTTTAGGAGCATTTCTTTGGTAGTTGTGTTGAGCGCTGCGCTACACGCCCGCCAAAGGATATCTCTCCATTCCTTTTCTGTGAAGGTACGTTTGCATTCTCTCTCCCATCAGCCATGAGCCGGTGAGACAGGGGAAAGGAGCGTCATTATCAAGAAGGATTAAATATTAGAGAGTAGCTTCTTATCAGTGGTTCCCATAAGGATCCCCTTCTCGAAGGATGTCAATGTTCTGCTGGCATGCGGGCAGATCCAGGGTTGAGTAACCCGATGCTTCAAGGTCAGGTATTGCCAACGTGCCATGTTGGGCAGGTCGTAACAGTATTGCAGTGCAGGGAAGTTAATGGGCCCTTCTTAGGCATTCTGCTGTGTCCTAAATACTACAGCCGTAGTGGCTGGTGGAAAGCCTGTGTTTCGTATCAGGGGTGTTTGTAGTGAGATAGGGGTGGAAAGACCATGCCGCTCCTGCACCCTGTCCCAAACCCCAATCGTAGCCCATACGATTGGAGAAACATACACGCCCTTTGGCCTATGTGGTTTTGGCAGCCATGGCATCTTCCAAATATGAATGGCCTCAATATCCTGATCAATAAGCACCAGTGTCTTTCCATAAGTGTGCAAGACCATTCCACCAGGTAACGGAGTTGCGCCTCCTGGTAGTAGCAGCGCAGGTTCGGAACACCCAAGCCCCCTGCAGACAAGGGAAGGTAAGCTCGGGTTTTGGCCATCCGCGCTCGCCTTCCCTCCCAAATTAAGTCACATATGAGTGATTGTATCCTGTCTAGGACTCGTGGTGGGGGGTTAGATGGGCAGTGTTTGCACAACTTATAGAAGTTTGGGAGGAGCGTCATTTTGACTGCTGCCATACGTCCCAGCCACAAGAGCTTGTGGGACTTCCACTTGGTGAGGTAGCTCCTCGCAAGTGTTAGGAGGTTTTCATAATTGTATGCGGCGGTGGCTGTGAGTGTGGGGTATATCTGTAGTCCTAAGTATGGATACCAATCTCTGCCCATCAGTACGGATATTGGGCATGGAGTCGAATACTTTCTGTCTCGGGGATGGTCAGACCTAGGATCAGGGATTTTCGGGTGTTGATTTTAAACCCATACGCTGCCCAGAACGCACACAGCTCAGTCATAATGGCCTCCTAAGAAGCATCTGCGTCAGTGAGAGTCAAGAGAACATCATCTGCGTACAGCATTATCTTGTGTTCCCGCTCCCCCCCATCAAGATGCCAGAGATGGGCAAGTTGGTTCTTATTCTTTCGGCAAATGGCTCCATATAGAGCGCAAAGAGAAAGGGGGACAGGGAGCAGCCCTGTCTGGCCCCCAGTCTATAGGAAAGGTTGATGATTGTATCCCGTTCACACATATGTTAGCTGGGGGAGCAGTATAGCAATATTGCGTCCAGCCTTGGATTCGTGGTCCAAGGCCCACCCTGTGAGAAGTTAGCCTGGCATATGATGTCCACTATTCTAGTGGGCACCTTGCACCAGTCTAATCGACCCTTATTGATGGTGGTTGTAAAGTCAACCTTATAGACAAGCTATCCTAGTGAGGTGTGGTGTGTGCACCTACCTACACTAAATGGTTTCCTACTAGAACCTCTCTAGGAGTTGTAGCCAGGGTGTGCTAGGCCCTTACCACCTACAACTGCTAAGTTCAGTAGAACTTATGTATTATAAGAACTTGATTCATTTGTACCTACAGGTACCTTAATGTGATCTTTCAAATGATATCTCAAGATTATATGGTAAAACAGCAGCAAGCTCTTATCCCATCCGCTGCACACCAATGTGAGAAGTTAGCCTGGCATATGATGTTCACTATTCTAGTGGGCACCTTGCACCAGTCTAATCGACCCTTATTGATGGTGGTTGTAAAGTCAACCTTATAGACAAGCTATCCTAGTGGCAGCATGGACCAGCAGTCTTAGGCTAAGACTTCAGAGAGCATGTGAAGCAAGCTGTTTTACCAATTATAATCCCTTGAATACCAAATAAAAGGACACCACACAAGGTATATATCAAATATATATCCATTTATTTCTAACACAACCCCTCTGCACTCTTTATGAGGTCAGAGATCGAAATACATCACAAGTTACTCAATTAGCATACGATAAGTTGCACAAATACAGTTATGCCCTAGGGGCCTCACAAAACATATACTAAGTAAGTGGTATAAGAACCATTATAGAAACAGTGAGTAGGCCTAGGGCCTAGGGAATCGCTGTGGCTACACTAAACAACCAAAGGTTAGGAAGTAGGAGGCCCACAGGAGACGTGTGCAGTGTCTAAACACAGTCGTGAGTTACCATTGACTTATAATAGAGAACGAGGAAGTTACAAAGTTACTGTTTAAGGGCACTTCCGGATGGACTACGACAAAACCCCTTTAGACTAGGACACTTCGAGAGTCAAGACCCACGGGAGCACGGGATTACTCGTCTTACCTCACCCAGGGAAGCCGGGTGCATAGGTGCCTTTTGGTGTCGGGTTTCGTCGATGCTTTCAATGGAGATCTGCAAAGAAGTGCTGCAGGTGGCCAGAGGCAGAGTGTCCGGGTGGATCCAACGGTGGATCGAGGAACTGAAGAACATGAAAGCAGAGGGGACAGAGTCTGGGTCACTAGCCAGTGACCAGGAAGGAACCAGGAAGGAACCAGGCGATGTTGCGATGATTTCAGGTGAAGAGGTGAAGCTTGTCTCTGCAGCCATGAGGACCAGGAGGTGTCGTCGACAACCAGGAGCTCGATTTGAGCTGTACCACAAAGGATCTAGTTGACTGTGGTGTCGGTATCCGAATTGGATCCAACAAGCCTTGGCAAACACAATCCATACAGGAAGTGAAGATGGGCTTTGGGTCAGACCAGCAAGGTCTGGGGAGCTTCTCCTTTGCAGGGAAGCTGGAGCAAGCCTGGAGCAACTAGGAAAGTAGTTTGTTTTCAAAGGTTTGTCTTCAGGGGGCTCACTAGCCAACGGGCTATCAACCGGGAAGATGCATTGAGCTGAAATGCAAGAGCGGGCCCCACGCGGCACTCGTAGAGGGAGGAGGGCTGAGCTTTAGTGCAGATGGCGCACGGGTCTGGGGCTTCTTGTACCCCAATGCACAACTGCAAGGGTACCTTGGTAGTTGAGCTGTTAGCAAAATGCAGGATGGCCAAGGTGTCCAGTCCCACGTCTCTCGTGTCCGCCACGGGTCTCAGCTTTGCTGTGGATGTGGGTCGAAGTCAGCGAAGTCTAGAAGTCCAGTTCCTGTGTCGCTGAGTCTTTGGTTCTAGTGGGAGCATCGACAAAGCAGACCGGCAAGTTACTGATGGTGCCTGTTTGCACAGGGTGGTTACTCCTTGACCACAAGGAAGATGTCTTCAGTCTTCTAGTCGAAATAGAACGTTGAAGGTCCAAGAGTTCTGTATCAAAGTTTCTTTCCAGGATAATCTAAAGTCCTGGGGACACAGCTCCTATACTTATACTGAGTTAAGGGGCTGGATTACCTGCTCGGTTCCTCCTATGGGTGGACCTGGGAAGGGGGTGGTTACACCCCTTTCCCTTTGTCCAGTTTTGCGCCAGAGCAGGGCTGGAGTGCCCCAGCAACTGGTTTGAACCGGGCTATGCATGGAGCACCTTGTGTGCCCCAGGCAGTGTCTCAAAAGCATCTGCTGATGCAGCCCTCCTTGTCCCAATACACATCTGCCTGTCTGGGGAGGTACTGGCAAAGTTAGCATTAACCGCGAGGATTATAATGCACTTAAGAGTATATGGTATGTGTTGGACAGGCCTCGTAGCCGGGCCGTTCCCCCCCGCACAACAGGGCCCGGACCCTGGCTCTCCCTGAATCACCAGCAAGAGTCACCCCGGCAACCCCCCGAGGTAACCCACAACCCGTCCACAACGGGACTCCAGCTCCTGAACCCTCCCGTACCGGCTGGCCCTGGTCCCTGTCAGCACCATGGCCCCGGCCCGGCAGCCATCTTTGGGCACTACAGCACGAGGCCACTTGGCCTCGACTCGACCCCAACCCTGGGCCTGGCCAAGCCCCGACATCGAGGCACCAACCTCCACACAGGAGGTAAAGAGACCACTTGGCAGGTCGATGAAAGAAGGAGGCGTCAACGGCTCTCCTCCGCCGGGTGTCGATCACCCCCGGCCTCCCTGGGGGCTGGCTCCACCCCCCTGCTGGGTGTCGGGACTCCCTGACTCCGGACCCCCCGACCCCCAGGCGCGAGGGTCCGGACATCAAAGGGGACTAGACCTATAACTGGGGCAGCCCCAGACCAGGAAGGCAGTTGTATCCTGGAGTCGAGAGACACCGAGAAGAACTCATCCTTGACGGACTGCTGGCGCTGCCGCAGCCCTGCCCTGTGAACCCTTCATCTTAGCCTGCTGGCGCTGCCGCGGCCCTCTGCCTCGTGAAACCATCATCTTGGTCTGCTGGCGCTGCCGCGGCCCTCTGCAACGTGAACCATCATCTTGGCCTGCTGGCGCTGCCGCGGCCCTCTGCAACGTGAACCATCATCTTGGCCTGCTGGCGCTGCCGCGGCCCTCTGCAACGTGAACCATCATCTTGGCCTGCTGGCGCTGCCGCGGCCCTCTGCAACCTGAACCATCATCTTGGCCTGCTGGCGCTGCCGCGGCCCTCTGCAACCTGAACCATCATCTTGGCCTGCTGGCGCTGCCGCGGCCCTCTGCAACGTGAACCATCATCTTGGTCTGCTGACCCTGCCGCGGCCCGACCTTATAGACTCCTAAGCTCGAGGATTGCGAGCTCCCCTCCTTCCATCCCCGGTACCGATCCGGTACCAAAACTGTCCCGCTACCCCCTCTCCCTACAGAGACTAGAATTGAGAGGACCCTCGAGTCCTGAATCTCCTGTACCGCTGATAACCTTGCCGCAAGAACCCTATATAAAGAGTGTTGATCTCATCCTTGTGTGGTGTCTATCTGTGGGGAGGGAAGTGACTTGTCTGTACGATCGCCGGAGACAGCCCTCATCGGAGGCCTCTCCCCCAGTATTCGGCCGACCCTCCGGGTCGCTGTCTAACATTGGTGGCAGCGGTGGGATTCGAACCTACGCATAATCGTACAGAGGGTCACTCGCCCCACGACACACAACCACCATGACAACAAAAGAGAGCGGAACAACGGAAAAATTCCAGATGGAAAAGCTAGAAGAATACAACCACAGAGAACTGAAACAATTCTGCATAGAATTAGGCATTTCAACCACAGGACTGAGCACGAAAGAGGACTTCAAACGAGCCCTGGAATCTTGGGCGGAGACGGGTACGACCGTACCCCAAACACGAAGCCACGAGACACCCGAAACAAGCCCCACACCGACGGAAGAAAGAAGATCGGGTCTCTCCCCAGAAGAGGTCCGGGAACGGGAAAAAAGCAGGCTCCATGAATTGGAACTGGCACGACTTCGCTTAGATGGAGAGCTCAAATTGGCGGAACAAAAAATAACGTTGGAACACTTACGGCTCCGAGAGGAGCGAGAAGAGAAACAAAGGCAGAGAGAACTAGAAGAGAAAAAGCTAGCCTACGAACATGAGCGCAACCTCAAGGAACTAGAGATTCGGAAGCAGAGCAAGGAGCTCGGGGTCCCCGAGCGCACGAACACTCCTGGCCCTACAGACCCCAAGGTCCACATACCCAAAGATGTCGTCCGAGAGTACTACAAGAACGATGATATCCAGCAATGGTTCAAAGCGTACGAGGTAGCCATGACCTCCCACCGGATTCCCCGGAGCGACTGGGGAGCCGGGTTATGGGGGAGGTTTGTCAACGAAGGGCGAGACACCCTGCTGCAACTCCCGGACCATCTGATGACATCCTACGACCACATGAAATCCGCCCTCCTCACTCGATACGGACTCACACCCGAAATGTAACGCCAGCGGTTCCGCGACTGCAAACGGATCCCAGGTACAACTTGGGTGGAGTACGTGAACTTCTTTAGCCGGGCCTTTGAGGGGTGGATCAAGGGCAGCAACGTGACCACCTACGAGCAGCTCTTTGACCTTATTGTGTGGGAGCACCTTTCTAACAACTGCTTCATCGAACTCAGGCAGCACCTCCTGGACAGTAAACTAACGGAACCTCGGCAACTCGCCGCCGAAGCGGACCGATGGGAAAGCACCCGAGTTGGCCGAAACGGACCCAGCGAACCGAACAGAACTGCCCAAGGGCCCCATCGCCCCCGTGGAGGAGGAGGCCAGGGTCGGGGGAGGGACACCGGCCCGGTGACTCCCGCAAGCAACCCCCCGCCCCCGGCCGGCAGGGGAAACCCCCCGATGCGACCAGGCTTCCGAGCCAACATTACTTGCCACCGATGCCAGCGACCCGGCCACTACGCCAATGATCCCAACTGCCCAAAGAACCCGAACACTATACCCCGCCAGGTCGCTGCTGCAGCCCTGGGGGAAGAGCAAACCCCAGAAGACCAGGAAGAGTACGAAACCGACCAGCCTGAGTGGGAACCGACCGCCATGTCCCTGGTTTGCCTAGGGGAACGAGACCTGATCCCTTGGGCCCCCCTTCCCGCCAACACGCAGAAGTACAGCCAGTGGGTCAACATTAATGGCCGCCGGGCTGAAGCCCTCCGCAACACCGGGGCCAGTGTGACCGCGGTCCGCTGTCATCTGGTGGCCCCGGACCAGATTTTGCCGAACATCCTTTGCCCTGTCCGGTCGGCCGACAACTCAGAAAGTCTATGTCAAATGGCCTACGTCCCCTTCGAATGGGGAGGAGTATCAGGGATGCTGAAAGTGACTGTCCGCGATGATGCCCCCGTGGATTGCCTCCTGGGGAACGATCTCGAAAGTTCTCCCTGGGCAGCAGTCGAACGGAGAGAGCACCTGGGGATGCTGGGCCTCCCCGAATGGGTCTGTACCACGACCCGGTCCATGACCGGCCGTGCCGTCCCCCGTCCAGAGGAACCCGAGTGGCCGGAGCCTCCTCCCGCGATTGTCCCAGAGGAGGCCACCCCAAAGGCGAGCTCCCCGGCCCAAACCGAAGAAGGACCCGGTCGGCTCCAGGACCTCCCCGACCTGGCCCAGTGGCGTCAAGAGGGGGGACCCACCCAGGAACAATTCCGACAAGAACAAAGAACCTGTCCCTCCCTCGAGGGACTCCGGCAGCAAGCCCTGGCCCAGAGCGCAGGGAACACCTCGGGGGCCCACTGGATCTACTGGGACAATGACCTGCTCTACAGTGAGCAAAGGATTGCGGAACTGGGGGCCAGTCGGGTGCTGGTGGTGCCCCTCCGCCTCAGAGATTTCCTCTTGAACTTAGCCCACGATGTACCCCTTGCCGGACACCTGGGACAGGACAAAACGTACGACCGCCTGGTGACCCACTTTTACTGGCCCCGAATGCGAAAGGATGTCACCAACCACTGCAAGGCCTGCCCCACCTGCCAGGCCAGCGGGAAAAGTGGCCGAAAAACCAAAGCACCCTTGCAGCCTTTTCCCGTCGTCACCACCCCGTTCGAACGGGTGGAGATAGACATTGTGGGGCCCCTGGACCCCCGAACAGCCCAAGGACACCGGTTCGTCCTGGTCCTGGTGGACCACGCCACCCGCTATCCCGAGGCCATCCCTCTTCGAACCGTGACGGCGCCTGTGGTAGGCCGAGCCCTGATGGGGATCTTCTCCCCGGTGGGCTTTCCCCGGGAGGTCGTCAGCGACAGGGGCACGAACTTCATCTCGAAATACATGAAGTCTCTCTGGCAACAGTGCGGGGTCACCTACAAATTCACGACCCCCTATCACCCGCAAGGAAATGGATTGGTCGAGCGGTTTAACCGCACTCTCAAAGGAATGATCATGGGCCTAGAAGAGCCCCTCCGTCGCCAGTGGGACGTGCTACTCTCGTGCCTCCTGTTCGCCTACCGAGAGGTCCCTCAAAAATCCCTAGGCTTCAGCCCATTTGAACTCCTGTACGGGCACCCCGTCCGGGGTCCCCTCAGCCTAGTCAAAGAAGGTTGGGAGAGGCCCCCCCAGAAAACTCCCCCGGATGTATACAAATATCTCTTGGCCCTTCGCAACCAAACCCGGCGATTCAGGGAGATCGCCAAAGTCAACCTTGAAGCCAGTCAGGAAGACATGAAGAAATGGTATGATCAGCACGCCTCCTCCCTCGAGTTCGAGCCGGGACAGCAGGTCTGGGTGATGTCCCCGGTTGAACCCTGTGCCCTACAGGACAAATGGTCCGGACCCTTCAAGGTGATCGAACGCAAGGGGCCCGTCACCTACTTAATCGACATGGAAACTTCCCGGAACCCCCTACGGGTCCTCCACGCCAACCGGCTCAAGCCCCATTTTGTACGCTCAGAACTCAGCCTCCTGATGGCTACCGATAATGGGACGGAAGAAGACTCCGAGCCCCTTCCAGACCTGCTGAGGACCCTCGAGCAGGATGGCTCCGTGGAAGGGGTCCGACTCTCCGAAGCCTTGTCCCCGGAGCAACGCCAAGACTGTCAAGCTCTCCTGACACGATTCGCATCCTTGTTCTCTCTCACCTCTGGGGTCACCCCCTGGTGCCTTCACGATGTGGACACCGGGGACAGCCCCCCTATTCGCCACAGGGCGTACCGCGTACCAGATCGGGTGCGCACCTGCATCCAGACCGAGGTGTCCAAGATGCTGGCACTGGGAGTGATCGAACCTTCTGACAGCCCCTGGGCCAGCCCAGTCGTCCTGGTCCCCAAGGCCGCCGCCCCGGGCGTGGCCCCTGAGCTCCGGTTCTGTGTGGACTACCGGGGACTGAATGCCGTTACCAGGACCGACGCTCACCCCATCCCCCGGGCAGATGAGCTAATTGACCGTATGGGGGCCGCCCGCTACCTGAGCATCTTCGATTTAACAGCGGGCTACTGGCAAATCGGCCTCACCCCCAGGACCCAAGAACGATCCGCCTTCTCTACCCCGGACGGTCACTACCACTTCAAGGTGATGCCATTCGGCATGAAAAACGCCCCGGCAACCTTTCAACGACTCGTGAACCAGGTACTGGCGGGCCTCGAAGAATTCAGCGCCGCCTACCTGGACGACATCGCTGTGTACAGTCACCACTGGACCGACCACCTCCGCCACCTGCGGGAAGTCCTACACGCCCTCCAGCAGGCCGGGCTCACCCTCAAGGCCAGCAAATGTCAGGTGGGCCAGGGGTCCGTGACCTACCTAGGATACCAAGTGGGAAGCGGTCTGGTGGCCCCCCTCCAGCCCAAGATCGCGGCCATCCCGGTCTGGCAACCCCCCACGACCCAAACCGAGGTCCGGGCCTTCCTGGGACTCACCGGGTACTACCGGCAGTTTGTGAAGGACTAAGGCAGCATCGTGGGGCCCCTCACGGAGCTCACATCCAAGAAGAACCCCAGAACAGTCAACTGGACTCCGGACTGCCAATCGGCCTTCGAGAAGCTGAAGACCGCCATGTGCACTGCCCCCGACTACAGCCGGGAATTCATCGTCCAGACGGACGCCTCCGATCGTGGCGTGGGGGCCGTCCTCTCCCAACTCAACACCGAGGGAGTCGATCAGCCAGTGGCATTCATCAGCCGACGCCTGCTGGCCCGGGAACAGCGCTGGAGCACCATCGAGCGGGAGGCCTTCGCCGTAGTATGGGCCCTCAAGAAGCTCCGGCCCTACCTCTTCGGCACCCCCTTTCGGGTGCAGACAGACCACCGACCCCTGCAATGGCTGGTGCAGATGCGGGGGGAAAACCCGAAACTGTTGCGCTGGTCCATCTCCCTACAGAGGATGGACTTCACTGTGGAACATCGTCCAGGCCAGGACCACGCCAACGCAGACGGCCTGTCACGCTTTTTCCGCCTCGACGAGGAGAGTCCCCAAGAGGATGGCTGACTCTCCCTGCCTTCAGCTGGGGGGACGCATGTTGGACAGGCCTCGTAGCCGGGCCGTTCCCCCCCGCACAACAGGGCCCGGACCCCGGCTCTCCCTGAATCACCAGCAAGAGTCACCCCGGCAACCCCCCGAGGTAACCCACAACCCGTCCACAACGGGACTCCAGCTCCTGAACCCTCCCGTACCGGCTGGCCCTGGTCCCCGTCAGCACCATGGCCCCGGCCCGGCAGCCATCTTTGGGCACTACAGCACGAGGCCACGTGGCCTCGACTCGACCCCAACCCTGGGCCTGGCCAAGCCCCGACATCAAGGCACCAACCTCCACACAGGAGGTAAAGAGACCACTTGGCAGGTCAATGAAAGACGGAGGCGTCAACGGCTCTCCTCCGCCGGGTGTCGATCACCCCCGGCCTCCCTGGGGGCTGGCTACACCCCCCTGCTGGGTGTCGGGACTCCCTGACTCCGGGCCCCCCGACCCCCAGGCGCGAGGGTCCGGACATCAAAGGGGACTAGACCTATAACTGGGGCAGCCCCAGACCAGGAAGGCAGTTGTATCCTGGAGTCGAGAGACACCGAGAAGAACTCATCCTTGACGGACTGCTGGCGCTGCCGCAGCCCTGCCCTGTGAACCCTTCATCTTAGCCTGCTGGCGCTGCCGCGGCCCTCTGCCTCGTGAAACCATCATCTTGGTCTGCTGGCGCTGCCGCGGCCCTCTGCAACGTGAACCATCATCTTGGCCTGCGGGCGCTGCCGCGGCCCTCTGCAACGTGAACCATCATCTTGGCCTGCTGGCGCTGCCGCGGCCCTCTGCAACGTGAACCATCATCTTGGCCTGCTGGCGCTGCCGCGGCCCTCTGCAATGTGAACCATCATCTTGGTCTGCTGGCCCTGCCGCGGCCCGACCTTATAGACTCCTAAGCTCGAGGATTGGAGCTCCCCTCCTTCCATCCCCGGTACCGATCCGGTACCAAGACTGTCCCGCTACCCCCTCTCCCTACAGAGACTAGAATTGAGAGGACCCTCGAGTCCTGAATCTCCTGTACCGCTGATAACCTTGCCGCAAGAACCCTATATAAAGAGTGTTGATCTCATCCTTGTGTGGTGTCTATCTGTGGGGAGGGAAGTGACTTGTCTGTACGATCGCCGGAGACGGCCCTCATCGGAGGCCTCTCCCCCAGTATTCGGCCGACCCTCCGGGTCGCTGTCTAACAGTATGGCTATATCATAGAACAGCTATAAGGAGATGGTTCCGAAAGCTGCAGAGTGTTTCAGCTCATGCTAGGGTACCCTCTCACATAAAACCAAGCACTCTGCCTCCAGGATTGTCGAGACCTACCATAGGAGTGACTTATAGGTGCATATGTGTCTATATATATGGGTAGATATAGATATTCTATATCTAAGTAAGGGGTGATTACACCACCTTACCCAAGCTGAGTGATCCGCCTGTGGTGTCAGTTTAGATGGCCAGCCAGGGGTGGCATAATACATGCTGCAGCCCCTGGTAGGCCTTGGATGCACCTATGCCCTGGGTACCTATGGTACACTATACAGGGGCTGACAGAGGTGACCCAATACCCAATCTGGTATGTACTTAAAGTACATGGAGTCCATTTTATAGGGAGATCAGATAGCCTGAGGCCCGGGGCCCTGCAGGAACCCAGGCCAACTAAGTCAAAAACCAGCAAAACATTAGGCAAAAAGTTGGGGTAACCATATAGTCAGATATCCACCTTCCTACACACCCGCTCCAGCACCCGATATAAGTATGGCCAGTGTACCTGGTCGAATGCTTCTCCAGCATAGACGGTCAACAGAAGGGTTGGTACATGCGAACAATGTATCTTGTCCAAGAGGTGGCACAATCTTTTCTTGTCACTACACCCTTGCTTAGGATGAATCCGGCCTGATTGGAGTGGACTGGGTGTGAGTGTTTGATTGATTCAGATGCTCCGTCCATCACCACCCCCTTTTGTACCGATTTGGCCGCCATAAGTGTGGCAGGGTATGCTCAGACGTGAGTCCCTTGCTCACTTTGCCACTGGATTCAAGCAAGCCGGGCTGAAGACGGCTGGAATGCCAGAAACCGGTCCTCGGAAGCTTGTTTCTGGTCCAGGGAAGACATGGCTTGGCAGTTCGGGCTGGACTGTTCCCATGAGGCACAGGGTCAGACTGATTTGCATATAGCCATGTCTGAACTGGGGTGGCAGAGTGGGCTAAAGAACGGTGATGGATTAAACCCAGATCTTTTGACTGGGTGTGAGTGTTTGATTGATTCAGATGCTCCGTCCATCACCACCCCCTTTTGTACCGCTTTTGGCCGCCATAAGTGTGGCAGGGTATGCTCAGACGTGAGTCCCTTGGTCACTTTGCCACTGGATTCAAGCAAGCCGGGCTGAAGACGGCTGGAATGCCAGAAACCGGTCCTCGGAAGCTTGTTTCCGGTCCAGGGAAGACATGGCTTGGCAGTTCGGGCTGGACTGTTCCCATGAGGCACAGGGTCAGACTGATTTGCATATAGCCATGTCTGAACTGGGGTGGCAGAGTGGGCTAAAGAACGGTGATGGATTAAACCCAGATCTTTTGACTGGGTGTGAGTGTTTGATTGATTCAGATGCTCCGTCCATCACCACCCCCTTTTGCACCAGTTTTGCGCCAGAGCAGGGCTGGAGTGCCCCAGCAACTGGTTTGAACCGGGCTATGCATGGAGCACCTTGTGTGCCCCAGGCAGTGTCTCAAAAGCATCTGCTGATGCAGCCCTCCCTGTCCCAATACACATCTGCCTGTCTGGGGAGGTACTGGCAAAGTTAGCATTAACCGCGAGGATTATAATGCACTTTAGAGTATATGGTATGGCTATATCATAGAACAGCTATAAGGAGATGGTTCCGAAAGCTGCAGAGTGTTTCAGCTCATGCTAGGGTACCCTCTCACATAAAACCAAGCACTCTGCCTCCAGGATTGTCGAGACCTACCATAGGAGTGACTTATAGGTGCATATGTGTCTATATATATGGGTAGATAGCAATATATGAGGCATAGCAATAATCTATAAAGACCAGTTCAAACTCACAACGACACAATCTAATTGCCCTGAATACGAGGCTTTCTTTTTCACATTAGGCCTCTCGGCCAAGTCAACGTTTAAGGGCATGCTAATCTATCGCCCCCCTGGGTCAAGATCCAAGTTTTTAGCCAACATAGGCAATATGATTGAAGCAGCTGCTCGCTCCCCTCATTTCACCATACTAGGTGACTTTAACTTTCACCTAGAAGCCTCCAACGACCACGACACAACGTAGCTAACCACAGACTTAGCAGCAGCCGGCCTGCTGCAATTGATAAAATCTCCCACGCACCAAGCAGGCCACACACTAGATGGTCTATTCACCAACAGTCCCTTTATAACCATTACCCAAGTAATCCCTCTGATCTGGACAGACCATGCAGTGATCCGTTTCTCTGTTGAAATTAACCCCACCAAACCTTCTACTACAACCTCCTCTCAATTTTCGTACAGAGACTGGAAAAACATCAATCTAGCCCATTTAACAGAGATGATGCAGGAAGGTCATATCCCCAATGAACAGGACCCCACTATAGCGTCTTCTAATTACTTAACAAACCTAAACACGGCCTGTAACAAACTAGCCCCGATTAATATTTCCCACCGCAAAAGGGAAACACCATCAGCTCAGTGGTTTACAGAGCCCCTTCGGATGCAGAGACAGTATTGCAGGAACCTTGAAAGACAGTGGCGCCGCCACTATAGCCCTGCAGACAAAATGACCTATAAAAACGCCCTTTCCATCTACAAAAGACTTATAGTTTCTGAAAAAAGTTGTTACTATACGTCACAAATCAACCAGGCGAAAAACTCGGTAGGAGAACTATTTCAGGTGGTTACAATTTTGTCCAATCCCCCTGCCCCGCGCCTAGAAGGCTCTCAGTCTCTATCGGACGCTCTGGCCAGCTTCTTTGAGGAGAAGGTTAGCTCCATTTTTCTCACCTTCTCTCATTCCTCCTCTTCTCCCTCGCCAGTTGCACTTCCCATCAAGACCTCTCCCATCTTTTCATCTTTCGACACCATCAATCAGGAACACATTCAACATCTAGTAGCCAGCACCAAATCTGGATCCCCCCTCGACCCATGTCCCCCAGCTATTCTGAATTTCATCTCAGAAGCGATTTCTCCCGCGTTGTCTACTATCTGCAATGCTATGTTTTCAACAGGCGTCTATCCATCGGTTTGGAAGGAGGCTATTATTAAGCCACTTCTAAAAAAGCCAACTCTGGACCCTCTTCTCCCTGCCAGTTATAGACCGATCGCCTGTCTCCCCTTCCCAGCCAAGATTTTCGAAAAAACTATGAACATCCAGCTTTCGAAATTCATCAATGACAACGATCTACTTGATGACACTCAGTTTGGCTTCAGACAGGGGCACGGAACGGAGACAGCACTGCTTAAAGCGGCAGATGAAATCAGACTAACGATGGACAGGGGAGGAGCGGCGGTCCTAATACTTCTGGACCTTTCCACTGCATTTGACATGGTCGATCATGTCACTCTGATCGACCGTGTCTCGGCTTTAGGAATAAGAGGCAAGGCCAAAGATCTTATTGCTTCATTCTTTGCCAATCGCCCTCAGACAGTCAAGATGGGTAAATTCACCTCCCAGACCTTCTCCCTCCCATGCGGAGTCCCACAAGGCTCCTCGCTAAGTCCGACGCTTTTTAATATCTATGTATCGGACTTAGCGAGGGTGATAAAATCGCATGGAATTGCACTTACAACGTACGCCGATGATACTCAACTAGTATTATCGGTGCACAATAATGGAACAGCTGTCGCAGCCAACTTCCAAGAGGGAATGAAGGCGATAAGCTCCTGGATGTCATCAAACTGTCTCAAACTAAACTCCGATAAAACGGAGGTCATGACATTCGGGAACTTGCATCCGGCATGGTCCCCACAGTGGTGGCCATCTCAGTTGGGTCCCCCCCCCTACCGGTAGTCAAGGTCCGCAATTTAGGAGTCACATTCTACAATAAGTTGACTTTCCTCCATCACGCCAATGCTGTGGTATCATCTGCCTTCTACACCCTGAAAAAAAAAAACCTACTCCCTTACCTACCTCAGTCCGCGGGCAAAACACTTATCAGCACCTTAGTGTTCTCAAGGCCCGAATATTGTAATTCCCTTCTTCTGAACGCTCAGGAAAGAGTACTCAATAAACTCCAGACGGTGCAAAATGCCGCGGAGAGCTCTACTATCCATCCCCAAATTCACCTCCACGTCCCCTTACATCAAAGAGTTACATTGGCTCCCTATTAGGAGCCGAATCAAATTTAAGGCTCTGTGTATAGCCTACAAAACTTTGAACAACTCCGGACCACAGTTCCTAAAAAAAGCCCTCTGCCCAGTGGAACAACTTAGGACCTTACGATCGTCCTCAGCCTACTTGATGAAAGTCCCACGGACAAGAAAGGCCAGCTGGGGAGATAGATGTTTTACCATCGCTACTGCTAAACTGTGGAATACATTACCATTCCACATCAAAACGGCCCCTACGCTGCTCAAGTTCAGAAAGAGCCTTAAAACATGGTTGTTCTCTGCCTAATTCCCCCCTCATCTTAAGAAGTGAGTTCTGTAACGATAGCGCCGAGACACCCGTATGGGTATTTGCGCGCTTTAAAAATTGCATTAAATAAATAAATAAATAGATATAGATATTCTATATCTAAGTAAGGGGTGATTACACCACCTTACCCAAGCTGAGTGATCCGCCTGTGGTGTCAGTTTAGATGGCCAGCCAGGGGTGGCATAATATATGCTGCAGCCCCTGATAGGCCTTGGATGCACCTATGCCCTGGGTACCTATGGTACACTATACAGGGGCTGACAGAGGTGACCCAATACCCAATCTGGTATGTACCTAAAGTACATGGAGTCCATTTTATAGGGAGATCAGATAGCCTGGGGCCCGGGGCCCTGCAGGATCCCAGGCCAACTAAGTCAAAAACCAGCAAAACATTAGGCAAAAAGTTGGGGTAACCATATAGTCAGATATACACCTTCCTACACACCCGCTCCAGCACCCGATATAAGTATGGCCAGTGTACCTGGTCGAATGCTTCTCCAGCATAGACGGTCAACAGAAGGGTTGGTACATGCGAACAATGTATCTTGTCCAAGAGGTGGCACAAAATGTTTTCTTGTCACTACACCCTTGCTTAGGATAAATCCGGCCTGATTGGAGTGGACCAAACCTTGTGCATAGGGGGCAACCCTGCGTGCTAGAATATTGGTGAATATTTTCACATCAACAGTTAAGAGGGAAATAGGGTAATACGATGCACAATCTCTAGGATCTTTTCCAGATTTCGGAATCACTGTAATAGTCGCATGGAGCATCGATTCTGGTAGTCTACCTTCCTTACTCAGTGAATTATATGGTCTCTCTTGAATTGGGCTAATCGGAATCCAATACGTTTATAGAATCCCACACCGTATCCATCTGGGCCTGGTGCTTTGTTAAGTTGCAATCTATGAATTGGAAGCAGGACTTCCTGCATGGTGATGTCCCTTTCTACTGCCTCAAAAGTGGCCCTTTCCACAGCAGGGGTCAACACCGGCGCTAAGTAGGTTTCCATGTCTGGGACTGACTTGGCCTTGTAGAGAGTCTTATAGAAAT
The DNA here is from genome assembly GCF_964261635.1 of Lissotriton helveticus. NCBI lineage: Eukaryota > Metazoa > Chordata > Amphibia > Caudata > Salamandridae > Lissotriton > Lissotriton helveticus. The sequence continues at coordinate 366,925,115 of NC_136072.1, read as the reverse complement.
CCCTGAATGCATTGCCTATATCTGTGTCAGTAGAGCATATGGCACCATCTGCCCTTCATATTTCAGATACCCTTTGGTCCACCACCTGTGCGCTACGATGGTGCGCTAACATGCGCCCAGCTTTTTTACCTCCGGCATAGTATTTCTGCTGTATTTTGAAAAGTCTAACATGTGAATGTGAGTGGGATGACTGTGATATGTATGATATTTGAAGTGGTGATTGAGATTTTACCCTCTTTTTTGTGTCCTATTTTTCAATTTTGCGCTTGCAATTTTCCAATTTACTATGTACTAAGTGTCACTTTTTGGAATTCTCTAAATCAATTAAGAATAAACAGCTATTAAATAGCAATTCCCATTTTTGAATTTCTTTTCTTCTTTGGTTGATATGAGGTGTGTTAAATGAATATATCAGTATTGGCATACTTCCTTGTTAGACTGTTTAATAGGCTCAGCCTTACTGATTGGAGCCAGCCCATTTTTGTTAGTAGTATTTTGAAAAGGGCATACTCAGCTCTTCCTATGTCTATTGCACACAGCTACTGTCTTGCTGTAGTCAGTTGGCTGCGGGCCGTCACGGAGCCTTCCAGGCATGAGCTGACTCTAGATCCTTAATCATAGTTTCCAACTGGTGGCGTTTCATCTTTCGTTCTCTGTTATAACCTTCAGTTATACCCAGGCAGCGTCCTTTCAGGAGCACCTTTAAGGTTTCCCACAATGTGTTGATGGAGGTCTTGGGGATGTCATTATGTTCCAGGTAGGAGTACAGTGCCGTCTGCATGCCTATCCGTATTTTATCGTATGTAAGGAGTTTTGTATTCATTCGCCAGTGGGGAGAGGTGGGCATTTGTCCTTCCGGATTAAACCACAGGAATGGGGGGAATGGTATGGTTTGAAAGTGACGCCACCCCACTGTCTACTGAAAGTGTGTCACGGGTGACCAGAGGTGTTATGAGGAAATAATCTATATGTGCAAATGTCTGATGAGATGCAGAGAAGAATGTGTAGTGTACCGCCGTGGAGTGTGCATGCCTCCATATGTCTGTGAATCCTGCTTCGCTTAGCCACTGCCTGGTACCTGATGCAAGTCCCCCATCCTGCCTCATCCTCGGAGCAGACCTGTCTCTAGTAGCATCCATTACAGTGTTAAACTCTCCCACCCCTAATTCCTTATCTGGGGATGTCAGCTGCCGACCCAATGCTTCACTAGGAAATGCTTCCTGTCTCTCTTTCGGGGCATATGTTGTGGCAATCGTGTAGCTAGTTCCCTGTAGTGTAACCTGCAATGCTCATAGTCCACCCAGGACCTCTGTGAGGACCCGTTCCACCTTTCCCCGCAAAGTGTGTTGTGAACAAGATTGCTAACCCACCCTTTATGGTGACCCCTGAAGAGAAGTACTGCTGGTCAAACCAGCGGGATCATAGTCTCCACCAGTCACTTTGGAGCAAGTGGGTTTCTTGCAGCATGCAGATATCATATTTTGAGTCCTTAAGGAGGACGAGGACTGACAACCTCTTGGCAGGGGCATTAAGGCCTCGGACATTGAGGCTAAACAGGGACACCACCATGGCTATCCTTGCGGGGCAACCTCTGTTCCTCCCATCGCTGAGTACAATTACTAAATCACCCTTTGAAAGGGTCCGGGTTGGGGACAAACAATCCCCAAGAGAAGAAAGGTACAAGTATAGAATAATGGTAGTGTATCAAAGAACTTCCCCACCGAGGGGCACTCAAAAAACAGTAGGAAATGGGGTTCATGTCGACAGCGAGCACAGTCACTGCTAAGCACCAACGAAGTGGAGCCCTGCCAGACCCGTCACCTCCATAAGGCAGAAGAGGCGAATGTCCAGGCTATCCGTAGCTATTTCTATTTTGGCCAAGTGAGGAGGGCCATATTAACAGAGGGGGATCAGTTCTCTTCTGCACTCCACGGCGTCCAATCGATTGGCCCTCCGTTGTAGTTGGTGGAGCAACCTTGAACGCTACTCACGACTGTCAGCCGCTGTGGGTTTGCTCAATGTTTTCCTTACCCGTTTTGAAGGGCGACGTGAGCCCTCGTTTCCTTTCTCTGACCTCCAAATAGGTGACTTAAAGGGCCCCTCCTGCCAGAGATCTGGTAAATCTGGCATTTTTCAAGCTTCTTCAAGTGTACGGATAACACAAACTGGAGGCGAAAGAGATGACCCCATTTGTACCAAACCTTTTGGGGCTGCAGGAAGTCTGTGAGAGGCCTGAGGGCCCTGCGACGCTTCAGCGTAGCCGGCAAGGGGTCCTTATATAGCCAAATGCAAAGGCCTTTGAAATCAATATCTTTCAAATTCTGCGCCACCGTCTTCGTTAATTTCCTTCTGCCGCTAATAGTGTAGGCAGGTGAGTATGTCTTGTGGTTGGCCTTGTTTTGTTGCTGGCCTGCCAGCTCGATGCGTGCAATCAAGTACAATTTCTTGATCTTACAGTGATGGCGCTACGTGTTTGAAGAGGCGAGTGACAAAGTCTTCCAGGTTGCCAGTGACTGCCTGCAAAGGGATGCCTTTAATTCGGATACACCTGGATCTGTTTTCCAAGTCCTCTTACTGGTATCGGAGCTCAGAATTCTGTTTGCGCAATGCCAATAATTCCTGATGGTGGCCCATTTCTCCACCCCTCTGGTATCCTGGTTCTGTTCCATTGAGGTCATCCATTGATCCAGCATTTCAACATCTTTTCGGATCCCCTTGATGTCAGAGGCCAAATAACGTTTGAGGCCAGCAAAGTCTCTGCGGAGGGACTCAAATAGTTGCTCAAGAAATGCCTTGGTGATGGGAGATTAATCTTTTAGGGAATCTCCATTCCAAGCTATTTCCCCTGTTGATTCGGAGTCACCTACCTCTGGAGTAGCGTCTGTCCTTGCATTGGATTTGGTAAACATATCCTTCACCGACATGTCTCTCTTTGCTGACCGATGGGATGTCATGACTACAATCTGGCAGGCGGTGACGCTGTGTAATGCCTTGGGCCACTACTAAGGTGGCGCGGAGCACTATGGTTCTAGTTCTCGTTAAAGTCCTCAGTGGCACTCGAGGGAGAGGGGGGACGCCACTTACCCCATGGGTGCCATCTCCATCTTCCACTTCCGCCACACAGTGCCACTTGGGAGCGCTAGTACACATCTCAGTCGATGGCCCTTCCATCAACCCCACCAGGGACACACACCATCTGTGAACATGGAGGCTCCAGGTGTTCCACGTCCTGTATTAGGGTTCTTGTTGCAGGGAGCCAATGTGAGAGACACCTGGAGACGGGCCGGACCACTCCCTATGGACCGCAGAAGGCTGCAGACACAAGCCCTCGTCCCCTCCTGGCTCCAAGGCTATAAGTGCTGTGGGGGTGAGGCCACCTAATCCATGCTCCCCCTTCTGTCATCTGCTGCTTGCCTCTCGGGGTCAGCACACCACACCACAATGTCCACCCCCGAGGGCCCAACACGCAAGCTCTCTCCAGGCCCCAAGCAATGTGAGAGTCAGCAGATTCAGCCTACGAGGCCCACCACCTGGTCCCGCAGTAAGGTGCATGGGCAACGAAGACATCATGGCAGGCCAGCCTATTGCATTTAGGCCACAGGACATTGTGGGGTCAGAGCCTCGCCCCGCGCCTTCAGCAACGAGGCTGGGAGTGGAAATGGTCTGAGGAACCAAGTACAGTCACTCTTTGACAAGCTCCCGGCCACTCAGTAGCGGGCTGCTGCATGAACTCCCAGCTCCTGGACCATCGCCCGAACAGGCCCTGGCCTTTGCCCCCTGTCCCCAGCAGTGGGTCCAGGGAACCAGGGTGGCAGTATCAAACCTGCCTCCACGCACCACCAGGGTCCTCGGATGTGGCCGGCTCCTCGCTCCACTGACCTGGTGCAGGCTCGCATTGCCCCGTCACCGTCACCCCCAATCTTGCCGAATCCGTTGACTAAACTCACGGTTTCAGTATGGGGGGGTGGGCCACCATCCGCTTCCGGGCACATCTGCGGGGGCTGCAGGACACCGTGGGGGCCGCAGGACAGGAACAGCACTCAGTCCTGGGGCCCAACCGCTCAAGTACCTCCCTCCTACTCCTCATCAAGTCCTCACAGCTGCAAACATCACTGTATCAGCCACTCCTATCACCAAAGCACCTCGAATAAGCGGCCATCTGTCTCTGGAAGGCAGGCACAGACCCTCGGCACCATGAGGTCACCTCCTCCACTCCAACGTAGATCTAGGGCTTAATCATCTGGTGGAGCACTGGTGTCTGTATCCTATTCCGCCGCCATCTTGGACACGCCCCTGCAGGATTGTTTTTGTACAGGAAGGAACAGTGTCAGATCTGGTGGCTTAGTTATTTCAAATCCTAGCAGGTCCACTCAGCCTTTCAATCTTCTGAGGTTGATAACCCCTTCACTGCTAGGTCTTCCCCACCCAGTGCTAAGCCTTTTTTTTGCTATTTGGGGTAGTTTGCGCAAAGCCCCATAACCTTTTGTCCACATAAGGTATGCACACCAAACATGCGTCCTTATCTTCTAACATCCTGGGGATTCCAAAGGTACCCAAAGTGTGTGGATTCCCTTGGAGGGGACCGAAAAATTTGGAAAAATACAGCTACATTTTGGTTTTTGGGGGAAAAAGTGCTGCAGAAGAACGCTTCAGATTTTTTCCCTGCAAATATTATCGACAAAGGGTTTATGGTGCTAAAATCACCATCCTTCAAGGTTTTCCCAGAGAAACTAACAGTTGAAATAAAAAAATATTGAAATTGAGTTGAAAAAACAGGTGACTGTGCCAACATTTTCACCTGTAACTTGTAAGTATGGCAGGTTTTTTAAAGCAATATACCGTTCCATCTGCTGGAACCTTCTGGTTGCAAGGATATGTAGGACTTGTAGGTTCAACGAGAACCCGAGTTACCAAGAGCCAATAACTGAGCTGCACCTAGCAATGGTTTTTCATTGTGTACCGGGTATAGAGCAATTCTTCTGGTAAAATATAAATAGTGAAAAATAGGTATTAAGCAAACCTTTGTATTTTCTAAATAGGAACAAAATATAGAGTTTAGAATCAGTGGTTATTTGCACATCTCCGAAATTGTGGAATTATAGGACATTTATCAAATTGACTTATATTTAACAAATTGTCTTTCATTAGGAAGGCAGAAATGCATAGAAAGTCAATCGGTAATAACACTTGTTCTACTTTTATGTGTTCTCCCAAGTCTCCTGATAAACATGGTACCTCACTTGTGTGGGTAGACCTAGTGCTTGCGACAGGAAACGTCCCAAATCACAACGTGGACCCATGATATTTTTACAGTGAAAACAAACTCTTTTTTCGCAATGTTACTAGCTGTGGATTTTGGACCCTCGCTGAGCTGGCACCTAGGAAAACCTAGAAAACCTGTACTTTTGTTAATACTAGACACCCAGGGGAATCCAGGATGGGGTGACTTGCGTAGCTCTCACCAGGTTCTGTTACCCGGAATCCTTTGCAAACTGTTAAAAAAGAATCACATTTTCCTCACATTTCTGTGTTAGAAAGTTATGGAATCTGTGGGAAACCACAATCTTCCACCCACCCAGCCTTCCCTCAAGTCTCCTGAAAAAAATGGTACCTCACTTGTGTGGGTAGGCCTAGTGCCTGCAACAGACAACGGCCCAAAATGCAACATGGGCCAATCAAATTTTTCAAATGAAAACTGACCCTTTTGTCGCAATGCGCCTAGCTGTGGATTTTGGACCCTAGCTCAGCTGGCACCTAGGGAACCCTAGCAAACCTGTACATAGGGGAATCCATAATGGGGTGACCTGTGTGGCTCTCACCAGGTTCTGTTATCCAGCATCCCTTGCAAACCTCAAACTTTGTAAAAACAAATCACATTTTGCTCACTTTTCTGTGATGGAAAGTTCTGGAATCTATGGGGAGCCAAGAATTTCCACCCACCCAGCAATCCCCCAAGTCTCCTGAAAAAAATGGTACCTCACTTGTGTGGGTAGGCCTAGTGCCTGCAACAGACAACGGCCCAAAATGCAATATGGGCCAATCAAATTTTTCAAATGAAAACTGACCCTTTTGTCGCAATGCGCCTAGCTGTGGATTTTGGACCCTAGCTCAGCTGGCACCTAGGGAACCCTAGCAAACCTGTACATAGGGGAATCCATAATGGGGTGACCTGTGTGGCTCTCACCAGGTTCTGTTATCCAGCATCCCTTGCAAACCTCAAACTTTGTGAAAACAAATCACATTTTGCTCACTTTTCTGTGATGGAAAGTTCTGGAATCTATGGGGAGCCAAGTATTTCCACCCACCCAGCATTTCCCCAAGTCTTCCAATAAAAATGGTACCTCACATGTGTGGGTAGGCCTAGCGCCTGCGACAGGAAACGCCTCAAAACATATTGTGGAGACTTCAAAATTATCTATCACAAAAAGTCAAGTTTCCTCACTTTTCTGTGTGGGAAAGTTGTGGGATCCCTGTAGAATGTTCCTGAAGCACACCCTTAATGTTCTCCGATACAGATAGTTTTGTCAACCTTTTCCTCGTTTGGCGTGTATGCACCCGTTTCAGTGCGCCGTTCCTTTTGCACCAAGGTATCTTTCGATCAACTGTGTTGGCCTGCTGGTTTAGCAGGTCGCAGCGGGTTGCACAGCCGTATGCACGTTTGTGTCTCAACATAACACAATTTCACCCAGGTAATCAATTTTAGTCCGTTTATTTTTCTTCACTTTTCATCATAATTTTTCACATCTTTTTCATCACGTCAAAAGCGGTTAAGTTCGTTACATATTTTGAGCGTGTAACTGTTTCTATGTATTGCCCATCCAGGCCTATACATGAACATACTCCGAACTTTCTTCCACTTGATTCTATGCGTATCCTACTCAATGCATTTCGGTTAAAAAACCTTCATCAGGAGTATCTGCAAATTATAAAAACGTCCTTATAAGTCACATTTCAGTTCCGTGCCACATGATATAAATTAACAATCCCCCTCAGTTCCCATGCTTCTGTTAGTGCAAAACAGGTTGTGCATATGCACCCATGCATCCCAATTCCACCCCCATGAAGTGACTCCCTACAGTTTTATCGGGCATCAAATATAATGTGTAGTTCACCATCCCCCTCCTGACTTAAACACTCTTCCAAACAAAAAATAAATCAAACAGAACTTGTTTTTTTAACCTCATGTCCCAAAAATAACCTGCCCCTTAACCTCTGAACATAATCCCCTTTCAACCTTATAACCCCTCAGTAACATTCTTAAACTACCGCCCCACGAGGCCGTACTCCATCACTTCCCTATCTTGGGTGTAACACCATGTTCTACCTCCATGCATACCTGATATCAACTACGCAACTCTTAAACCTCCTCTTGCACCCTCGTTGTTGCTAGTGAGCGACTAGCTATTCATCCCAAATTTAAATGGATCTTGGAATTGGGATGCATGGGTGCATATGCACAACCTGTTTTGCACTAACAGAAGCATCGGAACTGAGGGGAATTGTTAATTTATATCATGTGGCACGGAAATGAAATGTGACTTATAAGGACATTTTTATAATTTGCAGATACTCCTGATGAAGGTTTTTTAACCGAAATGCATTGAGTAGGGTACGCATAGAATCAAGTGGGAGAAAGTTCGGAATATGTTCATGTATAGGCCTGGATGGGCAATACATAGAAACAGTTACACGCTCAAAATATGTAACGAACTTAACCGCTTTTGACGTGATGGAAAAAAATGTGAAAAAATATGATGAAAAGTGAAGAAAAGTAAACGGACTAAAATTGATTACCTGGGTGAAATTGTGCTATGTTGAGACATAAACATGCATACGGCTGTGCAACCCGCTGTGACCTGCTAAACCAGCAGGCCAACACAGTTGATCGAAAGTTGTGGGATCACCAAGCCGCCACACATTTTCTACCACCCAGTATTCCCCCACGTCTCCCGTTAAAATGGTACCTCACTTATGTGGGTAGGCCCTGTGCTTGAGAGAGGAAAGGACCCAAAACGTACTGTGGAGACTTTAAAATTATCGATCATGAGGGAGTCACCTGTGTTTTTGGTCCCAGGCTCGGTGGCCATCTAGGAAAGCCTACCAAACCCAGACATTTCTGAAAACTAGACATCCAGGGGACACAAGTGAGGTACCATCATTATCGAGAGACTTGGGAGAATGCTGGGTGGGTGGGAAGCTTATTGCTCCCCGCAGATTCCAGAACTTTCCAACACAGTAAAGTGAGGAAAATGTTTTTTTTAAACAAAGTTTGAGGTTTGCAAAGGATTCTTACTAAATTTGACCCACCCAAAGTTAAACGTTTTCTGTACCGTTTATTTTATTAGGTTTGTGTGAGCATAGTAGATCTGACCCCTCCAAAGTCCAGTATTGGTGAGAAAGGGGGCAACCCAGTAACCCAGAAACCTTGGCCAGACACTTATTATCAAAAAAGTGGTTCCTATGGGGGAAGTGTAGCCTTGGACTTCCACGGCAATAGCAACATAAGGAAATCTTATATAGATTTATTTCAATTATGTGATCAGTGTATTTTTTACTTACATTTTAAGCCTAAATGAAATAGCATTCATATTCCCATTCTGCTCGGGTTTGCGCCGTGCAACAGAGGAGTTGAGTCGATTCCACTGGATCCACAGAGGCTGGCAGAGCATCTTAGGCCCACTTCCAAGGGTACAGGACTAGGGTGGCACCACTTGGCGGGATACACTCACAGATGGCAGACTCCAGGTGCAGGTGCAAGGTTGTTCGAAGCCTGATATGTCCCTGAGGCTTCAGATCAGGAGACCAGCGAGCTAGCCCTTGGAGTTACACTGGGTTCTGGGTTCCAAAACTGGGTTGGAGAAAACCCTTCATCAGGGGTAACTGAAAGAAGAATTTGAAACATAACGATCTCATTAGGACAGTGTGTAAGGAGACAGAAAGAAGTTGAACATTTTTTATAGTCACCACAAGCATTTGTCATGCAGAAAAGAAATATGTTTCTTCATGCTTAAAACGCAGGGTGTGATGGGGAAAAACCTCTATTTTTTAAAAGAACCCTCACTCACCAACCTAGTTGGTGACATGCTTCATCATCGGGTTCCCACCAGGGAAACAGAATGTCTCCCTGGTGTGCTGTGATGCCTGAATTACAGCGGAGCGGGTTTTTGTGGACTGTGTGATAGTGCAAAAAAAGGTGAGTAGTGTGGCAATTAAAAGGTGGTGAGCTGCACCCTGAACTAATTTTAATAGAAGGGTAGCCAGCAATCATTAATATCAGTGGAACGGACATGTGCTGGCCTGTAAAGTGAGGCAGCTGTATCCTAGATTAACTGTGAAAAGGTGGTTGACATGTTTCTGCTTATGACTGCTAATTTAGCAAAGCTTTCATCAGGACCAAAACTGCTACATGGCGGTATACACACGCTAAGGCGTACCCTGAGCTGGGGAGTATGTGTATGTGGTAAAACCCAAGGGACAACATGTAAAGGCATCCACAGTTGCCAACATTTATATCCTTTCAGATTTACAACGAGGTGTGTCACCATCTGAGACCCCTACAATTGGATCACATAGTGCCCCGTCAGTGCTCAAATCTACTGTAACACTTGTGAAAGAACCTCCATTGTCTGTTCATGTCAGAGGTTGTATATTACAGTGCTTTAATGTGTAACAATTCATTTTGTTTCTAGCAAATTATGCTTTTTTGAGCGTACTCAGGAAATTGGATGGGAGGAGTCACGCCGTGTGCCACCCATGGAGTATCAACTCAAACAGTGTTAGCCCCAAACAGCTAAAAAGGAGAAGATCATGTTTACGCTACACAGTTCCCAAGAGAGTGTGTATCGTCGCATGGAAGAATCACGGTATGATTAAAAGTCTTACATGAAGAAAAGAATGGCTTCACGTCATGGGGTCTGCGGGGGAGGTATATTCGCCATGTAACGTCTTAAAGTAAACGAAAGGAAAACTTAGTAAAATGGACGTGCCACCAGCAGTTAAAATACCGCTGCAGCCAATCGCATTCACACACACACTCTCTTACTTGTTTACAGGGGGTGTCCCTCACGCAACCTATATTGCAGACGTCCGCGGCCCGAATGTTGCCGTTTGGGCGCTGCATGGAGGAAGAAATAAGATTCTGTATTCCCGTGGGAGTTTTCGTTTGGAGGTGTGTGGCGTGATGTCTAGGGCTCAATCTTAAAGGGCCAGAGCACAAGCTTTCAATCGAAACTTTAACGCGGTCCTGACAAAAACCATTGTCTATTGTGAGGACGCGTGAAGAGTCGCAAAATAACAGTATATATGTCCGCATGGTCCTGATTACAGGGGCATTCGTTTCTTGTCACAGTATGGTTGTAGGAGATACTCAACCATCAAGTTCCTAATCAAAACTTTTTTGAAGCCCATCTAATGACCAAAAACCCTTGTCTGTGGTGAGTAAGCGTGAAGGGGTTAAACCAACTCAATAACAGTGTGCATGTAAGGTCATGGTTATGTGTTTGTCAAGGCCTTTTGGTCGATAGAGCCAAATTATATTCCACCATCATGGTGGGAGCACCCAAGAGTTGGAGGTCTAATGTGTGACATCAACCGGTTTTCCATGTGTTTACAAAAAATAAATAAATATCCCAATGTTACCAAGTAAACAATGGTGTATGTAAGGTACTCTCATTCTTACGGGGTGTCCATTAATCAATGGTAAACTAGTGGGGTATTTTACAGTGTGTTAAATCAATGGACCCATGATGTATAAATTCCACCGTAATTCTAGACTAGTTGTATAACAGTTTGTAGATTCTGCTAGCGTCGCATCACTGAGCCCCAAGGTATATTATCGTTTAACCCTGAATGGTGTGTGGATAAACGATAAATACACCGTTGCTCTTTCTCGAAAGTACATTTTGCGACCCCGTGTTCAACTGTAGTTGCTCTATGATAGTCCACCTGATGTCGTTGGGAGTGTGATTAAGTTGGAGGAAATGTTCAGTCATTTTTGTAGTGTTCTTGCGACATCTTATATTACTGCGGTGTTCGCAGATTCGTTGTTTTATTTTTCTTGTGGTCATGCCCACGTACCTGAGCCCACAGGGGCAGTTGATCAAGTAGATGACATTGGTCGAATTACAATTCGTGTGTCTTCGCTGTAGCCATTGTTTTCCGGGTTCCAAACTCAGGCATTTAGTGGCGGTGGTCAAGTGGCACACGCTGCATCCATCACAGGGGAAATCGCCAGTAACTACGGGGAGTCCCCATGCGTTGAGCACAGTCTGGTCCTCCTCCCTCATGCTGTTTCTGGGGCCTGTATGGACTAAAGAGTCCTTTATACTTTTTGCCCATTTATAGGAGAATAGAGGTTTCTCCCAGTCATGTTGATTACTTTCAAGAATTTTCCAATGTTTTTTGATTGAGCGGCTCCGGCATTAGAAGCTGAATTGTGCGTGGTTACACATGTTAGTGGGGTACTGTCAGAGCCTGTTTTCGGGTTGTTTTCCAAGAGAGCGTCTCTATGTTGGTTCCTGGCTCTCTTGCAGCTTTTCTTCAAGGTCCGTGTTGGATAGCCCGCTTCTGTAGTTTGTTTGTTAAGTCCTTAACAAATAGAGGTTTTTCCTCATCACACCCAGCCCCTGGTTTTGTTCCACATTCTGTGTTTGTTTGCGCCAATAGTCACTCTTTTGTTGTTAGAAAGCATCTATTTGGGGAAGAAGAGTGATTCCCTTTCCCTTCCTCTCTTGTTGTTTGATACATATTTGGCAGCACACAGCTGCGAGAGAATTACCAACTTTGGTTTATTAATTTTCTAGTGTAACCTCCTCACTGTTAGCATGGAAGATCTCGGTCTCTCATACTCAAAAGAGGAAGTCGATGCCTTGCTGACAGACCCCTCTTTGTTTGCAGACCCCTCAGTTGCCCAAACCATCTCACAGACAACTGAGTGGGATAAGCTCACAGAACAAAAAAGACTCCTTATTCGCACTATCTTACACGGCACCATGCTCAAGAGTACTTAAAAAATAATACTGCACCAAAAGGACTTTTGGTGACAAATGCCCCAAGAATTTTTCTGGATGATGCACTATTCCGAAAAGAGTGGGCCCAGATTGCGTGGCACTGCACCCGTGACTGGTCAGTGCTTATTATTAAAACCGCCCTCCAGCTCTCTGAAGCCCTACTAGTAGAAATCCAACTTACAGAGAACCACCTTAACCGGGTACAAAAAATGACTAGCCAAGCTCAATAAAGAGCTTAATGAGTACAAAGATACCATAGCTCAGTCAAAGGCCAAGAAATTCCAAAAATATCTGAAACGTTGGTCATATACAAAAACCTATCCATATGCCAGCCCTGACTATACACCCCCGAATCGAACTGATTACAACACTGAGGGTTCTGATGATGATGGATCCACTACGAGCGGATCCAGTAGGGATAGCTCAGGTAATAGACAATGGGGAAGAGGCAGATATAGGAGACAACAAACTCGCCAACCATGGCACTCCGTCCCACAGATGGGGGTGGGGGTTACCATCACCCCTACCAACAACCACCATTCTAACAAATGATGGGCTGGAACCCAGCATTCATACAACACCCACACTTTCAACAGAACATGTACACTCCCCCTCCTCCTTTTTTAGAGAGGGGTCGGAGAGGACGCGGCAGAAGAGGGTCCAACCAGGTCCATTGGGAAAAGGAAGAAGCAGTAGGCGACAACACGAGGAGCAAGACCCAGGACCAGCAGGCAGGCCCGAGCTATCTGAGAGCCTAGTCACAAATCTCTCCTCTGTTGTCTTAAGAAGTGAAGAAAAAGCTGTCCTGGAAAAGGGGCTGGGTTTTATACCTACGGCCCGCTTAGATTGCTTCAAACTACATTGTGAACTCTCTGAGTTTTTTCGCAAGCTAACATTAAAAAGCTTCTTTGAAAAACACACCCTGAAGGACTCCCAAACAACTAAAAGTGATACTGAACTTAGGCTTAAGTCCATTTTCACTCCAACCCCCCACACTGTACCCCCAAAGCTTTTGAACAAGCTGTTTTCAATGATGTAGAATCAATGGTAGAACCATCGGTTTACAAGAACATGAAAGCTATAGAGTTTCAGGCCTTACAAACACTACAGTCCAATGCCAATATTGTCATCAAGGCCGCTGACAAAGGGGTTGGGATCGTTATCCAGGACACAGCAGCTTATGACGCCCAGTGCAGATGCCTGCTGACTAACCAGACCAACTATGTCCGTCTAACTGATGACCCTTCATCACATTTTTGCGACGAGATCTTGGATATGGTGACCACTGCAGAACACAATGGCCATATCACTAAGCATGAGGCAGATTTCCTGACAATTATTGAGGGCAAAGTACCTTATTTTTACACCGCCCAAAACCCACAAAAACAGTGTTCCACCACCAGGGGATTTCAGGCATTGGTTCTTTACTTGAACCTATGTCGAAATACTGAGGTTTCTTTTTTTAAACCATTGGTGCAGGCCACCAGCACTTACATTAAGGATACTAAAAGCCTACTACTGACTACGGGATATTGTGATCCCTGATGAACCATGCTTTCTGGTGTCCTTATACATCAAAAGCCTGTACACTTGCATCCCACAGGATGACACCATCAGGATAATAAAGGAAATCCTGAACCATACATCATGGGAGTTTCAAACTATGATGGAATTTATGGTTGCTTGCGCAACACTGGCACTCAAGCGGAGCTATTTTGAGTATCAAGGCGAGATCTACCTGCAGTCCACTGGCACATCAATGGGCAGTACTTTTGTCCCAAGCATAGCTGGGCTATATGTGTATGATTTTGAACGTAAGCACATTCTATCGCCACTCAACCCCTTTACCTCCTATGTAACCTTCTGTCAAAGGTACATCGATGATGTTCTGGTTATCTGGAAAGGGATAAAGGATATCCTGCTAGACTTCTTACAATGGATCAACACATCACCCAAACTTGAGATTCACCCATTGTTACGACAAAGAGAAGATGATTTTTCTGGACGTTACCATCAACAAGGAGGGAAATCACCTGAAAACTAAGACCTACCACAAACCAATGGCAAAGAACAATCTTTTATACTTTTCTAGTTTTCACCCGCATCCACTAAGGGAGAACCTCCCCTTCTGGCAGTATCTACGTCTGAGGCGTAACTGCAGTGAAGTGTCGAACTTCAAAAGTCTATCACAGGACTTAACGAACAAACTACAGAAGCGGGGCTATCCAACACGGACCTTGAAGAAAAGCTGGCAAGAGAGCCAGGAACCAACATAGAGACGCTCTCTTGGAAAACAACCCAAAAACAGGCTCTGACAGTACCCCACTAACATGTGTAACCACGTACAATTCAGCTTCTAATGCCGTGAGCCACTCAATCATAAAGCATTGGAAAATTCTTGAAAGTAATCAACATGACTGGGAGAAACCACTATTCTCCTATAAACGGGCAAGAAGTATAAAGGACTCTTTAGTCCATACAGGCCCCAGAAACAACATGAGGGAGGAGGACCAGACTGTGCTCAACGCATGGGGAATGCCCCCAGTTATTGGCCATTTCCCCTGTGGTGGATGCAGCGTGTGCCACTTGACCACCGCCACTAAATGCCTGAGTTTGGAACCCGGAAAACAACGACTACACCGTAGACACACACATTGTAATTTGACCAATGTCATCTACTTGATCAACTGCCCCTGTGGGCTCAGGTACGTGGGCATGACCACAAGAAAAATAAAACAACGCGTCTGCGAACACCGCAGTAATATAAGATATCGCAGGAACACTACAAAAATGACTGAGCATTTCCTCCAACTTAATCACACCCCCAACGACATCAGGTGGACTATCATAGAGCAACTCCAGTTGAACACAGGGACACAAAATGTACTTTTCGAGAAAGAGCAACGGTGGATTTATTGTTTACCCACACACCATTCAGGGTTAAATGATAATATACCATGGGGCTCAGTGAAGCGACACTAGCGGAATCTACAAACTTATACAACTAGTATAGAATTACAGTGGAATTTATACATCATGGGTCCATTGATTTAACACACTGTAAAATACCCCACTAGTTTACCATTGATTAATGGACACCCCGTAAGAATGAGAGTACCTTACACCAACTATTGTTTACTTGGTAACATTGGGATCTTTATTTATTTTTTGTAAACACGTGGAAAACTGGTTGATGTCACACATTAGACCTCCAACTCTTGGGTGCTCCCACCATGAAGGTGGAATATAATTTGGCTATATCAACCAAAAGACCTCGACAAACACATAACCAAGACCTTACATGCACACTGTTATAGAGTTGGTTGAGCCACTTCACGCTTACTCACCACAGACAAGGGTTTTTGGTCATTAGATGGGCTTCAAAAAATGTTTTGATTAGGAACTTGATGGTTGGGAATCTCCTACAACCATACTGTGACAAGAAACGAATGCCCCTGTAATCAGGACCATGCGGACATATATACTGTTATTTTGTGACTCTTTACACGTCCTCACAACAGACTATGATTTTTGTCAGGACTACGTTAAAGTTTCGATTGAAAGCTTGGGCTCTGGCCCTTTAAGATTGAGCCCTAGGCGTCACGCCGCACACCTCCAAACGTGACTCCACCGTGACTACAGAATCTTACTTCTTCCTCCATGCAGCTCCCAAACGGCAACATTCGGGCCGCGGACGTCTACAAAATATAGGTCGCGTGAGGGACACCCCCTGTAAATAAGTAAGAGAGTGTGTGTGTGAATGCGTGTTTGGCTGTAGCGGTACTTTAACCGTTGGTGGCAAGCCCACTTTACTAAGTTTTACTAAATTTACCGTTTGTTTACTTTACGACGTTACATGGCGAATATACCTCTGCCGTGGACCCCATGACGTGAAGCCATTCTTTTCTTCATGTAAGACTTTTAATCATACCGAGATTCTTCCATGCGACGATACACACTCTCACGGGAAGTGTGTAGCGTAAAAGCGATCTTCTCCTTTTTAACGGTTTGGGGCTAACACTGTTTGAGTTCATACTCCATGGGTGGCACACGGCGTGACTCCTCCGATCCAATTTCCTGAGTACGCTCAAAAAAACATAATTTTCTCAAAAGTTAATTAATTGTTACACAGTAAAGCACTGTAATATACAACCTCTGACATGAACAGACAATGGATGTTCTTTCACAAGTGTTAGAGTAGATTTGAGCACTGATGGGGCACTATGTGATCCAATTGTAGGGATCTCAGATGGTGACATACCTCGTTGTAAATCTGAAAGGATATAAATGTTTGCAACTGCGGATGCCTTTACATGTTGTCCCTTGTGTTTTTTCTTTCAGATTAGGGCCTTTTGGAAATGCCGGGAGAGCCCACTGTGTAAAACCGCGAGTTTTACCACATACACATACTCCCCAGGGCAGGGTACGCCTTAGCGTGTGTATACCGCCGGGGAGTAGTTTTGGTCCTGATGAAAGCTTTACTAAATTAGCAGTCATAAGCAGAAACATGTCGACCACCTTTTCCCAGTTAATCTGGGATACAGCTGACTCACTTTACAGGCCAGCACGTGTCCGTTCCACTGATTTTAATGATTGCTGGCTGCCCTTCTATTAAAATTAGTTCAGGGTGCAGCTCGCCATCTTTTAATTCCTACACTACTCACCTTCTTGTTTGCACTATCACACAGTCCACAAAAACCCGCTCTGCTGTAATTCAGGCGTCACAGAACACCAGGGAGACATTCGGTTTCCCTGGTGGGAACCCGATGATGAAGCATGTCACCAACTAGGTTGGTGAGTGAGGGTTCCTTTAAAAAATAGAGGTTTTTCCCCATCACATCCAGCCCCTGGTTTTGTTCCACATTCTGTGTTTGTTTGAGCCAATAGTCACTCTTTTGTTGTGAGAAAGCATCTATTTGGGGAAGAAGAGTGATTCCCTTTCCCTTCCTCTCTTGTTGTTTGATACATCTTCATGCTTAAAGACATGCTCATTGGTGACTGCCATTCAGGAAACATCCACGATTAACAGCCATTTAACTGACCATTGCAGTGAGTTGACCTTGTTCAACCACAAAAACAGTACAATTCGAGCCAGACCGAGATGTGTAGCTAAACTGGGCACGTGTACAACACCATCACCCATTGCAAAAATAGAAGTAGAAATTATACAGTGTTAAACAATCTAAAAAGTGGGGCTGCATGTTATCAAGCATATCCATTACTACTTTCTATACTGCAAACCGCCATGCTACATCAAGTACAATCCATAAGCCAACATACACAGGTTTATTTTGCCAAGTTTAAATGGCTGTTTAAAACTGCACCCACAGGCTCTGCAGTGGCAGACCTAAAACATGTTTAACAGGACTACTTAAGTGTGTGGCACAATCAGTGCTGCAGACCCACTGGTAGCATTTAATTTACAGAACCTAGGTATATGTAGTGGCCCTTTAGTAGGGTCTTACAAGCAAATCAAATATGCCGATTGGGGATCAGTCAATGTTACCATGTTTTAGGGAGTAAGCACATGCACTGAGCACTGATTAGCAGTGGTAAATTGCGCAGAGTCCAAGGGCCAGCAAAAACGAGATAAGAAAAATAGAGGAGAAAGGCAAAAACTTGGGAGAAGACCACCCTAAGGCTGACTGGTCTAACAATCATGTAATAGTTTCTGTGTTTGTCTGGATCTGTCCCACTCTCCACTGGCCCCAAGCAAACACAGCTTTAGATTATCCTCAATTGTGATTATCAGTACTCTAGATAGAATCTGAGTGACATCCTTCCAATATGTCTGAACCTACCACACACTTCCACCCCATACACAGATAATCTGTTGCAGTGCTTCTGCATCTGTAGCAAGTTGAGGGGTTAGTCAGCCCATGCTCCATAATCTTCTAAGCGAGTAATGGAACCTAGGTGGGGATTCAATATGGATGGATTTCAGACAAGACTGAATCACAACCTCTCTGGATGATATTCTGGCATTTACCCACTCCCAATGTGCTATTAGTGCTGTGAAATTATTGCTCGAGATCAATTCAATTTCAAAGCTTTTATTCGATTTGTTAGTACAAATCATACAAGCAAAACTTATATAACAATTCATTACATTAAAATTATTATAAGAAAGCTAAATTGTAAAAGAGAACTCCAGAAATATAAGGAGACGACAAAATGAATAATAACAAATCTAGGTATTAATTCGTATTTGTAAATATGATGATAGACTAAAAGCGCAGGGATTCACATGTAACAAAAGTTATAATCTTCACATGAGGTACATACCCTGACAACTCAAATTTTTTTTAGGACGAAATCCAAGCCAAGGACATGAAACATTATAAATAACAAAATAAACTTAAAACAAAGTAAGTACAGACAGGACGGTGTAAAATATGGCAACTCTAAACACTTCCTGGCAGCTGTACTTTTCCAAATAAGATAACTTCGGGTGCAGTAAGTACATAAGGTAATAATTAAGCATTAAACCTTAGAGGCTAGGTGGCAGGGGAGTGTAACTATAAAAACAAGGCCAAAAATGGTTATCACAGAAAATACTCTTCCTGACAACTATACAGTTTAAGTCGGGCCTAAATAAAAAGAGCAATTTACATAATTATTTGTAACATACAGTGTATAAAAGCATAAAGTACAGACAGGAACATATAAGAATTATGACAATACAATACATTTCCTGGCAGCTGTACATTTCAGAATAAAAGTAGCAGTAAAAAAACAAATATCCTCATTCTCAAGTGCTGATAATAATGCAAGGGCATTCTTAAAAGACCGTATTTTATATTTGATAAAAATAGGTTTTAAATACCTAATTCTTAAAAAATGGTAAAATTTGCAAAAGAGTAGAAAATGGCAGCAACTCTGGCGTGAAATGTTGTCACATGGGCAGGGAGTTTCTGATTTAAGTTTCTGTACTGGAAATGCAACAAGGTGGTGTGCGATACCCAACCTAACACGAGTTAGGACAAATTGATGAGAGGGGCGGTTGACCACTGAAAGATAAGCTTGGAACCCTGATGGTAAGCTGAGTTCCTTGTAGAATTTCACAGTAGCCAACTTGCCAGACACCTCATCGCGCCCTTTCTTTTTATACTTTAAAAAAGTTTGTTTAATTTCTTTTTTGGGTATGTCAACCACCAATTCAGGGTCAAGGAAAACATCGATGTCAAACATCTTTTTATACCAAAAGTGGATATATTTCAACCAAAGGATGCGTGATGAGAAGTCCAAGCCTATACAATCAAGAATAATTTCTTGAGTGAATCGAGTCTCTGGCTTGGCCCAAATAGAACGCCATAATAAAAGTGGGCGAACGGCTGCTAAGTCAGAAATGAACTCGACCCCGACCTCATCCTGGATTAATTGAACAGAAGCAGAATGGGGTAGGCACAACACTCTTTTTAAAAACTTATTTTCATCTTTTTGTAAAAGTGTGCCATCTATGTGGCCCCACACACCCGCCCCGTACAATACAGAAGGAACACAGCGTATGTTATATATATTAATCATATCTCGGATACTTCTTGATCCGAGTTTAGAAGCAAAGCGAAATACGCTGCTTGTAGTTCGCAACATTTTCATCCTGATATTATCAAGCTCGGATTTCCAAGATCCATCATTGGCATAGGTGATACCTAAGTAACAAAATGATTTGACTTGGAGCATTTTGTCATTGTCTAAATAAAAACTAGACTTCAGTTTATTAGCTGACTGACCACACAGCATAACAAAAGTCTTTGATTTATTGACACAGAGTCTCCTATTTTTGATGAACAGCATAAAACTGTTTATGAGACGCTGTAAGCCTATCTGGGTGCGAGATAAAAGGACAGCGTCATCCGCATATAATAGGATTGTGACAGGATTGCCACCAATCAGCGGAGCGTCTGCCGGTATAGTGGCTAAAGTGCGATCAACACAATTAATAAAAAGAGAAAATAAAAGAGGGGCTAATACGCATCCTTGCCGGATACCCCTTGACACTTTAAAAAATGGTGTGCATTCACCAAGGGTACCGTATCGGACTTTACAAGAGAGTTTCTCGTAGAGCCTTGCCAAAAAATGGACTATCTCTGACGGTGCTCCTAGCTCCAGTAAAACCTGCCAAAGAATACTATGATCGACTAAGTCGAACGCGCTGCTCAAGTCAGCAAAACATAAAAATAAATTGCCCTTTTTAGCTACTGTATATTTGTTGATTAAAAGATCCAGGTTTACACATTGCTCTAAAGTGCCCATGCCTTTCCTAAATCCATATTGCACCTTGGTTAAAATATTCATGTCTTCGGCCCAAGTTTCTAACCTTATGAGCAGAATTCTACTCATAACCTTTACTGAGGCGTCCAATAAAGAAATAGGTCGATAGTTGGCGGCCTCGGATTTGCTTCCTTTTTTAAATAAAGGGATAATAACCGATTGGCCCCAGGAAGGGGGAATGTTACCTTCAGCTGCGCAATTGAAGGTCCTCACTAAAATGGGGGCCCACAGGTCAGGGGCAGCTTTTAATAAGTCCATAGGGACCCCATCGGGGCCCGGGGCCTTCCCTCCCTTGCTGTTGGTAAGGCCTTCCAGTCCCTCTTCCAGGGTTATCCCCAGGGGTAGAGGTGTCCATATGGACGATTCAACAAGGGGTGGTGTTAATAATATCCCTGCAGGGTTAAAAATTTTTGTAAAGTGAGTAATCCACACCTCACATGCAACATGAGAAGTAATTTCCGGGATGCCTTCTGTATTTAGAAATGGGCTGTTGACTATTTCCCAATAGAGTTTGCTATTTTTTGTCTCAACTGCTTCATTCAACTTATCCCATGCTTCTCTCTTTAAGACCTTTTTCCTATTTGTAATGGCCATTTTATAATTGGCCCTTATTTGTTTAATTCTATTGCCGTCCCGTGGTTTAGACCCTAAAGCAAGCTTCAGATCCCGAAGTGCTACAGTACAAGAGGTATCAAACCAACCCAATTTTACAATTTTGTTGGTTGACAATTTTTTCCTGAAGATACCCTCAATTACAGCATTAATACTGATAAATTGTGATAACAAGAGATCAGAATCAATAACGTCATTCAAGCAGTAACTAATCTCAGCTTTACAGCTAACAACGACCTCCCTTTGTTTGGCCGCAGAATTGGCCCCTGTCCATTTAATCCTCGGGCCATTGGGTCTGCTGGAAACAATTTCAGTGGTACAGAATTCCCTGGTCTCTGTTATAGCGCCTCTACCGGGAATGGTTACACAGATGCTGTTGTGATCACTTAGACTTTCCTCTCTCACATACAAGTTTAAGTAATCACCGTTACTAGAAAACAAGATGTGGTCGATAAAAGTCCCAGCTTCCCTCCCCGTGAAAGTAGGGCAGCTGGCATTCTGGTTATTTTTATTACAATTTAACAGGACTAGATCTAATTTAAGTAGCAGTTTGTTTAGGACAGAGCCATACTGGCAATGAGAAAAGTGGGGGAAATCCTCGCCCTTATTGGTGCCCCCACTAGGAGTATCCTACTCCATCCCAAAACCACAGGGATTCCCCTTAGATAAATGGCATGGCTGCAGGTTGAAATCCCCGGCCCAAAGGATGTCCATCGCCTCATGGGAAATGGCCATGACCTTGGTAATTTCTTTTTCCAACGGGAACAGAATATTCCCTCTGGTAGCATCGAAGATGTTATTATAGAAATTAACTAGTACCAGGTCCTTACCCTTGCCACATTCAATCCTTAGCACCTGGCTATGGGCACCCACAGTTGAGCTACTTCTAACTTTGTAGTTACTCAGTCTATTAGATAGAAGTATCAAGAGTCCCCCCTTTGCCCTACCTGAACTAGATTTGGTGGCATTAAGACAATAAGATGAGTAGCCTTCTACGTTTATATCCTCCTGGCTCCAGGTCTCCTGGAGGAGGACTATGTCAAACCCCTCTCCTATAAACCTGAGCCAAAAAGGGGTGTTTAATTTTCCTGCAATACCAGCGATATTCCAGGAAATCAGAGTAAGGTCTGCTGACTTAGTGGCCAGGACTGTAGTCTGGACTATAGTCCTTGGTTGTCCAATTACTGACCTCCTGGTAGGAGATTCAGTAATGATGGAATGGTTACTGGAAGGGGGTTGAATAGAAATACCCACCGGGACGGAAACCCTATCTAAACCCATTTGACAACTTGGGAGTACAGATGCCGCGGTAAAGACCGCTTGTCTACTGGTATGGACGGATTGCACACCCAAACCAGGTCCTGACTGCCTATTGACTGGTTGAGTAGGTGGTGGTGGGACATAATGTCAGTCAACCATCTCCAGGCAGTCATATCTGTTAGATGTCTGGATACCTTGCCACCCACCTTCTGCATAATGATTATTATTGGAGTACCGGGGGCGATGTACCCATTCCCTGCCCCTGTTCTGTTGGGTACGCCATGGGTCGCCATAATTCCAAGAATGTTCTTCGGTCATGGCCCAGTTTGGCGGCGGAATTGGGTAATGGTAATTAAATGTGGGGGGGTAGAAAAAGGAGAGACGATGAGTATCAATTCCCCCCTTTTTCTCCAAATCTGACCATGAACAAATATGGTTTACAGTAGAGGCATCGTCACATGTGACAATAACACAATCCCCCTGAATACTCTTGGGGCTCTTCCCCACCCAGGATACCCTGCGTACAGATGAAATTCCACAGGTGATGGAAGACTTCAGGGGCCTATTAATACTAAGCCACTGAAGAATTTTGTTCCGGAGGGACCAATGAGGTTCGTCTGTTCCAGCTGTAAGTTCAGGTACTCCTGTTAAAATTACAGTAAATGGAGATACCTCGGGAGCCAGATGAACTGGACGTTTGGATCTGGGCCCCTTCTTGCCTGCATGGGAAAGGGTTTTAGGGAAAGCCTGAGGTTTACTGTTTGGTTGCTGTAAGAGCGCATTGTTCGTGGTGTGGTTAGTGTCAGTTGACGTGGCTAGAGGGGTATAAGCAGCAGGAGTTTGCTGGCTAGGAGTCACTGTCTGGGGTACAGGTATAGCTTTGGGCTTTGATTTTGAACAATTTGCACAAGTATTCACCGCGGATGGTATGGGGGTTGTAGGAACATTTGTTTTGGGATGAGTATTATGTACAACAGACGGTCTATCGGTGTTAACCGGGGGGGACCCCCGGGCCGACCGCTGTACAACCCCCCCCAGATGTATCAAATGTTACCCTAGGCTGGTTCGGTGTTTTGGCAAGAAGTATGGCAAGCTGTTTCTCAATTGCCATAACACTTCGTTCCAAAGGCTGGAGATGGTGTATTAGTAGGTCCCTAATACTTTCATATAACTGTGAGTAATCATGGTTCAACTGACAAGGATCGCCCTCCCGAACAGCAGTCAAGGTGGGACAGTGTAAATCGGGCAAAACAGAAGATACAGGATTAGTGTTGAGGGAAGCATTCGTATTAATAGCTGTAGTTGGGTCTTTGTTTCTCCTATGTTTAGAAGGTTGGTTGACCTTATTCCCTTTGTTTAAATGTGCTATCTGCTTGGGAACCGCACCTTCTCTCTCCCCCATAGACCGAACTTCTTGGACAGAGTTTTCAGCTACGATCAACTCTAGATCAGGAGTTATCTCGAGGTTCCCAGTAGTATACAATTCCAAAGACAAATTCGTTGCCGACAGGTCAACTGCACTAGGAATTGAATGAACTTGCGCTACTGCATTTCCGGGCTGCAGTAAAATGGGAATAGGTGCAGCTATTGAAGGCGGGGTTAGGGCCGTAGCTATGAGACCCAAAGATGATCTCCTAGCGATCGCAA
This sequence comes from Lissotriton helveticus, assembly GCF_964261635.1. Taxonomy (NCBI): domain Eukaryota; kingdom Metazoa; phylum Chordata; class Amphibia; order Caudata; family Salamandridae; genus Lissotriton; species Lissotriton helveticus. Next base: position 366,901,314 of record NC_136072.1, on the reverse strand, counting down.
GGTCCTGAGAAACCCTGCGCTCCAGGAGGGAAATACTTAAATTAATTGCCTCATTAGTGGAAGTTATAAATTTGTCAATAGGTCCTGTAAACTGCGCAGTTCTAAGGGCAGTCTTACTTCTGGATCCCCTTGTAACAGACATTATGGCGGAGGTAGGGGCACCACGGATAGAGTAAAAAGCACAGAAGTCACAGTGCAAAGGAGGTTACCTTCAACCGGTGGATAAATCGACTGGCAGATGGCAACCAAGGCAACCAAGGGAGTAGGCCCAGCCCAGCCTGGTACAGTCTGGAACGGGCTGAAACGGGCCCACCCTTGGCCCGGGCTTCGCCCGGCGTCCCGCGAGACGGGGGTGACAGCCAATTTAAGCGCCTCCTGGCGCGGATTGACGCGGAATGCGTCGCTGTGATTGCTGGGTAATGTAGTTTTTCTACCCACGTGCCAGCACCGCACTCCGCTCGGCGGCCAGACCAAGAGTTACAGCAGGGGTCCGGCGGCGGGAGGCGGATGGCCAAGGGTTCAGAATGCAGCGTTTTCCTTCACCTCGAGCTGCAGAAAGGATTACCAGCGGCGATTTTGCTGTCAGGTGCTTCCCCCCCTCGACCGGGGTGACAGCCAATTTAAGCGCCTCCTGGCGCGGATTGACGCGGAATGCGTCGCTGTGATTGCTGGGTAATGTAGTTTTTCTACCCACGTGCCAGCACCGCACTCCGCTCGGCGGCCAGACCAAGAGTTACAGCAGGGGTCCGGCGGCGGGAGGCGGATGGCCAAGGGTTCAGAATGCAGCGTTTTCCTTCACCTCGAGCTGCAGAAAGGATTACCAGCGGCGATTTTGCTGTCAGGTGCTTCCCCCCCTCGACCGGGGTGACAGCCAATTTAAGCGCCTCCTGGCGCGGATTGACGCGGAATGCGTCGCTGTGATTGCTGGGTAATGTAGTTTTTCTACCCACGTGCCAGCACCGCACTCCGCTCGGCGGCCAGACCAAGAGTTACAGCAGGGGTCCGGCGGCGGGAGGCGGATGGCCAAGGGTTCAGAATGCAGCGTTTTCCTTCACCTCGAGCTGCAGAAAGGATTACCAGCGGCGATTTTGCTGTCAGGTGCTTCCCCCCCTCGACCGGGGTGACAGCCAATTTAAGCGCCTCCTGGCGCGGATTGACGCGGAATGCGTCGCTGTGATTGCTGGGTAATGTAGTTTTTCTACCCACGTGCCAGCACCGCACTCCGCTCTGCGGCCAGACCAAGAGTTACAGCAGGGGTCCGGCGGCGGGAGGCGGATGGCCAAGGGTTCAGAATGCAGCGTTTTCCTTCACCTCGAGCTGCAGAAAGGATTACCAGTGGCGATTTTGCTGTCAGGTGCTTCCCCCCCTCGACCGGGGTGACAGCCAATTTAAGCGCCTCCTGGCGCGGATTGACGCGGAATGCGTCGCTGTGATTGCTGGGTAATGTAGTTTTTCTACCCACGTGCCAGCACCGCACTCCGCTCGGCGGCCAGACCAAGAGTTACAGCAGGGGTCCGGCGGCGGGAGGCGGATGGCCAGGGGTTCAGAATGCAGCGTTTTCCTTCACCTCGAGCTGCAGAAAGGATTACCAGCGGCGATTTTGCTGTCAGGTGCTTGCTCGAGATCAAATAAGGGACTACCCTTTATACCTGTGAATCCTAGAATTAAACTAAACAAAACAAAACAATGATTCCCTCTGAGACAGCTTTGTGCTCAGGCTCTCCTGGCATAACCAAGTAGAAAAAGACTAATACAATTTTCAGATACAATTATATGCATGTGTTACTCATTGGTAAAAAAATAACCTGTTGGCGCTTGAAAGGTTCAGTCTAAAGTGAATGCTGAAAAGAGTGACCTTTAGGGCACATGTGACACACACAAAGGATACAAAAAGCAGTGTAGAACAATATGAGGAACACTTTGAATGACCAATATCTCTCTTTTTGAATATTCTGATCTCTTTCCCAAACCAAATTATAATCAACAATGTAATACGTCAGTGTTTCGATCCCCAGTGTTACTCCACAGGCGTTTTCTTTAGGACAACACAATTGGTAGCAACCTTGAATCCTTGTGACATGTGAGGAATCAATCCATGCCACTGTGAATACTACAAGAAAATTGCAAACTTATCAGCTCGAAAAATATGGATTATTTAAATGATCAAGGACAGGTGAATTCATGACACAATATACAAATCGTATTGACAGAGAAATCTCCAGGACATATCCCATTAGAATCAGAGAATTAAGCACATTTATTTTAATCCCCCACGATACAGCCAATAACAACCTAAAATCATTGCATTCCTTTTTTAAACCATACATGAATAAGTTAAAATGTACAAACACTGCATCTTATTCGCGTAAAGTGACAATGCAATACAGTACATTCCAAATTTAAAACATATTCCCTGTTACGTATACCTGCTCTTAAAGTGGCATTGCTTATACAGTACAGTTTGGACACAGACGGTAGGGGTGATATAATATTTCTATTCTGCCGAATATGCTGTACCAGGGGTTCAATAAAAAGGGCAAATAATAATTGCGAGTAAGGGCAGCCTTCTCGTGTGCCTTAATTCCAAATGATTTGCCCTGTAGGAGAGTTGTTAACGACTAGCTGCACTGTGGTGAATTGATGTAAAACACAGGTCAATCTTTTACGCTGGGGTGGAAACTGATATTTAGCCAGAATTTCCAATAAACACTTCCAATTTACTAGATCGAAAGCCATCTCAGCATCTAACAAAACAATAACTGCCGGGATTTCATCAGCTGTCACCAAATCAATAAACGTGGTCATTAAAAGAGTATTAGAGTGTAGGTTCTGCCTCCTGCTAAAACCATTCTGATCCCTTGCTATGAGTAGAGGGCTGGCTGAAATTTTAGTTCAGATCTTATAATCTGAATTTATGAGTGTTATGGGTCTGTAAAATTTCAGATCTGTTAGCTCTTTCCTCTACTTTAAGAAGTTAATCAAAATGCCTCTCAGAAAATAATCCAGAACCCGTGCCCTGCACAGCAAATGCTATAAAGAGTGGTCAGGAGCCAAATTAAACAAGGGGCAAAGGTTTTATAAAACTCTGAGCCAAAACTGCCCTCACCTGTTTCTTGTATCTCCCTTTCTGAGATTGGTTTAATTAGAATTAATAATAATAAATAGAGGCATCTTCATATGTCAGGGCGGGAAGACCTAAACCTTTGAGCAAATGCTGCTCCAGCCCAGGAATCCCTTCTTGTTCATCTAAAACATATTTGTAAAATGATCAAGATTTTTTTTTAAATATCCTCTACCTCCTCTATTGATTGCCTAGTCCGGGGATTGCAGACTTTCGATATTACATTCTGATTAATCTTCTCTCTTCCCCATCAAGCTAGAAACTAGAGTATAAACCTTTTTTCTTCATGAGCTTGTTGCTAAAAAGCCCGTTTTTTAACTAACTCTCATTGGAGATAAAAGTCCTTTATCTCCTCCTTCATTCCAGTCCAGTGAACTATCTGATCATAAGGCTTGATAGACCGTATCCACCTTCTCTTGTAAGGAGCAAATCTCCCCCTCTCTTCCTTCACCAGAAATCCTTGTATTGAAATTAGAACTGCCTGATGGTGCATTTAAAGGCATCCACAATTATATCTACATCAATGGTCTCAAATGTCTCTATATCAATTGTAAACTTATTAGTAGTAAAGTAGCTCACAATTTCTAGCTGAATAAATCGATCATATCTTCTTCCAACAAAATAATCTAAGACCCACCTATAGATCTAATTTGGCAAGGGAATGGCACATCTTAGAACAACAGCCAGATGGTCTAATAGACCACTGGCATGATGCAATATATCAAGAATGGAAAGAGAAAGGGGCCCTAAAAACATATCAATCATTGATGGTGAATGAAAATGCTTTGAATATCAGCTCTAGGGCCAATATTTTCTGTTTTTCCTTCTCCAAATGGCGCACACCTCTAAGCAGAGGCAGATATCCTAAAAAATGTTCTAAGTATACCTCTTCCTTTATACTCTCACTGGGTTAGAAGAATTCTTGCCAACATTTGGGATGGAATTAAAATCGCCTCCTACAATTATCTCCCCATGTAAAAAACTTAACTCCCATCCGGACCTTTGAAGCTGGCTCGTGACATTATTTACAGGACCATAATAAAAATCAATAACTTTCCAATTGCTTGTCTCTATTAGGAGTACTGCCCAGTGTCCATCTTGATCCTCATTAAGTGAGTAATATTTTGCATGTAGATCTTTTTTAGAAGAATGGCAACCCCCCTGTGGATAGTCTTAGCTGTGGAGGAAAGCAATCCCATTGCTTCAGGATATCACCTTATTATTATCCTTCTCCTTTATCCAATGAGTCTCCTGATGTAAAATGATTCTTGGACTGAATTGCCAACATACGGCATAAATGGCCTCCCTTCTATTGTTAAGCCTGATGGCATTAAATCTAATAACCGTCAGCCTCACCATTGGCAGATATCAAATTTAATCATAGATAGCCTAAAAACTATGCAAAAATTATAGGCTCTTCCAATTCTACTTAGCCAGATGTGTGTCTTCTCAATTTCCTTATTAACAAAATAGATACCTTTTCTTCCCTCCACCCCCTTGATTTTTCCCCTCTCAACTTCATTACACAACCCATCACCACCATGCCCCCTCTCTTATCGCACAACACCCCCACCCCTCAGTTACCAGTGATGCCCCAGGGACACCTAAGCCACAATGGCTATTCCCTCCCTTTGCCCCCATGAAATTGCTGTGTTGGTCTTGCACCTGGAGCGGCTCGACATCAAGCTTTCATTCAAACTCTCAGTTATTGTACCTGGCTGACCCCTCAGTCACTACTTATGTTGTAAAACAATGCTCTAGCTTCCTATACTCCTGAGAGAATGTGAAGTCAACCGGACCATAAATCTTTTAACTTGGCTGACTGAACAATCTATTCTTGCACCCCTATAGCATTAAACTCATCAATCATCTTCTTAAACTCCCAGCAGGATGTTGAAAGACACATCAGGAAAAATGTGAAAAGAAAAATCGCACTCAATATTGATAGTTTTAGGCTGGATGGCCTTTCGCAGAACTTTTTTCCAAATACTATTGTCCTGAAAGTACACTAGTATAGTTTGTGTTTTTTCCCATCCTTGGGAGCCACTGCGGATGGTACTCTGTGAGCACTTGCAACGGAAAGGTCCGATGGGGATTCTTTAAGCACATACATAGAAATCAGTTTAGAAATCAGCTCTGTTGTTTATGAGTCCCACTCCCATCTTTCAGGGATCCCCACCAAGCACCAACTAGACCTTTTCCATTCATACTTTTCATCTATTCGGTAACTGGTTAATGATGATGTCTTCCAAAAGCGAAACTCTCTGTTCTACTTCTGTTCGGGCGAACATTCAAAACCTGCTTTTATTCCTTTATCGTTCCCAATTTGGCTTCTAGTTTACTTGGCAATGCAAATTAGGGCACATTCATTTCTTGAACTTCTTTAAGAAGGAGCAAACACATTGCTAATATTTCATCTCTTGGGCGCAACACAACAGGAGCCTGTACAATTGTCATCCCCTTGTCTGGTTGACCCCAGACTTTGCTGCAATCTGTTCAGTAGCCAGTACCAAAACTGAAGGAGAATGGGCAGGGCACTCAGCTCTTACCAGAGTTTCTTTTCTGGACAGGGGGCTTTGCTGAATTTAGACATAACATGTGGAGGTTCTTTCCCCCCTTTCACCTCAATGCTTCGTTCCATCCCCAAAAGTGGATTGTTCACCTTCTTTCCAACATTGGTGTCTTGTATGGATTGCAACCCCTCACTTCCGCCTGTCCCGGATCTGAGATAAATAGTACACTGTGATTCAATCAGGGAATCCCTGCCGAAAAGACTAAAGTCACCATTGAGTAAGGGGATGATTTTACTGCTGGCTTTTCTGGCGTTCCTAAACATTCTTTCCTTGCTCTTACCCATGTCTCTCCCTTGTCCATTACTGTGCAGGACATGATAGGTTCAGCTTCAGAGTTTTCAGATTTCTCCTCGTTGGTCTGTGATGCCGCTAAATATTGTACCGAGCAATAGGATGCTCTCACGTCACCCTTATCCTTTGTGGTTTCGGCCATTCTACTTTCTCTCTTCCTTAGGGCCATAGTCTCCTTTGAAGAGTTCAACAAGCGATTCACCAGGGGATGCAAGCCTGATTTGCCAAATTGGCTTAGTTCCAGTAGTCACTGATTCTTAACCTTAGCAAGGGGGTTATCTTCGTAAGGTTTCTGTTTTCTCTTTAGCATGCATTCCGATGGAGAAATAGTAGCAATGGAATATTAACAGCTTCCTGCCCTTCATCCAGATCAGGCCAAAATTAATGACCCGTGCCTGTTAGGATCACTTGGTTTCATAATGAAACTTCACCTGCCAGTGACCTCAGAGTGCCACAACACTGCACCTTGTCTGCTGCCTTTGTGATGCACCACTCTCTTCTTGCCTCCTACTTACAACCTTGCAAAGTGATTTTCGGCCTCAATCTGAGGTACTGGGTTTTTAAGAACCGGCACAGAACCGGTAACCCAGCGGTGCCAGGGAATCAACACCCAGAGACTTCGGGTTCTTCCTGATTCAGACCTACAGAAACTCAGAGTCTTCTAGGTGAAGTCAAAGATTAGTTTATTGGCTGCAACCAAGGTAACAAGTGTCCTAGAAGTACAACACGGGTATATTCTCAGGAGACTGCACACTTTCGCAAAGTCCGGCTTCTCTTCTTATACACAATTTTGGGCTCTAGGCAAAACATTCCTGGTTGTAAAGTAAATCGTTAACATATTTTCAAAGAAAAAGAAAGCAGAGTCATGATGACAAGTCCATATTTCACTTCGTGCCGTCTACAACAAATCATTTGGCAAGGCCCAACATTTCATCAGATATCGCTGGACCCCTAATAAAAACGGTCACCTCCCCACCATAAAGTAAGTGAAGCAAAAGAGTGGAGATAGATGTGAGCGAGATAGGGCAGGTGTGCGTGCGGAAATGGTTTTATGGTTCGTTGAGCCTAGATGCTATCTTGCTCGGGCACCGGGAGGGGAACTGACCTAACGAGTTCGGCCTGGGGCAATGGTTCCAACTTGTACGGGTCATGGAAAAGTCAATCAAGGAGCATGTGTCCTTGTGGAGTTGAATTCTACTGGATTAAGGCCTATGTAAAGGGCAAAATATAAATGGGAGTCAAGGGTTCAGAACGTTAATGACGATTTCGACGTGAAATCGTCACTCGAATGTGCTGAAAATATAGGTACATGATGTGCTCGTCATTCTCGGTCTTTTGATACCAAATTCGGCGAAGTTTTAATTCTCGAGTTTCAGAATAATTATACGAATCCAGATTTTCAGAACCTCAAACCCTCCTTTTGCCCTTACATAGGCAATTAATCTATCCTCATGTTAGTCTGAGTCCAGATCTATATTCCTAAAGTCATTGAGATGTTGCTGTAGCATCATTCTAGTACTTAGTTCATTGCTTGACACAGGCTTCCTTACACATGATGTGACACAGAGGCCACGTATTGCAGGAGCACACTGTATGCATAGACAGAACAGGAAAAGAATGGCTAAGACCATCCCCATGACCATCAGAATTTTCCATCCCCAGGCAGATATCAGTTCCTAGAACCATCCCATTACTGACCAATCTCCTTTATCCACATGGATAGATTCAGAGATCTTATGTAGTTTGGAGATGGCCCTGTACACGGTTGGAGCATTATCTGGGATGAAAATGCAACAACTAGATTGGATCAATTTGCATACTCCACCTCGGTCTGCGAGTATAACATCCAAAGCGACCCGGTTCTGAAGGGTCATAAGTCGGTCCGACTGGAGCTCAGCAGTCAGGTTACTAAGGGCACCAGCAGTTTCAGTCACGGTGGATTCAACTACCCTTGTCAATTGCCTTATGTTCCTGCTGTTAGCCATGGCTCCCCAGAACGGCAGAAAACCCATTGCAAAGTCACCAAATTCTTGACCTGCAGTGTCCTCTTTACTCAAGACACCTCTAACTATCCTTGTCCTGTGGTAGTCTGCCGCTGCTGTGTAGGTGGGAGGCAACAGGAATGAAACAAAACATGAGCCCGAGAAGTCAGGGGGCAACCATGTATAGGCTCTATCGTGGCAGATGAAATAAGTACCCTTAGCGGCTAAAAACGCAGGGGAAGTCTGGGATCCAAAAACGTACGTTTCTGTACAGATGCTCTTCCCTAGCTGAGCTCTGGGATTCCTGCCGATACCTTGCAGACATAGATGACCCTGATGGGGTACGATCCAGATTGGGGAGGATCTTTTAGCTTGCTGTTTCTCAGTTATAGTAGTTCCATATCCGCTCACGTTCCAACCTACATATGCAAGTATCTCATCATCCGGAGTATCTTCATAAGAAGTTACTTCCCTAATCATGTCAACTATGCCTTTTACTAGGGCGCTAGTCTTGAGGTTGTCCTTTACAGAACGCAGGGGTTGGACTTCTCGTGCGTATATGAACATTGTTCTGTATGCCCATACAGAACCATTGCGGCTGAAAGGCAGAACCAGATAAGGGATACCTTTATCCGTAGTGTGAGGCATAAGGCCACACACCCAACAGTTAGTCGTGTTCATTACAAGCTGGTGTTGGTGTAATAACTGAACAAAGGAGTTATTAATGAATTCTAATCTCCTATTTGACTCGTGGTCAGGGAAAGGGTGGAAAGAATGAGAGGAAACAGTAGGAGGAGGTATGGGTGATGTAGTGGGCGCAAATGTTACATGAAAAGTGAATAAAACATAACTTATCAAAAAGATCATTACGCTGGATAGCATAAAAATACACAATATTATAAAACTTTCCTTCGTCATCGTGTTACAAAGTCTCTGCTTAAAGTTCATTTGTTTAGCAGGTCTCTCCACATCAGGAAACTCCATCCTCTCTAAGGTGCTGCCCGCGACGTGGAGGTTGATTCTGCTAAGGAGTGCTTCTGTCAGTCTAGGGCAACTCCCTTGGACCGACCAGAACCACCGACCTAACGTCGTTGGCTGCACTTCCGAAGACTTTAACCAATCGCGGCCCTAGCAGCGGAACCCGGATGGCGGTTCGAAAAACAAAAATAAGCAAGTTTCCTAAATGGGAGAGCTGCACAAAAGGTATTTGGGAGAAAAAAAAGGTCTTTATTAGTCCATAAGTCTTGGTCTTAAAATCATAAAAAGGAATCACTTTTATCAGTTCGTTTTTCTCGGTCTTAGATTGTAACGTCTTTTCCCTGGTACTGTCTGGTCCTGAAACAGGAGTTCAGGCTCCAAAGAGTTCAATTGTTCCGGGGGTGGCACAGTTTCTTGAAAAATGTTCTCGCTTTCACATTCACGGTTAGTTCCTTTTACACGGTCATCGCTGAAAGGTATGATACATGGCACAGTTGTAAGTTCTGAGTCAGTGACGCCCTTCTGGACCCATTGGTCATAGGGCAGAGGGAAAGGTACTTTTTTACAATGGATCCCGTGGACCCAGTTGGCCTTTCCCTCCACCCGAACGGCTGACCTTGTAGACAGAAGGACGAGATGAGGCCCGGTCCACCTGGGCTGGTCGTTCCTTGTTCTTTGAAAGTTGCGGACGAGAACCCAGGAACCGGGGTCAATGGTGTGACCCGGAGTCTCAGAGACCGGAGGCAGGGTGTTGTGGACCTGTTGATGCAAAACACGCAATTTAGCCGTCAATTCATACAAGTAATCAAGCAAAATAGGGTGTTGTAGCTCGCTGAACTTCGTGGGCCGAGGCACTCCCCATATGTTGGCTGGCCGGCCAAAGACAATTTCGTAAGGGCTGAGTTTCACTCGCGAATGCACAGTCATTCTGGTGGATAGGAGTGCTAAGGGTAGAGCGACAGGCCATTTAAGACCTGTGCTCGCTTGGATTTTGGCCAATTTAAGTTTTAACGTGCCATTGTAACATTCTACTAATCCAGCTGATTGGGGGTGATTTGCAGCGTGGAACTTCTGCCTAATGCCTAGCCCTTCACACACTCTTTTCATCACACAACCCATAAATTCACTTCCGTTGTCAGACCAGACCATTCTAGGCATTCCGAACCTGGGGAAGTACTCTTTTACAAGGGCTTTTGCTGTAGACAAGGCAGTATTGTCTCTTAGGGGATAGGCTTCTACCCATCTTGAGAAAGCACAAACAACAACAAGCACGTATTTTAAGTTGTTGCACCTCTCCATATGTATGAAATCTAGCTGCAAAACCTCGAATGGATACGTAGGAGGTGCAAAATGACCAGCTGGAGTTGGGGTTCCCCTACCAGGATTGTGTTGCAGACATACCATGCAATTCTTGACAACGTTCTCTGCACACTTGGAAATCCCTGAATTCTTCCATACTGGGGCCAACAACTCACAAATCCCTTTCGCGCTGATATGAGCCATTCCATGAGCCATTGTAACTACTGCAAGTACACATGCATCGGGTAACAACCATCTCTGATGCTCTGTCAATTCGATCCAACAACCATTTGCATCCATTCTTCCTGTACTCTCTCTCCACGTGCTTAACTCTTTCTCTGTGGCCTCAGCTTGGATGGACTTCACACTCTCTATCGTGTCCTCACATATTCCAACCTCACCAGTCCATTTTTTCAGGGCTTGCAACATACATTCGGCTCATCACATTCCCTGCAGTTTCCTTAGCGGTCTCATCAGCAAATGCATTTCCACGGCCAACATCATCAGTCACTTTCTTGTGAGCACTACATTTCACAATCGCTATTTGCAGGGGCAAGGTCAGTGATTCAAGAAGCTCATTCACCAACTGACCATGCTGAATCTTAGCTCCATGCGAAGTAAAGAATCCACGTTCCCTCCACAATCGTCCAAAACTGTGAGCCACTCCAAACGCATACTGACTATCAGTGTAGACAGTCACTCTCATTCCTTTAGACAATATACATGCTCTCGTTAGTGCGACTAGTTCTGCGGCTTGAGCTGAACCATGTGGTATTTGTGCAGTTTCAACGACTGTGTGCAAAGTTGTGACAGCATATGCTGTAGTCACGTTCCCATTTGGGAGTTTAAAGCATGAACCATCCACCCATAATGTGCCCTCACATTCAGCAAGAGGAGTGTCAAATAAATCAACTCTCCCTTTCGTCTCTTCCTCTGTTCTAAGAAAACAATCGTGCTGTTCTGAAGCATCTGATTCTTCTGCAATTGGTAACAACGTGGCTAGATTTAAAGTACTGCACCTTTTTATGTGCACATGACTCGCTAACAGCGTTAATTCGTAACTTGACAGTCGAGCACTAGTTAAGTGCTGTGTCTTGGTCCTATTTAATAATGTCTCTACTGCATGCGGGACCATCACGATTAGTGTATTATTCATTACTAGTCCAGCAGACTGTCGAATAGAAACAGCTGCTGCTGCTGTGGCCCTCAAACAACTTGGCAATGCTTGTGCTACCGGATCCAAAGTGGACGAAAAATAGGCGCATGGCCGCTGTCTACCTCCGAATAACTGAGTCAGCACAGACAATGCACAGCCCTCCTTCTCATGGACATATAATGTGAAGGGCTTACTGTAGTTGGGGGTACCTAACACAGGGGCCGAACATAACGCTGTGCGTAATTCAAGAAAACTTTTCTGACACTCTTCAGACCAAGGAATGGGATTGGGTGTATTTTTACACGTTAATGCCACCAAGGGTTTGGCCAATAACGAAAAATTTGGAATCCACTGTCTACAGTACGATGTAATGCCTAAGAAAGCACGCACTTCTCTCTGTGTTCTTGGCACACTCAATTTCGCTATTGCCTGAATTCTCTCTGGGGTCAGTTTCCTTCCCTCCTTCGATAAGAGGTGACCTACGTAGGTCACTTCTTGTCGGCAATATTGAAGCTTGGAAAGTGACACCTTGTGATGCAGATCACACAGATGACGCAATAATGACAATGTGGCCTTTTTACAAATTTTCTCAGTATCTGCCGCAATGAGCAAATCATCCACATACTGCACAAGAGTGGCACCTGTAGGTAAAACAATCGTATCAAGCTGTGTTTTTAGAGCTTGACTGTATATTGATGGACTTTCACAGTAGCCCTGAGGAGCGCGTTTGAAGCGGAAGCTTCGACCTCCTAAACTGAAGGAAAAAATATCCCTGCTCTCCTCAGCAATTGGAATGCTGAAGAAAGCATTCTTTAGGTTGATCACCGAAAACCATGAAGCAGAGGCTGGAATCATAGTTAACAATGTGGTAATGTCGGGGACAACTGGGAATTGTGGCACAACTATCTTATTCACCTCTCTAAGGTCAATCACGAATCTGTACACAGGTGGCTGAGAAGGGTCAGTTCGTTTTAAAACAGGCAGAACAGGACTATTGCAAACATTGCCTCGTGTTTCTTCAATCACATCCTTTTCAATTAATTCGTAAACGATCGCTAGCAAAGCTTTTCACCGTCATTAGATATTTTGTATTGGGGAATTCGTGGCATTTTGACATTAGATTTCAATGTCACAACATATGGTGGAATTTCTAAAAGACCGACATCATTAGGACCAGTAGCCCAAAGAATATCTGGGAGAACCGACAATTCTGCTGGAAGTGCATCTCTCGACAAATAAATGGGAGAAACCACTTTCTTACCTAAAGTAAGTTGTACTCCTGAAGGAGAACAGTATAAAGTCGCATACAATCTTTTTAGCAAATCCAATCCTAGCAAATTTTCACCACAACCTGTTGTCAGGATAAGGGGTGCTTCGAATTCACAAGGACCAACAGAAAGAGATAAAGGGTCAGAAATTGGATTTCTAACTGGGGCGCCAGAAAAACCTACAGAAACGTTCATTTCGCCAGACAAAGGTGTGCCAGGGAGTTTGGAGTGCATAATAAAACTCTTTGTAGCACCAGTATCCAACAGAAAAGGTTCTGACACACCTGATGTAATCACCTCAACGTAAGGTCCACTCTGATCTACTGGAACTGAAACAACTCCCTCTCTTTGTCTATGGCTGTCCTAGCAGTCATTATTCTCCCACTGCTCATTTTCTGTGTAATACTCATCAACGTAGTATTGAGTTGTCCTGTCAGATACGTTATTTTGCTGATCGAACCTGTTCATAGAGTTTTGTGGTGGAAGGGGACGTGTGTCCTGTGGGGCGTTTCCACGCCCTCTACCTCTAGGTGCTTGCTGACTGCCACGACCTCTAACACCAGAAACTCCATTTGCACGTTGTAATAGAGTAGGACAATTATACTTGTAATGACCCTCTTGTTTGCAATATAAACACTGGTTGGGGCCTACAAGTACACGGGGTTGGTTATACTCGAATCTTGGCGAGTTTCTCTGATACTGTTGAGGCTGCTGAAAAGTATTTTGGTAGTGATTTTGACCATTATTATTTTGATTACCACCACCACGTGGCGGATATGCTTGCTGTAGCAAAACCTTCGTTTTTAGTTCTCTAGTTTTCTTTTCTACTTTATCTTTCTAATCTTTGTCTCTATTCTCGTAATATTGTGCGGTAGCCAATATCTGGGCTGAAGATGAGACTGCCCAAGAACTTTCTGAATCTTTTAATTTTGTACACAATTCTGGAAGCAGATTGTGCACGAATTTATCGACAAACAATCTCTGACCACCTTCTGTGGTCATATCTTGACCGCTGTGGTCAATGAATGTTTCTTCAAATCTAGTGAAGAAATCTGAAACAGTTTCTTCCTTCTTCTGCTTGCATGCCGACAACTTATCCCAATTTACGCGTATTGCAGGCATTATCGTTTTCATGTAATCTACTATTTTACCAGGGAGTTCTGCTATCAAAGGCTCAGGTTTGGCACCACCAACTTGTCGGGCATCTGCAGCAGTAATATTAGCCCATGTGTCCCCTAATTCCTGGTCATGATCCATATGACGAATTTTACCCCATAAAGGCTGTGGAACAACATTCCCAAATAACATATCGATATCGGCTAAACTCATTATACATGACCCAGCAGTTTGTGACAACTCTTTGTAGTACCCTGCAGGATTTTTACGCGGATCTGGTAATGTTTGTTTGAGTGCTAAAACTTCAGCTCGCTTCCACGGGACATGTACCCATACACGCTGGAAATGTGGCAAAATAGGTGGGTTAGCGGTTGTGTCACCCTCTCTCCATTGTGGGGGAACTTCTCTCATAGGGTATTGTCGTGCCTTTTTCCTACTAGATGTATTAGATTCAGATGGTGACCCAGAACTGTTTCCCTTACTTCGATATGATAACAACATTTCAACTGCTTTTTCCACATCGGGACCAACAATCATACCCTCTCCAAACTTAAACCGTACACGACACATCTCTTGTGGGATGCATTCCTGATCATTGTCTTCTAAATCCTCGCAAAGGAAAACACACATTTGTTCGAAAACATATCTCCGGGTCGCTGCTTCCCATTGATGGAAGACTTCCATGACAGACTCTACGTCATATTTTACCGTGTCCATGACCCATTTCCGTGCTAAACTATTCAGTGAATCTCTCTCTTGATAATCAGGCAGTCGACTTCGCAATTGTCTTCTTCCCATGTTAGGGGTCGTAGAAGGCGACCCGAAAAGAGGTAAAAGAAGGTTAGTAACAGTGCTGGCCATTTTCTGCCGAATAGAAGGTGAAACTGAAGGACAAATAGGTGGAAGAATGGGGTGAGATAAGGTAGGGGTAGAGATAGCCGAAGAGGTATCAGGGGAAATAGAGGGGGCACTAGGCAAAATCGTAGAGGGAGTATTAGACGACGTGGAAAATACAGTAGGCAAAATCGTAGAAAACACAGGTGAAACAGAGGTGGTCTGTGGGCCTGGAGAAGGCTGCACCGAAGAAGTAGGAGCCAGCTGAAGAACAGCTGGTGGGTGCTGTTGAGGAGCAGAAGGCGTAGTTTGCGCAACTAAAGGTTGCGGGGGTGCTGTGGCATTCTGCGCATAGGGGGGTGGTGAATTTAATAATTGCGACATTAATGGGTCTTTTTCACGCTCTTTTGCTGCCTCTTGCTGAAGAGACGGCAAGACTGGATAACACTTATCTATTGCCAGTTTACGTTGCCTGTGCAACTGCTCATTTATCTGCTCTTCTTCATTATCTTTAAACTGCACAGCAGCTTGCATTACTGATAGTCCCCCTTCTCTCTTATTTTTCTTAGCTAATTTAATTTCTTTTTGTTTGGCTTCTTTACGCCATAAGCGAAAAGAGTCAAACATCGCCGGCCGGGCTTTCTTTTTAAAGAGTTTAACTTCAAGGTTGTCTAAGATTTCAGAATCAAAGCTACCATATTGGGGCCATTTTAGAACATCATCTTTTCTAGTGTATTTAATCCATACTTCGTTGTAGGTGATGGGGCCTACCCATCACCTACAACGAATCACGTATAGCTCGTAAGTTGGAGTTCCAACTGGAGGAACCGGACATGAGTCCTCCAATCGGGAGTCCCTATTATTACTACCAAGACAAAACAAATTCCCAAGTCTAAGACTAGGCATCTTCGCTCTCTAGTCTAGTTTCAAACTTCAAAGGATTTATCGATTACGATATTTCTCGTGAATACACGAGTCCTTCGGTTATGGTGCTTGCAAGTACCAATACAAAACCTTGTATCCAAAAGATACCACAAAGTAAGTCCACCTAAGGACTGGGAGACGCTCCACTTATACTTAACTGAAATATCGATGGCGTCACCAGAAGACTCGTCTCAGTGTTTCGCTATACCAAGAAATTTCAAGGGTCCAAAATCAGGGCGATAGCCAGGGCAGCAGTCCTTGTAGCCGTCGGGAAGGGGGGAACCTCGCAGCAAAGACCTTCGGACCACGTCGACATGCAGGGGTCGATGAGGTGGTTGGCCGTCCTCCGGAATTTCCACACGAAGCTCCTCACGATCTTCCGGCTGACTGGTACCACTGGAATCGCCAACTGAGGTACTGGGTTTTTAAGAACCGGCACAGAACCGGTAACCCAGCGGTGCCAGGGAATCAACACCCAGAGACCTCGGGTTCTTCCTGATTCAGACCTACAGAAACTCAGAGTCTTCTAGGTGAAGTCAAAGATTAGTTTATTGGCTGCAACCAAGGTAACAAGTGTCCTAGAAGTACAACACAGGTATATTCTCAGGAGACTGCACACTTTCGCAAAGTCCGGCTTCTCTTCTTATACACAATTTTGGGCTCTAGGCAAAACATTCCTGGTTGTAAAGTAAATCGTTAACATATTTTCAAACAAAAAGAAAGCAGAGTCATGATGACAAGTCCATATTTCACTTCGTGCCGTCTACAACAAATCATTTGGCAAGGCCCAACATTTCATCAGATATCGCTGGACCCCTAATAAAAACGGTCACCTCCCCACCATAAAGTAAGTGAAGCAAAAGAGTGGAGACAGATGTGAGCGAGATAGGGCAGGTGCGCGTGCTGAAATGGTTTTATGGTTCGTTGAGCCTAGATGCTATCTTGCTCGGGCACCGGGAGGGGAACTGACCTAACGAGTTCGGCCTGGGGCAATGGTTCCAACTTGTACGGGTCATGGAAAAGTCAATCAAGGAGCATGTGTCCTTGTGGAGTTGAATTCTACTGGATTAAGGCCTATGTAAAGGGCAACATATAAATGGGAGTCAAGGGTTCAGAACGTTAATGACGATTTCAAAGTGAAATCGTCACTCGAATGTGCTGAAAATATAGGTACATGATGTGCTCGTCATTCTCGGTCTTTTGATACCAAATTCGTCATGTTTCGGCGAAGTTTTAATTCTCGAGTTTCAGAATAATTATACGAATCCAGATTTTCAGAACCTCAAATCTAACCTTCTGGTCAGACTTAATGGTGTGGTTACTATGCCGCCTATCAATATAGGTGTTTGTAGCAGCGGTTCCTTGCCCGCATTGGTTTTCAGGCTGCCACAAATCCTGGGGTAGGACCATGTCCTGCAGTAATGCCATAACTAACAGGGATGGGGCCAAAGACGTTTGGAGACACGCTGTAATCACTACCTCCAGCCCACAGCGTGGGTGTTTAGGTCTCACCTATTCTATCCTGTAGGGATTGAATAGGCGAGATTATAGTAAGCGGTCCGTAAAGTCTACCTAGCTGCGGATTGCGTACAGTTCATGTGAGGCAGGCGTGTGCACATCGCACATCGCACACCCACACCATTGCCAGCCACATCCCACACCATCCAACTCGCAGAATGGGTTCCGTGCGGGTCACAGTACCGAGACGGCTCTTCTAGCAGTGGTGGAGAACATCAGGAGGATGTTGGACCAGGGTCAAACGGCGGCACTGATCCTATTGGATCTCAGTGCCGCCTTTGACACGGTGTCCCATCAGATCCTCCTACATCGCCTGGAGGAGGCCGGAGTTGGAGAGAGAGCGCTTGAGTGGTTTCGATCCTTCCTCACTGATCGAACTTTTAAGGTGTCCACTCCCCCTTTTGTTTCTGCTCCTCGTCCGATCTCACAGGGTTCGGCCCTAAGCCCTACCTTATTTAATTTATATGTTCAACCGTTGGCAGAGGTTGCCCATAGTTTTGGTCTCTCCATGGTGTCATACGCCGATGACACGCAGCTGGCGGTGGCACTTAATGGGGAGTCCAACATGGATGCTGCTACTTTTCAGTCCGCGCTAAAAGCTGTGGCGGGCTGGATGGGGAACAATCGACTCCAACTTAATGCCTCTAAAACCGAGGTCATTATTTTTGGTAGGGAAAGCGAGCTCTGGGGCGATCAGTGGTGGCCACTTGAACTGGGCCCTGTTCCTACCCCGGTGGCCGAAGTCAGGAACCTGGGGGTGTGGCTGGATGATAAGCTCTCATTCACCATCCACACTAAGCGGGTTGCCGGTACTTGTTTCGGTGCCCTGCGGTGTCTCCGACCTATTTTTAAGTTCTTTGATGCTGACACGAGACAGATTATTGTTCAAGCTACGGTCCTGGCTAGATTAGATTATGCCAGCTCGCTGCTTCTGGGCGTTAACCAAGCAGAATTGGTTCACCTGCAGAGGGTGCAAAATGCGGCCGCTAGGATGCTGGTCGGCCTCCCGAAGTTTGTTTCTGCACGTCGCACTATTCAGGATCTTCACTGGCTGCCTGTTGGGCAAAGAATAAAATTTAAGGCTCTTTGTTTAACTTTTAAAATCCTGAAGCTAGTCTCTCCCCCTATTCTTTCACAAACAATTTGCCACTATGTGCCTTCTAGAGCCCTTCGCTCCTCAGGGACTAATCTTGCTGTAGTGCCACGTTTTAAAAGAGCAAGGATGGGCGGACGCTCTTTTTCTGTGATGGCGGCAGCTCTCTGGAACTCCCTGCCTGCCCCTATTCCTTCCATCCCTGATCTGCTTTCTTTTAGAAAGGCCTTGAAGACCTTCTTATTTACCACTGTCTAGTTTTTCCTTTGGTTTTTTAATTTCCGTGTTGTGTTTTTACCATTCCTTAAGCGCCGGGACGCCTCTTGGCTGCGGCATCTGTGCGCTTTATAAAATAAAATAACATAACATAACATAACATAACATTTGTCTGACCCTCGGCATCAGACTTCAAAGGAAGCCACTCCCCCGCTCCCCCACCCCCCATCAGACTTCAAAGGAAGCTGCTCCAGCGCCACGCAATGCCAAGAGCTTTTTTTTTTTAGCTTCAGTCTCTGTGCTGCTGCACCACTCTTCGCCCCCCACCCCCACACTTGTTCCCTCCTTCATCCTGACTAGCATATTACTTTGTTACATTCCGCACGAAGGTTTCTGATTTTCAAACATGCCAACACCACAGTAATCTTGGGAACGGGCACAATATCCTTACATCGCTTTCCGATGCGTTCTTTTCGTGTGCATTGCTTTATCCATTAGTCTCTTTTTCATGCCCTGTACTTTGCCTGGTAGCCATGCCGACTGCGGAAGCCTCGCCGCATCAGGCCGTTTCCTATATTCCTGACATTCCATCAAGAGCAGGATAACTAGCTGATAGCGATACCTTCCGAGGGATGAATGCCCCCTTGAGTTTCTCTTCCCACATTCTGTTCAGTGCGCGCTCTTCACTTGTTCTATATATACTGGCCCACCCCCGTATGGAATCCACATTATCCACAGGCGATACGAGGAAGGAGCACAGGTCGTTTACGGCTCCAGGTATGCGGGATGCCTCCCTTTCTGGCTTTGTACTTTCTTGCGAGCCTGGACTTACACAGCCTATTATCCTTTGCACGCCGATCTTCGACATCTTCGCTGTCCTCGCTTTCATTGTCCCCAAGTATTTAACCCTTTTTAGTGCTGCCTTTCCACAGTGTTCTGCTGTGCCTCCTTGCTTTTAAGGTCGACCCCCTCACCGCATTCTACTTCTCCCTGTGGGGCACGGTACCTGGGTCCTTCACCTACTGATTCTAGGCATTACATTAGTGTCTGCTTCTCGCTGTTCGCATACCATATAATCCACCACTGTGCTGCTTTCTCGCTGTAAACTGTCACCTTTTTAATGATTCACACGGCGGCCCACACCCCTAAGGGTCTCTGACCGCTACCTGTGGGCCCTTGCGTGTTTTATTAACTTCTTTTTGATTACGGCATGCATGTTTACTGCTGGGGCCTTAGTTGGGTCTCAATTACCCTTGCGCTTGCCTGTAACCCTTGTGCTTTTTACATTAGACCTCACCTGTCCTCTCTGTTCCGTCTTTCGCACTGGTTCTGGATAGACTCCATTTTGTCACATTTTAGGTGGGCTGGCCTTTACATCCCTGACATCCTTGCTTATGTACATGCTTTCTCCCCCCTTGGCAGACGCATCACTTGGGCCCTTATCAAGGAGGCTTTTTCTGTCCAGGAGTCGCCATCTCAAATGTGACCTCTCCCACACACGGAAACGGTCCAGTCACACGAGGAGACCATTTTACTTCGGAACCCATCTGAACCATTCAGAACAATCATACGGTATGTATCATTGAGTGTCTAGACACCACCCATTCTGATCATTTTTTGTTCTGCTTTTTATCGTATAGAGTTTTGGATACTCCACGTGTGGTCCGTATATGGTGGTAACCTCTTGTCACTTGCTGATCATGTAACTACTTCATCTGCCACAGTATTATCTCACCGCGCCAGGTTCTATGCACCCCAGACCGCATCCTGGCACTCTCTCCAATGTGTCTTTCCACACACCTTACCCCATGGCTTTGCGGTACACCCAGCTTCTTCCATTGCTTGTTCTCCTCTTTCCATTCAGGATACCGTTCGGCTAGAGACCTGCCACTATTACTTAGTTGTTTCCGCCATATTATGTTTCTACCCTGACATAGGACCTACAGTGCACACTGACGTCCTGTGCACACGTCCATTACTTCTTCGACTCCACCCACTCATGTTACCATTCTGACTTAGAACCCAGAGTACACACTGATGACCAATTTTTAGACACTCAGTAGGCCCCTGGACTAATCATCAGTCGCTACTTTTCTGCGATCTTTTGACACCCCGCGTCAATTGAGGTGATTCCGTACGGACCGCCTGGACAGTGACATAACTCCTTCACAAGACTTGCGCTACAGACGCACCTTAGAGAGGAGTAATAGATTCCCTTACATATCACCTAAGACTCACAAGTGTAAGATGTGCTCTGATTAGGCAGCTGATTGTGTTTACACTTATCAGTCCAGAATATGCTGGTTATAACCTAAGCTGGAGACCCCTTTTTCTAGTGTGAAAAATCGAGCATCAAAAAATATTGACCTCCTTTTAATCCCCCTCACCCTCACACCCCCCCACCACCACACACCCCCTCACACACACCTTCAACCTCACACCCCCTCACTCTCACACCCCCTCACCCTCACACCCCCTCACCCTCACACCCCCTCACACACCCTCACCCTCACTCACCCTCTCACCCTCACACACCCTCACTCACCCTCACACCCTCACCCTCACACACCCTCACCCTCACACCCCACACACCCACACCCTCACACACCCTCACCCCCCTCACCCTCACACCCTCACACCCCCCACCCTCACCCTCACACACCCTCACTCACCCTCACACCCTCACCCTCACATCCCCTCACACACCCTCACACACCCTCACTCACCCTCACCAGCATAGCATAACAAAACATAGCATAGCATAACAAAACATAGCATAACAAAACAAAACATAGCATAACAAAACAAAACAAAACATAGCATAGCATAACAAAGCATAGCACAGCATGCCAAAGCATAGCATAGCAAAGCATAACATAACAAAGCATAGCAAAACAAAACATAGCATAGTATAACAAAACATAACATAGCATAACAAAGCATAACAAAGCATAGCATAGCATAACAAAACATAGCACAACAAAACATAGTATAGTAAAACAAAGCATAGCATAATATAACAACAACACATAGCATAGCATAACAAAACATAGCATAGCATATCAAAACACAACAAAAAAATAGCATAGCATAACACACCAAAACATAGCAATGCATAACAAAACAAAGAATAGGATAGCAAAACTAAACATAGCATAGCATAACAAAACAAAGCATAGGATAGCAAAACAAAACATAGCATAGCATACCAAAACATAGCATAACATAACAAAACATAGCATAACAAAACACAACAACACATAGCATAACAAAACATAGCAAAACACAACAAAACATAGCATAACTTAACAAAACACAACAAAGCATAGCAAAACAAAACATATAATAGCATAGCAAAACATAGCATAGCGTACCAGACACAACAAAACATAGCAGAGCATAACAAAACATAGCATAGCAAAACAAAGCATAGCATAATAAAACACAACAAAACATAGCATATCATAACAAAACATAGCATAGCATAACAAAGCATAGCATAACAAAACATAGCATTGCATAACAAAACACAGCATAGCATAACAAATCAAAACATAGGATAGCAAAACATAGCATTGCATTACAAAACAAAACATAGGATAGCAAAACAAAACATAGCATGGCATACAGCATCACTCAGCACCACCACAGCATCACTCAGGGGCACCACAACATCACTATGCGCTACCACAGCATCACTGAACGCCACAGCATCACTCGTTCGCCATCACAACATCGCTCAGCGCCACCACAGCATCAATCTGTGCAACCATTCAACAACTGGTTCAAATATGTTCTCTCATTGGTTCAAGCTTTATTACAAATGTAACAAAAAGATGTTAATATTTCACTTCTGTTTTTGGATTTTCGTCACAATCAAATACACTGAACACAATCTTCACAAAAGTTATTTACAAAAGTTTAAGCTATTGCCATTATAAATTACTATTACTTTTATTTAAGTATTAATTATTAAAAAAATGTAAAAGCCATTGTTATTTGTAATATCCATACATGTAAGTCACGTAAATACAACACATATTGCATTACAAATGCTATAGGTGTGACATTTGAGAAAGTTAGAACTATTGGCATTGTAAATGAGAAAGCTATTAATTTAGCTATTTTCAAAAACAAAACATAAATAAAAAAATTGCCATTTACAATACCAATAGCTCAAACTTTCCTAATGCGAGACCTATTGCATTGCAAATGCTTGTTTTGAAGCAGCAGTTACCTGACAGCATTGGTTTTCAGGCTGCCACGAGTGCTGGGGTGGGTCCACGTCCCCCAGCAACGCCGTCACTGAGAGGGGATTGACCAAAGACACACTGAGATGCACTGTAAGTGCTGTCTGCTGCCTCGGATGTGCTCGGGCATGCGCCCTGTCCTAGACTGGCCCGTCTGCGCCCGTCCGCATCCGGACAAGGCTGGGCTGGGCCCATTCTCTGACACTGTATCTTTGGGGTAAGTCCAATCCACCTTCTTTCATATAGTTTGTAAGTGAAGTCCTTGCTTTTCTGGTCCAACTGTCCACCTAGCACTGTTAGCGTGTGACATTTTGTCCTTCATTCTCCATATCGAAGCACCATGGGTAAAAGGAAAACTACAGGAGGCCCTGCCAATATGTCACCTCCCTCTAACACAACCAACATAGATAAGATGCTGCAACGGAGATCATTTCCACTGAAATTGCATCACCGGTCACTGGGACCTTCTCCAATTCATGATGGTACACTACACCTTCCCTCCAGACCCTCGTGTCATATGACTGCAGTTTAATCACCCGGATTGCTTGATAATCAAGTTCTTACCTCAAGTACATCACCTGCCCCTAATCCTACCGGGGCGTGACCCAAGGACTGCTCGTGGACACTTAAAGTCGCCAAGTGGACTAGGCAGCTGCCTGTGAATCAAACTATACCAACACTCACCCCTGCCAGCTCCCCTGCTGTACCTGCTGTCCTTGGGCACTCCCGTCCTTGTTTGGAGGGGATTGCACCTAGACCACTCTGGACAGTGGACTGTATTGGAAAATCTAAGCCATTGTGTTAACGGAACTTTCTCCTATTTCAGCACGACTGGCAGCTATGGAACAGGGCCTTGCCACCATTAAGTTAAACACAGGCTTGCATCCCAAGTTTTTAGTACAGTTTCTAATGGTGGCTATGATAATCCTTCCAATCAGCGTGTTAAATTGGCGGTCGAGGGAACTGGCCACACGTATAGGGCCATCCTGGATTGCCAAAGCTCAGACACCCCTAACAATCATATCAATCAGATAACAGCGACTCACCTACTAAGCATTAACTCTAGCTTACAGGATGCAGGGATTTCAAAGAGCTGTAAGGGCAGTATGGTAGGAAGGCGATCATCCCTGCCAAATGATCATGATTTATTTCAGAGTCACCTCATGATTAATCTCCCATCTGCATCATGTCCGTATATGGCAATCCTAACAGATGTCCCAAAGTTGCATGTGGTTCAGAGGGAGGAACAGGAAGAGATTTCCAACAAATGTCAGAATTGGCTGGTCCAGCATAGAAATTTCCCTTGTCCCTTGGCCAATAATATCCTACTTACATTCGGGGTGGGATGGCTGGGATCTGGGCAGGTGGATTGCCCTGGGGACTGTATTGTTATCAATTTCAGACACCACAGATAATGCAGAGCTTTCTTTTTGGCCATCCTAGTAATCTTGGAGGTGATTCGGGCAGTAAATTGTTGCAGCTTGTGTTCTTCTACAAACCTTGCTATGAGATGGGACCTGATTGCAATACTTATAAGAGTCACACTCAGTGAGCAAGGCTGATTGGCTCATGCAACCACACATGTAGAATGGATGCATTTATAGTCCCCAGCTCAAATCGCTTTGATGCCCTGGCAGGGGTTGACTGACTCAAATCCAGCAGGGGCTATCCCACAATGGATCATTCTGAAGAACCGTGGTAAGGGAGTAGGTGGTGATCTAACTAAGCAGCTGGGTATGGTTGATCCTGGGGTGTACTGCAGATGCTGCATAGAATCTGCACATGAACTCCATGGCCCTAGGATGCAGTAATCAGGGAGCTCTTATGGCTGGGCTGCAGACTACTGTGACCGCAAATGAGAGCACGGGGACAGAGTTCAGTAGACCACTGAAGAACTGCAAGCCCATGGAGGCATTGGGAGAAGTCTTTCAGTCATCCCATAGTGAGATAAGCCAGACCATTTATTGATCACAACTGCCTACTGCATTGATTCAATCTGGACATAAAAGTAGGACAAGGGCCACAGACACTCGCACTCATATTGCAACTCATGCTCCTTCACTTTCTCTCTTTATAATCGGGCTGGGTCACCCAAACCAGACAATCGTGTTGAATTAGTAATCAAACAGGGTGCCACACGATCAAACTATTGTCTTGGAACATAGCTGGGACATCTTCTAAACTTCAGACCCATGAATGAGCTAAGTTCATAGATATGCACACACTGTCTCTTCCAAGAAACATGGTCCACTAAGCCGGTGTATCATGCTGGTTATGTGCATTTTAGTAAAGAGATATAACCCAAAGGCAAGGGTAGACCTTCAGGGGGATTAACAACATGGGTAAGCACTGTGCTAATCTGTAGGGTACTGGAAATAACAATATCTTCCCCAGATATTTTGTGTGTCTCACTGGTTTTTCCATTCCCGACAGTCATATTATAACATTTATTTAAGGTCAGGAAGGAATCACAGCGACTCCCCAACTACAGAGCTGCTGAATTCATATATGGCAACTGCTCTAGTGAAAATAATACAATTTGTGGGTGGGGACTTCAATTGTCAATTTGAACCCTTGGACAATTATGTAGAAGCACTCACCCAGAACGAAGACATTGTTTGGTGTATCCCTAAGTTGCAATTACTCCTGTTAAAAAATGCCCCCCTTGGCATTACAAATGAATCAGGGCCTACGAGCTGGGAATGGTAGAACAGCTTCCAACAAGGAAGTGATACATACTTTCAGTCGCTTCCTGGCACCAGCCTCGTTGGTTACAAACTGGTGGATGTAAGGACCTGGCCATTTGTGATTGATATGGTAGTACTATCCAGACCGAACAACGATCATAATGTCTTGGTTCTTGATTTACCTGCTGGATGCACGAGGGCCAGTGATAGCAAACCATTTGATTGCAGGACACGAGTAAGTAGTAACAAACTTAGAGTACAGTGGTCCACTATGGCCTATTCCCTGGAGCTGGTTGGGAAAGTTTATAATTTAGTTGAGGAGATCCTTTCATTGGATGGGGCCCCAGTCCAGGTGGATAGCTTGCAAAAAAGTAGTACTAATAATAATAACATATTTGCAGGGAAAACGGAGTATTTTTATGTGGCAACAAAAAGAGCCTTTGGGAGGAAACCCCTCAGGCTTGGTCTCACAGGGAGGCCTACAAGAAGACCATCAAAACTACTAAAAGAGATTAGGAAGTGGGGAAAGGGAAGGTCTGCTGGACGCAGTTAGAACAGGAGCTCAGCGTGCCTTATGGAATCCAGTGCCAACAGGATGTCAGGAGGGATTTTGCCCAATTGAGGCCACCATCCCTGCCGCAGACTGGGTTGCTCACTTTTCTAGTTTCTATTCTGTAAAGGGACAAGGCACTGTTCCCCGGCCTATTCTGTAGGCTAAACAAAACAGCTGAGGGGTGAATAGAGAGTATCGGTGAAGAGACTGCACCCATTTCATTACAAGAATTGAGATATGCAATCAGTAAGATTCTCCCACCAAAGCCCCTGGGTTGGATAAAATGCAGAGGGACTTGTATTTGATGGGATCAATGTTTGGAGCCCCTTTTTTATACTATTATTTTACTCCATCGTGTATGGGGTGCCAATTCCACCAACCTGGGTGGGAGCAGAGATAATACCAATCCATAAGAAGCATCCCCGGTAAGAGCCAGGTAACTGCAGGCCGATAAGCCTAATTGACAGCTCCCAAAAGCTGCTTAGCAGAATACTTCTTGAACGGTTACATGAATGGATGGGTAAGAGGGAGAATTTAACGCCATTACAGGCGCCATGACGTGTCACGCTTAATCACGTGACCACGAGCTTTCCTTTGATACTCTGGGTAAACGCCAGTATCGGCTCGGGTTTTTACCGACCCTGACTGTTTTTGGCTGTTGATTCACTCGCTGCCAAGTAAGTACATTCTGACTTTTGTCGGATATAGTCTCGTTTTTGATTTGGAATAAGACGGTATCGTGCACATTACTATGTAGTTGACCGTGCGCTTGGTTTTATTATATATATATTTTAATCTTTGGACACAGGTCTTATTTAATATATTTTTCCACTAATCGGTTCGGTGAGGGTAGACCTATCAAATTGATGTTGTTGTTTTTCAAGATTATGTATAGACACAGCTGTGATTTATATTCATATTGTTTCACTATAGGTCCATTGTGCAACCTATGTCCTGATGATGGTCTCGTTATCTTGTTTTGTATGAGACCGAAACGTCGACGCAACGGCACTTCTTTGTAAATAGCATCAACATTGAGTGGTTTATAATTTTGTATATAATCTTTACAAAATTTATGTATATATGGAAGATATGTTAATACTGTCCATATTCTTTACAAAAGTGTCTTGTGGTACTGTGTATATATTTTTACAAACTGAAAATACAGTATATCTATTTAAGTTGCCGCAAATGGATTGAGATATAATGCGTTCATATATCCTCTGAATTTAATAAATACAAATGATTTAAGATTTGTACTGTCTTGAAAAACTCAATTTATGTTCACTATTGTGACAATTGCATAACTGTGAAATTAAGGTTAAATAATTTGCCTAAGGAACATTTGTTTAGTTGTTATTGATCATACCCAGTTCCTTGGGAATATTGGGTCTCCCTATTATTTGTTTTCATATTTTTAAATTAGAGCAGTTTTTCGATGCCATCCAGCCACCATTAGCTAGGAAGCTGCGTCTTGAATTTTGGTACAGTACACTATCACTTGACCCTTTCACTCCTAAATGGGCTTGCACGCCTAAGCCAGCTAGGTGTGCTTGTCCCTTCTGCTGGAACCATCAAGGAAACAGTAGAGCATGTTTTGTTCTTCTGTCCAGTCTATCTGAACAGAAGGAGAAAATGGCTATTTCCAGTATGTCGGAACATAGGCGTCAGGAATCATGCAGAGGCCTTTCGCATTTTAAAATCAAATTGTGAGGCAAAGATTGTTTTTTGCAGTTTCTCGATATTTGCTATATATGTGGGGACCAGGCAAAAGGTGAGCCTACAATTAATCTCTGTAGATACTTCTGAGGTTCCTCCTGAACTGCATTCTGTGTGGCACTTACTATTTTTTTGTTATTGTTTATAATTCTTTTTATTGAAATAAAACATCAGCAAAAACTCAATACAGAGGATTGTTCAAAATTGTAGACTCTACATCTGGGGGTTACATGATAGTCATTAAATACATCTGAAAAGGAACTTCAGGGGGAGGGGGGTCATCCTGAACAGCATTCCTGGGTGATGTACAAATCTCTCCACTATGGCAATTCCAAGGATCCCAGACAAGCGACCACTTCCTGGGTCATCCCCTTGCAAGATACACCATTTTCTCCCTAAACATGCACCAATCCAAATTGCTTTCCCACGTTTCCAGGGTAGGCGGTTGCACTGCCCCCACAGTTGAGGAATATTTCTTTTAGCCAGCATAAACCCTAGTGTGGCCCATTGTGTCTGAGAAGTGTTTAAGTCGTAGGGTTCCCATATATTCAAGAGGCACCTCGTCACCTCCGGGGACAGGGAGACCCCCAATACCTTGCTCATTGTATCATGCACTTTGTGCTAGTAAGTGGTAATTTGTGTACACTCCCAGATGGTATGCATGAATGTACCCGTGAGACCACATTGCCGTTTGCGGTAGCCCTGTGTCCGCCAACCCCATGTTCACCAGTCGAGGTCCTGTGATATTGAAACTATGTAGAATCTTAAGCTGGACTAATTTCTGGCGAGCTGGGATTGCAACCTTTCTTGGGGATGACACCGCTGTCTGCCAATCTTCGTCGTCAAGCTGTATCCCATCCTGCACCTACCTGTCCCTCAACGCCGAAGGGGATCCGCCATATGGTTGATTCGCTTTTTAAAAATTAATGAGATTGTCTTTTCGGGAAGGTGACCATCCAGTACTCTGTCCTCTAATGGAGAGGCCTCTGGGGAATCAATACCCCTGGGCAAAGTGGACAGAAGTGAGTGCCGAACCTGCACATTGCGGAAATATTCCGCGTCTGCAAGCTCATATTCCCTCTGCATCTCCTCAAAGGATTTAACTCTCCCCTTCCCCCATATATGGCCAACAGTGGAAATTCCTATAAGGTCCCACTTGTCGAAACCCTTTGTCTTCCAGAGATTCCCAATTTTCTCGGAGTCCCAGAGCGGGGTGGCTAAAGTTAGCCTGTGCCTCCATCCCAGAGAACCTGTGGCATCATACCAAATCTGAACTGCGTGTTTCGTTGGTCCTGTTAATGCCAGTCTCCTGGCTTGGGAGTACAAAGTCCTACTATGTTAACCCCCTGGGAGGAGCCACCTGTCCATGGCGTAGCACGGGTCATCTACACGACCGTATGTACCATGGTTGATCGCGGGAAACATCCTTTACAACGCAACTTTGACCACGCAGTGCCTTTACGACGCAACTTTTACAACGCAAACCATTACAACGCATTGCGTTGGGGGGCGCTCTAGGATAGGGAATAGATTTAATTTACTATCCAACACCTTCCCTACTATCCACGGGGACTGGAGTTGGAATAGTAAATTAAACTATTCACTATCCAGCAGCCCTAAGCACTATGCGTTGTAAAGGCATGCATTGTAAAAACACGTTGTAAAGGCATGCGTGGTAAAAGCATGCGTTGTAATGTCAAACATCCTTGATCGCTGCCAGCTGGGAGGCCCAATAGTACCTCCTGATGTCCGGGAGACTAATGCCCCCATCATACCAGCTGAGTGTTAATTTATTTAATTCGATTCGGGGTCTGCCGTCCCGTATAGACTCCTCTGGGCCCTCAATCTCACGGAAATAGGCGGCTGGCACAACATTCTGTAAGGCATAGAGAAATCGAGGCAGGGCCATCATTTTGAAGGGGGCCGCCCTACCCAGAAGCGAAGTAGGGAGTTTCCTCCAGTTGGCAATATCTCTCTTGAGCCTCTGTAGTGGGGGAAGAAGATTCCGGGAATACCTAACTGAAGGATCCAGTGTGATGAAAACTCCCAAATACTTGAACCCCTCATAGTTAACCTGTATAGGACAGTTTCGTGGAGGGATAGGGGGATCTCCACTCAGGACAAACAGCAAGGATTTCTCCCTAGTATTTATTTTTAAAGGAGGTTAGTGTGTACTGACTCCACAGTTGAGATATTTTGTAATAAGTTATTTGAGATGGATTTTGTCAACTGTTTTAAATGTATTATTTAATTATTTGAATGTACAATTTCCTTAAGGATTTTTATGTGGATTTGTATTTTAACAGTGCTTTAATAGCAAATTGTGGAAATAAAGATTTATATTGAATGGTATTAATTATCAGTCCCGGCTAAAAGCTAGAGTTGGAAGGAACACTAAAGCAGAATCTGAGGGGGAGTGTGTTAACAGCAAGAGTAAGCAAATGATAATGACTGAAGGGTGGAAGGCGCATGACCACAGCAAATCCTAAAAAAGGCAATCAAGAATGCCCAGGTGGGTTAAAGGATCTAATGTTTGTTAGACGTTTAGGCATTCCGCTAGTCGTAGGCTAATTATTGTCAAGTCCTGGCTTGGTTGCCCTCTCACTTGACTTTCTCACCAATGGCTGGCTATCGGAGCTCTGTCAGGTGAACGACCGCCTTCCTGCCCCACATCGTGTTCTCACCAAGTTCTCACCGCAGTTTTCCTCCACGGTTATCCTCCATCCTAATCTGTGATTGTGCAGGGCAGATCACCGACTCCCAGCACCCCCCCAGCTCTTCTGACAAAACAGCTTGGATTGGATCATCAGCATAATTAGAGGCCCAAATACTGAGCCACCAAGATAGGGCTTAGGCACAAAGAATGTCTGAAACTCTGTTGCCCACCTCTCGCCTCTTATTTTCCTGTTGGTTTTGGTAGGGTAATCATTTTGAAAAGTGATCATCTCCCAAGGGTGATACAAGTGGTCCCAAGAGCAAATGTTTTGTTCCAGCTTGGCCAGCAAAATTGAGCTCTCAACATCATGCAGAATCTAAAGTGATATGGACCTCTTAGCTTTCACAGCTCTGTATTAATATGATTATTTGAGGGATCCAGGATTTGATAATACTGGGACCCAATATTGAGAAAATTGCCCACTTCCCCCAGCTTACCCTGAGTCTGAATCCTTCACATATAGATCCAGGATCTGGATCAATTGATCACTGGTCCATGGGGTGTATCTCAGGAATAGCAGAAGGTCATTAAAGAATAGGACTAAATGTCCTCCAGAAACCTTGTACCTTGTACTGATTCATTTCCCCTAACCCACAAAGCTAGAGGTTTTATCACCAGTGGCATAGCTTTGGGGCGGGGGGGAGGGTATATGGGGTGTTGCACCCCTCTTATGAATGTATTATAGTTGAGAACAGATGCGTTCAGTCGGGTATGATGATTAGGGCTGGGCGTAGTTCGTGAAGTAGTGATACCCGTAGCGACGCGAAGTGCACTTCGCGAGCTATGCGTAGCACTACGCAAATTGCGTAGTACCATGTTCGCACTGTGCAAGATGTCGTTTTCAATAATTACACACGGCACTGTGCAATCATAGAAAACGGCATCTTGGACAGTGCGAGCTGTAGTTTTCTGCCGCTCAAGTAGATTTTTACTTGAGCTGCAGCTTTCTCAATGCAGACTGGTAGTTTATCATCGCAAGCAGTCGCGAGCGTAAGCGACCACTCACAATAAGAAACCTGACTTCCCCGCATTGAGAATCTCGCCGGGAGGTTTATTTTCCACGCTCGCGATCGGCAACTTGATGTTGCTGATCACGAACGAGTAAAAAGTCTTGCCGGGATGTCATTTTGCTTGCTGGCGGTCGCCAACTTGACGTTGAGGACCGCGAGAAAGCAAAAAATGACCGCTGCACTACGCTACGCATGTTTGCACTGTGCTACGTGCACTAGTGCAAACTTCGTGAACTACGCGAGCGTAGCGTAGTGCTTTGTCCAGGGTTAATGATGATGTGTCAGATTTCACCTAGTTTTTTTACATGAATGCACAGACTAACACACACACACAAAGGCACTCTTTCTCTGTTTAGAAGTTCTTAAAAAATATTGGTTATTTTGCAAAATATTTTGTTTTTATTACCACTAACAATCTGCACTGCTCTCCCTTTCCACTGCCCCTTAAAACACCTATTTCCTGCTTCTCAGATAATGTATGTTAATAAGATATGCCAGCGTGTTTGTTGGGGTATCTGAAGCTCATCCCCCCAGTCTTACTGAACAAGCAACGCCCCTGTCTATCACCAAGGAGAAGGGCAACTATGATAAGGGCAGCCCTGCCTAGTTCCACGTACTATTGGGAAGGAATTTGACGATACTCGATTCACCT
This sequence comes from Lissotriton helveticus, assembly GCF_964261635.1. Classification (NCBI taxonomy): domain Eukaryota; kingdom Metazoa; phylum Chordata; class Amphibia; order Caudata; family Salamandridae; genus Lissotriton; species Lissotriton helveticus. Next base: position 366,869,358 of record NC_136072.1, on the reverse strand, counting down.
TAACTCTTAACCAAGTATCCCAGTATAACACAAGTAGGAATTTCTCAAATTGAGGACCAAGTTTATATTCCCAAGTGCCATCCACATAAAATTCCATCTAAGGGAGTTGGACTCCATTGTCTTGTCCCTCTACTTGGCATAACGCCATTTTGTTATTTTGTTATTTTTTTTATTTTATTATTCACAGCAGAAATTACAGACCAAAAATAAAGCAGTTACAGTTCAAGTACTTGTCCCAAAATGTTACAAACCCCCCCCCAAAAAAGAACATTATTCAGTCCTCATAGTAATCACGAAACGCACTCCAGATTTTTATACCCATTCTTCTTTTCCTTGGTCCCTTAATATAAAACAGTCCCCACTACAGATTGTACAAGTTTAACAATTTAACACGCCATTGGTGAAATACGGGCGGTTTTTCCTGAAGCCAGTCAGTGGCTATACATAGGCGGGCTACAGTCATTGCATAAAATATAAAGTGACGATATTTATATAATGGCTCGACATTACTATCCTTCGCTATTTTTCCCAACATCAACATAGCAGGGGTAATATGTATCGGTATTTTTATTACAAAGTATAAAAAATGTTCAAGATCTGTTATAAAACCTTGAAGTTTAACACAACTAACAAAAATATGCACTACCCCTGCATCATTATCCCCACATCTGAAACACTTGCCATTATTACCTCCTCCCCATTTTGCCATTCGAATCGGTGTCTTTAGATTTGCCGACATTAGTGCCTCCTTAGAGAGGAGTAAAAGATCTTCCACTGCTATTTCTGAATCGTCTAGTAAGCCCTGCAATTTTACCCTCACTTTTTCTAAATCGTCACTCCTGTCAGCAAGTAGCAGTTGGTATACTATGCCTATGTTAGCTGACCTCCTAACTGCTTCTACGATTTTATTCTGCTGTAATATAAGTTTCCGTCTATGTAAAAAATCCAGAATTTGCAGAAATTAAAAAAAAAAGTTTCTAGGGAAAGAAAACTGTATTTTTAGCTCCTCAAAAGATTTAAGAATCCCTTGATCCTTAGACATGTCTCCCAGACATCTAACCCCTTTCTGCTGCCATATTATAGCCATATCATCATAGAATATGTCTGGAAGAAGCCTATGTGCATTAAACGGCGTGTAGTAAGATAATTTCCCTATCTCCATTCTATTAAAGAGCCATTTCCAGACCTTAAATGCACCCATCACTACCTTAAAGCGTGTCCGTTTGTAGTAAGACCCATCAATCTCCTTAAAAAATGATTGCTTCACAAATGGCCCAAGTTGCATTTCAAAAATAGAAGGATTATTAGCCACATTGGCTTCTATCTCTCCCGTAATAAGCGTCCTCATCTTTAATAGAAAACAAGTTACATAATATAAAAAAAATCTGGGACTCCCAATCCGCCCCTTATATACGGTAAAGTCATAAACTTCATTTTCTGCCTCGGTTTCCCTGGGCTCCAGATAAATCTACCACACCTCGCCTGTAAGGCCTGTATCTTGTCCTTGGTAATTTCCAGGGGCATTGACCTAAATAAATATAGCACTTTTGGTAACACATTCATTTTTATCACGTTAGTGCGACCAATAATAGTTAAATACAGGCGATCCCACCTATCCAGCGAATGCCTAATTTTGTTCATCAATGTATTCCAATTAACCTCAACTAATTCAGTCAAATTTGCCCTAAGTTGAATTCCTAAGTATGTTACCTCCTTTGCGACTCTCCCGTCCATCCAACCTACAGTTTCCGAGCATAAAATCTGCATTTTTGACTCATTCAGTTTGTATCCTAACACTCGCCCAAACTCCTTGGCCAACCGCTCAATTTCTCTAATTGCAGTGCCGGGATTTACCGTTGTCACCGCAATATCTTCGGCATAAGCGAACACAGAGAAATAGTGCTCAGATACTTGATAAGGTGGGATCAGAGTACTCCTATTCAACTGTCCAATAAAAGGATTAATGTAGAGGGCAAATAAAAGAGGGGAGCATGGGCAGCCTTGACGTGTTCCACGTGTAATATTAACAAAGTCCGAGAGTAAGCCCATAGCTGATACTTTGGCCATCGGTGTAATATATAAAGATTGTATGGCGACCATAACTTTTGGACCAAAACCCATTTTATGCATCAACTTCCACAAGTACCCCCACTGAACGTGGTCAAATGCTTTTTCCGCATCTAGTAAAATGAGCGCCAGATCATTTTTTTTAACAGCAGTGATGTCAAATAGAGTGATAACTTTGTTGACATGCTCAACCTTCCCTCTTTTTGGTATAAAACCGTGTTGATGCGGTGACACTAAAGGAACCATACAGTTAGATATCCGATCAGCTAGTATTTTCGAATACGTTTTATTGTCAGCATTTAATAACGATATAGGTCGATATGACCCTACTGAATCAGGTGGCTTTCCTTTCTTACAAAAACACAGCAATAGTGGCGTCCGCCCATGATCTAGGAGGGGAGCCCCGCTGAGCAACCTGCATCACTACTAAAAGCTCCTTCTTAATAATACTGTAAAACTGTCTATAGACCTCAGTAGATATTCGATCGGGGCCAGCAGCTTTGCCAATAGCAAGACTTTTCACAGCTTTTTCCATTTCCTCCTCCGTAATCGGGGCTTCCAATTGCAACGCCACATTTGGATCTAGTTTGTTTAAACCCAATTCAAGCATTTCTAACCAGTCTAGACCGTCCTCATTAATCCCTCTGTGTTGAGCATATAATTATGAGTAAAAATGCCAAAAGATTTTTTAAATTTCTTGTGGGTCAGAGTGTGCCACCCCCTGAACATCCTTCATTGTCGCAATATTTCTTGCCGATTCCTTCATACAAAGGAATCGGCAAGAAATATTGCGACAATGAAGGATGATCACCATTTTGTTATTTATGTATCAAGTACACAATCGCTCTAGCAAGTTTAATGGTGAGAATCTTTGCTTACATTTTTTCTGCAGTGTTGATCAATGAGATAGGCGTACGCAAACTAGATTTATCCAAATGGAGATCTGGTTTAGGTGCTACTGAAATGGTCTCCCCCTCTAAAATCAGGAGGAGGGATGGGTTGGAGGAGCCAGACTAGACTGCTTCACTAACTGGTGATAACAGGTGTGGTATCAGCAGGGACATAGGCTTCCTGACAAATTCCCCCTGTAATCCATTTGCTTTGGGAATTTTCCCCATTTGTAGGAATGTGATTGCTTCCAAAACTTCCTCTTCTATATAGGCACCTCAAGGAGTGAAGTCCCTTCTACAGACAAAGCAAGGAGTTGGTGATGTTGCAAGAGAGACCATTCAGACTATTAGGGAAATACAAGTCTTAGTGACTGCATAGAGGTGCTTGTAGTATTCTGAAAATTACTCATCAATGACTTTTGAGGTACGTATTTCCCCTCCTCATATGTCTGTAATAAGAGAAATGCATGTAATAACTTAAACTCAAAGGAAACACCCAACTCTTCCAACCCAATACTTCTAACCTGAATGTATCTGCCTCCCATGACTCTTATCCCCCATCCTAACTACAATTATGGCTTCTGAATGCTTTTCCCCCTTTGTACAATGCATTGGCAATTTATTCTCCATGTCACAATTTGAGACAAAACTATTAGTTAATAACAATTGTTTGTGGGTTCACATCTAATATTCAGAGTGGTCCAAAAGCAGTGACCCACCCCAACAATGACTTTTAGAGGTTAAGTGGCAAGTCACAGTGGTGTGCCTACTCTCTTCAGTGTGTCATTGCCAAACCAGCGGTGTTGTTTGAATTGGACAATTATTGGTCGGTGGCTTTTTCTTTCTCTCCCAAACTGCTTTGTGTTAGACTGGAATTGGGCTGTATCAAGTTGTATGCCCTTGAGCGTGACAGCCCAACTCCATACCTCACTCAGTCTTTTGAAGGATTTCCCTTGAAAGCTCACCTTCAGTTGTACAGGAAACATTAACCTGTAATTTTATTGTAAATTTCTCAGTTTTTGTTTTAGCTCAGACAAACACCTTTGTATTTTTAACTTTGCAAGTGTAATCTGGAAATATTACTTTATTATAATATGTGTGCAGAGTGCCCTGACTTCTAGCTGATATCAGGGTGCTGTCTCTCCGTAGTTTAGGAGATAGATTATAATTGGATGTGCCGGAATCCCGGAGGTTTGTGGGCTTCAGCATCAGTCCTCTATATGCTTGCTCCACACTGCAAGAATGTGAAAGTGTGGGAGCCAGGATCTTAGTCTGGCAGAGATAAGCCCTCTAGTCACTCTGGGATTTCCACTATTCGTCCGTTATTCCCAAGGGCTATGCTCTCAGTGTCTTCCACCTTATCTTTTAGTTGTCTGGCTGTAGACAAGAATCTGATTATTGTGTCATTCATAGAGTGGGTTATATATTTGGATCTTGACATTCTTCCCTCCGCCTCTGTGAACCGAGAAACCATATTACATAAGTCTTGTCTGATCAGGGACATATCAATATTAATTTCATCCATGTGAGGGAGGATCTGATTTTTTTAATTGCCTGCACAATTACCTCTCTGGAAACCAATGCTGGATCTCCACCGCCAACTCGAGGAGTCAGCCTGTCTGATAACTGCAGCTCTTGCATATTTGTTGTCAGTCAGTTTGTAGTCGTTCGGGCCCGATGGCTCTTTATCCTTTACCATCTTGACACTAGTATAGAGTGACCAATCATCAAGATATGTTATTCATTGGGATTGTACTGTGGAAGGGCGTAATCACTGTTGTGTCCCTCTTTATGCCATGTGCTTTTGGTTTGCGTTCAAGGCCTGATGATGACAGGGATTTGCCTTTAACACAACAGTGTGCAAGCAGGATGACCCCTAGTCGTGATGTTAAGAGAGTCTTATCTGTATACACTCTCACCACTACTCCCAAGTCAGATCGGACAGCAGAAACATCCACCTCTGACTTCTCTCCATTATATTATGTGAAAGTGTTGCATAGACCACTCAATAATGGTCATTAAGTTTCCATTCCTCTAGTGCCCTTGTAAAGTGTCACCTTCTCCTCAGGGGCCTTTGTGTCTTCACAATCTCTTTACTCTGCACCACGCTTTGCCCTGTGCTACCATAGCATGTGATTCACACCAAGTAAATTAATGAGGAGGGCATTTCAGAACTCAGCTTCCATGCGCCAACACTGGTGGGAAGGGATTTCCTCACACCCCCTCATCAATGGGTAAGTCTGCCAAACGTATCAAGCTGCGCTATGGCTGACAGCCTCAGAAAACCGCTGTTTAGGGCTCACTGCTCCCCACATACAAAATACCCTCAGGCACTTCGAGAACCTCCCTTTTTGGTCTATCGTAACCACATGGCGTTGTTTGAAGTCCCAGAGGCAACCACTGCCATGATGAATTGTGGGTAATGAGACACTCTGCCTCCGCTGTCTTCACCTCCGTCACTGCCCATGATCTGGCCTGAAGCCCCAGATCCAAACATCGCAGTCACCTCACTTCACTGCAGGCCGCCTCAGCCCCACTTTGCCAGTAATCAGATGATATTGGATAACACTGTTGGGGGAGCCAGGCACTACATGTCACTAATGTGAGATCCAAGTTTACTGATTCAGTGATGCATTAGTCAGCCTGTTACTGGATGGTGGGTCATTTTATCAGAGCTCGTTTGCCACACATTCGTCATCTTCACCTATTAGCCACATCCCCAACCATGCTCTCTTTAACTTCTATTTTTCTGTCACATCCTCAATTCTCTACCTTGTTTATCTCTACGTCTCTGTAATGCACCTTATTTGTTTTATCTTGACTCTCTCTCAAACTCACTCCTTTCTGTACCTCACCCATTTCCTTCTAACTCTCTAAAGCACTTTCTACCTATGTGCCTCATTCCAGGGACTTACCTCTCTCTCTACCACTCTTTCTATACCTACCTCTTCATCGTTTACCCACTCTGCATCTTTCTTTCTGACTACCTCACCTTTCTCTCTTTACTTTAGACTCTATCTTCCTCACCTTTTTATGTACCTCACCTCAACCCCTATCTCTCTTTTACCTCTACTTTACTCCTATCATAATACAGGGTAATTTATCTCTTTGTATTTCTCCTGTCTCATCCCCCCTTCCATTTATCTTTCTTGGCACAAGCAGAGGTAACCATTTAGACAGAATTATACACGTAGAAAGATATGGGGGAGCAAGTCAGAGGAAAATTATTAATGGTAACATTATCAGATGTCACTCGACAGAATGGGAAAAATCCTCAGATTAGTGATTTGATTTTCTCTGTGGCAGCGTCAAAGCCAGTTGTGAAGGGATATTTATTCGTAATTGTGGATATTTGGTAATTGAAGCTAGAATTTCAAGTGTAATGTTAATATGTCTTATTTTAATATTATCCTTTAATCCAATTAACATTCAACAAGTCGCCATTACGTTACATTATTCTTGCCGAACCTGAAACCGGCGCTGCTATTACCTTCAAAAAGCAAGGCTCCTCAAACCTGAAACCGGCGCTGCTGTTATCTACAAGAAGCAAGGCTCTTCAAACCCACGCCTCGCGGTACCCGCTTCGCGGGTCCCGCTTCGGTTTCCATCTGCCTGACGTTCCTGAATCCCCTGCATCAGCTGTTCCTGTGGGGTTTGTTGAGGCTGCAGGGCTGCGAGCGCGAACCGGGACTCGCCTTCCCAGGAGTCCCGGTGTTAGTGGCCGAGTCACCTGGCCCCGCTCTCCCTGACCGCCCCGCCCCACCTCCAACAACTGAAAAGGGGCAAGGTCTCTGTGCTACGTGGGACACTCTTGCCGAACCTGAAACCGGCGCTGCTATTACCTTCAAGAAGCAAGGCTCTTCAAACCTGAAACCGGCGCTGCTGTTATCTACAAGAAGCAAGGCTCTTCAAACCCACGCCTCGCGGTACCCGCTTCGCGGGTCCCGCTTCGGTTTCCATCTGCCTTACGTTCCTGAATCCCCTGCATCAGCTGTTCCTGTGGGGTTTGTTGAGGCTGCAGGGCTGCGAGCGCGAACCGGGACTCGCCTTCCCAGGAGTCCCGGTGTTAGTGGCCGAGTCACCTGGCCCCGCTCTCCCTGACCGCCCCGCCCCACCTCCAACAACTGAAAAGGGGCAAGGTCTCTGTGCTACGTGGGACACTCTTGCCGAACCTGAAACCGGCGCTGCTATTACCTTCAAGAAGCAAGGCTCTTCAAACCTGAAACCGGCGCTGCTGTTATCTACAAGAAGCAAGGCTCTTCAAACCCACGCCTCGCGGTACCCGCTTCGCGGGTCCCGCTTCGGTTTCCATCTGCCTGACGTTCCTGAATCCCCTGCATCAGCTGTTCCTGTGGGGTTTGTTGAGGCTGCAGGGCTGCGAGCGCGAACCGGGACTCGCCTTCCCAGGAGTCCCGGTGTTAGTGGCCGAGTCACCTGGCCCCGCTCTCCCTGACCGCCCCGCCCCACCTCCAACAATTCGGCCCAATAGCCTCTGGCCTATAAATATTGGAGTCCTACGCAGCGCGGGAGCGCGCGGGAGCGCGCGGGAGAGCCCGGGGCTAAGCCCGGGCAAAGGGCGGGCCCTCTGTGGCCCTCCGAGGCCTGAGGAGACTGGACTGGGCAAGATCCCTTGGTTGAGCGTCACAGGATCCACCCGGCCCATTTATTCACGTATGTAAACCGTCTATTGCTAGAGTACAACATACGCCGTAAAAACAGAAACTGTGTTCCCGGTCTTGTGCCCCGTGTTTTACCTGGACTAGCTGATATCTGTTGGTGTAATACTGTGGTTCTATTGCATTATTTGTCACCATGCCTAGGAAAAATGCCCTTGTGGCACCAGAAACATGTAATACTCTTGACAATTACTTAGTCCAAGTGATACACAAAATAAACACCGAAAGAAGGCAATCGTTAGGTTTGAGTCAATCCCCTGTGCTCCACATAGGGAGCCCTGTCCCGAGTGTACATACCTGTGAGGATTCAGAGCAAGAACAAAGTATAAATCTTCTTGAGATCAATCCCCCTGATACTGTATGCATTGATCAAGGCTCAGATTTATTGGTTGATTTAGAGACAAACGTAGCTTCTGACCCAGAGCTTCATATGGACCCTTTAGTTGATGATTTATTATCTCCTGTGGTTACCAATAGGGCGGTGAGAACATGCAGAAGAATTCAACCAAAAAGAGGGGGAACACGGGCGGGAAGGAAAAGGGTCAATACACCCCCAAAATCAAAGGGAAATAGATCAGAGTCCGAGGACATGAATGCCAGACAAGTCATAGATGACGATCTTTTTCGTAGGATATCAGATATGATAGATCAGAAAATAAAAACAATTATTAAACCGATGATTGGAAAAATCGATAGGTTAACCGCAGAGGTGAAAAAGTGGGGGGGTTTGCAAGGTAAACTAGCTGAAGAAATTGAGAACGTAGTATCCATTGTTTCCAAACCAATAGACCCAGTGAATGAAATCAACACCAGTGGGGGAGGCAGTGAAGTAGTTGAAGGCCTACCGGACTCTTCTCGGCTAGTACAAGCACCAGTCGAGGGTACTGGTCGAGAAGTGGCGAGGGAGGCCTCTACATTACCACCCCCTATACCAACCACATTAACACTGACATCATTAGAGGATGACTCCCAACAATTCATAGTCGAGGCTTCACCGGTGGTACTGGTCCTAGCAAATGCCCCCACCTTATCCCCTGGCCAAACGGAATCCACCACATCCCTGACAAGCAAGGCCCTACATTGGCTATCAAGCAACATGCAGATGGCACAGCATGGGAAAGAACAGCTGGCCGAGGAAATTGTATTAACAAGGAGGATGTCTTGGATCGGGAATAAGCAAAAAAAGTTTAAGGTGGACTGCATAGTGATAAATTTCGCAAATGCAACAGTACTCCCGAATGTCCTACAGAATATACTCCCACCCCAACGCAGAAGTGGATCCATTATCCCCCTCACATTAAATTTTTTTTATAACGAGCGACAACACGCGTATCACCCAAATACCTCAAGATTGGGGTGGGCGACAAGTTGTAACAGAAGGGGGAATGGTTTAAGATCAACATACGATGAAAATGGCCTTGGTCCGTTAGACAGATTTGGCTCAGGGCTTCATAACTACCAACAGAATATGACATCTTTTAAAAACCCTAGACCACTATGGAACACCCTGAATAGGCGGGGATTGGGTGGTTTGGGTGGCCTGGGAACAGATTGGGGGAATTGTGGAAATAGGTTTGGATCCTGGTTGGGAGAAGAGCAGTTCCCAATGCGTCCTAATACACCCTTACCCAGGTGGGACACAGCTGTGTTTGGGCGGGGATCAGGGGCTACACCACAGGCCTGGGGGTTTGGAACCGAGAATAGGTATGGGGTACTGGCCAATCTAAATGACTGTGATTGACGCAGGGGGGGTACAGATATGCTATATAATGGCCCAAGACCCTCTCGCCCACAAACCAACCCTAGTGACAGGGGTAGTGGCACTTTGAAAGGAATAAATAGGCTTGAGCCATACAGTTTGGCTGACCGTGATATACCGATCTGCCTGGAAAGGGAAACTATCTATGACCAAGTACAGGCCGAGGTCACTGAGGACCCCTTTTCAGAAAACGTAAACGGAAATGACAATGCTCATGCCGAGTCTACTATTGTAGAGCCAGAAAGTATCCTTTTGGCTATGGAAACGTCGCATGTGCAAGTAGGAGAAGGAGTCCCTCTGACCGATCCTGCAGTGAAGAATACTACGGATACTTGTAAAATACTAAGTTGGAACGTAGCTGGTCTTAATGCCAAACGGGACGATAAGGAGTGGTTAAGTTTTGTCTCGGGCCATAATATTATTGCCCTCCAGGAAACTTGGGACATAACTGCAGGTTACTGGTTGGACGGTTATAGTAGTTTTGCCATGGCGGCGACTCCTAGCCGTACTGGCAGACCTAAGGGTGGCCTGCTGATGCTGTTCTCCTTGGCCTTGAAGGGTACCCTACAAGTGATCAGTAGCGGATCTCAAAACATCCTCATCATAGAGAGAGTCATTAACTGCGCCACAAGGTCCTTATATATTAACTTTTACAACTCACAGAAAAGGGAGGATAGTGGCAGTAATATTGCTATTTTAGATGCTTTACTAAGGTCAGGCAGTCAGAACCTACAGTGCGACACAGAATATATATTATTAGGCGACTTTAATATTCACCCCTGTAAGCTAGCCTGTAGTCTAATTAACCAGGATTGGGGTGAAGGCCCCGAGCTCCCACATTTCGAACATACAACAGATGGCGAAGAGCTAGAAGACCTATTGGCAGATTTCAATCTGTATGAACCAGAGGGTGGCCCAAGAACAGTTACCTTTACTGGCACTAATCCTGGAACTATAATAGACTGCATCTTTATCTCACAGGGTATCTTAAATAGAGCGATTGCCTATCGCACTATACCATCCCACTTTAGTGACCACAATCCTGTTTTGCTAGAAGTCGCATGGGGAGACCATATGGGTCCAGCTCCGGGGAAAGGGAGGCCTCATCATACCTTGCGTACCTCCGATCAGGGCAGGAGAGTCAAGTGGGCTAAGGTGGCACCAGACAACTTTTATGCAGTAGTATTCCCTAAAATTATGGATCAGGTGGAGGTTTGTCAGAACCCCAGTGCCCCGGGGAATGAAGTTATAGGGGCTTTTGAGGCAATCTGTAGTCAGGTAGCGCAGGACCTCCTGACTAAACCTAAAAAGGGGGCACAGAAAATGACGCGCTGGTTTGACAACGCATGTTCAAAGGCACATAGATCTTTGATGGCCGCCCTGAAAAAAAAAACCAGGGTAAAGGATGAAATTGCTAGCTTAAGGAAAAACTATAAGTCAGCAATCAGAATTAGAAAAGAATCAATTAAAAGAGATGCCTGGGAAAACCTCCTCTCTGTGGCAGTCCGAAAGGACAGTCACAAATTTTGGGAAATAATTAAACATCCTCTTTTTTCCGACCAAAAGAACGAGGCCATGGATTGTGTTATCCCTGACGATAAGTGGCTTACCCACTTTAAAAATGTGTATGGGGAAAATGATGGGGTAAGCAAAGACACGTTGCCGGCCTTCTTAGAAGCTACCCCACTACAGTTCAATAGTCTCGAAGTGGAGAAAGCTATCATAGCCACAACCAAGCATAAGGCCCCAGGGCCTGATGGGGTGCCAGCTGATTTCTTCATACATTCCCCTAAATTGTGGGCAAAGGTATTGGTCAATGTATTTACTGCTGTAAACAGCAACCATGCACCATCTTCCTGGGACATCTCTACCATCGTGCCTATCTTTAAAAAGGGTCAGCGGGACGATCCCGGGTGCTACAGGCCCATATCCCTCTTGGACTCCTCTGTAAAAATTCTAGGTAGAGTACTCCTGTCCAGGCTGAGGGATAGTGTTGAGAGCTGCGGAGGGCTGTCTGAAATCCAGTATGGGTTTAGAGAAAGGAAGGGCACCATCGAACAATGCTCCAACCTACATCTGCTTATTTCAAAATACACGGTGGCCAAGGGGGGGTCCCTGTACTTAGCATTCATGGACCTCTCCTCGGCGTTCGACCTGGTCAACAGGTCCAAGCTATGGACAATTTTGTTAGAGATGGGGATTGAGGAGTCCCTGGTGAGGTTTGTGGCCTCCCTACATCAGGAACTTTTCGCGGCCGTACGGGTCACAAATGAGGGCAGGTGTACGTCTCGTTTTAAATCCTTGAAAGGAGTAAGACAGGGCTGTATATTGGCCCCATTGCTTTTTACAATTTATATCAACGGCTTGGGTACCTATCTGGAAGAGAAGGAAGTCGACATCCCGCGTGCAGGTGCAGTTAAAATCCCAGCGCTCCTGTACGCGGATGATGCCGTGCTAATCGCTCGCACGGGTACTGGTCTTCAACGCCTCTTAAACGCCTTTGGCCAATTTATGGATCAGCTCGATCTGAAAATTAACGCCAGCAAGTCACACACAATGGTAGTGGGCAAAGAAAGCCGCAAAAAGAGAACAAAAACCTTTAGCTGCAGAGGGGACATAGTATCCAGGGTTTCCACTTTTCCCTACCTTGAGGTCCTATTCGACCAAAGAGGAACTTGGGGCCCTCAGGTGAGGGCAAAGAAGTTGGCGGTTTCGAGATCGTCGTCTGCCCTTATGGGCTTTGCGGGTAGGTTAGGTGCTAGGCCTATGGAAGCACTATTAAAAATATACAGGAGTAAATCTGTATCTCTTGCGTCATATGGTTCACCTTTATGGGGCTATGTAAACTTGGAACCTATCCAGAGAGCTGAGAACAGATTTATAAGGTCACTCCTCTCCTTGCCACAGTCCACGCCTACCTATTCCATACATAGGGAGGTGGGCCTAGACTACCTTACCGATGGGCTGAATATGGCCCCCCTGATCTTTTGGTTAAAGACATGGCTCAACAAAGATCTGCCACTTAACCACAGGATCATATTGGATGTCATATCCCTGGACCACTCTAAAAAGATCCCGTGGCTGGCCTATCTGCAGAAGGCGTTTTCAGATTTGGGACGACCAAAGCTCTTCAGCTCCCCTAAAGACATTAAGGCACAGGATGTTGATTTGGTCAAAACAAATTTTATGGAAAGGGCAAGAGTGCTTCGTGAAGAGAAGGAACTAATGAAACCGTCAGTGAGGTGCCATTATTTACTTATTAATTCTCCCTCCCTGGCACCTTACCTTGGTTGCGTTACAACCCCGTTTCATAGGTTCCTTTTAACCAAACTGAGGTTTAACTTGTTACACTTTTATCTAGGCACTTTTAATAAATGGGAAAAACCAGAACTAGCAACTCCATGCAGCTGTGATGATCTTTCAGTGCAAGATACCATGCACTTTGTCATGTTTTGTCGGTTTTACGCAGAGCCGAGGAAAAAATATTTGGTACCACTCTTGAAGGCGAGTGGTCTCACACAAGTGAGGCCGGCTCTGCTCTTTTTACAATCCTTACCCAACATATACTCCACTTTCTGCATGGCTAATTTCTTGGTAGCGGCTGCAAGGATAAAAAAGAATTTTAATTAGTCCCATTCTCTCTTATTTTTTGTATGCCTAGATTCATTGCAGCGAAAAGGGCTTTTTAGTGTTAAATGTCAATATATATGAAATGTTTTAAACCTGTGTATGAAATGTTTTTAAATACTTTGTATGACTTGTAAATGAGTCGAATAAAGATATTTTTGACTTTGACTTTGTTTTCTTTCCTTTGATGAAAAGAACAAGCCGGAAAGACTCTGAACTCCTTGCAAAATGCTGTTTCTAGACAACATAAATCTAGATCCTGGCAAACAAAGACATTGCTTGTTCAAGATTTCATTGGGTACTATTTGGCTAGTGGACACCGGGCAGCTTGATCTTTTAGCTGTTTTTATTATGTATATTTCAGTATTGCTTTGCCTCACCAGGACTTGGATTGGCTGAAAGTGTGTGATAAATTAAAAGTTGTTCTAAACTAGGGTCCCAAAAAATGTCTTGCTGGGGCCCCAATATTCCTTAAGATTGCATTGATCGCTGTGAACAGTACCCGAGTTGGAGTGATTTCCGGTTCTCAAAGGAGAAGCTGTCCCCTGGGGGAGGAGGATAGAGTTGATGCACATTTTGCACGCATTAGTTACAACCTTCCTGTATGTACATCTCACGCTTATTTCCCAATTCTCCTTCTATGGTGTTTGCCATACACCCCTGGTTCAACGTTACTTTCAGACCCAGATTGCATAAGAGTCATTTTGCAGGCGCCTTGGAAGGGAAGAGCAGATGAATTTACCATGTACCTGGAGGCTATGAAGGAGCAAGGGTTAATGGGATGTACAAAGAAGGCTGTGTTTGTTAGATTCCATTGGCTCAGAGGAACAAAGGATCTTTAGAGATTTCAATGCAGTATCAGATGAGGAAAGAGATGGTGTTTTGAATATGTATGAGGAAGTGGTGTTATTTGGAACAGCACTATCAGCCTAGGGTTTATAACGTGGATGACTGCCATACATTTTACGCATACCATCAATAACAAGTGGCTCTATAGATGATGATGGGGCAGACTTCAGGGCACTTGCAACCACGTGGTAGTTTATAACGTTTCTAGATGAGGTAACACAAGATTCATTAATAGTTCATATTCACCAGAAAAATGGGAAAACTGTTATAACTCAGTAAAATAAAACCTGGACAGAGCTATGACCATTACATAAAGGTACTAAAAAGACAGACCATGGCATGGGTAAAATAAGAAAATGATATGAGGACATGTATGCCAGCATGTGTGTTACTTTTAGTCTGAGTGGCATCGTGAGTGAAGTGACTACAGGCAATGTAAAGAAAAAGTTTAAGAGAATTGTCATTAGTTGGCAGAGGACTCTCTACATGGTAAACAGTGTGCTAAACAAATTCTGTTCAAATGCAAGTATGCAGGAAAGGACAGCAGGAGTGAAGACTGTGTATGTCGATGACGTTTAAAATGTGCTTTATTGGCAAAGGTGTAAGCATTTGTGGACGTGGACTGAATGCATAGGCCATAGTGCCAAATAACCATTTATGGAGTTAAAGCACCAATGCCTATAAACTTGTGATCGCTATGTACTAAAGTAACAAGCAAACTAAAGTAGGAAGTATTGCATGGTACATTTGGAAACTTTAATCTGTCTGCTGTGTGGCCAAAAGGGCTTCAAGGTGAACGAATTGATATGTTGGGCTATGCTGGAGCCAAGATAAACTACAGGAAAAATACTGCTGAATGGAACATTTACATTGTGACTAGCAGTGTTTGGTTTGCGTAATCAAGGTCATTTGGACATGTTAAATCAGAGTTCGTAAAATAATATATTGTACATGTGAGAAATTGTTGTTGAAAAAAAGATCAGTGTGTTCCTTGAGAAACGCAGCAGGGAACATGAGATGGATTTGCTCACTAGATACAACTGAAAGGGCCTCAGAACCGTTGAAATCAAAAGTAAGGATAGTATCAGTAGTTCTAAGGGTAGAGATCCAGAATAGGGGAGAATGTCACAAAGGCTCACATGGTATGTACCCCGAAGAGAACTCAGATCCAGTGCCGGCTCCTTGCTTACCCCTCTTAGAACACGAACCTCCAGAAATGGTGGTCGGGCTTTCTCCTCTCTTGCCCCCGCCTCCTGGAATAAAATGCCCCTCAGCCTCCACGCCACTCTAGAACATAGCTGCTTTCGTAAGAAGCTGAAGACATGGCTTTTTGCAAACTAAGCTTTCCACTTCTTGTCAGAGCCGTCTGCAAGCTATATGAAACTCTTTGGACGTGATACGTGCGCATTACAAATGACTTTGACTTGACATGACTTGTGAGAGAAGAGTCATACAAGAGTTAGAAATTGCATAAGCAGTACAGGAAATGAGAGATGTTTACTGTGGGATCTCTTATATGGCGTGTGCTAGAAAGTGGCATCATGAGGGCAAGTGGTGTAAGACATGTAATGTAAGCACTATTTTAGACAAACTCTGTTGCCAAAGGCATCAAGGAACATGTGATGGTAAAGTTGTTCTGCTTTAGTTAATTGATCAAAGTTAAGTGCTATAAGTGAGCTGGATAATGTATAAGGCCTCTAAGTGGGCTGTGGTCTAAAAAGAGTAAATAAGAATCACTTGTAAGTAGTGTGGCATCTATGACCAGTATTACATCTTCATACAGGTGGCCTGGAATAATATTGACTCCTCATCTTTCTAATGGTCATGCTCCTCATCTTCTTCCTCTTGCTGGTCCTTCTGCGTGTAGCTTACCTACTGTTGAACACAAGGATCTGTACAATTGATTGTTACAGTATTGGAATCGAGTGACTGCTGTTCTACAAATGTGCACTTTTTAGGTTGAATGCTGTTTGTTTCACCTCCCATTTTCTACTCTAGTCTAGATGATCTACAGCCATCTAAGGAGTATCTATGCAAATGCTATCATTGTTGTACAAATGTGATGCCTCTAGACAATTGAATACGAAAGGGATCTTGATGTTGGTCCTTGTTGTTTTTTCCAAAGCTGTTTTTGATTGTATTATGTTCTGCTGCATGTTAGTTGATGTGATGGGTTACAAGTGCAGTATGACTGTGATGCATGAGTCTGAATGCACTTGGGGTGTCAGTAGGAGTTTTTCAGAGTGAGCATGCATGTTTTTTATTAATACTTAAAAGTATTGCTTTTTTCTTCCTTCTTTATTTCCATGTATATATTAGTGATTCCAATGGATGCTACTAAAATGTGATATATTTGTTGCTTTCTTGCATAATTATATAAATGACGAGTATTTTCAATAAATTTAAATTGCTTTTTGATACAAAAGATTTTGACGTATATTATCTTTTTTCTTTGAATCACAAGGCTCCATTGCAGAACATTAGCACATTAAACTCTAGTAGGCAGGCTGTTATGTTTGAATTGTATTCTGCTTGTAGCATCTTCCCCAAGCCCTGGAGCATGTGAATGAAATATGCCACACAGGAGCTGCAGTCACATACTTCTTTATTTCTCAGCAAACACTCAGACACTGCGCATTATCTCATACTCAACATTAACTACACCCTAATACCTCCCAACATATAAAGTGTTTTCTCTCCAAAGTCCACCCAGAACCATAAGGGTCCTAGAGCACATAACATGAAATGAAATGAAAAATTAAATTTATATAGCGCCCAAACTACCCGGAGGCCTCGCATCTCCTCCTCTGTTAAATAAAAAGTGGCAGACATCACTAAAATCACATTTCCTCGATTAGTTGATGAGGTGCTCGCACTTGACTGCCGACTTGAGTGATCCGAGATGACCGAGGTCCACCCTGATCAGACAACAGCAACATAGGCTCAGGTGCTTGAACCAGACCTGCTGGCAGGGTCACGTCACACATGGTTTCAAGACTCGATAAGTGTCGCGGTAGGTGTTTAAAATGTGATGTGCCCTAAGTGATGGATTGTCCAGGATAATGTACTGTCACCATATGTCCCTTGCATGCTATAACCTGAAACGGATAAACAGCAAAAGGAGTGTCTGTTTTCTGTTTTTGTCTCTCTGCTTAAACAGTACCCAGTCTCCTTTGTCAAAGAGTCCTCCTTGGACGCTCACTGAATGACCCTCTTGAGGGTGCCAATTAATCGTTCAACTATACCATTGGCCTGGGCCAGAGGGGTGTACTCTTTTGGTGTTTAATGTGAATTCAGACAAGAAATTCTTTGAACTCTTTGCTGTAAAAGGGTGGGCCGTTATCAGATTTGAGGACTTCGTAAATGCCTCATGTTGCAAAAATGTCATCAAGCCATTCTATGACTTAGTCATGGGTTGTCAAAGATAGGTCTTCCATCAAAGGAAGATGTGGACACATCTATGCCTACTAGGAGATAATGTCCATTTCCTAAAGGCCCAAAAAGTAAACTGCAAACATCTGCAGTAAACTGTAAGCATGGACAGGAAGGTCAGTCATGGTCACTGGGTGCTGCATCACCATGGGAGACAAACAATTACAAAAGAAGCACCCCTTCAGTTCCTTCTCAACTCGTTTGTCTAGGCTATGGAACCACATTCGATCTGTTAAGGCTGACTTGGTGGGCACAATACCATTGTGTCCTTCATGGGCCAGCTCGATGACCCGCTCTCTAAGGCTTCCAGGTGTGATGATTCTTGAGCCTTGTAGTATCACACTTTCTTGGGTGATTGGTAGCTCATCCTGCACATTTTTTAATTTTTGGAATGCAAAATCATCAACAAGGGGCCGGGTGCCTCTCCTCAATGGTTGCCTGTCAGTAGATAGTAAGTTCTTTGATTATGGGCAGGTCTTTATCTGCATTGGTGGCAGCAAAGATTTGTTCCACATGCAGAGCTGCTGGTGTGCTGGACCTCACAATAAAGTTGAGATAGACTACGGCTGTCTTGGATGTCGAACTGTGACGATGTAGCAGCCCTCTTGAAAAGTGATCTGCTGGGTTTTAATCTTCCCTGGTTTATGCACGATCTCATAGGCGTACTTTTGATGTCAAACCCCACCTCTCGAATACAGGGGGCATCTTAATGTTCGGGTTGCCGAAGATTGTAAATAATTCCTGGTGAGCTGGGATGATAATGAATCATTTCCCACAGAGGAATACATGAAAATGTTCACAGGACCACACCAAAGCCAGACTCTCCTTCTCTGGCTGAGAGTATGCACATTCTTTTTCAAACAGGCTTCGACTGGCATAGGAGACAATGTGTCTCTGAGCATTCGGATTGCCATTGTGTTGAGCAAGGATTGCCTCTGGCCCTACCAGGCTAACATCAACTTTTATTTTGGCATATTACTTGGGGTCAAAGTAGGCCATTTCAGTTGCATTCTCAATTGCATGTTTGATGTCTTTGGAACTCCGGTCGCATTTCGGAGACCAGTGAAATGGTACATTTTGTTTTGTCAAGTCTCTGTGAAGGTTGGGGCTAGGAAGTAAGGACTCTAGGACCTGAAGGTCGGTTTATCCTCTTTATTGACAGGTAAGGGATCTTAGCCACTAAACAGAGTCTGATACAGTTCGAAAGTAAGGCTCCCGTAGTTGCTTCTTCTGGGCTTGGGCTTTGTTTTCTAGGGTCTCCGTCTTCTTCGGTCCAGTGGCACTCAGGGAGGAAAGAAAAGAGAAACAGCCACGTTAGTGGCTGACCTGGGGCCAAGGCATGAGAGGGGGAAGGGGGAGTGAGGGTTCACCAGGTTCCACCACCTCTTTAGTGCTCCTTCTATCTAAAGTGTCGCTGGGGAGAACGTGATGCTTCCTGTGACCACCCTCTTCTACCCTGTCCCACCCCGTGTATTGAATAACGATTGGAAGCGCCCTCGTACCTTGTTTAGCCACACTTCTCCCCTGGAAGTGTGGCAGGGCGGCTCGTGGGTCCGTGGGCCTCCAGGCTTGTCGTTCCTCTCCTCCGGCAATCCCAGCGGTCTTGCTTCTGCTTTTTCGTCTTCTTCGGCGTTCGGCGTCTTCCCAGCAGGTTCCGCGCCCACAGCTCCACACGGCTCTTCCTTAACCGCCCCCGGCTCTTCTGATAGGCCGTCAACACATGACGAGGGCCCTCCTGATAGGCGGAATGTCAGGGGGCTTCCCCCTGACGTCACGAGAGGAAGGGCCGGCAGCGGAGACACCGTAGGCAGCGCCGGAGCAGTCCAAGAGACGTCGAAGGAATCCTGCGGACGGGGCGGAAACGGACATACGTTAGCAGGTACGCCCCGTCCGTCAGGGAGCCTGTCCTCGTGACACATCCCACCCCCAGGATTGACCCGATCGGGGGAAATCGGAAAGCGGGACAAATAGTCAACATTCCCCTGCAGAGAACCCTTCCGGTGTCTAACTTCGAACTGGAACGGCTGTAAAGCTAAGAACCACCGCAAGATCCTATCGTTGTTCCCCTTGTTACGAAGGAGCCAGGTCAAGGGGGCATGATCGGTATACAAAACAAAGGGTCTCCCCTCCAGATAGTACTTCAGCTTTTCAACCCCCCACCGGACAGCCAGGCACTCCTTCTCGATTGTAGAATAGGCTTGCTCCCTAGGAAACAATTTGCGACTGATAAAGAGGACAGGCCTCTCTTCACCACGTTCATCCTCCTGGGAGAGAACTGCCCCTATGCCAACTCCAGAAGCATCAGTTTGTAGAACAAACGGTTTACTGAAATCAGGGGAAATGAGAACAGGAGAGGAAGTTAGAGCATCTTTCAAGGCCTGGAATGCCGCGGAGTGTGCGGGAGAAGGTGTCGGTAGAGAGGAGGTTTTAACAGTTTTTCCGAGGAGGTCAGTGAGGGGACCGGCCAAGTGTGCGAATTGAGAAATAAACCGGCGGTAATACCCCACCAACCCCAGGAAAGCCCTGAGCTCTTTTTTGGTGGACGGATATGGCAATGCTTTAATAGCTTCTAGTTTCTCTGTCTGAGGCATGATCCGTCCATCCCCTAGAAGATAACCCAGGTACTTGACCTGTTGAAAAGCCACTCTAGACTTTTTCGCATTGATATGCAAATTGGCCTCTTGGAGACTAGACAGGATCTTCCCTAGATGCACCAGGTGGTCATCCCAGGTCTTGCTGAATACAACAATGTCGTCTAGATAGGCCGATACATAGGACAAATGAGGAGCCAGAAGGGTGTCCATAACTCTTTGAAATGTTGCTGGTGCCCCATGCAACCCAAAAGGCAGTACTGTGAAATGATAATGTCCGGAAGGGGTAGAGAAGGCTGTTTTTTCCCTGTCCTCGTGCGCCAGTGGTATCTGCCAATATCCCTTGGTGAGGTCAATGGTGGTGATAAAGCGGGCCTCACCAAGGCGTTCCAGAAGTTCATCAACCCGGGGCAAAGGGTATGCATTCTGTTTAGAAACCCTGTTAACGGCCCTGAAATCTATACAAAAACGGATGCTACCGTCTGGTTTAGGAACTAATACCACCGGTGAGCACCAGTTACTGTGGGAGGGAACTATGATCCCAGAGTCCAGCATGTTTTGTACCTCTGTTTGGAAAGCAAGACATCTTGCTTCCGGGATCCGATATGGTTTTTGTTTCACGACAGTGTTAGGGAGAGTGGGTATATGGTGTTCCGCCAAATGAGTGCGCCCTGGTTGGTCAGAGAATACTCCTGAATACGACAACAGAAGAGACATAACCTCTTTTTGTTGTTCAGGGGACATATCCTTGTTTATAGGGAGATCCCCGACTGTATGGGAAGAGATGGATACCGGAGACGCTAGATGGACAGACTGTGGAGGTTTCCCTAACCACTTCTTGAGAATGTTGATATGGTACATCTGAGACTTGCCTCTTCCCAGTTGTACAAGGTATGCAGTACGCCCTATTTTCCGAATGATTTTGAAGGGCCCTTGCCACTCTTTTCTCATTTTATGTGTCGAGGAGGGTAACAAAATTAAAACCCAGTCTCCGACATCAAGTACCCTTCACTTCTTGCCTCGATCATAGAAGGCCTTCTGTTTGGCTTGAGCTAAGGCCAAGTGATCGTGGGCAAGCGTTCTAAGCTTATGTAGCCTGGTCTGTAGCTGACGAGTATAATCCAGGAGAGCCTCGGCTTCTTGTGCTCCCTCAGTTTCCCAGCTCTCTTTGGTTATTTCAAGAAGCGTACGTGGCGCTCGCCCGAACAACAATTCGAATGGGGAGGTACCTAGGCTGGCCTGTTTCTGACTACGGAGCACAAAGAGGGCAAGAGGTAGTAGCTGGTCCCAGTTTTTCCCATCCCCAGACAAAAGTTTTTTCAGGGTTAGTTTCAGGGAGCCGTTGTATCGTTCGACCAAACCGTCTGTCTGGGGGTGATACACAGATGTTTTAATGTGTTTGATGTTTAACTGCCCACAGACTTGTTGCATCAGACGGGAAACAAAAGGGGTACCCTGGTCGGTAATGATTTCTCTAGGAAACCCCATACGAGAAAACACTTCCACTAACCTCTGGGCTATGGCTGCTGAAGTGGCTGCTTTCAGGGGAAAGGCCTCTGGATAACGCGTAGCGTAGTCAACCAATACAAGGGCATACTGATGGCCTCTCGATGACTTAGGTAACGGGCCAATCAGGTCCATCCCTATGCGATCAAAGGGGACCCCTATGATGGGCATGGGAACTAGCGGTACCGGAGGTGGCGTGTAGGGGTTTCGTTTTTGACAGATTCTACACTCCTGGCAGTATTTTTGGACTTGAGCGTAGATACCTGGCCAAAAAAAGTGACGTAATATGGCTTGACTTGTTTTTTCTGCGCCTGAGTGACCAGCCAACAGATGGGCATGGCCAAAAAACAAGATCTGATCTCTAAAGTCATTCGGGACCAGTAGTTGTGGCTCTGCATCTGCTTTCGCGAGCCTATATAGCAGCCCCTTTTTCTCTATGAAGGTTGGATAAGATTTTGTGGAAGGGTCCTTTCCGTCTCGTGCTACCTGCCATGCGTTTGTTAGACTAGCGTCATTTAACTGGGCTATACGGAAATGCGTGTCTCTTGCCCAATGTTCTGAGGCCAATAAGGTATTATGGGGAAGAGACAGATTCTGGATGGTTTCTAGTAACAGGGTGGTGAATGAGGGATTGTCTGTCCCTATGATAATGGGTTCTGGTAATCTGGACATAACCCCTACAATAACCTCCGTTTCTTTCCCTGAGGGTGTGTGCAATGTGGCAGTCGCTACAGGGTATTATTTCACGTCCCCATGAACACAACGTATGTGAACGGATTTCCCCGGGATGAGTGCGGTCTGTTCTACTAGCTCTTCCCGAATCACAGAATGTTTGCAACCGGAGTCCAACAGTGCTCTTACAACAGTCCCATTAAGAGAAACCCTTACATAGAAAGTGGTTCCGGTTTCTTGAGCATAGAGTATGGTTCTGGGGGCATAGCTCACATCCATGGGTTCGTCTTCTTTGTCTTCTCTCTTTTTCTTACGACAATACCGTGCTATGTGTCCCCACTCCCCGCAATCATAACATTGGGGTCCAGCGTTGGGTAGGTCGGGTCGCTGGAATCGCACCCTAGGCGGCTCAGGCAAGGGCTTTTGTGGGGGTTTCTTTTCCGGTTTGATGGGGATAGTGGTCTTGATTGGTCTATCAGGCTCCCTTACATAAGGTTTGCCTTGAGCCCTGGCATAGCAAGTGGCCATTTCTATGGCGTGATCTAATGTCAGTCCTGCATGTTGTTTGAGCCAACGCTGGGTACTGTAGGGGAGTGCTTCGATGAACTGCTCCAGATAGATTTTGCTTAGCAATCAACAAAAAAGGACACTTGTAACACTATTCGACTTTTGGCTTAGTGCAAATAAGGAAACCCTCAGAGAGGTCAATGTTTACTTGCGAGTAGCGGTTTATTCGTTTCATCCGCCCCACATTGACACTCATGCAGTTATCATCGGGTTTTTCCTCTTGGTATGTACTGCTCGCCTCATCCAGAGGCACCTCAAGTCTCAAGTGTAGTGTCCAGAGACAAAAGGACTTTCCCAAAAGGATTAATAAAAAATGAAAAAGAGTACCCTGAAAAAATTTTAATATTGGGTAAACTTACATTATTAAAAGGTTTTGAATACTCATAGGTAGACCAAGTTACGTGACAACATGGTATTGCTAGAGTGGTTTTGTCGACATGTTTCAGCTCTATTGGGCCGGGTGGTCTGTAGAGCTTTCGTCAGGACTAACAAGGGGTAATACAAACAAACATATATAAAACTACTCACACGGATTGTGCGGTAATTCCACAACTCAATACATTGATTTGAGTATTCTTCTCAATCTGTCGTTATTACGACTTCTGCTTCCTTCGGGGGTTCTTCAGACGCTACAGAGCCGCATGGAGTCCTCCTCCTGCCTTGTGCTGACTCTGCCCCCGGAGTGATAGATTTTGTTCATTATGGCGTCAATGTTGCCTTCCTGGGGTTTGAGCCATAGATCAGCGGCTTCTTTTAATTTAAAGAATAGAGTCTTGGGTAAGTCCCCGGGTGTCCCTTTTTCTTGACGAAATCGTAAGCGATGGGTTTCCTCGTCCACCCCCAACCGGTCTAGGATATATTGTTTGACTACGGCGTAGGCCGTGGTACCATCCCGGTTAACTGTTTGATAGGCTGCCTGAGCTTCCCCTATCAACAGGGGTGCCAGGTAGAACGGCCACCTATCCCCAGGCCATGAACTAGCTCTTGCTGCCCTTTCGAAGTTCAAAAAGAAAGCAAGGGGGTCTTCCCCTGGGGTGAACTTTTGCAACGGTACCACCGTCCCTGGGGGTGGGGCTGCAGTCCTTCCTTGGCCCAAAACAGTCATTAACTGTGTTTGCCCTTCAGCAAGTTTCAGGATGTTCTCTGACTGGCTTTGGATGGCTTGAGTGAAAGCAGACCTATCCGCTTCCATTTGGGTCAGTATGTTTTCCATGCTGTTTCGGATGGCGTGGTTCCTGGACTCCTATCTGGCTTGCCAATTGTGAAGGTTGGGGCTAGGAAGTAAGGACTCTAGGACCTGAAGGTCGGTTTATCCTCTTTATTGACAGGTAAGGGATCTTAGCCACTAAACAGAGTCTGATACAGTTCGAAAGTAAGGCTCCCGTTGTTGCTTCTTCTGGGCTTGGGCTTTGTTTTCTAGGGTCCCCGTCTTCTTCGGTCCAGTGGCACTCAGGGAGGAAAGAAAAGAGAAACAGCCGCGTTAGTGGCTGACCTGGGGCCAAGGCATGAGAAGGGGAAGGGGGAGTGAGGGTTCACCAGGTTCCACCACCTCTTTAGTGCTCCTTCTATCTAAAGTGTCGCTGGGGAGAACGTGATGCTTCCTGTGACCACCCTCTTCTACCCTGTCCCACCCCGTGTATTGAATAACGATTGGAAGCGCCCTCGTACCTTGTTTAGCCACACTTCTCCCCTGGAAGTGTGGCAGGGCGGCTTGTGGGTCCGTGGGCCTCCAGGCTTGTCGTTCCTCTCCTCCGGCAATCCCAGCGGTCTTGCTTCTGCTTTTTCGTCTTCTTCGGCGTTCGGCGTCTTCCCAGCAGGTTCCGCGCCCACAGCTCCACACGGCTCTTCCTTAACCGCCCCCGGCTCTTCTGATAGGCCGTCAACACATGACGAGGGCCCTCCTGATAGGCGGAATGTCAGGGAGCTTCCCCCTGACGTCACGAGAGGAAGGGCCAGCAGCGGAGACACCGTAGGCAGCGCCGGAGCAGTCCAAGAGACGTCGAAGGAATCCTGCGGACGGGGCGGAAACGGACATACGTTAGCAGGTACGCCCCGTCCGTCAGGGAGCCTGTCCTCGTGACAGTCTCTTAATGGGGCACTCATTGTAGCAAAGTTGCAGATGTATCTTGAGCAATAACTGGCCATGCCTAGAAGGAATCGCATCATGGTTGCATTTTGGGAGGGGCAGCAAGTGGATGACAGTGCTTGCACCTTGTCTAGGTCTGGAGTCATTCCTCCATTGGAGAATATGTGTCCAAAAACTTGAGTTTGGTTTTGTGAAACTCACACTTTGCAGCGTTCAGAGTGAGACCTGTAACTGACACACTTGGCTTTGTTATGTTCTTTTTGTGTTCTCCCAGAAAAACAGTATGTCATCATTGTAATTGAAAGCATGTGTAACAGGTTGGATTACTCAGCAAATAACATCCTGAATGATCTCCCCAGCCAAAGAAACTCCAAAACTCAGTATTTTACATCTGACCAAACCAACATGATTCAAAAAGCTAGTAATGTACCTGCAGTTCATCTCCAGCTTGAGTTGATGGTATCCTTTTTCATGTCAAGACGAGGAAACACTTTGGCTCTGTTCAATTGCATGATCATATCTGTGATGTGTGGACCAGGGTGTCTCTCCCTCTCAATTGCTTTGTTTGCCTGGAGCATATCATCGCAAATGCGCACTGCTCCGCATCTTTCCTTTTTGGGTTGAGCCTGGAGTCAGCACGCAAGCGCTGCTCTGGTGAAGATCTGCTGTAGTTCAGTACGTGAGGGAAGCCCCGCCCATATTTTTCATTGGCTTGTGTCTTTGTCCTTCGTACATGCTGACTTCGATTGGTTTATAGGCTTGTTAGTCCCTCCTTGTTAAGGCCATGTCGTCATTTGTGTTCTCCCAGGGCTACTGGCCCCTTTACTTCGAGTCTTACATGGTACATGTTATTTAAACTGTGAGCACTGTTTTCTTTAATGAGGTTCTCCTACTGCCTTCTCTACTCCTCCTCCCTCCTGTTGTCCGTGCCTTCTCACCCCCCGCCCGCACTCTCATTGTCCGTAGCTTCTCACCCCTTCTCCCCCTCCCCCACCGGCACTCCCATTGTCCATGCCTCCTCACCCTCCCACCGCCAGCACTCCAGTTGTCTGTGCCTTCTCCCCCTCACTCCCATTGTCCGTGCCTCCCCCCGCCCTCCCTCCCGTTGTCCGTGATGACTACTGTTTGCAATGCAATAGGTCGCGCGTAAATGCAAGTCCTATTGCATTGCAAATGCTTTGTTTGGTACTACTACTACTATGGGCAAAACCCATGGCATGGGACCTGCGGAACATTCAATAATGTAATGCTTTAAAAGTGCTTCTAACTTGCTCTCAACACCGTCTTATAAATGGAAGGCAACTCTACGGTGTCGCTCAGAGTGAATGTCTTCTTTGATGTGCAGCTGTACTTTCATTTTCCATGGCCATGAAACAGTGATGGGAACTGGCTCGTGATCCCAGACTGAGCACAGAGGTTGTAGTTGAGGGATATAAACCCCATGTCAGCAGCAGTGGCAAAACTGATCAGACAGGCCCTTGAGGAAGTCCCTTGTAAAACATAAATGGTGGCTCGCACTGATGTCTTTTGTTTTTCATTGTCGCTGTGAATGATCCTTGGGTTTGTAGTGGCACAGAAGCCACCCAAGTACATGCCTGGTGGAAAGAGGTGAGGCACAGGCCGGTACATTTTCCACTGGCAACATATATAGCGATGCACCACTGTCTATGAATAACGTTATGGGGTGATCATTCCCTTTCAATGTGATTTTGGGACAGTGTCCAAATATTGTTTGTCTCTTTATTTAATTAGCTGTCTTTGAGCAGTGATTTACCTTACAGACAGCTAACTGCACATGTGCACTGCGTTCTTTGGTAGAAATCATTAGCGCGCACCCATCTTCTTCACTGATACTCAACAGTGCTGTTGTAGAGCTTTTGTACGATGAGCTTGATGATGATTGAACTTGTCTGGTTTTTATTTGTTGTAGCTGATGTTGCTTTTCTGTTTAGTGGGCATCTCAGAAGCGATTCTGGAATGTTCGCACATCCATCTTTTCTTTCCATAGTGAAGCACTTCACTTTTTTCTTTAACTTGGCGCACAGTGCTGAAATTATTCTTTTTACTACAACCGTTGCAGACCTGCCAGATGGCTGGACATTCACCTTCATAGGAGAAATGAACATTCACATCAGAAGCATAGCTTTGATTTCTTTGAAGACGTCAACTTATGTACATCCTGCTTTTGCCTGTGCTTGCTTTTCACAGCCTGGGCCGGTTCATTGTGGGCTGCTCCTGCTTCCATAAGAGCAGCTTGTCGATCTGCTTGTAATTCTTCTCTCGCAGCAATCAGCATTTTCTCTAAGCTGTGCGTTTCTCTCAACATGAACCTTCTAAATTAATCTGAAAGGCAGCCATCAATGACTCTAAGGCACATAGCTTTTTTGTCAGTGAAATCAGAGAATGTGCCATGTTTATTGAGGATATCAAGTCTTTCAACAAATTTGACAATTGTTTAACCAATCTGTTGTTGTGCTTGTTTGAAGATATACTTTTCATAGTCGACATTTGCCTTTGAGTTGAACTTGGCCCCCAATGCTTCTTTTACCTTCTGGTATGATTTTGCATCAGTCCGTGAAACATTCTTAAGCACTTCTTTCACTCCATCGCCTGCAAGGTTTTTCAGGTATTTGAGGATCTTCTTTTCATCTTCTTCTTCTAGTGCATCTATGAAGTCTTTATATATTTCAAGCAGCACACCTGGCATCCATATTCTGCTTCTTAGAAGTGTCGAAATGCAGTGGTTGCTTCAGGAATACGGCTTCATTGTATTATACGCTTTCTTTTTCTGCGATTGAGAGCATGTGCTGTTCAAACAGCTTTCGCTGTATTCCCCATCCTCTGCAACTTCTGCAAGCACAACTTTTGTGCTTGAACTTGGGTCACTATGTCCAATCTGAGGTCGTAGAATGCTTCACTTGTTTTTAATTAACGCTGACTAAATTCTCTATTTCTGATACCTGCTTATTGCTGCTGTTAACTTTCTGCTTCGTTTGAGTAATTGCTCTATATGTGGGGCGTAGCCCAGCATTTCCATGAACTACTTCACCGGCGGTTTTGGTGGGCGTTTTGAGTGTGCTCCTCTATAGGGCCTTCACTTTTTTGTGAGGCCATCTATGGGCTTTAGCAGGGCTTTGACTCCACATGTACCAGTCACGGACTGCTTTACATCGATTTGAGGCACACATGGCACACACAAGCAGTTTGCAGTACTATTACAAACTCTCAAGGCAAGCAGACTTATTTTTTTCAGGGCACGTATCCCCTACTCATTCGCCAGATGTAGTGTCTTTCCCAGCCCTGGAGCATGAAATTAAATGTGCCACATAGAAGCTGCAGTCAAATACTTCTTTGTTCCTCAGTATAAACTCACACACTGCACATTATCTCAAACTCAACATTAACCACACCCTAACACCTCCTCACATATCATATATTTTCTCTCCAAAGTCTGCCCAGAACAATGAGGATCCTAGCGTGCATAACATCAATGTGCTATACTGCTTGACCCTCTTCTGGCCCTTTAAGCCTCCTTATCATAATCCTCCATATCCTCCTTTTCCCGGTCCTGCTCTTTCTTGTGGTCCTGTCTGTCACCTTTTCTTGCCGCTGCAGGCCCTTTCCCCCCTGGGTCTCCTTTGGATTGTAGTTTTCCTCCTGTTTTCCTTCTTGGTCCTCATCCTGTAACTCTTCAGCACCCTGACTCTGTCAAGGTCCTCCTTGTCTCAGTCCTGCTACCCTTCTGTCCATCCTTGTACCATGGTTCTCACCTGGCCCCCGGTCTTCTTCCTCCAAGCCCTGAACTTTATGGATGTATGTCAGTACAACGCGATCATTTTGATTGCGGTACTTTACATCGCGGATTTTACAACGCAAGTCATTACAACGACTTGCGTTGGAGGGCGCGGATTGAGGAATATTATAATTTTATATTTCAACACCAGTACACGTAACAGTAGGGAAGGTGTTGGAATATAAAATTACAATATTCCTTAACCAACAGCGCCATCCAGCGCAAGTCGTAGTAACGACTTGCGCTGTAATGGCAGCATGGTAAAGGTCGTGCGGTGTAAACACCGCGTTGTAAACGACGTTTACCGATCGTTATCATCCCTTTTCTTTTGGGTACTGGACTTCCTAACCATGGCACTCTTCCTCCTGGTCTTCTGCCTCATGGTCCAGGCTCTCCTCCTGAACCTCCTGATCTAACTTTTTCTGGTTCTCCTGCTCCTGATCTTGAATTGGTCTTCCTGTTTCTGGAACTTTTGCTCGAGTTGATCCTTATCTTCCAGGTCCTCTTCCACATACTGTTCTTTCTCAATATTGTGTCCAAATATTGAGGAACAGGGTACAGAAGGAAAATATTGTTGTATATATTGTTAATACAATAATTTTTTTACATTTCTTAGTATAATTGATAATGTTTAACGTATAATTAACGTTTTTACATTTCCTTAGAAATTTATCATTGCCACCCCAGTTGGTCCCAGCCACATGAAAATCAGTCTTGACCCTGCTCCCCATGGGAACAGTCCGGCCTGAATTGCCAAGCAGGTTCTCCCTGGACCGGAAAACAAGCATTCTGAGACCAGTTTCAGGGTATCACCCTTCATCAGCCAGGCTCGCTTGAATTCAGTAGCACAGTGAGCGTGGGACCCATGTCTAGGCATATTCTTACCCACTTTGCCCTAAGTGGGAAGGGTATGCCCAGATGTGGGTCCTGTGCTCACTATGCCACTGGATTCAACCTAACCTGGCAGATGAGGGGGATGAATGTTTGACAATGTTCAGCATTTCGTCCATCACCGTTTTGTGTTGCTTGTAATTTTTACACTTGAACAGTACCTGGCATTGTCACTGATATACTTAGCTTAAGATAGTCTAAAGAATAACTTTCAGATCTCAGTCTTTGTTATGGAAATTTGTGAAATGACATGCTGAAGTGTATCTTCTTGATGGGCCGGGTGTTAGGATCTATCTGTGCTCTTATGAGCTTTAACTGCTGAGCACAACTGAGATAAAACAATGTCATGGTATGCTTAGGCCTTTCTGTTTTCAGTTTCTATTTTTGGTAAATTCTGTTTTTCTTTTTTCAGTGTTTTCAAGTGATTCCAATACCTTTAAAAAACAGTGGTTATCAGTGGTTACACCTTTT
Source organism: Lissotriton helveticus (assembly GCF_964261635.1). Taxonomy (NCBI): domain Eukaryota; kingdom Metazoa; phylum Chordata; class Amphibia; order Caudata; family Salamandridae; genus Lissotriton; species Lissotriton helveticus. Next base: position 366,839,481 of record NC_136072.1, on the reverse strand, counting down.
CACGCCTTTAAAAACAACAGAAATAGTGTTTTTCTGGTGTTTATGGGGAACTTTTGGCTTTAATTATTGCTTGCTTTCTGCACTGATAGTGCATGCTATATAGACACTGTACATACTGTGTAAATGAGGTCCAATACATTTTTACAAATCAAACTTAACGTAGTACACCATGCAATACTACTTCAGTGAGTCTTTGGTCATGCACGCTTGCTTTCCTTCCCATGTAAACTTTAATCTGTGAAAAGGCCCTCTCAACATTGGCACTTGAGACAGGCAACACCAAAATAGCTAGTATACAATTTGCTAACTCTGGCTACTGACATAGCTTTCCATGCCAATACTGGTGCACCTGAAGATTGTGATTCGCTGCGACAGGTTCTGCAACATATGTGTTGAACTGGGCGCATATGCTCTCAGAGTTATTTAAGCAGTCAAAAATGAGGCAGCACTTTTGAAACTCCAGGGAAAACTTCCCTTTAAGGAAGGGATATATAACTTGTGCAGAGTACCACAGTGAAGCCTCATTGACTTCAAATGCCATGATTGGTGGAGGGCTATTTCTCATACATTGTAAAATAAAAGTTCCTGACTTGCTCCTCAACATTTCTTTGCTTACCAAGTGGCAAGCACTCCAACTGGAATATGTTGCAGCGCCAAAGTCACTAAAAGTATCGCTCAGCCTACTCTCAAGGAGATGTTTCACATCTACACCAATTATGCTGAACACTTGGTAGGCAAGGGTATTTTCAAACTCTAGTTGTTTTATCATGTCCACTACAGCAGTCATTCTTTCCTGTAAAATTCTAATAATGCTGTAGAGTGTACTTTTTTCAAATTACTATCAATATGTGACCAAAGAGGGAAACAGCCTTTACAACGTAGTCATTACATCGCACTACCTTTATATAGCAGTCATTACATTGCAACATCCTTTAAATCTCATGTCATTACATTGCAGCCATAACATTGCATGTCACTACAATGCATGTCATTACAATGCATGTCACTACAACGCAGGCATTACATCGCAAGTCGTTACAACGCATACCATTACAATGCATAGTACCCTTACACAATCCAACATTTACCCTACTGTTGCACTCACTGAAGTTAGAATAGTAATTTTTACCCCTATACTATCCAACACTTACCTTAAATGCAATGTAATGGTATGCATTTTAATGGTATGCGTTGTAAAGGTATAATGTGATGTAATGTAATGCGTTGTAAAAGTAGTTTCTGAAAATGCGATGTACTGGCATGCTATGTATAAGAATGCGTTGTAAAGGATGTTGAGATGTAAAAACTGTTTTGTAAAAGCATGTATTGTAAATGTATGCATTGTAACGTCATACATTCGACCAAAGATCCTCACATTTCTTGCCTTTGGCATCATCACTCAGCAAAAGTTCTGTAAAAGGTTGCCACATAGATAATATAGCATTCATGACCTCTAGGACTGAGAACCCCCAGCTAAGTGACACAGTTTGAATGACTCTTTCGTTAATGCCATACAAAGAACAAAATGAGAATTATTTGAGTTTAAGTTTCTGTGCAGAACAAAACAGTGCACCAGAATGGACTAAAAAGTCAATAGCATTCTTAATTAACTCTATAGATTGTAAGGGCCTCATTTATGAGGCTGTGCGTCACTTTTACGCCACCGGTGTGACACTTTTTGTGACGCACCAGTGGCGTAAAAAATGCGCCTAGATGCGCCATATTTACAAAGTGACGCAACTAGGTAGATGCGTCACTTTGTAAACCCCTACGCCACATTATACCTGCACCAGGTATAATGTATACAAGGGGGGCGTATTGACGCAAGAAAGGGTCATGGAAGTGACGCAGTGAAATCTATGAGATTTCACTGCGCCACTTCTAGGACTCAAATGCGTCTAAATCTTACGCCAGCCTCACAGCAGCGTAAGACTGAAGCAAGTCCTTTCACATGGGGCTTGCCCGATGTGAAAGGACACATTGCTGGAGTTGCATCACTTTTGTGACACACTCCAGCAATGCGTCACTTTTGTGCCTACAGATACGTCAGAAATACTGACGTATCTGTAACTCCTTGCGACATGATGCGTCATACTGTAAATATGACGCATCATTGGTGTCACAAGGAGGGCGCAATGAAAAGTGATGCATCGCTGTTTTCACGCAGTGATGCGTCACTTTTCATAAATGAGGCCCTAAATATGCTTTCCTTATACCATCTAACAAGTGGCAAGGATCTCTTATAGGGAAGCACTTCAGGTCAGGTATCGATTTTGACGGGTCATCAAACTACTTTTTCATATTATGTGGCTGAATCACTGCAAATACAAACAAAATCACTCCAATCTTTGTTGAACTTGGTAAAACATTTTGCAGCAGCATTCCAAGTGACATTGCGTTCCATGGTTTCCAAAAGTCTGGTGTCATGTTTTCACCAGTATCCCAGATGGTTTGTGACTTCACTCTTTTCATATATACCTGTCACTATACCTTGCATTGAATGTTTAAAGCCTGGGGTGTTTGGCAATTCACCAATATCAATACTGACTCACTAGAAAAGGAGGCGGATGTATCAAGGGTTTTTACCCATTCTCTGTGGGTAATGTGGGGGGAAATATTGGGAAAGATTCTTATGAAACATTTATTTTTCCTATCAGTAAAAGACGTAGCCAAAAAAATCAAATATGATTTTGATATTTGCTGATTCTCTAAAGTTTATAAAATAAATAAACAACATGCTTCTAACCCCTGTATCTTTGGACCAAAGACCACAAAACAAAAAAAGGAAGAAGAAACAATATTTTAGTGACATCCCTAAACAACAAAGCTCAAGCAGAATAATGTTAGCCCATTCTTTCTTACTGCTATCTTATATAACAAAGTTACATTGTATTGGCCCCTTCAGGAATAAATCAAAATGACTCCTTCAATCTCCTTTTCCTTTCTTTGAATGGCATTTAGTTTGTGGTTGTGCAGGGTTTTTTCAGTGTTTATATGTGTACACTGGTGATGGCTATTTCCCTTCCCATGGGGTTTTATCAGTTATTATAGGTTTAAACCTAAAACCCAACAGCCTAGGTATGCTTTAGGAGGTATTACATTTGTATTCACCTTGCAATCTCCTTCATTGCACAGAGAAGGTTCGCTAACGCTAATGATGGTTCTGGTAGTTAGTGCTCTCAACCTGAATACTAAAGTGTCGAACTCAGGGACTAGCCAGATCCAGATATCCACATATCCAGATATCTGTCAGATATGGAATCCGGCTGGATCCCACTCAATTCCAGAGTTGGTCATATTGAAAATCATCCATAATATTGGCAGAGAAGGAACTATAAAAGGTTTCTATGTGTAAAAATGTATGATTTTAATCCTTACATTATGGTTGCTAGCTCTTCTCCAACCGATAGTGATGTATACCACAGGGCATGGAGGTTAACCTTGAATTAGAGGTCAATTTTATTATCAGGACCAATTACATTCCCAGCCAAGAGGTCTGTTTCAATTGAATCGTGAACCGTTTCACCTTGCTTTTGCTGCTTCCTTATTTATTTCAGTCCTGGACAATTGAGTCTGTGGTATACCAATGTATATTTACAAGATGATGTAAACTTGTGTACAGTAATGATGCACAGATGCATAGTGTAAAATACAATTCTCATGATGATATTTAATATTGTGGAAAAATTTGACCTTTTTTGGAGAGAAAAGTAGACCTGGGCATGAAATCCTGCTCCGCTCGCAGAGTGTGTAGAGTTTTTATCATTTCACGCTCCAACATTAAGTTGGCGAGCATGGGATATCTTACTCTAGATCACCTCCCGGAGAGATTTCTCAATGCTGGCGGTCACGGATGGTGGTGACTGTTGCGTTGAGAACCCTTACGTTGGCACTGAGGAAGCTGCCGCTCAAGTAGAACACCTACTCGAGCGGCAGAAAGAAGCAGCACCCTATTGTGCTGTACGTGGTGCAGTTAGCGCTGATTTTACAGCGCAGGAAAACACCCAGCGCTAAAAATAAGGGCAAACGGCGTGACGTAAAGAACTCCGTCGCTTGTAGAATTCTGCCTAGTGTGGCGGAGTTTTTGGGCCACTTCACAGTGTTCCACATTGCAGAACTCCGCCCAGGCCTAGAGAAAGCGTGAGCTATTGTAAATAGGCCACACATTTCAAGAGAGAAGTAACATGAAGCAAAATGCCGTGACCGCCATAGAATGCATGCCATGAATCTGAAAATATATCCCAATTGCCATTTTCTTAGTCTCTGATAATATTATTTCAAAATGTATGCCCAGATTTTCTTTACTTATGGAACTTTTAAGAACACCTTTCCACTTCTCAAGAACAGAAAGAAATGAACGAGACTAATAATTAAAAGAAAGCTGTCATGCAATTTAAAATCATACTGTGGGACAGATTTCTTGCAACAGTTTGTTATAGGAAAAAGTATAAATTACCACAATAAATTCTAGTGGCAACAGCTGTAATTTATTTTAACAACAGATGTTATACTGGGGTCATTTATTGTTTAGTGGAGGAGGGTCACCGCAATAAATTGTAGGTTTTCTCCCCCATCAAACTGGCCCTTTCACTTTTCTCATCATCAGGTAGAAGAACCGGTGCTGACCGAAATCCTTCATCTCACAGTCTGCCTTTCAATGGGCAGCCAGGTCACAGTAATGATCAGGGCCGGACTGGCAAAATGCAAACTGGCCCTGACAATTAAGTCAGTAAGGGGAAGGGGCATCCTGGTGGGAAACACTGCTGCTGCTTTTGGTACAGAGGGCCGATATTGCACCACTGCTGCAAAACAGGCCCCCTGTAACAAAAACAGCCCCCAATGGTCCAAAACCGGACTCCACCCTTTCGGCCCACTGGGAAAACGACCTGTGTCGTCTACGGACAGTCCGGCCCTGGAAATGATCATTACCCTGCCCTTACCCTATCCGGGCAGTCTATAGTCTCTCGCAAGCAGGGCTTCATCATGGTGGAGATCTATCCACCTCCTCTACTCTTACACAAGGATTTACACAGGCCCGGTCCTGATGTGCCGAGACTCTAAAATAGCGGCCTCCGCTGACTTCGATTCTCTGGCAGCCACTATGACAGACCCCAGTTCCTTCTCTGATACCGAGCTGGACTACGCCAAGAATCTCCATCTCCGCCTACACGTTGATTTCAGCAGCAACGGCATCCAGCGGGGATGTTTTCCTGAGCTCGGGAGTCCCAGCAGGGTGGTCTATCCTCTAATTACTCAACTCCCTCTCTATCTTGTTTCTATGCCCTCCCCCCCACCTTCTTCTTTTACTTCTATCCTCGTAGCCTATACTTCTATTTTAAACTGGTTTTTCCCGAATGTTGAGACCTGAGCAACATGGCTGATGCACGACAGTACAATACAGCCCCCAGACAGGAGATACGTGCCTCTGTCTGTTCAATCCTTATGCACCTTATGCAACTTTCCCCCTCTCCGCTCCTACTCTTTCCAGCTTCTGTCCTCTGCCCTCACATGCCCTTGCCCTTTGTCCCCACCCTGTTTTTCTGTGAACCTTAGACAGACTTCCTTTCGTCTCTATGGTTGTCTCTTCCCTTATCCTCACTCCCTCTCCTCCCCTACCCCCCACTTCTTTCTCTCGCCTTTCACTCCTCCCCTAATTGTATTGCTGATTGTTTGATTTAATGTTTACTTGTTGATCATCTTCTAGTATATTGTTGAACCACATTGTTGCACTTGGGGCGTGGTTACGGCGCCGACCGGGATGGCTGCGTGAGCGAGTTGCTCCGCGCCGCGTCCCGTCTTTCATCCTGCCGAACGTTGCCCCGGATCGCCTGGTGACCGGAAATGAGGACCGGAGGGGCCGCTGCCCTACTGGGGAAGGTCTGAGCCCGAACGGAACCCTGGCTGCTGGGCGCGGGTGGCCGTAGTGCCCAGCTCTCTCCGACGAGCGAACAAAGGCAAGATGGCGGCGCGACCGGCATGATCGCTCCGAAGGCAGAGCGGTGAGGAGCACAAGAGCAGCGGCGGGCGCCTGCGGCATCCCCGAGCAGCAGTGGTTGGTGCAGTGACCCGTCGGAGCGGGCCCCAGACTGTGGAGACGCTCGGTGGGGCTGTTGGTAGAAAGGTCCCCCCCCTCCCCCCACCCGGACCCTCGATCGAGGCGGGAGCGGCGCCTGGGAGGGCGCTGGGCCGGCAGAGGCACTGTTGAGCTGTGGGGCCGCTCACCAGCCAGCCGACCCGCGGTGGAGACCGACAGCGCACAGAGGCGAGCAGCGGACGGCTGGGGCGCTGTGAGAGTGTCCGCCCGGGGCGCCCGCGCGTCCCGGTTCCAGGGGGGCACGGCGGCGGACCTGGACTTTGCTGGGGGTCCTGCCCGGTGGAGAGCGCAGAATCGCAGACCGGACGACGAGGTGCTGGGTTGCACGTGGTGTGGTGCAGTGACCTGTGTTACAGGGGGCAGTGTGCTAGGTGTGCCCTGGGACCCACTCCATTGACTGGCGGCCTTTCGGCGGACTCTGCTCCTCCTGGCCGTAGCGAGCTTGGCAGACGCTCTATGGGAAGCTGAGGCGGCTTGGGAGGTCCCTCTGGTTCGGATACTGTCGACTGGCCGGGTGTGGGGGCAGTTGGTGCCACGCACTTCCCCTTGCCTGGGGCTTGGTAGACCGCTCTGGCTGGGGCTAAGCGTTCCTGGTGCGCTTAGCCATTCTCCGCGGGGGCGGCCTGAGAGGCTAAATCCCTACACGCACGATGGCCGCGAAGGGAGATGGCGCCGCCGAATCGCTTGAGAGGGGAAGCCGGGGACCAGCGGATGCGAGTGGCGGCTCCCCAACGGAGGCCTCCACACAGGAACAGAGGCTGAACCTCCGCCTTGATACTATCCTGGCCGCGATCACTGCTACGAGGGATGAGTTGCGCCAGGACATTGCGCAGGTGGCGTCTGGCCTCGGCCTGCTGAGGGCAGACCACTCCAAATTATCTGATCGTGTGAAATCCAATGAACTACTGCTTCAGGAGCTGAAACCGGCGGTGGTCACGGCGGAACATAAACTTGATGACGTTGTCCGTCGACTAACGACTCTGGAGCGCCGCACGGAGGACGCGGAAGGCCGCAACCGCCGGAATAACGTGCGGGTGGTGGGGCTACCAGAGAAAATTGAGAAGAACGATGCGATATCCTACTTGGAGGACTGGTTCCGCACAGTGGTGGCGCCGGAGGGCCTCTCCCCCTTCTTCTCCCTGGAAAGAGCGCATAGGGTGCCCGCGAGGCCTCCTCTGGAGGGCCGACCGCCTCGGCCGATGGTGGCCAGACTGCTGCACTATAAAGACCGAGATCTGCTGATCCAAAGGGCGAGAGATCGTGGGCCCTTCCAGGTGGACAACAGTAAGGTGACGATCTTCCCGGACTATACGCAGGAGGTACAGAGGAATAGGGCCTCCTTCTTGCCGGTGAAAAAAGAACTGAGAGAGGAGGGGGTTCAATACTCCTTGCTTTTCCCGGCTAAGCTGCGGGTCATCGTTGATGAGAAGTCGCACTTTTTTCAAACACCTGACGAAGCGTGGTCATGGCTGGAACTATATCGTGCAGGAACGGATCGGGCTCATAGGCCCGCCAGGGAACGAGAACAGCCGATCAGGGTCAGGAAGTCGCAGCGCATTCGCTCCAGGAATAGGCGCCAACGGGCCGAGCGCGAGGCGCAGATACTTGCAGATCGAAAGAGTGCGCTGGAGGCCACGGCGACCATCACGGGATCACAACGAGATGATGCCTCCAGGGGTTCGGCTTCGGGGGACGACGATGAGGATGAGAAGACCGGCGAGGAAGATTTGGAGGGGGGGGGAGCGCAGGGGCCGGAGGTTACCCCGCAGACATCGGATGGTATCTTTAATGGATGAAGCTCGTGGTTGCTGAACTTTTATCGGATATGGACGCTCATGCCTTCTTTTGGACTGCCAGGTATGGGGCTGCATTAGCAGCGTGGGACTGTGGGCGCGGGGTGGTTGCTCTGTCGTCCTGGCTCGGGGCTCCACAGCCCTCATCAGACCCTTAAGGTCTTCTGTGGTGTCGACCACAGATTAGTGTGATGTGTTGGGTGTTTGAGGTTTGGAACGGGGCTGAAGCTGGGTTACTAGGCCCTGTCCTGGGGAGGGGAGGAGTGGGAGTTGTGGGGGGTGTTTTAAAGGGGTTGTTCAATTGCTGCAATGCGGGTCACAGTTTTTGGCGAGCGCCACTGTTGGGATTGATGCTCTATGGGGACGTTACCTGATTTGAAATGTGTCACATGGAATGTCCGGGGTATTCGAACTATGGTCAAGCGCCATAAGGTGCATGCCTACTTGGTGAGGCGGGGAGTGCAGATAGCGATGCTTCAAGAGACCCACCTGACGCAGCTGGAGTGTGGGGCGTTGCAGAGGAGGTGGCGGGGTCAGGTGTTCGGCACGACTTATTCGGCGTTCGCCAGAGGGTGTTAATATGGATCAGGGCGGGCACGCCGTTCCAGGTCACGACTCAGAAGATTGATCCGGAGGGTCGTTATGTGGTGGTGGAGGGGAGGCTGTGTGGTAGGGAGGTGGTGCTGTGTAACATCTATGCCCCCAATGTTGATCAAGCCCATTTCTTTGAGGGATTGTCGCGCTCACTAGCATATTATTTGGCGGGCCCGGTATTGCTGGCGGGGGATTTTAATTCTATTTCGGATGTGCTGTTGGACAGGTCGCACCCACCATTAGCTGACTCACCAGTGCGCAGGCTTGCTACCCATAGGAGGGACTGGCAGGAGAGGTGGGGCTTGGTGGATGTATGGCGGGCGCAACACCCTGAATCTAGAGATTACTCGTATCACTCTGCCCTGCATGATCTGCATGTTCGACTGGATTCAGTACTCTGTTGCGAGTCTCTAGCGCCGATGGTAACTCATTCTGAGTATCTGGCTAGAACCATCTCGGACCATAACCCTCTGCTGATTTCTGTACAATGGCAGCTGGCGAGGTCGGCGGTCCCTTCATGGAGACTTCGCCCGGAGACGCTGGAGGATCCGGCGTTCTGTGACACGGTCCGACAGGGTATAGACGAATACTTCATGGTTAATGCTGGGTCGACAGAGACTAGAGCGAATGAATGGGACGCGATGAAAGTGGTGGTGAGGGGGATATGTATGGGTCGGTTTCTGACTGTGAGAGGTACAGTGTTGAATGACCTCGCGAAGGCAGAGGCAGTGCTGAGAGGGGTGGAGCAGCGGCGGCCCGAGCGGCCGGAGCTGCAGGATAGCCTGTTGCGTGCTAGGGAGGCGGTGGCGACGGAGACTGAGAGACTGAGGTGTTATGATTATAAGCTGTATGCGGTGAAAGTGCATGACGAGCGGGATAAAGTGGGCACGCTCCTTGCGAAGTTGGCTGATCCGAACCCTAGAGGTTGTCCGGTTATGAGTGTGCGCCAGGAGGATGGGGAGGTGGTCTATTCGCAATCGGTGGTCCTGGGGCGCTTTCGGTCCTACTACGCGAACCTATACACCAGCCACCTCGAAATGAGTGCCGCGGATATAGGCGCTTACTTGGCTCGGATCCCTCTACCGGTGCTAGAGGAGGAGGACGCGCGGGATCTGGGGGGCCCAGTAACTCTAGCGGAAATCAGAGGAGCGATTAGTCATATGGCGCGGAACAAAACCCCTGGGGTGGATGGGTTGCCGATCGAGTTCTACGCCAGATTTATGGAAGTGTTGGCCCCCAGACTGCAGGTTGTGTATGCGGAGGCGAAACAATTAGGGAGGTTGCCTGACTCTATGACGGAGGCGCTGGTTGTACCCCTGCTGAAGCCGGGCAGGGATGCGTTGGATGTTTCTTCCTTTCGTCCGTTGTCTATGCTGACTGTAGACTATAAGATCTTGAGCCGCATCCTGGCCACCCGGCTCCTCCCACTGATGACCTCTCTGGTGCATAGGGATCAGGCGGGATTCATCCCCTCGAGGAGCACTTCGATGAATATCCGCCGGCTGATTGGGGTTATTGATAGTGCTGCCCTGGCAGATCCAGGCCCGGTAGTGCTGACGGTTGATATTGAGAAGGCGTTTGATAGTTTGGAATGGGATTTTTTGGATGGTGTGCTGTTGAAGTTCGGAGTTGGGGAGGGGTTCCGGAGTTGGACGAAAGTGCTTTATTCGTCGGCTAAGGCGAGGGTGCGGTTAGGGACATTGGTATCCTCGGTTTATCCGGTCTGCAGGGGCACGAGGCAGGGTTGCTCGCTGTCTCCGTTGCTCTTTGCTTTAGCAATGGAGCCGCTGGCGGCGCAGGCGAGGCAGGGAATCGTTTTTGAGGGGATTGCGCTGGGGCCCGACTCGCATTATATCTCGCTGTATGCCGACGACTTGCTCTTGTATTTGGCAGACTCTGGCAGGGCTCTTGAGGGTGCAGTGGATATGCTGGACAGGTTCGGGAGGCTCTCAGGTCTCAAGGTGAACTGGACTAAGACTTGTGTGTTTCCGCTACGGAAGACCACGCTCTGCCCCCAGCTCACGAGGCCGGTAGTGTGGGAGCCCTCTTGTTTTGTTTATTTGGGAGTGCGTATATACCATGACACGGCAGACCTCCTTGAGGGGAATGTGGGGCGCTGCGTTAGGGCGCTACGAGGCAGTATGGACTTTTGGGCCTCTCTCCCGCTCTCTGTACTGGGCCGTGTGGCGCTGCTGAAAATGGTGGCACTCCCGAGGCTCCTTTATTATTTTAGAACACTGCCGGTGTGGATCCCGCAGGGTGTCTTTCGGGAGTTGAGGTCAATGGTGACCGGCTTTCTATGGGGCCGCGGCCGCAGGCGAGTGGCATTGACCACCCTGATGCGACCCAAGTGCGAGGGAGGTGTGGCGGTCCCTGATTATGAGCTATACTATTTGGCAGCGCAGCTCCAGATCCTGACGCAGAATGTGGCCAGGGAGTTCAGGGGACCTGAGGAGGGCCGGGAGGTAGGCATTCGGAGGTATGTCCTGTCATCTATTGTGATGCAACAGAACCTGGCCAGTAGGGACCTCACAATAGAGGAATGGACGCTCAGATTATGTTGGAACAGGTACCTGAAGAGGGTTGGGAAACGCCGACCGTATGCGCCTGAGATTCCGTTAGGAATGCTTACTGCCTTACCGCATGGGGGTGATTGGTCCCAATTGTTAGAGTGGGAGGACCTGGGATTGCAGATGGTGGGTGATCTTTATGTGGACGGGGCGCTGGCCCCGTTCCAGACCTTGCAGGAACAATTCGGACTGCCGAGTGGTACCTTCCTGTTACATGCGGCGGTTATTACGGCCCTGCAGCGGCATTGGGGGGGCGGATTGACGGAGCCGGAGGTGGCGACGGTGTGCCAATATGTAGTGATGGCCGCGGGCACCGTTAAGGCGGTGACCTGCCTCCACAATAGGATGTTGAATGACGGCCTCGCCCCGCTGGCTGAACTGAAATCGCGTTGGGAGACCAGTGTTGGCAGACAAATCCCGGACTCGGTATGGGGTCAGGTGCTCCACAGGACCTGGAAGGGGACGAGGAATGCGAGATTCCAACAGGTGCATTATTTTGTGCTCCATAGGGCATATTTGACCCCGGAGAGGTTGCGGCGACATTTCCAGGTGCTTGATGCCATGTGCCCGCGATGTCTAGAACCTGCGGTGGATTTTGACCATATGCTGTGGGGTTGCCCGAAACTGGGGGACTACTGGTCTGAGATTGGGGACCTCTTGAATACAGTCACAGAGCGGGAGGTAAACTTTGACATGGCCGCATGCCTCCTTCTTTGGTTTCCGCATACTAAAAAGACCAAAGTTACGAGCAAATTCATTGGGTTGGGACTGATATTAGCACAGCGTGAGATCACGTGGCATTGGAAGTCTAAGGAGGGGCCGTCTGCACGGAGGTGGAGGAATGAATTGGTGAGGTGGTCGAGCTGTGAGAGTGTGTTACGAATGCGCCAGGCGATTAGGGCTGGCAACGAGAAATGCTTGGAATTGGCGCGGTCCTGGGAGCTGGTGGTGCAGGCGTTGAGAGACTATCTCACCGAAAGCGAGGACACTGCTTAGTTATACCCTAGGGTTCCGTGTGGCTGCTTGCTTCTCGAAGCTTTCTGATGGTTGTCACCCGGGAGCAGTAAGGAGATGTTGGATCCCGCATTAGCAGCAGTTGGGGGGGGAGGGCATTGGGAGGGTGTTGTATGGAGGAGTGGTTTGCCGGCTAGCGGCGGCCTCCTAGAATGGACTGGCCCGGGATAGTACTTAAGGGGCTTTAGTGACATGACATCAGTATGGCCTGGGCTCTGATGGAGAATGAGGGTTGGTTGTTGTGGGATAAAAGCGGAACCGGACTGTTATAATTGACCTGTGTCCCGAATGGGGCGTACACCGTGGTGCCTCCAGTGTATTGATTTCTTGCGGTGCCGCCCAGCCTCCGGGATGTGGGCCGATCGGCTGTGTACTGTATGATTATTGCACTGTATGATGGGGACTGGTGGTGTACGGGTTGGCTTGTTGGATGTTTTTCTTCCTGTTCTGCAATAAAAATATATTAAAAAAAAAATAAATAAAAGAACCACATTGTTGCACTTCCTGTCGTCTCTCCTATCGTCTCCTACCGCATCCTCACTCTATTTATGTCTCTCCCTCCCTCCTCTCTCAATGTTTTGAGACTGAACTATTTTGTCTGATGCCCGATGGAGCTTGTTGTATCTTTTCCTTTAAGTGAATACATTCTTTGCCAAGAATGTAGTTAGGTAATATTTAGAATGAGCTACTTGGTTTAGTTATAGGGGAGATGGGCCTTGGATTCCCTCCTTGGTCGTCACCTACCCAGTCGGTCTTTAGGCAGACTTCTTTTCGTCTCTCCTTATTGTCTCTTCCCTAGCCCCTATCCTCTCTCCCCTGAATCTCTCCCCTTGCCTGCTACTCTGCCTACCCCTTGTCCTTTGTGCCCTTTGACTAAGCACTCCTTCTCCCCTTGATGGGGAAAGATCCAATATTTATACTCTGGAGTCTCAGCGAACCAGCTGAGTGAGTCCACTGCGCCAAGGGATCCACCCACACTTGAGGTATGGTATGGCACCCCTTGCCAAAGCACTACCTCTCCCCTTTTTGGGGAAGGATCCAGTATGTAGGCCTTGGAGTCTCAGAGATCTCTCTGAGAGAGTCCACTGTGTAAAGGGAGCCTCTCGCAATAGAGATAGGGAAGGGATACCACTTCCCTTGGAATCAAAGCTTACTGGACTTTGGACGTTGCCTTGACTCGTCTACCGGTTTGGCCCCCGCCACCCTTCCCCTCTTCTCCCCATGCTGTGTCTCTCACCCTCCCCTCCCCTCCTCTTTCCCACCTTCATTATCTGTCTACTTCCCCTACTCCACCCCCCTGAATCTCTCACCTTGCCTTCTTTTCCCCTTACGTAATTGTGCTTATTGTTTTTCTCGACCTTACAAGTAACTATGTTGCCATGCTCTAAGAACTGTGTAACCTTTGTAACGATGTAACCTGTAACTATGATCTGATGCTCATGTAAAGCGCTCTGATACCTCCGGGTCTAGCCAGCGCTATATAAAACTTTTAAAATAAATAAAATAAATAAATAAATACTTTCAGGGGTGCACCATCTCTAGTATGTCCTTCACAGAGACGGCTGTGAGGCATGAACGTCCAGGGAAGGAAAATGCTGAAATGTCCCTGATGCAAAAATAGAGAGTCTCCTGCACACAGGGACAATTGCTCTTTGTAACCCAGCAGCAAACACCCGCTTTGGAGGATTGTTGCTGGAAATATCGAGCATTGCAGCCCACTCTGCATCTAGTGCAACTGAAAATGCATCCACCATATTGGAGATGCACTTTCTTTACAAAGATCCTCATCAGGAAGGGGGATTTCTAATGATGACCGGACCATGGAGAGGACCTTGAGGCCACCACTGACTAGGTGGTCTGCCAGGTCTCCCATCAAGCCCCAAATGAGATCCATTGTACCCAAAAATATTTGTGCTGCTATTGCAGCCAGATTCTTATCTAGATTTTCCTCATACCAATCTTAAGAATCCTTGGTCGACTGGACCATCTGGTCTGCTAAGAAGTGTGAAGGGAAGAACAACAGGTTCATAATACTTTAGAAATACCAAATCAATCCAACTTAAGAACCACTGACTACAAGATAAAATGTAGAGGTTTATTACAAAGCCAAAAATAACTGAACATACAGGCACCTCAGTAAGAGGTTAAGAAAATAAACGGGTACTAATACAAACATAATCCTGTGCAAAAGTCTCAGACGACTTAAGATAATGACTAAAGTTATCTCTAAAAGCATCAGGCAAATGATGACAGTCCCTACTTGGAGCTTTGACTGCATTTGTTCAAAGGAAAGGAAAGAAAGTTAGTCTGTCCCTACACTAACACTAAAGTGGTATCCCTACTTAGCATCCCTCCCAGGCAAGAGAAAAGGTGTCAGCAGTGAAGACTTCCCGGGAAGTACACTCACTTTCCATAGGTTAAGTAGCCTAAGCTACTGAGCTCTTTCTAAGATGCTCCTTCTATTCTCCTGCCCTTCTTCTCTTCTACTCTGCTCCCGCTAATTCTGCTCTCCTCCCTCGGGGCACTGTCCCTAATACAAAATCCCAAAAACGTTAGACATGCCCTAAACACACCCCTTCAGCAGGTCTTCAGGCTTGTAATTTTCCAACAAAACTTCAACCTAATCTAGAAACCGTTGGTGTGTCCTTGGGTCCCAGGCACCTTCTCCGTCAAAAGTATCTTCTTCACATTCCAATACCCTCCTTCATCGCTTGTCTCTACCATCCTAGCTCCTACAACAAAGAGTTATTCTGCCTAACTAAACTTGTGTTCTTGCACCTGCAACAGAAAGCCTGTGAACGAATTGGCCTTGTACACACACAGATCTGCAATGCAAAATTCGACTAAGAAAAGAAGCCTTCCCAAGGAAAAAATAAATGTTCAGGCCTACAGTCTCTTGACAAGCTAAGAACCCACCGATAGGCCTCTTATTAATGCTTTATTACAATTAGGCCTGTACACATTTTAAACACATTTCTAAACTACATTATTAATGTTAGATTCAAAATCATGTTAAAGCATTACATTTTACTCGTGAATAAGCAGCCTACATGTGCAACTTTTAACGTTGTGCACGTTTAAACCTAATGCAACATCTTAAAGCCCGCACGATGAACACCATCCACTCCGGATCACCGACCGACCCCTGCCCACACCACATCTTCAACAAGGCCGACTCCACCATCGCACCCCAACTCCGGAACATCATCAACGCCTCCTTCAACACCGCCACCTTCCCGGAGAGCTGGAAGCACGCCGAGATCAGCGCCCTCCTGAAGAAACCATCAGTGGACCCCACCGATCTCAAAAACTTCCGCCCCATCTCGCTCCTCCCTTTTCCTGCTAAAATCATCGAGAAGATCGTCAACAGACAGCTGACCGCCTTCCTCGAGACGAACGGATCCCTCGACCCCTCGCAGTCCGGCTTCAGAGCCAACCACAGCACCGAGACCGCCCTCATCGCAGCCACCGACGACATCCGGACCCTGCTCGACAAGGGGGAAACAGTGGCCCTCATCCTCCTGGACCTCTCCGCTGCGTTCGACACGGTCTGCCACCGCACCCTAGTCCAGCGCCTCAGCAACATCGGTATCCAAGAGAAGGCACTGGAGTGGATCATCTCGTTCTTCGCCGGGAGAACACAAAGAGTCCGCCTCCCCTCGTTTCGCTCCGAGGCCACCGAAGTCATCTGTGGCGTCCCGCAAGGATCTTCACTCAGCCCCACCCTCTTCAACATCTACATGA
Source organism: Lissotriton helveticus (assembly GCF_964261635.1). Taxonomy (NCBI): domain Eukaryota; kingdom Metazoa; phylum Chordata; class Amphibia; order Caudata; family Salamandridae; genus Lissotriton; species Lissotriton helveticus. Next base: position 366,823,672 of record NC_136072.1, on the reverse strand, counting down.
AACCTCTCGCAGCCATCGCACGCCAGCACAACCTCAACATCATCTCTTACGCCGACGACACCCAGCTGATCCTCTCCCTCACCAGAGACCCCGACACCGCCAGAACCTGCCTACACGAAGGGATGAAAGACGTCGCCGAGTGGATGAAGGACAGCCGCCTGAAACTGAACTCGGACAAGACGGAAGTCCTCATCCTGGGATCTTCGCCCTCCGCCTGGGACGACTCCTGGTGGCCCCCAGCCCTGGGCACCGCACCCAAGCCAACCGACCACGCACGCAACCTGGGCTTCATCCTGGACCCCTCCCTCTCGATGACCAGACAAGTCAACGCCGTCTCCTCATCGTGCTTCAACACCCTGGGTATGCTTCGCAAGATCTTCCGCTGGATCCCGACCGAGACCAGGAAGACTGTCACCCAGGCACTCGTCACCAGCCGACTGGACTACGGAAACGCCCTCTACGCCGGAACCACAGCCAAGCTACAGAAAAGACTCCAGCGCATCCAGAACGCCTCCGCCCGACTCATCCTGGATGTGCCCCGACGCAGCCACATCTCCAGCCACCTGAGGAACCTGCACTGGCTCCCTGTCGACAAGAGGATCACGTTCCGGCTCCTCACCCACGCACACAAGTCTCTCCACGACCTGGGCCCCAAGTACCTCAACGACCGCCTGACCTTCTACACGCCCACCCGCCAGCTACGGCCCACCAGCCTCGCCCTCGCAGCCGTACCACGCATCCGAAGAGCCACCGCCGGAGGAAGATCCTTCTCTTACCTGGCTGCCAAGACTTGGAACTCCCTCCCCATCCACCTTCGGCTGACCCAGGACCATCTCGCCTTCAGGAAACAGCTCAAGACCTGGCTGTTTGAGCAGTAGCATACCCCTCACCCAAGCGCCTTGAGACCCTCCCGGGTGAGTAGTGCGCTATACAAATGGCATGATTGATTGATTGATTGATATACGTGAAGCAATAATTTCTACATTACTTAAGGCACTTTCTCGTGTTAACACTACATTAGTTTCCAAATGATATGAATACTCCTAAACATTCTAACATAATTTGATTAATTATTATGTTTCTAATAATCACACATTAGTACAGTCCTCTAAATATGCGGGTGCTGACTACTCATGATTATGACTCACCCCTACAATTTTCAGAATAACATTGCGCTCTTTCACTTCACAAGATTTCAGAAGTGCAGACAACTTTTTCTCTGCAATAGAGAGGAGAGCTCTAGCCTTTGTAAGAGGGACACACATTGTATTCATATAGTAGCTCTAAAGCTGTCATGAAATTAAATAGAAGAATATTATCTTCTTAATTACTTGGGGCCAGCATTAAAGGCTGGACTCTGAGACAAGCTAATGATGCTATTCATGGAAAAGTAATTGCTATAGCATCCAAAAAGGACAAAAAAACTTACAAAATAGTGAGCATGGATGGTGAAGCAGGAATCCTGGAAAATAAGGAAAAGAGCTCAGTTTCTCTAAAGACTAATGGTCAGCCACGGGTCTCATAGTGTATTACAGGCCGACATGGTGGACCTGGCGTTTTTCAAATCGAGGCAGTCATATCTTGAGCAACCAAACCACCTACCTCCTCTCCTTCAGGCATGAACTGCCACAGGCAAATATGTTGTAGCTAGCTCTTTTGGTTTTGTAAAATACTGTCCTTATTGAGTTATTGAATCCACAGCGTGCAAACCTCTTTTCTTTCACCCTCCACCCACTCCTTGTTCATTCCATTGCTGTTACCATACCCTTCTGTTCATATCCCTCCAAATGTTAATGTGAAAAGGTTTCACTCCCCTTGGTTGGCAGGCTGTTCCAGACCGGCTGGCATCCGACAAGGCGTTGATGCTGCCTTTCAAATGAACTTGGATCCTGGTCATATCATCTGGGGCCATATGTAGGTAATTTGTGTTTTGCGATTCTCAAATTGCGATTTTTAGGGAATCGCAATTAGAGACTCGCAAAACGCAATGTAGGTAGGATTAGCAACATTTTTTGCAAATCCCACTTATTCCTTATTTGCGAATCGCAAATTGAGATTCGCAAATAAGGAATAAGGAAGACCTTCTCATTCATTCCTATGGGCTAGAAGGCCCATAGGAATGAATGGGAAGACATTCTCAATTTGCGATTCTCAATTAGAGAATCGCAAATTGAGAATGCAATTTTAGGGTTGTAAGGGTGTCAATAGGACACCCTTTTGCACCCCTGAAATTAACATGTGTGCACATGTGACCCACATGGCACTTTGAAAAATGCCAAAAAGCAAATTTTTCAAAGAAATCGCATAATACCACCAACCTGAAGTTGGTGGTATTTTGCGATTCCTTAACCCAAAATTTGCACAACTTGCATGCTTCCTACATTGCATTTAAGGAATCGCAATAAATGCAATAGCAAAGTAAGGAATCACAAATTTTGCAATTCCTTATTTTGCATGTGGGTTTTTCTGTGCTACATAGCACACTGCCCTAATTGTGATCGTGAATTTCAGCATTTGCGAGCGCAATTAGGCTTACTACATATGGCCCCTGGTGTTCAGTTGCTTCACTGGCGATGAGCTACCGGAACCTGTGCAAGAGAAGCCTTAGCAACCCTATCCCTGGTCCTGATTTTGTCCCACCTTTTGTTAACAGTCTTCGGTAATGTTACCAGTGGTCCTGATCAACTGTTTGGCATTGCATTGCCTACCACAGTAGCTTGATATCTGTGCCATTTTACTTCTGCTGATCTGCTGGGCAAGGACTTCAAATTGAGGTAGAACATTAGCTCACGCTGAAATGTTATATTAGGTGGTTTGTTGCCACGTGAGAGAGTGGGTGAACTTTGAAATATGCTATCCACTGCAATAGAAGGAGAGCTGTATGCGTCATTGATGCAGCTGGCCAATGAAGCTGTCCGAGCACCTGTAGGAAAGAAGTGATCTGTCTGTCCAGAGCAAGGACTGGACTGAAGGCAGGGAGCGTGTCTGCTGGAAGGGGAGTTTCTGGGAGGTGCAATCTTCCTGTCCATCACACGGACTCTGCTTCCACCAACTCCATCCCCCTGCATTGCTGCTCCTTGGTCAGAATTATGCTGATACTGGGAATTTTGATACACCTACATCTGACTCCTCCCTCCTGACCTGTCATAACAGAAAAAGATAAGATAAAAAGAGGGCTTTCCAGCCATGTCTAAAATTAGGCAGTAATTTCTTCCCAGGACCAGTACTAAGCAGAAGCTGGAATTGAAAGAAGGAATGGGTTACAGAAAATCGTATTTATATCTCCGTATTGATCACTATAATGTTAAGAGAGCTTCTAAGTCCTCTAAAAATATTAATTTGAAACTTATTCTTTCGACTTACTTTTTTTTAATTGTTGATGTAACTAACTATTGTAGTTTGATTTTTCCAACATAATGGCAACTTCCAGCATACCACAAATACCCACAGTTCTCACTGGCTCCTGGAAACGTATGTTGCTCAGTGAATAATGGGTAAGAACTTCTTTCTCCGTTTACACTGCAATACTAATCCTATGCCTGTTTCTTCGAATTCTGTAATAACTTAGTGGTCCATTTCTGATCTAAAATACCAGGGTATTTCTCTGGCACCTCTTCTGGTCCATGATTACACTACAGGCCTCAATCAGCTTCAGTCAAAAGGGACTGGTCTGATTTTACCCCTTATCCCCTGGACAAAGTCCTGCAAGTGCTGACCACCCTCAGTCTGGATCACAAAATGAGATCTGTCCAGTGTCTGCCCTGAAACACTTTGCCACAGTTATTGTGACCAGTCAAACAGAAGAGATCCCCTTGAACATCTAATAAAATATAGCTAAAGCATAGCTTAAGTCATCACAATAAAATCAATTGTATTACAACAACAAATATAGAGTATATATCATTTATTAAACATAAAAGGTTAAAAACAATTGGTTTCTTTACTAAACATGTATAAATTCCTAGGTAATTAGTTAGCAAGGCAAAACGAATTTGACAATCAATTATGACCTGCACAATTGAGAAGACAGACATAAAATGTAAAACATAAAGAAATTTGTAAAATACAATTTGTACATTCGTAGCTCACAAGTACTAACACCTATGTTTTATCATTGCACATTTTTGTATATAAACATTGGTGATGGAGACAAAAATTGTGCTGAAGGGTGGGCGTCGACGCGTTTCGGTGGCAAGAACAGATAAATTCCACCTTTTTCAAGACTTTTCTTTTTTCGTCTGTCGTAACAGGGATTCTGATAGATTACCCCTTAATTTGTTATGAAGGTAAGGAGATCACTGTGTTCCTTAATCCTGTTCTGTATAGGTCCCAAAACGCCTAATATGTAGATTCGTTAAGGAATCCTGGTGCTGTTGGTACTTGATAGGGCAACAGAGGATGCAGTACTATGATACACATCCAATCTTGGTTTATATTCTTTCCACAGGTTATGGCAAAAATGAATTTTCTACCCTGCAATAACAGAGGTTTGAAGAAATTTTCCAAACTGTATTGTTTCTAGGCCGAAGTAAAATGGTCCTATTTGAAGGCTTGTGACCTGAAGTGCGGGAAGATATGATATAAACTCCCAATTATCGCTGTCAAAATGCAGTTAAAGTGCCGTTCTCGCTTCCAGGTCCAAGGACCTTACGGTTAAATTCCGTCCTGCCTCTGCTGGGGTTCTGTTATAAGTGAGATCTGTCCAGTGTCTGTCCTGAAACCCTTTGCCACAGTTATTGTGAGCCATGTTTTGCACATTTGCCACTTATCACTGGACAAATGTATTGAAGGAATGGAAAGAGCTCATGATTGAGTACGGAGGGGACCCCTCCTCGTGCCTTGCATGGGGGGCTCCTAGAGTTTCGTTACGCCTGTGCCAGGGTCTTCCCCTCATGAATAAAGAACACAAATCTGGACAGGTGGATAATGGAGAACTACTGCCCTGTAATCCTGCTCCCTGCGCTGGAGAAGTACTGGAAAAACGAGTTGTGGAAAAATCGCCCGACTCTCTTGAATGGATAGACGTCCTTGTCCAGGCTCAAATTCATTTTTGAACTTAAGCGGTGAAAAAACCGCCCCGCTATAAGGGCATGATGAACTCCAGAATACCCAAGGGGCATCAGCCGGGCTGAATCTGCCAGCTGCCTTTGATGTGGCCGGCCATATTCTGTTTTGACCCAGCGAGTAAGGGAGATAAGGGTGTCTGAGCCCGGTGGCAACTTGTTTACCGCTCTTCTATACAATCACTCACAGGATGTGGCCTTGCACCCATTCCTGTTCAACTGTACACACTCGGATATGATGTCGCACATGGCACCCACTACCACTGTTACTGTTTAACATCTATGTTGCCCCCCTACTGATGCTCATTTAACACCACAGCGGCCTAACAGTTATTTATGCTGATTGTGCAGCTTGCTAATAGCTCCAGCAAATGGGCCAGGCTCTCTACAGAACGAAATCCTATGCTTAGTAGATATCAACGCTTGGATGGGTCGGAACTCCTTACAATTTAACGGGAACACAACTGAGCTAATAGAAATTGGCAATGATCTGGGTCACTGACAAGGGATGTATGACGGTACAACGCGTGCTTTTACCACGCGTACCGTTACCACGCAGGTTTTACAACGCAAGTCATTACAACGACTTGCGTTGGGGGCGCTGGATAGTGGAATAGTTTAATTTACTATTCCAACTCCAGTCCCCGTGGATAGTAGGGAAGGTGTTGGATAGTAAATTAAACTATTCCCTATCCTACAGCGCCCTCCAGCGCAAGTCGTTGTAACGACTTTCGTTGTAAAACCTGCGTGGTAACGGTACCGCGTTGTAAAAGTTTTGTTGTAAAGGATGTTCTCCCTGACAAGACTCTCTGCTTTGAACAGCAGCTTTTGGCCCTCCATAAATTCCCCATTTACAGGTGGCCTGGATTCATTGCTAATTATGTCCCAATGTGCTTATAAATGTCATCTCCCTCCAACAGCTTCTGTTTCATGTACTTCCCAAGGGAAAACCTTTCATTCATTCCCAAGCCCTTGCATCATTAAAAACTAGTCACTGCTTGCTTATTTGTTTGTCTTTACTATTGTGCTTGTTTCTACGCCCTCAATGTAAAGTCATTGTTAAACTACAATATATTCGAATATTTGTTGTTAAAGTAGTAGCAGAGATCAGAAAGTTTGTTTACATGACAGAGATCTGGAGAAATCTTTGCTGGATCCTAGTGAAGCAAAGGACTCAGGGGCATATTTACAAGAAAAGTGATGGAGCGCGGCGTTAGCCTTCTTGGCTTAACACTACGCTCTGCCACTTTTCAAAAGCAGGTCTGCACAGTATTTGCAACAATATGGTGCAGCCCTGCGTTTCCCCCTGCACGGGCACTAATTACAGCTGCCCAGCGCCAACGCAGGCACCCTTGCACCATAGTGCAACTATGGTGCAAGGGTGCCTCCGTTGTGGGAATGATTGTTTATGTGTGTCCCTTCCTGCAAAAAAGCAATCCTAAATGGCAATTTGTAACTTCTATGTGAACTGCTTTGTGCAGCACACATAGAAGTTGCAACCTGTAATTTTTAAAATTATTGTTTAGGTGCAGGAAGGGACACCTTCCTGCACCCAAACAATCATGCATGGCATTTAGCTGTTTTTAAATGCTGCACAATGCAGCACACATAGAAAAAGCAAAAATAAGGAGAAATAAAGCATTTCTCCTCGTGCACCATGTTAAGACCAGGTTTCTTTTGGTCTTACTTTTGACACTGCCCCATATTTACGCCATCTTTGTAAATATAGGGCAGCGTAAAAAATCAATGGGTGCTTGTGAAAAGGTATCTTCAATCAGGACTCAGGAGACCAGGTTAACACAGGCAAGAGTATTTTTATTGAGTTGAAGATTACAGGAAGTAAACCCCAGCCACAGCTGGCCCAGGAGGATCGTTTCACTCACACAGGGCGCTCCGTTTGGAACGTTCACCACTGTGACATTCTACATGATGTCACAATGTTGTCAACCAAGTGTCAGCCTAAAGAAGGGTGGGGAAAAGGATCAAGGTTCTCCCTAGGGCGGAGGATACCACACATCCCCATCCCTACACAATTGAGAATAAAGTTACACAGAACAGAAACAACATAGTGAAATAATGCTCCAAATACTTAGAGAGGCTGACTTCCCTGCAGCTCGACCTGCGAGTAAGGTTGGCCCGTCCTGAACCTCTTGGCTCGGATGGGTCTCCCTTAGAGTGGAATTCCCCATCACTCCATGGTCTGTCGTCATCAAGTGTTCTTGGAGCAGTGTACCTCACCACCCTGCCCAAATTCCAAATCTTTCCTTCTTGTGTTTTCACAGCATTATTAAATATTTTCACAATCTTTGTGGGTCTAGTGAACTATGACCAATTTGCTCTGCCTGTGGGTGCTTTAATCTTGACCACATCGCCAACTTTGATCTTAATCTCTTTAACTGAGTGCAGTTTATAAAATCTGGTTTTCCTGTCCCTCACAGCTTTGCATTCCCTGTCACGCCACTGTGACTCCATACAGTGACTCGTTCAACCTTTGTGCCATCCCATCCACCCTGGTACTAGCCTTGACCTTGGTTTTCTCGCTCTTAATAGTTCAAAAGGTGGGTGACGCTGTGGTTTGGTGAGGGGTAAGTCTATAGGCCTCCAGGCGTTTCACTACCTCATCTTTCAAACTCAACCCACTAGCCCTCGCTAGCTGGATCCCTTCATTGATAGTTTTATTAAATCGTTCGACCATCCCATTAGTCTCAGGGTGATATAGCGCACACTTTTTGTGTGCAATCCCACTGCTTTCTTGGACATCTTGCATTTCTTTAGAGCAGAGTTGCACGCCATTGTCAATTAATAAGGTACTAGGCAACCCTTCCCTGAGGAACACTTCTTGTAAGAAATCAATAACAACCTTAGTTGTGACCTCAGACACAAATTTCACTTCCGGCCACCTTGAGTACAGATCTACAAGCACCAGAATGTAAGGTGTCCGATATTCACCAGTTAGTGGGCCCACTATGTCTAACGCCTCGTCCACCCATGGACCTACAAGGAGTGGCCTGCACTGCATTGGAGGTGTGTGGTGTTCTGGAACCTTGTCACTGGTAGAGCACGGTATACAGTCTCTTACTTCCCTCTCGATCTCAATGTCCATGCTGGGCCACCAGTAGTCTGCACGCAACCTTTGCTTAGTTTTGGTTATCCCCAAGTGCCCTTCGTGGCCAGGTTGACTAGGCGGTTTCTTAAGATCTTAGGTGGGACCAACCTCGTGCCCCTGAACAGACAGTCGTTAGTGACTGATAATTTGTTCCTGACCATCCAAAACGGTCTGAGTGCCTCTTCTTGTTTGTCTTTGTCTTTCCAACCTTCCAGAGTTTTCACACACACCTCTTTTAGTAGTACATCGTTTCTTATAGTCTCTTTCCAGCTTTCTTCTTCCATGGCTCCTTGGGTAACGATACACACATTTTCCGACTGTATCTCCCTCTCATCCTCATGTTCCTCCTCTGTGCCGATCAGATCTTCGTTCGACTCCCTCACCATGCCTGAAAGACAGTCGGCTGCTAGGTTCCTTGCTCCTGGTACGTATTCGACATCGAACGTGTACTCTTGGAGATTCATCACCCAACGTCCTATCCTGCTTGAAATGGAGTCCAGCCCTTTCTTGCTGAATACTTTGACCTGGGGCTTATGGTCTGTCCTCAGGTGAAACCTTGTTCCCCACACAAAGTCTCTGAATTTGCTCATTGCCCAATGCACCGCCAGTGCTTCCGTCACGATCACCGAATAATTTACCTCGGCCTTGCGGAGTGATCTTGAAGCAAACGCTATTGTTTCCTCGCCTTTATCGTCCATCTGCGTGAGGACCGTTCCCAGTCCTTTCCAACTTGCATCGGTGGTCAGCACAGTCTTCCTCCTTGGTATAAAAGATTTGAGACTCGGAGCTTCTGCCAGTGCCCTTTTTGTGTCTTCAAATTCCTTCTGGCACTCCTCATTCCAATCGAAGACTACCCCTTTCTTAAGTAGGTTGCGTATGGCATATGTGCGACTAGCAAAGTTTTGTACAAACTTGCTATAAAACTCTATCATCCCCATGAATGATTTTATCTCGTCTTTGTTCTTGGGTGGAGAGAGGTTGATGATTGTGTTTTCTAGCTCTGTCTTAGGACGAATTCCCTCTGCCGTCACCTTATGACCCAGGAATTCTATTTCGGCACGGCCAATCTTGCATTTTTCTTTCTTTACTGTGAGTCCCTGCTCTTTGAATCTCTCCAGTACTTTTCTCAGCCTGAATCCATGCTGTTCCTCATTCTCCACGAAAATCAGCATGTCATCCTGGGAGCACATGACTCCAGGAATGCCTTTGAGCAAGTTACTCATTATCCTTTGGAAAACTGCTGCGGCAGAGACAAGCCCAAACGGCATCCGCTTAAATTTGAATGCCCCAATGGGAGTGATTAACGCCGTGAGTTCTTGCGAGTCAGGGTGGAGTCTAACCTGGTGATAGGCTGAGGCCAGGTCTTCTTGGCTGCGACTATTGGTGCCAGCCACTCTGTGGCTTCTATTGGTTCTATAACCTTTAATCTGCATAGTTTCTCCAACTCCTCCTTCACCGCTTCTTGTATGGCAATGGGGAGGCTTCTGACCTTGGCTGCAATGGGCTTGGCAATCTCCTTGAGCTTTATTCTATGGGAATAATTTCTGAGACAACCCAGGTCCTCAGCAAAGACCTTTTTGAACTCTTCCTCTATCCCCACTATTACTCTTCCCACATCCTGCACTAGTATCTGGGGATCCTTGCTGGGATTAAGATATATGCCTGGTTCCTTTTGCGCTTGCCCCCCTAAAATGTTATCACCTTTCCTAGACACGAAGGGGCATATTATCAAGAAGAGGGGATAAAATATCGTCGCTTTATCGGCAGGAAACTGCCGCTAAAGCGGCGATAATGGGCTTGATAATATGCCCTTGTGAATTCCCATAGCAGCCCAGGTTAACACCAGAACCTGGGCTGCTATGTGAATTCACAAGGGCATATTATCATGACCATTATCGCCACTTTAGCGGCAGTTTCCTGCCGATAAAGCGGTGATAATTTTATCGCCTCTTCTTGATAATATGCCCCGTAGATCTTTGTGGCCGTTACTCTGTCTTTGTAACTAACTGTACCCCAAAAGTAACCTTTCATGCCTCCTGGTCTTTCTTGAGACTAATTTTACTTTTCGACACTCTCTCAAATTCTACTGCAGATATGATTGTGATCTTGGAACATGAATCAAACATTGCTTCCATCCCAGTCCCTTCCACAGTTATTACATCCTTGGGACTGCACACCGACTTTACCTGAACTTGTAACACGATTTCATCACAAACACAAGTGGAGCTTTCCCTACCCTGTTTCTTGTAATTGCTAATACTTCTGCAACATTGTCTGAAATGTCCCCTCTTCCCACACTTATTGCATATTGACTTTAGGGCAGGACAATCCCTGTCACTCGCCATGTGACCTTGCTTGCCACACCTGTAACAGTTTCCTTTTAAACTTCAACTCCCTCTTGCCTCCCTCTGCTCTTTTTTTTGTTCTTTGACTGCGAGAATATTCTCACCTTCCACTGACGCTTCATTCACCTTGACTTTACTCTCACCATCTTGCTTTATTTCATTCACACATTGCATCATGTGTTCCACCTGTTTCGCTACTATGAGCACCTCCCCCAGGGGCGGGTCGTCTTTTAGCCATAGCTCCTCTCAATTTTCAATCTTACACTTCAAGACAAACTGGTCTCGGATTCGTCTTCACAAGCTCCCCCAAACTTGCAAGTAGCTGCCAGTTTATGCAGTTCAGAGACAAACTCCTCTATCGTCTCACCTTCTTTTTCTCCTCTCTTCCCAAAATGATAACGCTCCATAATGGTGCTTATCTTCGGTAGGTAATGTATATCCAGTTTTTTCATGCTTTACTCAAATTCATTCAACCCCCTCGCATCATTCGCTTTCAACTCTGGAAGATGCTCTAA